>NC_091083.1:47254772-47866136 GCF_032405125.1 Capricornis sumatraensis
GGAGACAGGGGTATACCCATCATCAACCCACAGACACAGAACTGAACCAAGTCTTAGGACTTGGCTCAAGAGTGGTTCAGCCACCCCTCCCACCTCCCTTGGCTTGTTCTACACATTGTTCTAATTAAAGAGCCGTTTCCTCTGCCCAGCTGTTTTCAATCTGGACAAACCACAGTGACGTCCAGCAAGACAACATGGTCCTTCTCATCTTCAGGGAGACCTTGCCCCGAAGCCATATGAGTTAAGTCTTTGGGGCAGTTTTTATGAATGCATTGAAAAGGGCAAAACGCCTCCAGCAAACAGATAACATATTGTCCTAGAAAAAGGTTTTATTCTGTAGACTAAATACTAAGCCACTCTTTATACATGTTCTTTCCCATAAATTAAAGCTTACGAGTGACAAGTACTAAGTGAACAAAAACACGCTGACCTGAACTCTGAATGGGACGAATCAGTTTTATAAAATATATAAATTGCAAGTTTTATTCTTGCCTTAATTCATTTTGGCAGCTTCTCTTATAAAAATGTTTCTGGGTTGGTTCTGATGATAAAAGTAGGATAGTATGTGTTCATTCGAAAAGTTGAGAGAAGCAAAAAGAGTGTGGGAAGGAAACCAACTCCATCCCAGTCCTGCCTCACAGAATGAACTTCAGTGACTGTTTTGTCTTAATTCCTCTATTCTTCTGTGTGTGTGTGTGTGTGTGTGTGTTTGTGTGTGTGTGTGTGTAACTGGGTTACAGCTGCATGTGGCTCTTAAGGACCCTCTCAATGCGCTTTTACAGGCATGTTCATCCAGGATCCATAACCCTGATCCTGATCCAAGACATTTCTCAGCTTCCAACCAGCCTCCTACCCTACTTCCTAGCAATAATCCCCACTCAAGGTAACCTCTATTCCTATCTCTAGACAAAAGAATGATTTTACCTCTTTTGGTATTTCATAGCAGTGGAGTGTGTGATTTTGTGGCTGCCTGCAATGTTTCAACATGAGGTTAGTCAGG
This sequence comes from Capricornis sumatraensis, assembly GCF_032405125.1. Classification (NCBI taxonomy): domain Eukaryota; kingdom Metazoa; phylum Chordata; class Mammalia; order Artiodactyla; family Bovidae; genus Capricornis; species Capricornis sumatraensis. Next base: position 47,255,773 of record NC_091083.1, read on the forward strand.
CTTGCCCTGTTGCAAATATTGGTTTGTTCTTTCCCACACTGTGGGCTATTCTGATGTGTTAATAGTCAAAGGTTCATTCACCCCTCTTGGGGGGGACAAGTCTGGAGGATGATCTCACCAGGGGGCTGTTGTGAACAAGGCTGCTTTTGGTAGACATGAGCTCTCCCATCTATTGTCTACCTATCTGGAAGTAAAATGACTAAGCTGGGAGGATGTATATGTTCATTTAGGTGATGCCACTAATTTTTGAGAGCTTCCATGCTTCCCATTCTTGCTGACACTATGTGTCCTTTTAATTTTAGTCAGCAGTGATAAATAACTGTAATTCAAAAGAAGAGCATAGTGAGTCTAGAATTTTGTATCTTATGCATGACATCATGGTCTTTCACACAGACTATGTCTTGTCCTCATGGAATTTTTTCATTGTTTTAATCTCAGAGAGCAGGGTTAGCTTTAAGAAAAAAAAGCAAACCCATCTTACAGAAAGGGCTTTCAAAAATGTCTAAAGGAATCACATATTATGGGATTTTAAAGTTACTTGTAGTATCACGGACAGTGTGAGCATGGGGTGGGATGTACAGGGCTTCCCAGGTGGCGCTAGTGGTAAAGAATCCCCCTGCCAGTAGACATTGGATCCCTGCATCATTAAGAGGACCCCTGGAGGAAGGCATGACAACCCACTCCAGTATTCTTGCCTGGAGAATCCCACAGACAGAGGAGTCTCATGGGCTACAGTCCATATGGTTGAACAGAGTTGGACACGATTGAAGCAACTTAGCACGGATGTATATTCTGTATGGAATATGTTTTATCAAAAAGAATTATCATGATTTGTTGGGCCTTAACTTACAAAACATTTCTCAAAAAAGTGATACTTTAAAGGTATTTCACATTGGAATATGATGATTCATATGATAAGATATATAAGGTTGTACAAAGGTAATAGAAACTTTCTGTAGAAACATTCTTAATCATTTTTAATTGGTTTTTGCTTTGTTTTTTACTCAAAATTTTATGTGAACATCTATGATTGATGATAGAATTAGTATTCTACTACAAAATTAATAAAAAAGATTTTAAAAATCTCCATGTAAAACCTGCCAGAAGCTAAAATTTAATTACCGATATGCTATATTAAGAACTCTACTTATACCATTTTCATTATGTATGCAGCATTATATTGTTGCTGTTTTATTTCTCTTCTTCCTTTGTTCATTTTCTCTAGCTTAGAGATTTCTCTTTGTTCCCTTTTTGTGGCCGTGTTTTTGTACACATATACGTTTTCTCCACTGCTAAATAGCTCTTTTATGTATTAAAGAGACTGGGCTTCCCTGATGACTCTGGTAAAGAACTCACCTGCCAGTGCAGGAGACACAGGAGATGGGGGTTCAATCCCTGGTTCAGGAAGATCCCCTGGAGAAGGAAATGGCAACCTACTCCAGTGTTCTTGCCTGGGAAATCCCATGGATAGAGGAGCCTGGTGAACTATGGGGTTCATGGGGTTGCAAAAAAGTTGGACACAACTTAGTGACTAAAAAACAACAATTAAAGAGAGTACAAGAAGGCATATAAAAATTGTCTCTTAATCTACAAGGATATGCATCTTGAAACTTTCTTCTTGGGGAAAAGTATAGCTATAAACATACATTTTTATTAACTTGCAAATTTTGAAGCTCTCTGATTCAATTACGTACTCTAAGCAGGGGGATAACTCTGAGCAATAAATACTGAGGTTTACTAGTTCTTGCTAGGTGATTATCTTTTAAGCCTGTGGTTGTCTGGGACCCATCTAGTTCAGAGTGTGTATTTCATTTCATACTCTCTCTGTAGTTACTGCAGAGTGAATTGGATCTCCTGCTCTGTTGCCAACACTGGGAGTTGTGAAATTAGTCACAGTCACTTGCTTTCCTTTGATATTCACTTGATTTAGAGGCAAGACCAAACCTACATTTTCCCTCATCTGGGGATACTGCAAAAAGCCCCACTGCATTTTATTCTAGAAGATTCTTGATGCCCTCTTATAGCTGGTAAGATTGCTCGTCGTCTATGTGCCTTATGAAGACACTTTTGAATTATTTCAACTCAGTCACTTCTCTTTTGGATGGCTCCTCCCTGCCCTGACTCTCATCATTCCCTCTCCAGTAAAGACAGACTACAGTAAAAAAAAAAAAGAAAGAAAAGCAAACAGACTATAGCTTTTCAAGTTGAAAATGCACTCAGTCACTTTTCATCCTGGAGATTTTATAAATGATTATTTAAGGAATTCAGTTGTTTGGTACCACTGGATCAACCAAAAAGAATATTTTAGTCCAAATGAAAAGAAACCCTTGACTCAGTCATCCCCATATTTTGTCTACAAGATATCCACCCCCCAAAAAAACTTAAAATAATGTCTTAAGGTACAGAAAACATATTTTATGTGTTCCCACATATACAGCTTCCAAGGAAACTGAGACAAGAAAAATAGCAGAATTAGGTCAGTTTCTCTAAGGCACATAATGTGTGCTATGGTGTAAAAAGCTTTGTGGGCTCTCGGACACTTGGCTGAGATTGTATTTTCATAGCTGTTAAGATGAATATTCATAATATATCAAACTCAAAAGACCCACTACCGAGTGAGTCATCTTCTCCTCCAACCCGTTTTTCCCTTGGATTATTCCCATTCCTATCAGGGCATCTCCTGGAGGGCAGACCTTTGGCCAGCAGCCGGAATACAGTCATCCTGACAGGGCATGAGGCTCATAGGGATGGACTCACCCTTAGTCTACAGAACGTTGAGGCCATTATTCCACAAAGAACATTTCTTTCTAGAGATTGTTCTAAAAGGCCCTTGTGTTGGGGGTAAACTACACACTAATTGGGATCAGGAGATGTCTTTCCTGCCTTCCATTCTGATCCATGACAGTCTGTATGCTCCTGTTTCTGAAGGGGGAACTGAAAAAATCAATACAAAACTGTAGTCCTGTCATCCTGTGATAGTAAACAAGTTTCTAGGACAGAGACTTTCACTTAGGAAACCAGAAAGTTCCAGGTGGACTACAGGTGGTTTGGACTACATAAGGGTTGATTTCCAGTGGTTGTGAATAAGACTGTAAGCCCAGGTATCATGAAGATTTCACATTAGAGTGCACAGTATTATAGCAAAAGATATGGCCAAGTTTAGGGCAAAAAGAAAAAAATGGAGGTTGGAGTTAAGAATATTTTGACTGAAAAAAAAAAATAAAGGTTGGCAGATGGCTAAGCACCATGCTGTAGAGTTCAGGAGTATTATAGGTTATCTGAATCTTCTAACTGGTAACAACTGAAGTGTATGTTATTTTACACATATCTTTATATTCTCCACTCCTTTTACCAGAAAGAAAATAAATACCTAAGGATTATGCTGATAGTAGTTTGAGGAATGGAATCAGTTTTTGTAAGCAAGCTAATTTTTTTTTCATGCATTTATCACACAGTTTAAGAATGGACAAAACTCCTCCTGTAGAGGGGCCATGTGGCCCCATTGTGTGGAAACACAGTCTGAGAAAAAAAGCATAGATGGGAGCACTGCCACACGTGGCCAGTAAGATGGAAAGTTTGTATCACACAGAGCCCTTCTTCCTCTCTTCCCCAAGAAGGAGCATCCAAAGAATGTTCCAGCATGATGACTCATTTCAAATGATTCTGGCATCTGCCCTTCCTTTTCACAGTCACCACAGTGATTCTCTTATAACTGCCTTTTCCAAGGGTTAATTTAATGTAACCACTGTAACTGATTCCTCCCCTTGGACCTAACACATATGTCATTGTCAGATTCATGTTCTGAAAATACCAATACATTGGTGGCTAAATAGCCATTAATTTTCTGTTTAAAAAAGTTTAATCCATATTAGCAAATACATGTCACTATATTTATGTTTTGCAAATATTTCATATTCTGAAATGATATCTCAGTGATCTGATCACCAAGAGAGATACAGAAAGTGATTTTTATCCTGTGAACCAAGGTTTTCACCCTGTATGATTCCAACTCTATGACACTCTGAAATGGTCAACACTACGGAGACAGCAAAAAGATCCATGGTTGCCAGGTGGGAGGAGCAGATGGAGAGATGAGTACTTGCAGCATAGAGGAATTTTAGGGCATAAGATTATTTGAAGGGCTTCCCAGGTGTCTCAGTGGTAAAGAACTCACTTGCCAATGCAGGAGACACAAGAGACGCAGGTTCAATCCCTGGTTCAGGAAGTTCCCCTGCAGAAGGCAATGGCAACCCAGTCCCGTGTTCTTGCCTGAGAAATCCCTTGGACAGAGGAGCCTGGTGGGCTACAGTCCATGGGAGCTGCATAGAGTCAGAGATGACTCAGCCACTGGGCACAACAACACAACACAAAAATTATCCTTAGGATACAATAAAAGAGGATGGATACATGTTGCTATACATTTGTGAAAACCCTCAGAATGCACAATACTGAGAGCAAATCCGAGGTTTTGAGTAGTTTAGTGTCACTGCATTGACTGTAACAAGTGTACCACCCGGTGGGGACTGTTGACAGTGGGGAGGTTGGGGGCGGGGGGCGGCGGGCAGGGATTTACCTTTTTCTGTACCTTAACCTTGTTTTGCTGGGAACCTAAAACTTCCTTAAAGATGAAGTCTGTTTAACAAATAGCATAAGTTAAATCAAAATAACCTTGTTTTATTACATAATAGTACACAAAACGGTGTTTTTAATCCACTGACTGCATATCTTCCTTCCAACCAAATATCCCATCACACACTTTAAAAAGAACTGGTAAGATTCTTCGACGTGTTTGTGAAATAATTTTATTTCCAGATTGTTAAAAATCTTATCCAATTTTCTTTTCATGCCTGAAACGGCTTTTAGCTTATTCAGAGGACACAACTAGTTCTCCAGGGTGCAGGCAGTATGGTCTCAAAGGTCTGTTTACCACATGACATGGAAACACTACTCTCATTAGTGATTGCAGGGGCTTGGGGCACGTGCTGAAGCTTAAACACACACACAAATCGTTAGATTTCATAGAAATGATTTCCTCTTATTATGTCATAAATCATGATTATTTCTAGTGTCATCTGTGATTTTGTGGACTAATGTGATATGTGATGCTCTGGAGCTTTCTGAAAGCTGCGTGGAGAATAGAGTTGCCAGCTGTGGGGCGACTGGAGCCTTCAGTCTGCATGTGTTTCCAGCATAGGGCTTCAGATTTGCATGTGCAGCTGTCTCTAAGAATTCTGAATGCCCAGCACCCATGGTAAAATAATACTAGTACCCATCTGGTTAATTAACTATTTGAATGAGCAGAGCATGCTTGTCACAGGCCAAATCTGAGTTTCCAAGTTTGCACATACACACACCCACACAAACTTGGCGGATACCATTGAATATGCTTTCAGTGTCCAGGTTTTTCTGTTCCATCTTTGTAGTTTAGAAATGACCTGAGTTCTCATCCTCACAAGATATTAGAGGATGACTCAGCAACAGGGCTAGAGCTTCATGAATCTCAGATCCACCTATGGTGCAGATAGTGTTGCATTTTAAAGTCCTCATTGCCTTCATATCTGGATGTGTCACAGATAACTGTGGAAAAACAGCTATGAACACCAGCCCACATCAGGTGCTGGAAGACCCGTAAAGAGCCCACGCTACTACCCCAGTTGCTGTTCCTCTTGCATGATCTGAGGATGAAATCTCTCACATGCTTGCTCTGGCCTGACTGTATATGATGTTAGTGTTGTAACAAGTGACCTCCATATGAATTATTATGTCGACTCAACTGTATGTTGCAGGAAGGTATCAAATAATAAGATCTAGACCTGATTCTCTAGCAAATAGCAAGAGTTGGGAGAGGTGAGCTATGTTTTTTTCATAGCAATGCTCCTAGATATACAAAAGATATATCTATTTGAGGCATCTCTCTGTGTTCTACAATTCAATATGCTTTCAATTCCACAGGGTATTGTAGTATGGAAACACTCCTTTCATTTAGCCAGCATTTCAAAATGTGTTTATACACATTTTTTTAAAGACATTACATTTTTAAATGGTGTTTTGCAACATGTTTAGAAAGAAAAATTTTGAGACTTATTTATTATTCTTTATTAATTCTGAAATATGTCATGTATTTTAAATATATCACAACAAAAAGCCCACATAATGGGTTAAAGAAGAAAATTAGGGCAGCTACCCATATACTCACCACCACACTTTAGAATCAGAATCATATCAAGGTGTTTGAGGCCCTGACAACACAGGAACATCCTCTTCACATGGCTCAGTGGTAAAGAATCCATTTGCCAATGTAGGAGACATGGGTTCAATCCCTGGGTGAAGAAGATGTCCTGGAAGAGGAAATGGCAATCCACTTCAGTATTCTTGCCTGAGAAACCCCATAGACAGAGGAGCCTGGAGGGCTGCAGCCCATAGGGTTGCAAGGAAGTAGGACACGACTTAGCAACTGAGCTCACACACACAAAATAGATAACCAGTACTTACCACATTTAGATAAGCAGTGCTTGGCACATTGTTGAATGGCTCAGGTTTTTCCTGGTGATCTTCAGTGACATCTGGCCTAAGTTTCTCTTTAGCCCTCGATCTGTTTCTGAGCTCCCTATTCCTTTCTTGGTGTATTTTAGTGTTCTTGAATTCTCATCATGATAGCTTCCTGTCAATTTTTGATACCTCTTGAAGGTAGATGCCCTCACTGCCATCCTAACCTAGTTCCTCTTCAGAAATGTTTTAGATAGCTTTGACTCTTTGCTTTTTCATATAAATTAACTAAACAGATTATGCAGTTCATGAAACAGTGGCTGGAACTTTGGTACCATTACACTGATTTAGGGAACAGTTGACAAACCTAGATGGGGAAACAATGGAAACAGTGTCAAACTTTATTTTTTTGGGCTCCAAAATCACTGCAGATGGTGACTGCAGCCATGAAATTAAAAGACGCATACTCCATGGAAGGAAAGTTATGACCAACCTAGATAGCATATGGAAAAGCAGAGACATTGCTTTGCCAACAAAGGTCCGTCTAGTCAAGGCTATGGTTTTTCCAGTAGTCATGTACGGATGTGAGAGTTGGACTGTGAAGAAGGCTGAGCACCGAAGAGTTGATGCGTTTGAACTGTGGTGTTGGAGAAGATTCTTGAGAGTCCCTTGGACCGCAAGGAGATCCAACCAATCCATTCTGAAGGAGATCAACCCTGGGTGTTCTTTGGAAGGAATGATGCTAAAGCTGAAACTCCAGTACTATGGCCACCTCATGCAAAGAGTTGACTCATTGGAAAGACTCTGATGCTGGGAGGGACTGGGGGCAGGAGGAGAAGGGGACGACAGAGGATGAGATGGCTGGATGGCATCACTGACTAATGAACATGAATCTGAACAAACTCTGGGAGATAGTGGAGGACAGGGAGACCTGGCGTGCTGTAGTCCATGGGTTTGCAAAGAGCTGGACATGACTTAGTGACTGAACAAAAAGAACAGTGAAACAGGATGTTTGTTATAGGGGTTTTTCTAGCGAGTATCCATTGAATTAAAGAAGCCCTCTTCTATTCTCAATTTGCCAATGTTTTTTATCATTAGTAATTGTTCAATTTTATCACATACTTTTTTCTGCATTAATAAGTGGATCTCTTGGCTCATTTCTGTTTATTTGTTGATGTGTTGCTGCTGCTACTGCTGCTGCTACTGCTGCTGCTGCTGCTAAGTTGCTTCAGTCGTGTCCGACTCTGTGCAACCCCATAGACGGCAGCCCAACAGGCTCCCCCATCCCTGGGATTCTCCAGGCAAGAACACTGGAGTGGGTTGCCATTTCCTTCTCCAATGTGTGAAAGTGGAAAGTGAAAATTGAAAGTGAAGTCGCTCAGTTGTGTCCGACTCTTGGTAACCCCATGGATTGCAGCCTACCAGGCTCCTCCGTCCGTGGGATTTTCCAGGCAAGAGTACTGGAGAGGGGTGTTGATGTGTTAAGTTACCTTAATTGTCTTTCTTGTGCTAAAAAATTTACAGTTGATCCTATATTGTTGTTGTTTTTTTTTTGTTTTGGTTGCTGTTTATTTTGATGTACTTATGAGATTGGATACCAGATTTCCTCACTTCTATTGCATATTCTGGTTGTGATGGTAAGGCATAATTTGTCTCATAAAATACTTGAAGACCATCTGCTCTTTTCATGAATTCTGGAAAGATTTCTGGGAGAGGAATTAGGTTTTCTGTATGTTTGGTAGATTGCACAAAATTCTCTGAGATTGTTATTTTCTTAGTGGAAATGCTAGGAATTATTAAGTTAATTTCTTCAATAAGGGTTGTAAGTAACTTATGTTTCCTCTTGAGATAGCATTTTGCTAAGATGATTTTATGGATCTAATTGTTTGCTTGCTGATTTATACTGTTATAAACAACTCTCTAACTAGATTGTTTTTTGTGTTTTGTAGGATGCAAATTTTTCAAATTTGTTTTAGGTTTTAGGTGTGTCTTTTGTAAAAAACATATGGCTGGGTATTTTTAACTGATCTTGACAATCGTTGTTTTTAACTGGATGACTCAGTTCTTTCCCATTTATGGAGTTTACTGTATATTTAGATTTATTTCTGACATCACATTCTTACTTTTTTTACACTTTACTTTTTTTCATCCAGTCATTGTGTGGATTAGTTGGGGAGTTTATCCATATATTTTTCTCTATCTTGTTAAAAGTTATTAATTGAAATTTTGTTTTTTTCTTCAGGGCTTTGATTATATTTATGCTGTGAAATTTTTTAATTATATTCTTTTAAAATTGCTCTTTCAGATTTCCATTTCATCCTTTCAGACCATCAAGTGACTTGATGTCAGTTTAGTACTTTGAGTTTCAAAGTTCGTTATGTGGTGTAACTCATGAATGTGAGGCTAGTTTTCCAGGTGAGGATTCCTTGTGACTTGGACTGTGAGCATCTTCTGTGGTGGGTTCCTGTTTACTTTTGCCAAGAGCCCGAAGCAAGTAGCTGACCTCCAGTTCACGTCTCAGTTGGGTGGTTCCTGGACCTCCTGAGTAGCGTAAATATGAGCTGTCAAAATGCATTCCAGGTGCATGCCCATGGTTTCAAATTCTACCAACTTTTCTTCTTTTTCCCTGTATTTCAGACTAAGTATTTCAATGTTGTCTTCTATGCATACATTTCATATTGTTTTAAATAAATTGAGTGTGTTTGATAGTTTTGCCCATAATTTCATGTTTCTTGCAAGAAATTTACTCACTTCTTATTCTATCCACCATGCTGGCCCTATAGAAACCTAGGTGTGTGTCTTACACAATCAGGCTACACAACCCAGCTAGAAGCTAAAAAATATTAAAACTACTAGAACATCTGAACTGTTAACCATTTGCTTATATCTGCCATGCCCCCAACAACTCATGAAATTCTAAAATCTTTTGTGTTATTCCACTCCTATTTCACCTGTGCTAGCACAGTTGATTAGTAAAATCTGTTTATTGCCCTAACAATTATAGAATGTTTGGCTGCCTCAGTTATTCAATTATCTAGGTTTTCCAGTAGCACTGAGGACAAGTGAAATAATTGTCTACTGTGTAAATACAAAGGTCATCTTACAGTCAGTTATTCATGCAATACTCAGATGCCCAAAATCACTATTAGCATACGTTAGGATAAGATGAATGTGTTATCATATATTTTATTACTATATGAGAGATGTGAAATTCAGGCTAAGCTACACAATCACCAAATAAGGCAAAGGTTGAATTTAGAAAATTTCTCATTTCCCATATTGAGGAAGCTGCATTTTCACAATAACTTTGTAACTGTACAGTAATATATAAAATACTGTGTCACTTTCCATGCTTAAGAATATAAGAAATAGTTTTTTTTTAAATTCTAACGCACATTTATTTTGGTAAGTAATGAAGTCTTAACTCATCAAGAAATGGACAACTTTCTAAATAAATATTTCCTTTCATCACCCTAAGCTATTATTTCTTGCCTTTGGCCAAACTCATCCTTATAATGTCTCCTCCAAATCTCTCTAAGTGTCAAAACCACACTGGAAAGTATGTCTAAGAACTGGTGAAGCCTAGCTAACACACTGGATTAAGCCTTAATCTGGGATATGATGACATGCTGAGGAATTCAGCAGCGTGTGAGAACGACCACAGGGCACTGCTTTGCTTTCTGTGCCTGGAAGATGCCCCAGGCTCAGCTCTGCTTCTCTGTGACTTGTCTTTGCTGGATTTCCCTTTGTTCTTTCTTTCTGTGCCCTTCTAGGGTCAAGAAAGCCAATGACAGTGAGTGCTAGGAGCTGGGATGGCTGAACGGTTGCCCATCCTGGTATCTAAGAAGGGAATGCACGGGGAGACAGCCTCGAGCCTGTGCTGAGACAGGGCTGTTCTCTTTCATGTCTCCCTTCCGGAGCCTCTGCTATCCTTCTTAGTAGGTCTTCCTGCTTTTTTAATAGTCCACATCACTGCTGGGTCTCGACTCTGCTTACTGTCCAAAGTCACCCTTGCAGCCTCCCACAGCCCCAAGGGCTCCAAGTCCTAAACTACATTTCCTCTCTCACCACAAAACACAATGATAAATAAATGAATTACTTTGTCCTGTGTAAGTAATTTGATAAGCCTAAAAGTTTATTCAAACTTTTTCCGACTTCTGTTAACCCCAGTGGCCAGTTATCATTAGAATATACAGAAATGCATCCTTCCTGACTCCTAACAATGGGAGCCCATGAAGGAGATTCCCCAAGACAAGCCCCTCGGCAGCAGGATGGGCACCAATTCCAGGCCCTCTGAGAAATCAAAACCACGGCAAAAGTCTGCACTCAGGAATAGGTACAGACCATGAAAATAAGAGCAGGGCTGGGGTGGGGAGCGGGCAAGACTGAGATCAAGCAGGCAGTATTGTTGGTTGTGAGGTATTACTGGGAAAAGGGAACACTTGCCGGGATAGTTTTGAGACAAAGGAACAACACACAGAGGAGAATTAGCCAACTGGGGGGACAAGCAGAATCGACCCATTTCCTGTTTTCAGACAGCCCCAAGTAAAATGCTTTTCACATTTAGCCACTACTGAAAATAAATTAGAGTGATGCAGTTTCCACAAATGGTTAATTTCTATTGCCTACCTAAAGAGATGTTGACCTGATTTTCCATCTGCTTTAATGCAGACACATATCACTTACAGTCTGTTTGTGCACATACTTTCAGTTATGGTTCATTTTGTATCACAGCAGCAGGGTTTCCTCTGTTTCCGAGCTGCAGAGTCTCTGTTCCATTGAATTCCTTTTCATGGACCAAGACCTCCCCTCCAGTCCCCACAGTGCAGTGCACCAGAGTTGACGGGTCTAATCCAATAAAAAGGAGAGTCGTATGTCCTCAAGTATGTGGTCAAAGCATACTTGAAGAATGACAACACAATAAGGACTACCAACTTGCTTTTACCATATCACCAGCCTGGTCAATGTGAATTAGAGTAATGCCGCACATTCCTTTGGGCCTTCTGTTCGCCCTCTTGTGTTTGGTGAATGAATCAACACACACACACCTATGCACACCTGCACACAGAAACATGAGTGCACACACAAAGTCACAAAAATAACCATGGCTACTTGTTCTAGTCCAAGATGTGTTAGATGAACTTCATCCTCGATCATTCTGGCTAATAGAATTGACACGGCACGCTTTCAGATGGCATAGAAAGTGAAAGCCTACGTTTGCAATCTCCTGTACCGGCTTCGGGTAGCATCACGTTGATCTCGCTTCACCTCACTTGCCTAGTGCACAAGATGGGAAAAATGATGGTGTCTCTTTCAGTGGCTGTTGAGAGACCTTCCCCAGATCAGCGTACCAGGAGCTGAACCGTGGCAGCCAGAAACCACAGCTCATGCACTAGCTTGACTTCTCTGCAAACCTCACCATGATAGTTTATGGTTTCTAAGAATTGTGTCACCCGTTAAGTAGCTACCATAAATTCTCTTATAATTGCTGACCCATTTGAATATAACAGCATCCAGTGCTCTAGGAATTCATACTCCTTTAAAAAATGGATAGGGCAAAGAATTAACAAAAGAAAGGAAAAAGTGTTCCTTGTCTTAACTTGAGATCCCCAGAAGCAGACTCTGAGACGAGGGTTTTAGGATAACCCAAGAGAAGAACTGTCCTGTTATTCCTCTGGTTCATGCCTTCCTTGAAAATCAGAGGTGTGAAATCCTTCCATTTCAGGTTGTCTTCCCCCATCTGTCACAGACGACAGAGGATGAGATGGTTGGATGGCATCATCGATTCAATGGACATGAGTTTGAGCGAACTCTGGGAGATGGTGAAGGACAGGGAAGCCTGGGTTGCTACAGTCCATGGGGTCACAAAGAGCCAGACACGACTGAGCAATTGAACAGCAAATCCATCATGCTGCACCGGGAACAGGAACATAGCAAACAGAGAGCTACTGCTGTTATCTGCAAATGACGTCCTCAGGGAAAGCCTGCACGTCACGGAAAACTTAAAACTCTAATTTGTCTGGATGGTATACAGGAACCTGTATGTAAAAGCTGCCACACAGGAGAAGGTCTTGTAAAAATAGTCATTGCTGACACGTGTGAAGCTGCTGTGTACTGACATCCTCTGTGGGTATTTATGTGAGTCATCACAGGTCCTCAGCACCGTCAAGAGAGAGTTGGACCCTCCCGTCTCCACCTGGGGGCTCAGGTTTGGGGACCTGTGTCCTGCCAGTGTCTGGGGGTGAGCACTCTGCACTCCTCTCCACATGTGACCACTGCTCACCATGCCTCTTATCCTTCTTCTGAAGCCCTCAGTCCTGTTTTGCCGCCCTCCATGGGCCCAGCTCACTGAGCGTTGTGCTCACCGCTTGCACAGCACCAGACACAAATAAGCTAGAGAAGAGGCACACATCTGCTCCGTGGCATAGAGCTACCCATCCACGGCACAGAGTTCTCGTTCCCAGCTGTGTTTCTGTCCAAAGAAAGAAAAGTTGGGGTTATTTTTACTGGTCCTTAGGTGTTTAGTCCTCACAGCAAAACTGACTCACTCAGCATGCAGGCTGTACTTTGGGATTGCCATGCTTTATCAGTGTGATTTGGGGCTACACTTTGAATTGCAAGTCCATCCTAATCATAGTTTTAGTCCTAAATAAATGACCAGTTCTATATTTGAAACTTACATTCTAGTTTCCAGTATATTTCTTTGTCTTGGGCAGCTTGGTTTTTATGGTAATCCAGATTTCCTTGATGTGTGCTGGGTTCCACTCCAGATTGTATTTGAATCTCCCGTTAAATAGGATGCTCTGGCAGAAGATGTTTTCATGGGAGATTTATCTATATCTGTGTATAAATATCTATTTTCTTTTGACAACATGGATCTATGTGTATACAGATATGTCTATCTATCCATCATTTTCTATCCAGCTATCTACATAGAGATCCATGTTGTCTATAGAACCCATGGATCATATATCTGTCAGTTATGGTGTTTGTGTTATTTCTAGTCCTTTCCAGTGAAACTTATGGAGGAAATGACACAGCAATGAGTTTGCTATGTTGTCCAGATCCCAAAGAATGTCCCTCAGGCTTGTGCCAGTGAACACTCCAGGTTTCAGACTAGATGTTCTTTGAATTAGTTGTATGTAACTGTGTTGATTCTGGAACAGACATGAATCTGAAAAAAAAGAGAAAGAGGAATGAGGAGAGGGGCCTGGGGAGAAGAAGAAGAAAAAGGAGGAGGAGGAGAAGGAAGAGGAGAAAGAGGAAAAGGAGGAGGCCTTCGAGGAGAAGGAGGAGGAGGAAGGGAGAGTTGGGAGAACATGTTGGAATTTATTTTGTTCATAAAAAGAAAATCAGAGAAACGCCAGCACTGGACAGTCACCCCCCCCACCTCATTTTCTTTGAAATGTCTGTGACTAAATATGGTGATTAAGAGTTAGTATGTAGATAATCCAGTAAATGAGATTTTAAAGTGAAAACTAATATGGAGAAAAGAATTGGGACGGCAATTATAAAGAGGTTGCTTTCAGTACAGCATCAGAGGAAATGGGATCTGTTTATAGAAGTGGGCGCTGAAAGCAGAGTACTTTCTATTAATATCTACAACCATTACCTAACACATTAGCTATTTTTGTTCCCAACAGCAGCTCCTAAATTTATCCATATATTAAATATTTTCCTTGGAGTGCATGATGTAAGCTCCAAACACCACAATGTTGATGGAATGTTTAACAAATACAGGTTGTTGCTGGTAGAATCCTCATTACTAGACATTAAAAGCATTTGATATCCAATGATACTGCCACTCTAATGGCAGAAAGTGCAGAGGAACTAAAGAGCCTCTGGATGAGGAAGTAAGAGGAGAGTGAAAAAGCTGGGTTAAAATTCAACATTCAAAAATTAAGATCACAGTATCTGGGCCCATCTCTTCATGGCAAATGAAAGAGGGAGAAGTGGAAGCAGTGACAGATTTTCTTTTCTTGGGCTCCAGAATCACTGTGGACAGTAACTGCAGCCATGAAATTAAAAGACACTTGCTCCTTGGAAGGAAGCTATGACATACCTGGACAGCATATTCAAAAGCAGAGACGTCACTTTGCCAACAAAGGTGTGTATAGACTATGATTATTCCAGTAGTCATGTATAGATGTGAGAATTGGGCCATAAAGAAGGTTGAGCACCAAAATATTGATGCTTTTGAATTGTGGTGCTGGAGGAGACTCTTGAGAGTCCTTTGGACTGAAAGGAGATCAAACCAGTCAATCCTAAAGGAAATCAACCCTGACTATTCATTGAAAGGACTGATGCTGAAGCTGAAACTCCATTCCTTTGACCACTATATGAAGAGCTGACTCATTGGAAAAGTCTCTGATGCTGGAAGAGATTGAAGGCAAAAGGATAAAGGGGCATTAGAGGATGAGATGGTTGGATGGCACCACTGACTCGGCAGACATGAGTTTGAGAAAATTCCAGTAAATAGTGAAGGGCAGAGGAGCTTGGGGTGCTGCTGCCCATGGGGTTGCAAACAGTAGGACACGACTTAGCAACTGAGCAGCAAAAACAACACCTAAAGCATTTCATTCGCGTTTCTCGATAAGCAATTTTTCATTTAGAGATTCACCTTTTTCTCAGGTTCTCTCCACCTGCACCTGGAAATCTCAGCCGTGGACACTGGTGCCAGCGTTTTTTGTCTAGTTGGCATGAAGGGGGTGGCTGTGCAGGGCGCTGCGGCAGGTGGAAGGGAGATGGGAAATGAGAGGTCTTGGCTGTTGGTTGCACGAGTGAGACCTGGTGGATGGGGGTGCACCACGGGGCCCCTGGGTCTGAGCCAGGAAGCTCAGCAGTGACCAGGGTCATCCTACAAGCAGAGTGGAATTTGATCATTTTTTAATGAGGGCTTTATCTTTCTGTTCCAGACATTTTCTCCCTACCAACAGCCAGCAAGAGAAAAGACTAGAGAAGGAAGGTGAGAGTTGGGGGGAAGTTTGGGATAATGTGGGTCCAGAAACCTAGGGGAAGTAGGCTATTAATCCTGTCTTCCCTGGAGAGGAACAGGTGCTTAGTGCTGTGACACCCAGGTCGTCCTCTTGACCTGGACTGGGTTCATCTATGCTTGTCTACCAAGGTCTGCCCCAGATACGTCCACATCCCCTCTGGCTGGAGATGCTGAAGTCTAGCAAAGAAAGCCCCTCACACTCTTGACTTCATTTTCTTTCTTCTCTGTCTGACTGTGCACAGGCATTGAAATGGGAGCGTGTAAATCAAATCTCCTAGGCCATCTCTAAAGACATGGGTCAGAAGATAGCTCTCTGAATAATGAACTAAGAGGACGTATTACTTAAATTTAGTAGAACAGATCGACACATACAAGTACGTCTAGAGATAATTTATATGATGTTTGCACAACAGCCCCACAACATTTCACAAGATTAAAACAGAGAAAGAGAAAAAAAAAGAAGTGGTAAGGAAATTCAAACCTTTCAGTATCAACCATTAACTCCAACAAAACTAAATCTGCCGAATAAGTGGGATGTCATTGTCTGAGTCTCCACATAGATTTCTGTGCTCATTACCTGACTGGAAGTTTTGAAAACATTTTTAAATGTGACATGGCTGATCCACACAGTTCTTTGGGAAAAGATTGCAATGGTTAGGATGAAGCTAGCTGTTGTAACCAGCAGACTCACAAGCACATGAAGTGGTGCAAAGTGATGGACGTCTATTTCTTACTCTGGGGATGTGGAGAAATGAGTGCTCCTGATGGTTGGGTGGCTGGCTCTGGCTTTCTTCCAGGTGGTGATTCAGAGACCCAGGTCCTTATACCTGTCGTTCCATCCATGTCAATACTTTCAAGGCTGTGTGGTTCAGGGGGCTTCAGAGGAAGATAGGCTTGGGGATTGTGCACAGAAGAGTTTTATTTTCAAAATAAACAGAGTAAAAGGGGTGTGTATCACTTATGATCACATAAGGTCAGCTGCTCATTTGTCACATGACCACAGGGAAGTCTGGGAAATGTGGTCCTGCCATTTTCCAGGAGAAAGAGGAAACAGGTGAATAGACAGCCAATCTCTGGCATGAGAAACACCAGTCCCACCAGTGCAGATAGCATTCAGGGAACCCCTCTCCTAGACCAAAACTGCTTGGTTTTACCACCTATCACAATTGATCACAAGCTTGAGTGCCTGAGAAACATGAATTTAACAACTAAAAGAGCAATTCGAATTTGCCAATTCCAAAGTCTCATTTTCAGATAAAAATAAAGTCCAAGAAGGCAAAATAAGTCTTTGGGGACCATAGTACTGAGCTAGTGACAAGGTCAAAACAGTTTTTAATTTATTAAGTTAATGGGTTAGTGTTCTTTCTACTGCAATTCATAATTCAATATTTGATTTTTTACCATAAGTTCTCACTTGAACTTAATAAAATGAGCCATCCTGAATCACCAGGAGTTTGGGGAAAAGATCAAAACTTAGGGATTGTGTCCATTAAGAAATATATTGATGAAAATAAGTGACTTAGTGAATAATTATTAGTCACACGTCTTAATTTCTTTTGAAGGAGACTACTTATGCATTCAGACCATCATGTTCTTAGCCTCAGTTCAGTTCAGTCGCTCAGTTGTGTCCAACTCTTTGTGACCCCATGAATCGCAGCCCACCAGGCCTCCCTGTCCAACACCATCTCCCAGAGTTCACTCACACTCATGTCCATCAAGTCAGCTATGCCATCCAGCCATCTCATCCTCAGTCGTCCCCTTCTCCTCCTGCCCCCAATCCCTCCCAGCATCAGAGTCTTTTCCAATGAGTCAACTCTTCTCATGAGGTGGCCAAAGTACTCGAGTTTCAGCTTCAGCATCATTCCTTCCAAAGAAATCCCAGGGTTGATCTCCTTCAGAATGGACTGGTTGGACCTCCTTGCAGTCCAAGGGACTCTCAAGAGTCTTCTCCAACACCACAGTTCAAAAGCATCAATTCTTCAGCGCTCAGCCTTCTTCACAGTCCAACTCTCACATCCATACATGACCACAGGAAAAACCATAGCCTTGACTAGACGGACCTTAGTCGGCAAAGTAATCTTTAAGACTTCCCCAAAATTGTGACAGTGCCATTTATAAATGTAAGAAATAAGAAGATAAACATTTTCCTTTATGCAGATGATACAATCTTGTGATTCTGTACAAGGAGTGACTTCAAGAATGACCACTTATTATCAGCAGAAATTGTTCAATATCAGCTATACTGAAGAAACATTGTCATTTTCAGCAGGCACTTTATAGTATGGAGAAAAAAAAAACATTAAACTCTATTCATGAGGTTAAATCATTTAGTTAGTTTAATTGGACTTTATAGATAACATCCTTTTCATTTCACTGAGATTCAGCAATATTCATTCATTGACTAGAAATATTATTGAGATCCAGTTAAGTGTTAGGGAATATGTTAAATACAAAGTTTATGCCTAAAAGTGTGTGCTCTTTTGTGGATATATGTTTTGCTACTTATCTGCTTCCAAGTTTCATGCTAGAGGTGAAAGACTGATAATTCCTATCTTTGAATTAATTCAGAGCCAGTGAGCACATTTAATGTCTTATTGTCCACATGGATGAGGTGCTGTGGAGAGAATGTGTCCCCCGTAAACAATGATGCCTACCCCCCTCAGCGGGACAGTGTTTGGAGGTGGCCCTGTGGGCAGTAATTAGGGTTAGAAAATGTCATGAGGGTGGAGTCTGCATGTTAGGATTAGTGTCCTTAGAAGCAGAAGAAAAGGGACCAGAGCTCTCTCTGTCTCTATTTCTGCCATATGAGAGCACAGAGAGAGGGTGGCCATCTGCATGACAGGAAGAGGGCTCTGCCCAGCTCCCAAGTCCACTGGCACCTTGACCTTGGAATTCTCGCCTCCAGGACTATGAGAAATGAATGTCTGTTGTTATAGCAGCTTGAGCCAGGACATGAGACATATGGAGTTGTGATGGGACACTTAACAGAACAAGAGGCATTTCCTGGAAAAGCTACAGTTCATGTCTAGAGGACTTACAGGCTACTTGAAAAACAGCATAAGTCTCAATTGAAACAGGCGAAATGCAGTTGCTACCAAGACCACATTCCTTCTTTGGTTATGTTGCTTGTTCTATGATGAAAGGTGATTTGAAACAATAGAATAAAATCCCATTTTGGTAAATACAAAGTAAATTTAAATGGGAGAATAAACTGCAAAATTTCAAAGTTCTGCTGAGTGAGTATCCCAGTTATGGATGATTTAAAAAACCAATATGGCAGAGGTTAGTCAGTTTTTCTCTCCTTATTTCTCTAGAAAGACACCTGGAGATGCTGGTGGAGGAGCCCATTTTTGAAGCCAGATTGGTTCCCATTCATTCATGCAGCAGTGCTTCTCAAGCACTGGAACTCAGTGTGTCGGGAACAGCAAAGCACCACGGGGAGACAATGGTGAGAAAATGGGAAGCCAGCCTCTAGCATGACTTCAAGACCAGGCTTTGTGATTTAGAGATTGCCTTACTTTAACTTTGTAGAATGCTCTAGTAACAAGTGTGTCCTTGCCCTTGATTACAATGTGATGGAGGGAAGAAGAGGCCAGAGGCTTAGAATCATCAACCTGGAAGATGGCTGGAGGCAGTTAATAGGTTTCATGTTATTTTGGGCTTGAAGTATCACCACTTAAAAGCACATGTAAAGACTTTCTTTCCAGTGCTTTCATTCATGTACAAAAACAACCTCACATTGATTACTGTATTTTATGTTTACTGTAGAGATAATACTGTGTAGGCAGGACCATAATTCATTTTTCTGTGATTATGAGCTGAGCAACAGTAGTGGGGAAATGTGCAAGTATCAAGGCCTGGCCATTCGGCTGACACAAGGGGGAAGTATCGTGCCCATCCATGTGCCTTGCAGAAAGAGAGTTCTTGGGAATTTGGAGGAGAAACGACAGTGACTGAAGTAAGTATATAGGCAGCTTGGACGTTACACCTGTGGAAAGTAAAGGGTACATATTTTTAAAAAATTCCCTTTTGTTCTTATCCTTTTTGTACCCAAATGGGAGCACTCAACTGCAATTTAACAAATTTTATTTGGAAAGCTCATTTTCATAATTAGCAATTCTTAAATAGTGGCCATTTGGATAATATTACTATCTTGGGGTTCAGCTGCTCCTCCAGGCTAGCCAAATATTTTTGAGTCTGGAATGATGACTGGAAATTACATCAAAACAAGATTTTGCATGAATTATCTAATACTGATATGAACAGCTGACTCATTGGAAAAGACCCTGATGCTGGGAAAGATTGAAGACAAAAGAAGGGGATGGCAGAGGATGAGATGGTTGGATAGCATCACCAACTCAATGGACATGAATTTGGGCAAACTCTGGGAGATAGTGAGGGACAGGGAGGTCTGGCGTGCTGCAGTCCACGGGGTCACAAAGAGTCAGGCATAGCTCAGTGACTGAACAACAGCAACATCTAATACTTCCTCATTTTTGGTCAAGCCAGAAATACTATCAGAGACCATGTGGTATTTCTACTTTTCACCCACAGTCAAAGGAGAAAACTATGGTCAAAGTTCAATGTAAGAGTCCCACACAGAGTTTTTCTTCTTTTTTCCAGTAGGACTGCTTTTTAGTGGCTTGAATGTCAAGTGAAATCTGAGATGTGATCTTCTCTCTTGGCTGAACTGGATCAGTCATCCTTTGCTTACTTAAAAGGAAACATCAACTTTGCAATTTACTCTCTAAAATTGGTTGCTGTGGCTCCCCACTGGAGTGGAAACGTGCCATCTGGTTTCATAATACTGATGGAGAAAGAAGGAATGGCTGTGAATGTGCTGGGAGAGCTCTTGGTGAGCAGGGCTCCACTTGGAGAAGAAGCGCCTTCACCTTCACGGATGTGGTTAAATGCCGGCCCGACCAGGTGCAGTTGGGCCGGCACAGGCTCACATGCCCGGAGGATGGGTGGAGCCTGCGCACACAGGAAGCCAACTCAAGAAAGAGATGTCTGCATGTGGGGGTTGGGGGGTTGGGGGGAGGGGCGGGATGTAGGAGAAAGGCAGCAGCGGTGAAAGAAATAGGAGTCAGGACAGGCACAGTTGTTAAAGGGCTTTGTTTTTGTTTTTTGACACTGCTTTAAAGCTGTTTGTTTTGTTTGGCTTTTGATCACTACTGGAAGGTGAGAAATTCTTGCCACCATAGTTAGCCTCATCAAACCAAAACATCCCTCTCTGGGCATTTGAGAGCAGAGTTTCCTTGTCCTGCAACTGAAACAAAGATTGTTTCTCAGCTTTGAAAACTCCACAGGCCACTCGCTGGCTCGCTCACTGGCTTCTGGATAGAACTGCAGGTGCATAACTGGACTGGCTGTGTAGTAACGAAGCATGCACACCCAAACACACACATACAGAGAAGCATGTACCCACACACCAACACACAATACATACAACCAACACCCAGGCACACACAGATAAATGCATGTATACACAAACACATATACACATCAAATGCACACACATCGACCCAGTAGATATATATACATCAAATATATATACCCCCACACACACACAGGAAAACATGTGCTCACACACCTACACACAACCACCCAGGCACACACAGATAAATACATGTATATGCAAACACACATATATACATCAAATACACACACATGGTCACAATAAATATATATACATGAAATATATATACTCACACATGCACAGGAAAACATGTGCCCACACACCTACACACAATACACACAATCAAACACACGCAGACATACACAATACACATGCCTGAAATCACACACATACACATAGTCAAATACATACACATACAGCCATATATACACAAACAAAACATAGACAAGCGCACAATCACACATTCACAAAATATGTGCACAGACTTGCACATGTGCACATGCAGACACACGTATGTGTGCATTAGGGAGGCTCCCAGCCTTCTGGATAGAGAGTTCCAGCCACCCAGATATCTCCTTTCTCTCCTTTCATGGGATAAAAACACAAGATGCAAATAAATATACAAGTACCTCTCAGAGTCGACCTAGTGTGAAAGGGCGTTTTGTCTCATGAGCCTCTGCCTGTGAGACCAGGGCTGATATTCTGATGTAGCCCCCGAAATGCCACGCAGTGACTCTGCAAAACCTAAGCAAGTGTTCCAAGACGTGCCTGGAACAGGCAGGTGAGATCCTATAAAGATAAATATAACGTTCTTCCTGGCACTGGCGGCTTTCACATCTTATCAGACGCCCTGTTGTAGCAACAGTCTCACTCTGTTTTCCCTCCTGCTTCCCCAGAAGATGACTCAACCCGCAGACCCAGAAACCACGGCCCAATTACAGCATTCAGAATGGCTCATGTGGAGCGGCTCTCAGCTCCTCTCCGATTGGATCCTGCCTCTCTGGGCTAAATGCAAGTTAACTGATTCCTAAAAATACCCCCTGACGTGAGTCATCCTCTTGCAAGAGCCCTGGGGAATGTTTTCCAAAGAAACGGTGAGGCCCAGCGAGGAGGGGGTTGCTCCCCAGTGAGTCATGTCAGTGGTGCACAGAGCTGTGTCTCCCCTGTTCCCAGGCTCTGGGCTGGGCCGCCAGGCAATTTGCTGAAATGCAAGCCTGGCAGCAGTTCCAACTCCTCCTCCCACACCCGTTCCCAAAATGAAATGAACCTGGGCCCAAGGAGAGGTGCAGGTCAACAGGATTCCCTTTCTCTCCACGAAGAACAGAGGAATCCCGATGCGCGGGGCTAGCCGTGCAGCTCTGGGCTGGGTCAGGAAGCCTGTTCTTACTGCGTCCCTTTCCCGATGCAGCACTGAGGGCTAAGATCTGGCTGGCCCCCACCCCATCCAGTCGATGAATGGAGAGGGCGCTGGGGCCATAGACCCTGCACCGCTGTTACAGACCCTGGGATGGGCAGAGTCTGTGAAGCCAGGACCCCTCTCTGAGTGAAGCAGCTGATCCTCCCATGGCTTGAGGCTTTGCCCTTGCCAACAACTGCTGTTCCTTGTTAGCGGGTCCTAGAATGCACATGAAATCGAATACATTCATTCAGAGTGGGTTTTCAGATGTAAAAGTGTGTCCTGCGGTGGAGAAGAACTTTATAACCTTCCTGAAACGAGGCAGCATGAAAGATCAATGACCTCACAAGGACACCGAAGTTCACCTAGTACTAGTGCCTCTGCGTGCTTGCTGCTACGTCAACTTCACAGCAAGCGTGGAGACACCCCGTGCCTGTGCTCCCCCGCTGGCCCCGAGACCACCCTCAGGCGGCACGTGCAGGGTGCCACAGCTGCTGCACTCCAAGTCAAGATGCGATGCCTCAGCTGGACCACAGACAGGATGAGGATGGAGCTCAGCTGTGTGTGGATGCTGCTGAGGACAGCCAGAACTTCTGAAGCTCACAAGGCAGCCCTCTGTGTACAGCCTCCTATTAGGAAATTTGATATTCCTTATCGATCTGGGGCTTGAGTGGGGGGGGGGGGTCATCTCAGAATGGGATGGAAGGGAAAGCCAGCTAAACCAACAATCTGAGAAGGCAAGTTATACACACGGAATCCTGACACCACCACGGTGGGTGTCATATTGCCATCAGGCCTCCAGGCAAACTGATTCAGTTCATTAAAATTAAGATGAATCAAAAGCAACATTTTCACTTCATTCGAAGCATCAAACTATCACAAAATCTGTTGCTCTGTGTCCCTCCTAGGTGATGCCTCCTTTCTGATGTGGCTGGAGAAAGAACTAGTCCCCTTCCAGGACTTTCTGGATGAATGAAGTGTCCCCTATGCCAGGACTTTTAAAAAATTCAGCTTTCATTTTCATAGTAGTTCTTTAAAAATGGGTATTAAAATTCCCTCTGTTTTCTGTCTTTATCATGTAATTCTATAACATCTGTCCTACCATCAACAGTGTGAAATTAGTACATTAAGAAACCATAAAAATTTGGAATCAGGCTTGGTGAAGTCTGTTTTTTTTTAAATTATTTATTTTTCATTGAAGAATAATTGCTTTACAATATTGTGCTGGTTTCTGCCATACATCAACATGAATGGGTCATAGGTACAAATATGTCCCCTCCCTCCTGAATCTCCCTCCCACCTCCACCCCTTACTTTCCCAGCCCTCTAGGTAGTTACAGAGCCCCAGGTTGAGTTCCTTGAGTCAGAGTCTGTTGTTTTATTGAGATCTTTCACATTGTGTCCCAGTGATAAATCCAGATTGTGTTTGTGGCAGTGAAGTTCAGACTTGGCTCGACATTCATGTGTGACTCTCCTTCCTCCCCTTATTCACTCCATCCCACCCTGGACTCAGGAAGCTTTGCACCTGCCCCATCCATCTTCAGCACCTGCACACACCCAGTCATCCAGTGCACCCAGCTCGTGTCTCCACTCAGACACCTGCTCCCACAAATCACATCTCACCTTATGGCTCACTTCTTTTCTGTAAGGTCAGAGCCTCTCTCTGAGAATGCCCTTATCACTGCCCACATCTAGCCCACGCAGCAGGAGCCTTCTCACAGTCAATAGGAATGTAGTGCAAAAATTCACTTTTCTTTGTGTGTGTGTGTGTGTGTGTGTGTGTGTGTGTGTGTATGTGTAAGCAGAAGGAGTGGGATATACTTATATCTGCAAATATTGGAGGCATGGTGGTGCTGAGTGTTTCAAGGGCTCTATACTTACTGATTTCAGGTTTGATTAGCAATTGGGTGGATTGTTATCTGTGTTGAACACATGTGGCTCTAGTACAGCTGCCCTTGGAGTTCAGGTGTGTAGAGAGTAGGCATCCACTCTTCCATGGATGGCAAGTAAGTTTCCATGTGTCTGGAAATGCTGGCTCCATGAGGGCCGTTGGCCATACCCAGACTTTGCTGAGACACAGACTCTTGTCAGCAGTGCCTGTCCTGGGACAGGCTGGATTCATAGCTTGTGTAGCAGGCTTTGCAATTCCAGTCTTCTACACAAGAGAAGCCAACTGTTAAGCTATTCTTTCCACTTAGTACCTGTCACGTGAAGGAGTGTCCATCCACATCAAATCTTGGGATCATCAATGGACCGAGATCCACTGACCCCATTATTTACACTCCGCTTGTCCAAACCCATGCTAATCCATGGCTTCTGAGGAATGAGTAAGATGGGTAGATAGGGAACAAAGCAGAGGTGACAGATATGAATGATAAAATCTGGGTGAGGTTACATGCATGTTCACTGTGCAATGCTTTCAACTTTTTGCTATCTAAGACAGATTTAGCTTATAATAATAATTATTTGTACCTGACAAAATTGCCTAAAAGTAAAGTGCTTGTGATTTCATGGTTATCATTCAATCTAATACACTATACTGGTTCCACAGGTGCCTTTTTTGCTAGCTTCCACAATTCCATTTTCTCAATATGAAAATAGTCAAATCAGTGGCATAGTTAACTGGGTCATTATTACCTATTTTAAAGAGCTTTGGAACAAAGTGTGATGCTTTTTTGTTGGTTTGCTTATTTTCCCTTGGCTTTTTTAGTATATTGGTTTTGCAGGCAATAAAACACAAGTGATTTTCCCCTAAAATATAAATCCAAGATACACCAACATTCTCATGGACATTGTCTCTCGTAACAGCAAAGCTATTCAATTAATTTTTATAAACCTAGGAGAAGTTTCAGAATCAATGGGAGGCACCTAGTAGATATTTGAAGTCCAAACCTATTGTTAATGGCTGAGCCAAACTTTTTTTTATATAAATTTATCTGTTTTAATTGGAGGTTAATTACTTTACAATATTGTATTGGTTTTGCCATACATCAACACAAATCCGCCACAGATATACACGTGTTCCCCATCCTGAACCCCCCTCCCACATCCCTCCCTGTACCATCCCTCTGGGTCATCTCAGTGCACCAGCCCCAAGCATCCTGTATCATGCATTGAACCTGGACTGGTGATTCGTTTCATATATGATATTATACATGTTTCAATGCCATTCTCCCAAATCATCCCACCCTCTCCCTCTCCCACAGAGTCCAAAAGACTGTTCTATACATCTGTGTCTCTTTTGCTGTCTCGCATACAGGGTTATCATTACCATCTTTCTAAATTCCATATATATGTGTTAGTATACTGTATTGGTGTTTTTCTTTCTGGCTTACTTCACTCTGTATAATAGGCTCCAGTTTCATCCACCTCATTAAAACTGATTCAAATGTATTCTTTTTTTTTTTTTTTTGCTTTATTTTACTTTACAATACTGTATTGGTTTTGCCATACATTGACATGAATCCACCACGGGTGTACATGTGTTCCCAAACATGAACCCCCCTCCCACCTCCCTCCCCATAACATCTCTCTGGGTCATCCCCATGCACCAGCCCCAAGCATGCTGTATCCTGCGTCAGACATAGACTGGTATTCGATTCTTACATGATAGTATACATGTTTCAATGCCATTCTCCCAAATCATCCCACCCTCTCCCTCTCCCTCTGAGTCCAAAAGTCTGTTATACACATCTGTGTCTTTTTTGCTGTCTTACATACAGGGTCATCATTGCCATCTTTCTAAATTCCATATATATGTGTTAGTATACTGTATTGGTGTTTTTCTTTCTGGCTTACTTCACTCTGTATAATCGGCTCCAGTTTCATCCACCTCATTAGAACTGATTCAAATGTATTCTTTTTAATGGCTGAGTAATACTCCATTGTGTATATGTACCACTGCTTTCTTATCCATTCATCTGCTGATGGACATCTAGGTTGCTTCCGTGTCCTGGCTATTATAAACAGTGCTGTGATGAACATTGGGGTACACGTGTCTCTTTCAATTCTGGTTTCCTCAGTGTGTATGCCCAGCAGTGGGATTGCTGGGTCATAAGGCAGTTCTATTTCCAGTTTTTTAAGGAATCTCCACACTGTTCTCCACAGTGACTGTACTAGTTTGCATTCCCACCAACAGTGTAAGCAGGTTCCCTTTTCTCCACACCCTCTCCAGCATTTATTGCTTGTAGACTTTTGAGCCAAACTTTTAGAAAGTGAGTGTGCTGTGGTAATGACCTGGGGATACAAGGAGTCCTAAAAAGCTGATGAAAGGCATGCAGTCAGAGTCAGGGGAAAGAAGGAAATGGGTGGGAATATTTTTTTCTCATGTAAATATTAAAGAGTCATGTAAATTTATCCAATTTTTTTGAACGTGAAGGAAATAACCTCACTAAATTTAGTGGTTCATAGAAAATCTGAGTATTTAAAAATATTTACAAAGTAACTAAACTGAAACAAGCAATGTTAGTCATTTGCTGTCCCTCTCTTGGACTCTGGAAACTTCCTGAGTGTGTCAGGAAGGAAAACAAAAAGAACATCTACATCAGCACAGGAGCGTGGATTAAAAATTGGTCAGTGGCTGGAAAGACAAGTAGAGTCTGGCAACTATGAGGGAGGCTCATACTCAACAATGCCCTGGCAACATTAGCTGCATGAAAAAAAATGCCAGGAGAATTTCGGGCCTTTGACTTCTTAACAGAATTCTACGCAACAGGTTATAACAGGTTGTTGTGCACAGCTGGGCGGACCTCGGCCACAGGATGACTCGAGGGCCAAGTGTCCAGACCTCACTCTCTATTAAAGATGGGACTGATGAGCAAAGTCCTGGGTAGCAATTCACGGAAAACAGAGCAAATGACCAAGTATGACTGAGCAGGCAGAACAGGCATAGGCCTGGGCTCCCAGGCCTACTGGTTACAGAAATGTGGTGGCAAGTGTTGAGCTGGTTTCCATTATTTTTTGAACAGTTGAAGAAGTGAAAGTCTAGCTCCTTGAAATGCAGAAAGAAACCACAGTGGAGCATCCTACGCTCTGCACAGCGCAAGGCAGCATCGTGGGAGCAGCAGCGTGGTTGGAGTGATGAGGGTGGGAGACGGGTCAGTGGGTGTTGGGGGCCAAGGAGCAGTCGTCTGCCCTGTCCTCTAGGATGCATTTGCCTAGACTCGGCCCTGGCCTGGAAACTGGCAGAACCTGCAGGGCTTTCAACAGGACCCCCAAGGCAGCAGCTCTCTGATCCCGGGTCCCAAGCTTAGTGCTCTGATGTCACTGCTCTGGGGGAGGAGAGGGCAGAGATGAGAAGAGCAAGATGGGCCTTTTGTGTGTTTATCTGAAGGTAATGATTATGTACTGATGCACTTGGCACAGTGGGCAGGGCCAGGGCTGGGCTCAGGGAACAGCTCAGCCAGCCATAGTGGTGGGAGCTGGAGCACGCATCCTCTCTGGCCAGTCATTCTCCTAGAGAAGGGATGATAAGGCCTGGGCTCCCTATGCAGCTGGATTGTCAGAGGATGGTGGAGAGAATGTCTACAATGCACAGGCACTCAAGATGTTCCAGACCCTTCTCTCTGCACATGTCATCTCTAAATCTCTAAAATCTAACCGGCAGCTATATGGTCCTCCTTACCAGTGAGCCAAGAAGCCTCCTTGCCAGGCTCCAAGAAGCTGGTTTGCCGAAAGGCTCCCAGTCTAATAAAAGGTGGAGTGCATATCTGAACCTGCTCCTGCTGTCAGCACCAAGAGTCCTGGTTTGGGACAGCTTCAGTCCCAAGAAGACGGGGGCAGTAGTGACTCTGGTTCTGGCTCCAAATCCTTTTGCTTCTGCACTGTAGCTGGCATCATCAGACCCCAGTCTTAGGTTCTCTTCATTAGTATTTTTTCTCTTCCATTTCTACCTTGGGCCACATAACCAACCAATGATAGAAAAGTTGCAAAAATGCTTTGAGACATTTTCCACTACAATAAATACATCCATGCTTCCTGTAGACTTACACACTCAGCAAAGATGGTGTATGCTAGGACTAGTGCTTTCAGGGTTACATACCCTTGTTTTCCTTTGTTTGTTTGTATTTAAGACAACAGGATCATTTGCTTCCATTTATAAGATAGGGAGAAATGGATACTTACTGCCATACACTTTCATACAGAAAAGATCAAGTAGTAAGAACATTTATTTTTAAAAGCTTGCACTACCAAGAATTGAACTTGTCAGCTGTGTCAAAGCTGAGGTCAGGTGTGTGAATCATCAGGAAGGGACACAAAGGTTAGTGACTATTTAAAGAAAGAGAGGGCTGCCCAGTCCCTGCCCTTGGGGCACAGGGAGCAGAAACAGCGTGTTCATTTCGCCCTGGAAGTTCCATCACCAGTCAGGAAGGGTCACTCAACCTAGACACGTTCTAAATATTTGTTTTTTGGGTGGGCAAGATTACTCAAAATAGAAACTTAGGCAGCTGGAAATTTCAGTG
Source organism: Capricornis sumatraensis (assembly GCF_032405125.1). Taxonomy (NCBI): domain Eukaryota; kingdom Metazoa; phylum Chordata; class Mammalia; order Artiodactyla; family Bovidae; genus Capricornis; species Capricornis sumatraensis. The sequence goes on from NC_091083.1 coordinate 47,284,529, forward strand.
GCCTTAATATTCTTCCCAATTTCTAGCTTCAACCTGTACACACACATAACTGCAAAATACAATTTTGAAAGCTCATGTCCAGGCGAGGAGAATAACATCTGTGAAAACACACCAAAGCTTAATGACACAGAGCGCTTATTCCACGGAAAAAAATGTGACTTTGATTCATTCTCAAGCTGGAATATATTTCCGAATTAAAATTTGTCTTCAGTTTTAGAGGGAGTTTTTATTACAAGAAAAAAGCTCATCCAGAAAGGAAAAAATAAAATTTTTTCCACTAGGCATGTGAAAAGTCATCAAACAGCATAAAAGATATTGGGCAAAATGCCACCGAGTTTAGTGAAAAGCGCTATCTTGGTAACCCAGTGTTGACTTTGACTGAGAGCAGTGGAGCCTTCTGATGACCTCTGTCCTTCGGCGATTTAGTATGTTGACAAACTTAAATAGAATCGCGCTAGCACTTGGAAAATGTAATGCATTTCCTGTGCATTATTATGGGAAAAAATAAACACATATATGAGTACATTCTTAAAGAGGAGAGTGGGAAATTATGCTGTTCCTCTGGCCAGCTTCTCTAGATAGCAAATCGAATTGTTTTTTCAAAGCAAAGGGAGAATTTTAGCACACATGTGCCTCCTCTTTTTCCACTCTCTGTAGTGTTGATGTCACACAGTATATCATTTGAGTCTCAGAATCATGCCAAATAATGAGTATTGCCACTCTTGCAAGTGAGAAGTCCAAGCAACTTGTCCAGCTTTGGGACAAAGATGAATACTTCCTATATCCAGAAATAGTATGACTCATTCAGTCTGTTAGTAATTAAATGTTACTTCCATTTTTAAAGTTAGATTAATTTTAATAAAACACAACTTACCTATAAGCATGTTCATAGATTATCACAGCTGGCTTGGGTGAAATTTTTTCTCTTACTTCTTGTTTGCTTTCTAATCTGTGTCATTACTTTTCTTTCTAATCCAAAGTAACTTAGTAAATTATTCCCAGACTCTGATAACCTAGTTTTAGCTGCTGGTTTGCTATTATGAATATTATTAAATTATTGCTGAAGACTGACCTGGTGATCAGACTCCCTAAAATATACAAACACAAGCATCAGCTTGATTGGCAGATTGGCTTATGGGATTTTTTTTCCTATTGAATGTTAAAAAAAAAATTACCTTTCCCTAAGAATACAGTGCGATAGATCCCCCTTTTACCTAGTAGTTCTGACATGTTATTATTTAGAATTATTGTGGCATGAAAATACAGCAAAACTGGTGTGTGGGATCGCGTATTCCTAGAAAGACTCAAGAAGGATCAGAGCATGTCCGATCCTGAGGCTGCACATCCCCATGCCCTTTCTGTCTGTTAGACACACCAGACACAGTTATGTTTTGATACAACTGGACGTTAGGAGATAGAGGCCGCACTTTTCCTTCAGTTGTTAGTGGATATTGGAATTCAACTGTTCTGCAGAGACCAGGTGTCTGTGGGAGAACTTGGGTGGACAATGAACTCATCTTTCCCTGTTTTCTAGGTTATCAAACACTTAACATGTTATTCATGCTCCCTCTGAAAAGCTTTTAAAGATGTATTAATAATAAGTGGCTGAAAATAAACCATCATTTGTAACTCTCATGGAGACATTAAGTGTTCATTTATTAGGAAGAGCAGCTCTGAAAATGAGCTGAGACCATGGATGTGGGGGCAGTGGTCTTCCTGTCACACACTCACCAAGCAGGCAGATGGAGAGAAGTTGTTCGGGGCAAATCTTGGCCTTGATTTCCCTCGAGGACCCTTCTGCTTAGCTGCAGGAATTCATGGTGAACTTCAGAGCCTTCTGGGTCCTCAGAGCAGGGAGCCCACTGGCAGTCACAGCTCATGACCCCTGTGATCCCACAGTGCAATCACAACTGTTGTGAAGCCAGAAAAGGAAGGGAGTGAGAGACTGGGTGCTTTGCTTCCCTGGGTGGGCATCTGCAGGTCACCCCCTGGACACACACCAGTACTTCTCACCCTGGCTGCTCTCCATGGCAGCCTGGGCAGCTTGTACAGCATATGGCCCCCATCATTTCTGGTTTAATTGATATGGGAGATGGCAATTTTAACAAAGCTCACCAACTGGTGCTAGAATCACAGTGCCGAACTTCCCGTCTGGGTCCATACCCACCGTCAAGAGATAGACCCTCCCATCTTGGGGAAAATGGAGGGAGGAATTTACTGCAGCTCTGGTGTGGCACAAAACAAACAGGCAAACAGACAACAAACCACCAATAACAACACCTATAAGACAAAAAAAAAAAAAAAAAGAAAAGAAAAGAAAATGCCAACATCAGAGAGGGACAGAGAGAAGGAGTAGGGTAGAGGGGCAGCCTTGCATAAACTCCCCAGCAGTGCTCTCCTGACCTCCTGCAGTGCTCTATTATTTATTTTCTCATAATCACATCCTTTTTGTATGGTTATTTAAACAAATCCCAGGGGTATATTTTGTAAATTACTTGAGACAACATTTTATCATACTTTCTCTCACATAGCACAGAACACAACTGCTTAATAAACACATGTTAAATATGCTCCTGCTTACAATTAAAAGTATGTGTGTGTGACATTGTCAAATAAACATAAATCCAGACTCCAGTGTGGAGAGACTTTATTAGAAAAGACTATTGCAGTAGGGAAAACACATCAACCTCAGTGTCTGCAAGAATCACAGAATCCAACAGTGATCAGTGATCCGTGCTAGAGAGTGGAGCAGGGCTACAGGACTTGGGGGTGGGCCCATGGTGGGGGCCAGCAGACAGCAGGATTGGGGTGCTCTGGTGGGAAGCCTTTCTCTCTGTGGTCAGCATGAGGACACTATGCTCAGTGAAACAGGAGGATGTGCACTGCATAGGAGGCATATAGAATAGTTAAATCGAAGACTGCAGTAGTGGTGAGCAGGGGCTGGGGAGAGGAAAGGGAGAAGTATTAATCAGCAGGTGTAAAACTTCAGTCAAACAAGATGAAGAGAATGCAGAGATCTGTAGGAGAGGATGGTCTCTAGACTCTACAATACGGGATTGTGTGCTTAAAATCTCTCAAGAGTCTGGATCTCATGAAGTGCTCTTACTACAGTTAAAAATGGAATAAAAAAGGAATCAGAGCTTAGGGGGCACATATCTCATGATCCCTCTTATGGGCTGCATAGTTAGTGACCCCCTAAAATTCATGTTGAATTCCTAACCCCCAGGGCCTCAAAATGCCCCTATTTGGAGATAATGGCTGAAGGTATCTGGGACTGCCACCCCAAAATGTGTACTGACTGTCTTGAGCTGGAGGCACCTGAAGGGCACAGATTCAGGGGGGCTTCCCCTGAAGTCACTCATGTGCCAGAACAGGGAGCCTCCATAGGAACCTGGGGTCATAGGTCCCCTCCTGGGAGTTTCACCACCGTGAGAAATGATTCTTGTCACAGGAGGGCCCTAGAAGGGGGCCCCCACCTCCAGAGAGACCCTGTCACCAGCTGCCACCCTCCACCCATCCCCTAAGGGTCCCTCACCTTCCCTGGAGACCCTGTGCTCTCCTCAGAGGGGCCTGCAACCCCCATCCCTTCCCCATACTGAGACTGTGTACAGACTCTCAAATCTCACCACACTTTGGGGTATTTATTTGTTTTTCCCCATGACACCCTTGTACCCGGTATTAAACTGTGTACATTTGTGTGTCTTTTCTCCTGTCGTCAGTTCACTTTGTGGACCCAGTAGGGGAACCTAAGGGGGTAGACAGAAAGTCCTCTCCTACAAGGCTTCAGAGAGATAATAACATTAAAGTGAGGCCATTGGGATGAACCCCAGTGTGACTTGGGGGTGAAAGATGTATGGATGTACACAGAGGGGAGACCATGTGAGGACCCAGGAGAAGGCAGCCGTCTCCAAGCCAAGGAGGGCAGCCTCGGAGGAGACCAGCCTGCTGACCCTCTGACCTGCCTGCTGGCTGCAGACCCGTGAGATGATCAGTGCTGCCTCTGAGGCCCCCCAGAATGCAGTGCTCCGCTGTGAATGCACCGGCAGAGTCACACATTGCCACCCCCAGCACCACCTGCACTCCCTGGTGTCAAAGTGGTTGGAAGCGTGATTAGCAGAGTACAAGCCCCTCTGACCCCTGACCTCACGCCTCCTGTCTGTTTGGGGAAGGTAGGCAAGATGGCAACAGACTGGGGTCAAAATCACATGTGAGATGAGGAATGGCAAGTGAATCCCATTAAGAATGACCAGAAAACTGTTAAAAGATGTTGAAAGAGATTTAGCAAATACAGCGGAAAACCATGGAAAAAATGGTTTTCACTGGAAAAAATCATGTTAATACCCTCCATGATTTGAGACTGAAAAATAAACCATAATAACTAGCTATCTTAATATATCCAAAAAATGAAAGTATAATGAAAGAGCGTGATTATCTGAGAGCCACGGTGTGTCATGTAAGGCTGTCTTTCTCCACAGCCCCTTGTCCTAATCCTGGGAGAGCTCGGGACCATCAAGGGAAGCCCCTGGCATTCCCTAGTCTGAGGCTCTCCGGGCATAGTGAGATTTGGTTGGTTAAGTTTCTGTTTTGTTCTGTTTAATACATGCAGGATGCAGGCAGGCTCGCCCTGGTCTGTTCTTAGGCTCCCCTTATGGTGGTCATGACTCAGAGGTTCTGGAGGGTGCCTGTGGCAGCCTGGGTTGGGTGGGGTGCCAATGTCTGTGCCAGGTAGCCCTCTCTCCCCCTCTCTTCTTTCTTCCTTGGTTTTCCTTGTGCCCGTCATTAACCTCCTGGCTCTCTTCCTCCTCAGAGGCCTCCCCTCCCAGCTCTGTGCACCCACTGACCCTCCTTGATTAGCCGTAACAGGATATTAAAGATACAGCTCAGAGCTCTCTTCCCGGCTGTCTTCACATAGAGAATTGACTCTAATAATCTTTCGGGTTGTGTTTTTTTTTTGTTGTTTTACCCTCTCTGCTTAGTTAGTCAGCAGCTTTTGTTCCTGCCATTACTAAGTTTTGGAACTCAACTGATTTCTTGTCAAACTGATCAGCGGTTCTTGGGAGAAAAAAGTCTCTGTTTTCCACCTTGACTATGTTGGCGCATCCTTCAAAGGGCGCAGTCATGTCTGCTAGGGACATCGTAAGATGTTAATGATCTAGACGGCAGACACTAACCCTTCACCCTGTACTCTCTGATGGAGCTTGTGCGTTGATCTTCCTGACACGTTGGTGAGAGGATGTACACGGGTGGAGAATGCTGTCAGTGGCTGGCAGGGCATTGTGTATCCTTGCAGAAGGGAGCTTTGCGTATCTCTGTGTTCCTGAGCAGGGCTCTCTGACCTAACTTTTTAATAGAATTTCTGCCAAGTTCAACTTGGGAGGGGTGATTTACTATTCTAAGCATAAAAGTTAGCTAGTCATGGGGTGAAGCTACGCTTTCATGACAGGCGCCAAGAACATGTTAATAACATGAAGCCTCTCTAGGCGTCTCCACCCATCACGGCCTCCAGGGAGCTGCACTTTGTATCTGGAATCAATTTCACATTAAACATCGCCTGGAACTCTTACCTCTCAGATTAGCCAGTTACTTTCTTTTTTTCTAACTACATAAATCCGTTATTATCCCCACTTAACAGCAAAATGAATTCTCCAGTGGTATCTGAGGACTGTTAACTCCTAGAAATATAATTCTGTTCCAGTCAAAATTTAAGCCAAATAAAGTTCACTGTGTTGACAATTAAAACAAACAAAGCAGGGAGGGGAGGTCTGTAATGGGGCTCTGCTCAAGGACTTTTTATTTTTTATCAAGTTCATGTTCGTGGTTTTAATGGACTGGGGAAATATATAAGGTTCAGGACAACTAATGAATTTGTTGACTTTATAAAAGGGAAAATTCTTTTGTGAACAAATATTTATTAAAACAATCAGCTATTCTAAGCTTTCTACTTGCTGGTGTTTTGTTTTTTGTTTTTGTTTTCAATAGAAAAGAAACAGGCTATAAGAGGGAGAAAACAGAAAATTTACATTATTTTCTTTCTCTTGAAGAATTTTCTAAGACCAACAGGCAGATAAACACTCATCCTTCTCTGTTCCCCTTTTTAGTTTTTATCTGGTTCTTTATTTTCCCACCACACAAGTCTATTTTTAACCATGGTCTTCCTGCTAACAGTTTGGAATTTGACTCTTCCCCTTCTGAACACAGGGCTTCCCTGGTGGCTCAGATGGTTTAAAAAAAAAAAAATCCACCTGCAATGCAGGAGACATGGGTTCAATCCCTGGATCCGGAAGATCCCCTGGAAAAAGGAAGGGCACCTCTTTCCTATATTCTTGCCTGGAGAATCCCATGGACAGAGGAACCTGGCAGGCTACAGTCTATGGGGTTGCAAAGATCTGGACACAACTGAATGACTAACACTTCACTCACTTCTGGACATAAATGTGGAATCTTGAACATGATAACTGATTTGTAGGAGAATTTATTGACAGTGGACGAAAGGGAATCTCATGGAAAGGGTGCCCCCTTTGTACACAGATGTCTAATAATCCGCTTCCCAGAGAGCAGCTGCTTTTACTGTTCAGTTATCAGTCCTCTAGGACTTGAATACGAAATCACAGTCACCCAGCAGCAAGTGGTCCCCGAAGTCTGCTAACGGCTTCCAGACTGCAACTTAATGGACACATCAAGGGTGAGAAACTCCTCTCTCCAGGTGGAGAGTTTTCCCACCTAAGTCCTGTTTGGAATTTCTGCATTCACAGCAAGAAGGTGTCGCTCTCCATTTCTGTTTACTTCCGACACTAATGTCAGCAGCCAAGACAAACTAAAAGAGCATTCTCAGAGTAATTTATTTTAAAAGGCCCCAAAGTGTCCCCCTACCCCCTATTATTATTTTGATGCTCTCCTTTTTAAAGCCTTGAACCAACCACCCAGTTTGAAGCTCCTGCTGGAACTCAAACAAACCTCTCGTCTGCTCCCCTCTACCACCCTTCCTGTCCTTCAGGCCAGCTGGGACAGACGCAGGGACCCCTGATGCACTAGGACTCTCTGACATGGGCTTTGCTGGACACCCAGGCCCATGACTCACAAGCTAAGGGAGATGGGACAGCGATGGTGTTCTGTAGCTGGACCCACAGCCTCAGCTGAGCACGACTCCACAGACTTACCTCTGTGGGCCCAAGCAGGAGTGCATGCATAAGAATCGGCCACTGGAACCCGCTTGGTTCTGTCTCCACAAGTGACCCAGGAGCCAGTCTTGTCACAGGCACCTTTCCCCTTCCAGACCCACCCTCCTGCATACTTGTCACTCACTGGCTGCAGGTCTGGACATTGTCAGCCCAAGGACAGTCTTCGTGGCACAGAGGTGGCCAAGCTCCTCCCCACAGTTGCCCTGGGGATGCTCCTGTGCTCAGATCTCCATCCCTTGGCTGCTTGAACATTCTGTTATCAGAGAGGTTATCTGTGCCTTAACAAAACTCTCCTCACTGTTGAGGACAGTTCTCTGAGACTTGCTGTTACAGCGGAACGCACAGGAAAGAAAGGAATCTGCAGATTTCAGTGAGATAACTGCCAATGGAAATATTTTTATTCCCAAAGCCCAGGAGAAGTAAGGACAGATCTCAAGAGACAGGTGTTAATATCCCTCAATGAGGCACAAAGATGTTGAGCAACCTGCAGAGATTAAAGTCTCCCCCAGTGAACTACCCACTGCCAAACACCCAAGCAATAAGACGGCCAACTAACAACATCTTCAGGCTCAAAATGATTTGTAATGTTTCTCATTATGATAGTTTTTGTTTTTATTCTCTCAACTGGAAAATTATTCCCATTGAAAATTTTCAGTCATTACACATAAAAAGATGTTTAACAAGGTCTGTCCAGTACTCAGAAGCTGTGAAAATCTACTTTTGCTCTCAAAACCTCTGTAGCCCCCAGTGGAGTTTTAGCTCTGTCCACTACACTTGCTTTCCAGTAAAAACATAGGAGAAGGGCAGTTTCCCATCGGCATTGTGGTGCAGAGCTATAAACTTGGTAAGAAATGAGTAAACACATTACTGAACAGCAGCATGAAGGAAGACGCACAATTGCCTGGTTGTTTTAATAAAAACAGAGAATTGGTTGACTGTGTTCATGTAGATTTGGGTTGATATACCTGCTACACACACATACATACACACACACATACACTCACACTCTACACATGCTACAAAAGCTACATAGCTCCAGACTACACTGGCTCTAACCCTCTGATAAGTAGATATAAATTAACTGAATGAAAGTACACTTTAAACTTCATGATAGTCACGGTTAATGCGTGTACATACAGTCACTTCCTGTTAATTTGTCAGAACTAGTGCAGCTAAAGAGAACTTAGTATTTACTAAACTTGTTATGAATCAGGCACAGAATTTACCTCTCAATTTTTTAGTCAATACACACACACAAATACTTTAAAGAATATAATTACTGTCTTCACTTTTGTAGAGGAAAAATGTTAAGCTCAAAGAAGTGACTAACTTGTCAGGGCTGTGTAGATTCATATAAATACAGATTTTTATTGTACATGCATAGCCCAATAGAGTATACATTGATGAATGAATGGATAAGCAGACTGAATTCACATGTTTTATATGGCATAGGATTGACTACATTCTGCCTCGGTTCAGTGACTATCCCAGTTTTCATTTTTATAATTTATCCATCAGTACTTTAGATAGAAAATATCAATTGAATAAACCATATTTCATAGTCAATGTCATAAAAAATGCTACATTTTCTAAATGTTTTACTATAACTACGTTAATTTTATAGTTTAAAAATATTTCAAAAACTTTTGTTGAGTAATGGGCATTATTAATGGGTCTATTAATTTTACATCTATTTTTACATAATAAAGTATTTCAGCAGTTAACTCATTTTATGACTGTCTATTTGGAAAATCTTAACTTTACCATGTGATGAAGGCAAAGCGAATATCTTGTCTTTGTGGAAGAATGAGTAACAAAGCATACTAAATGACCAATTCTAGGGTGCAATCAGGTGTATCAGATTACCCTTTCAATAATCTATCTAGACAAATGATTACTATTGATTTCATTAGTTGGTTTTATATGCAATGGCCAAAGTCAGTTAGTGCTTCAGAGCATTCCAATATAATGAAAAAACATGCTCAAGAATAAAGATGAATAAAATTAACATTTTGTCCTGCTTCATCAGGGACCTTCTTAAATGCAACTGACTTGTCTTCCTTTCTCTGAGTGCAGGCCAGTGGAGCATATGGGGATACCAACAGAGTCTTGTGCCGCTGTCAAAATTTATTCACTGTTGCTTTTCTAAAATTATTTATTTATTTTTAATTGATTGATGATTGGTTTAATTTTTGTCATACATCAACATGAATTAACCATAGATGTCCATATATTCCCTCCCTCTCGAACCTCCCTCTCACCTCCTGCCCATTCCCACCATTCCAGATTATTACAGAGCCCCAGTTTGAGTTCTTTGAATTTTAGTGAAAAGCTACGAAAATGCTGTGGCAGGTATTCAGTGTCTAGTTTTTTAATAAATAAATGAACCAATGAATATCAAATACTTGAGTTGCTATGAAGCATCAAGGTAAAAGTCTATTTATAAATGGCAAAAATGCACAGTTAAATACTCCATGTACTTGGAAGTTGTTCTATCTAGTCCATTCTACCTTCTTTCAACTACGTTCATGAAATATCTAGACTCAAAAGTACCGTGTTTAGTGCTTTTTACTTGCATAATATATGTTCCCTCCCCGCCCCCACATCATCCTACACCGGCCTGTGTGGGTTGAAGCATTTGTCCTATCTATTCCATATCTTGTCTTGAGCACTGGATAAATTCAGAGCTATGAAGGAACTCTTGCAACATCATTCGGGACCCACTTATTAAAAACAAAATATAGTGTGATCTTAAACAATGGTGATGATAAAGAGCAAAGTTCAAATTGTAGGGCTGGAGAAGAGGACTTATAAAAGAGAAGGCATTTGAAATGTGATCAAGAAATGACACCAGTAAAGTCAAGGAGACACAATCATGGAGAATCGTGAGCAGCGCCATGGGATGTAGTTTTATGGGTGATGACGCACCTCAGTGCTGTCTCTCAGGGGAGGCAGACTGAGGAAACAAGGCAAAGTATTTGGCATTTGACGTGGAAAATCATGGAGAGATGATAATATGATCTCGGCGCTTCCGCGGGTGGCAGTGTGGATGATGGATTAGAGATATCTGACAGAGACAATCAAAGAAAATATGGCCCATAAATAAGAGGATGACAGCATGAGTAAATGGGAAAAAAAAGGAATTCCAACTTAGGCAAAAAATTATTATTATGAAACACTGAAAAAAAATACTACTGTAATATCCTGTCTAGTCAATATAATAACTAGGACTCATGGGGTACTGGACCTAGGGGGCTGCTGTATACACATCTGAACACAGATTGGATGGTTTCCTTTTCTATTGGGAAGTAGAATAAACAGAAGTAGCAGTTACTGGTCACGAAGAGCAGATTCTCCCAGGAGGCAAGTGGTCTGGAAATTCTGTATCTTCCACAGCAAATACCTCAGTTAATTCACTAGCAAGTGGAAGTAGATCCCATGCCTGTTCTAAACTCCTGCAAATAACAGCAGCAGTCATTTCACAAAGTAAGGCTTTCTCCTGGGGGATCCTGCTTCAGGCTGGTTGTTAGCCTGGCGTGTTCTCCCCCTGGATTGGGCACTCCCCTGATTAGCATGGCACTTCACAGCATGTCTTCAGCTTCTGATCACCGTCAGCTCCAGAATAATTGTAGCAGCTATTTTTAAAATGCTGTAATTAAAAAATAGTCTTGCACTAGGACCAACCTAGTTTTGCTGATTGTCCCAACGCCTTTCCCGTTTAGATGTTCATCAGTATTGCCATGTAGATTACGCAAGAGTGTGTTCATGTTTGTGATGTTCAAAGCCTCGAATGTGTATTACTTGGCAAGGATCGGACGCTGGGCTGAAGACTTTACAGCCATCGTCTTATAAAATGCTGACATCCACATAAATCCTAGGAGGCTACAGATGAGAGAAACTGTTATGTGGAGGTTAGCTAACTTACTAAGGAAGTAACTCACCAAAGTAAGTGATGGGACTGGAGCTTCACCTAGTCCTGATCCCAGCAACCATGCCTGCTGCTCTCAAGAGGATGTTTATAACATGCCTGTGTGCAGGATGTAAATGAAACATAACCCTCAAGATCACAGCACACCCAATTCAACATTATTTTAAATGAAGTTCGGTTTTATATGTATTCAGTGAATTAGATCAGTATTGTTCATAATTTTAAAAAAGAGGTTTTAGACTATTCTTAAGGACCTACCTTGGGCCAGGCACTTTGAGAAGTGACTGTTGCCTCTTTCATCTCATTGAACAGGTGAGCAGTAGAAGTTTCGTCAATATCTTATAAATAAGAAAACCTATACTCAGTGGCTCACAGCACAGCCAGGATATGAACTCAGATAGCATGACATCAAGGCTCTGTCGTGAAATGACGTCAGTAGAACACATTTTAGGAACTGATTATGTTCTCATAAAATTGCAGGGTGAGTGCATTCCACACCCTGTTTTGTTTAAACACAGCCTTCCTCCATGGGTGGCTCCCGAATTACCCATTAATCCAGGGGTTCTGCTGTTTCTGTGGCCAAATCGGTGGGACGTGATCCCACTTAGTCAGTTACACACTGCACACCTGTAATTCTATTCATGACCAGTGCGACAAGAAGAGTGAAACCTGCTGAAGCCTGGAGGGTGGTGTAGGGATGATGCCAGCTCATTCCAGCCCTGGGAACCACAAGCATTTCCTGCTCCCTGTAACCTCTAGAGCCCTCTCCTCCAGCCTCTGCCAACACTTAGATCATCCCTGCAAACCTGTGGTATATACGTGCAATGGAATCATACTCAGCTATAAGAAGAGTGAAATTCTACCAATTGCAGCAACATGGGTGACCTAGAGAATATTACTCTTAATGAAATATGTCACACAAAGAAAGAGAAATACTTTATGATATCACCTATATGTGGAATCTGAAGAATAATGTGAACAAATATATAGCAAAACAAAAATGGACTCACAGATATAGAAAACAAACTAGTGGTTACCAGTGGGGAGAGGGAAGGCGGAGGGGAAAGACAAAAATAGGGGATTGACAGATACAAATTACAGCATACAAAATAAGATGCGAGCTATATTGTATAGCATAGGGAATTATAGCTATTGTTTCATAACTTTTCAAAGAGGGCCCTGGAGCTGAGTGGGGATTTTCCTCTGGTTAAAATGATGGCTGCTGCACTATGCACAGAACTTGCTCTCTCTTGCTTTTCTTGCGGGACACCTTCTTCTCTGAGGGGGACGGAATGGTTGAGGAACTGAACAAGATGCTTAGCCATGGCTCTAAATTTCCAAGCAAGTAATCTGCAAAAATAAGGCAGTGACATCCACAAAGCCTTCCCCATGCCCTCTCACAGTGTCATTCATCCTTTTGTTGCTGTTTTTTTATACCATACATCATTTGTGCTATTAGCAATGCCTTGAATTCCAAGTAGATTAGAGAAGTACATTATGTACAATTTTGCTTTATATACTTGATACATTATTTATACTTCTATTTTCAGAACATAATTATTTGCATTTTGTTACACCCTTTCATCTGCGCTAAAAATACACACAGATTGAAGTGACCTCTTAGGAAGCAAGGAGCCTTCTTCAGGGTATAAGGAATGTTAAGAACCTCTCTATTCCATCCTGGACATCTGCACAGAAAAGTTCTTTTCCCTTAGTATCTTCAACTCTTTGAGCCTGTGGACTGTAGCCCCCCAGGCTCCTCTGTCTGCAGGATTCTCCAGGCAAGAATACTGGAATGGGTAGCCTGTCTCTTCTCCAGGAGGCCTTTTGAAACCAGGGATTGAGCCTGGATCTCCTGCATCGTAGGCAGATTCTTTACCATTTGAGCCACCATGGAAGCCCTTTCGCTTATGTTGATTAAACAGCATGCACCCTCTTTCAATATGTACATCTTCAAGATGAAAGATTTTTTTTTAATTGTGGTGTAGACAGAATGATCTCTGTTTGTTTCCAAGGCAAACCATTCAATATCACAATAATCCAAGTCTATGCCCCGACCAGTAACACTGAAGTAGCTGAAGTTGAATGGTTCTATGAAGACCTACAAGATATTTTAGAACTAACACTCCCCCAAAAATATCCTTTTCATTATAGGGGACTGAAATGCAAAAGTAGGAACTCAAGAAACACCTGGAGTAACAGGCAAATTTGGCCTTGGAATACAGAATGAAGCAGGGCAAGGCTAATAGAGTTTTGCCAAAAGAACGCACTAGTCATAGCAAACACCCTCTTCCAACAACACAAAGAAGACTCTACACATGGACATCACCAGATGGTCAACATCAAAATCAGACTGATTCTATTCTTTGCCACTAAAGATGGAGAACCTCTATATAGTCAGTAAAAACAAGACTGGGAGCTGACTGTGGCTCAGATCATTAACTGATTGTCAAATTCAGACTTAAATTGAAGAAAGTGGGGAAAACCACTAGACCATTCAGGTATGACCTAAATCAAACCCCTTATGACTATACAGTGGAAGTGAGAAATAGATTTAAGGGACTAGATCTGATAGACAGAATGCCTGATAAACTATGGACGGAGGTTCGTGGCATTGTACAGGAGACAGGGATCAAGACCATCTCCAAGAAAAAGGAATGCAAGAAAGCAAAATGGTTGTCTGAGGAGGCCTTACAAATAGCTGTGAAAAGAAGAGAAGTGAAAAGCAAAGGAGAAAAGGAAAGATATACCCATTTGAATGCAGAGTTCCAAAGAATACCAAGGAGAGACAAGAAAGCCTCCCTCAGTGATCAATGCAAAGAAATAGAGGAAAACAACAGAATGGGAAAGACTAGAGCTCTCTTCAAGAAAATTAGAGATACCAAGGGAACATTTCATGTGAAGATGAGCACAATAAAGGACAGAAATGGTATGGACCTAATAGAAACAGAAGATATTAGCAAGAGGAGGCAAGAATACACAGAAGAACTATACAAAACAGATCTTCATGACCCAGATAATCATGATGATGTGATCACTCACCTAGAGCCAGACATCCTGGAATGTGAAGTCAAGTGGGCCTTAGGAAGCATCACTATGAACAAAGCTAGTGGAGGTGATGGAATTCCAGTTGAGCTATTTCAAATCCTGAAAGATGATGCTGTGAAAGTGCTGCACTCAATATGCCAGCAAATTTGGAAAACTCAACAGTGGCCACAGGGCTGGATAAGGTCAATTTTCATTCTAATCCCCAAGAAAGGAAATGCCAAAGAATGCTCAAACTTCCACACAATTGCACTCATCTCAAATGCTAGTAAAATAATGCTCAAAATTCTCCAAGCCAGGATTCAGCAATACGTGAACCATGAACTTCCAGATGTTCAAGCTGGTTTCAGAAAAGCAGAGGAACCAGAGATCAAATTGCCAACATCCACTGGATCATCAAAAATGCAAGAGACTCCCAGAAAAACATGTATTTCTGCTTTATTGACTATGCCAAAGCTTTTGACTGTGTGGGTCACAATAAACTGTGGAAAATTCTGAAAGAGATGGGAATTCCAGACCAGCTGACCTGCCACTTGAGAAACCTGTGTACAAGTCAGGAAGCAACAGTTAGAAATGGACATGGAACAACAGATTGGTTCTAAATAGGAAAAGGAGTATGTCAGGGTTGTATATTGTCACCCTGCTTATTTAACTTATATACAGAGTACATCATGAGAAACACTGGGCTGGAAGAAGCACAAACTGGAGTCAAGATTTCTTGGAGAAATATCAATAACCTCAGATATGCAGATGACACCTCCCTTATGGCAGAAAGTGAAGAACTAAAGAGCCTATTGATGAAAGTGAAAGAGGAGAGTGAAAAAGCTGGCTTAAAACTCAACATTCAGAAAACTAAAATCATGGCATCTGGTCCCGTCACTTAATGGCAAATAGATGGAGAAACAGTGGAAACAGTGGATGACTTTATTTTTCTGGGCTCCAAAATTACTGCAGATGGTGATTGCAGCCATGAAATTAAAAGACGCTTACTCCTTGGAAGGAAACTTATGACCAACCTAGATAGCATATTAAAAAGCAGAGACATTACTTTGTCAACAAAGGTCCGTCTAGTCAAGGCTATGGTTTTTCCAGTGGTCATGCATGGATGTGAGAGTTGGACTATAAAGAAAGCTGAGTGCCGAGGAATTGATACTTTTGAACTGTGGTGTTGGAGAAGACTCTTGAGAGTCCCTTGGACTACAAGGAGATCCAACCAGTCCATCCTAAAGGAGATCAGCCCTGAGTGTTCATTGGAAGGACTGATGCTGAAGCTGAAACTCCATTACTCTGGCCACCTGATGTGAAGAGCTGACTCATTTGAAAAGACCCTGATGCTGGGAAATTTTGAAGGTGGGAGGAGAAGAGGATGACAGAGGATGAGATGGTTGGATGGCATCACCGACTCAATGGACATGAATTTGTGTAAAATCTAGGAGTTGGTGATGGACAGGGAGCCCTGGTATGCTGGGGTTCATGGGGTCCCAAGGAGTCAGACATGACTGAGCCACTGAACTGAAACTGTGCTATCTACAACTCACTGTGAAGACCTAGAATTACACTTTAGTTGTTTGTGTCTTCATTACTTGCATATCTATTCTTTCAAGATGTGGTCATAAAAACGAAAATACAGAGAGAAAGTCAACAGGAAGCAGATGTGATCCTGGTCCTCATGCAACATCTATTCTATCAGGGAAGTTGGTCTTAACAACAGTCCTAATACAAATTATTCTTTTTAAATAAAAGAGGATAAAAAGTCAGTCTCATGAATTGTCATTTGATGGAGTGGAATCCTGTTATCCATTGAATTATGTCCCCCCAAATGGCACCTTGCAATCCCAGCTCACTATTCCTGTGAATGTGGCCTTATTGGGAAATGGAGGTCACAGAGGCGATCAAGTTGAGGTCAGTAGGGTGGGCCCTAAAGCAATATGCCCTGTGCTCTTATCAAAAGGGAGATACTACAGAAGACAGTGAGACAAGGGGGACTCTTCCTCCGACTACGGACGCCAGGACGGATGACCAGTGCTGGAGGTTAGGACATGGCAAGGAGGGGTCTAGCTGGAGTTCCAGAGGCACATCCCTACCAACACCTTGATGCTGGATTTCTAGTAACAGAATGCATTTCTGTTCTTCTTTTTTTTTTTTTTTCATTTCTTTTCTTTTAAAGTCACCCATTGTGGTAATTTATTATACCAGCCCTAGGAAACAAATACAAACTCTGTCAATGTTACAGGGGTTTTAGCTTCAGAGACTTTACTTCAGAGAACTCAGAAAGGCATCATGAAAGCAAAGAGAAAAAAAGCATCACCCAGTAAAGTCTTCTCCCCAAAATATCATGTAATACAGGAAACTGCACATTTATTCCTGAGACTCTGTAATCAGGGCAGGCTGAAGACCCGCCATCTGTGGATTTTCCCCCATCTTCCCCACCCAGGTCAGGGAAATCCTCAGGAAAAGAAGATATTTTAAATATGTGGAAAATCTTACCTGACATCCTTTGGGAGCAGCATCTGAAGACGTCAGAATGCAGAATGATTGAATGAAGACCAAGCCATCGATTTAACCCCGATAATTGTCCTGCTAAATAAAAATATCACCAGTTACAGGTGTATCAGTTCAGTGATGTAATCAGAAATCTTGGAGAGAGTCAGTGCTATCCTAACAAGATTATAACTTGCACTTACAGAATAATAGCAAAGATTCATTTTTATTTTAAAAAATAGGTGAAAGTTGGTCTTTGGGAGAATATCTTATCTTTAAAATCTTCACACTTAAAACTATTCACTAAACATAATGAGCTATTTAATAGCCAGCTGTTTCTTTTGGACTGAAGGCCAGTATATGAATGAAAAAAAGTCATGAGAATTTTGTTTTCTGTCTTCAAAAGCATGTGCGTGCATGTGTGCTCAGTTGCGTCCAACTCTTTGCAACCCCATGGACTGTAGCCTGCCAGGCTCCTCTGTCCATGGGATTTCCTAGGCATTCCTAGGTACATTTCCCAGGTGGATTCTTTACTGCTGAGCCACCAGGGAAGCCAGTGTGTTTTGTTTTAGGTATTAAATTGTTCCATTTAAAGTAAGCTAAATACAGCTATTCCTAAAGACAAAAAAGGCACTGGGCACATTTATTATTGAAATTGTCCCTAAATCAAATCACAGTTGCTGCTACTGCTGTGTTTTATATTCCCATCCACCTGCCCAGTTCTTCCAGCATAAAACCTCTTTCCAGGAGGAATGTACTGTCTCTTTAATACTTCTCCATTCTAGTCTCTTCATTTATTATTTATTAAGTGTAAAATTTAGCAGGGCAACCTGAGCCAAAAAGTGCAATTCATTTGCATGAGAGTAGGCTCCTTTATATCTTTATTCCTTCTAAGAAAATTACAGGAAGCAGGGGAAAAAAAAAGAAAGAAAATCTCTTAGAAACGAAGTAGCTGACACATCACATTTATTAAAGCTGTGAAGCCTTCAAAGTAGATGACTTACAATTTTTCATCCTCAACAGTGATTTTTGCCAGAATGCTGCTAGACGTGGGAAGGATGATTAACAGAGAAGACGCTCACGTTTAATGGCCACGTGCTACTAATTCATCCCCAAATAAGTTCAGATTTGCTAGCAAAAGGAAAGAACTCAACAAAAAGACACTGTTCAAGACACCTTTTTTCTAAAATCATCCATTTTCAGTATAAGTCCAAAAGTTCAGAAGAAGACTATATAATTCCCCAAAGGTCTCCAGGTATAAAGACTGACATATTGTAATAAGGATATAAACATTTTGCCATCAGCCTACAACACTTTCTTATATAGGACTGCATCCTCATCCAAACTGATGCAGCAGATGAGCTAAAGCAAGTGAAAAATAGTTTTAAGTGTGCAATTACTTGTTTTAATAGGTGGGTCGTAATTTGTAGTTAAAAAGGAGAAAAGAAGAAAGTCACTTAAGCATCAGCAATCATGTCAACATGCAACCGTTGAAATACTATTGGAGCTGGACAGCCTAGAACACAGATGTGGTAATAGGACAGATGTTCTAATGATCATGCCGAGAATGGCTCCATTGACCTTAGGGGAAAGCATTTAATCACAGTGTTTGGCAAGCGAGGGAACTGTAAGGTCAGCTCTAGATAAAGCAAGTCAGCAGTATGGTTTGGTGAATGTCCTGACATGTGAATACAGCTTGTTTTCAAACCATGTAGCCTCACACCTTGGAACATTCAAGATGTCCAGCTGGCGAGAACAAATGTTTGCTTTAAAAACTCATAGACAGAGGCAATATCATCAAAATGATAGGCTTTAGGTAGATGTGGAAAAGTCCTAGAATAAATTTAATTTTAAATTAGATCAATCGTTCCACTTTTGACAAAGATCGAGTAACAGGGATCAAATTTACCCTCCTTTATGAAACAACTAAAAAACTAACCAGAATATATGACTAACAGGCATCAGGAATATTTTCAAATCATAAATCTGATAAGAGCTTACTATCCAAAATACATGAAGTCCTAAAACTCAACAACCAGAAAACAACCCAATTAAAAACTTGGCAAAGGACTTGAATAGACATTTCTCCAAAGAAGATATATAAATGGCCAATAAGCATATGAATAAATGCTCAGCATCACTAATTATTTGGGAAATTCAAATTACAACCACAACAAAGTACCACTGCATATCCACTAGAATGGTTACTGTCTAAACACACTCACTCTCTCTCACACACACACACACACACACACACACACACACATGCTACAAGTGTTGATGGGGATGTCAAAATTTGGAACTCTTCTGCACTGTTGGTGTGAATGTTAATTTGTGCAGCCTTTGTGGAAACAGTATGAAGCTTCCCCAAAATGCTACAGATAGAATTAACACATGGTCCAAAAATTCTACTTCTGAATATATCCTCCCAAACAACTGAAATCAGAGTCTTGAAGAGATATTTATACATCCATGTTCACACACCATTTTTCACAATAATTAAACCCTGGAAGAAATCCAAGTGTCCATCATTGATGAAAAGATAAACAAATGTGGTCTATCTGTACAATGGAATAATATTCAGCCTTAAAAGGGAAGGAAATTCTCACATCTGCTACAACATGAATGAACTTTGAGGACATCGCACTAAGTGAAATAAGCCAGTCACAGGAGGACAAATACTTTATGAAATCACTTATGTGAGGTACTTCGGGTTGTCACAATCATAGGGAGAGAAGACAGGATGGAGGCTTCCAGAAGCTGTAGGGAGGGAGGAATGAGAGTCATTGGTTTTTAGTGGTAATTGAAGTTCAGTTTCACAAGATGAACACGGCTATAGAGATGGTGGAGGTGCTGGCTGTACAATGATGTGAATGCACTGGTATTACTGAACTATGTACTCAGAAATGGATAAGGTGGCAAATTTTGGTATGGATGTCTAGCCACAAAAAAAAAAAAAAAAGGAATGAATCAACTGCATTTGTGTATACTAGGAGAGAACCACCAAAAATCAAAACTTAAAAACTATACCACTATAGTAGAACAAAAAATATGAAACACTTAGAGATACATCTAATAAAATATATACAAGTCTGGTACCCTGAAACAAATTAAAGAAGACCTAAATAAATGAGGAGATACACTGTGTTCACAGACTGGAAGATTCAATAGTGTTGAGATATCAACCCTCCATGAAATCATCTGTAAATTCAATGCAACCTCAACTGAAATCCTCGCAGACATTTTTTGAGAAACTGACAAGCTGATTCTAAAATTTATGGGAAATTGCAAAGACCCACAAGAGCCAAAACAACTTTGAAAAAGAAAAATGAAGGACTCTTACATTACCAGACTTCAAAACTCACTCTACGGCTATGTAATCAAGACAGTGGTTTGGGCATCAAGATGAGGTAGTAGATCAATAAATTAGAGTGCAGGATCCAAAAGCGACGCATGCGTTTACGGCCAACTGAATTCTGACAAATAGCAATTCAGCCTGGAAAAGACGATCTTTTTAATAACGGGTGTCGTAGCAACTGGATATTCATACAGGAAAGAAAAGAAAGAAAAAACTAGTCAAGGATTAATTCAAAATGCATCATAGATCTAAGCATGAAGTTAAAACGATAAAATACCTGCACTATAGGAAAGAGTTCATGTGTTTCCTTGGATTAGGCAAAGATTTCTTAGATATGAGGTAAGTGTATGATCCCGATGGGCACGGTGGGGCAGTGGGGAAAGAGCCCTGGAGACACAGTGTTGCTAACACAAAGCGTTTTGCCACAGAGAAGAGGCCACTTTCTGTTGGAACGAGTGGAGCCTGGAGAGGGTTTTGTCTGCTTTTAAGACTGGAGATATAACAGTATTAGACATGCTTCCAAAAGAAATGGGAAAATGGACCCAGAAACGAGGGTAACTTGAGTGGAGCAGTCATCATGGACAGCTGAGAGAAGAGTATCACAGGAGAGAAGGGCCTGCCATCTGGCGGGATTGCTCTGGGTGGTCTTGCAGCAGAAGGGAGGGCAGAGTGCACAGAATCCTAGCAGGGGCTCCACGTGGTCAGAGCCTCTGCATGTCCCACTGTGGAGGCTTCATTTTCTTCTTTTTGTTTTATGTTGTTTCTTGAACTAGGACAAGTGACATTAAGTTGGAACAGGAAAGGAGATGCTCTGTGTTTGTGTGGAGAGAAAAGGTACACAGTAGTTGTCCATGAGAGTGGAGATTTCGACGGACTCAGGAAACAGGAAGGTGTTGATGCCACCACAGGCACACTCATGCTTATGACAATGACTTTCAAGGGCTATAAAGTTTTCTCCAGCCATGTTCAGATGCAGCGGTGCCAGTGTGGAGTGACTGGAGGGCAGGGTTGGAGCAGGGTCATCTTCACCAAGTGGAGAAGTGCTGAGAGCTGAAGTTGTGTGAGGGAGCTATTCCAAAGACATGGCCAGGGAAGGAAGGAAGGATGGGGTGTGGGAATAGGGGAGACGGCAAAGCAGGAAGAGAAAGGGAGTGAGGTCTCTAGGGGCTGGTGGGTTACTGTTGCCATGGAGATTCAAGAGTAGATGAGCTGAAAAGAAGGAAGCTGTAGCAAAAACTGGGATGCTCAGAATAAAGGTTATCAAAGGGCTGTGGTCATTGGTAATGACAAAGTCCATGAGTGCTGGGCAGGCTGAATATAAGATCTCTGAGGAGTTTCAAAAATGAGAAGCCAAGACTTTAAGATTATTTCTATGTGTATGCTTCTGCTAAGTCGCTTCAGTCGTGTCTGACTCTGTGTGACCCCATGGACTACAGCCTACCAGGCTCCTCTGTCCATGGGATTTTCCAGGCAAGAGTACTGGAGTGGGTTGCCATTGCCTTCTCCTTCTATGTGTATGGATATTAGTAATAATTAAAATGGTACTGAAGCTAGTGATCAGGAGCCAGACCCTAAAAATACAGAGATTTGAGGAGTGATCAACAAGCTGGTGGTGGTAGGAGGTAGATGATTGCTCCACTCGGCCGTGTGTGCATAGTGTCTGTCTTGTCTAAGGAAAACTGGGGCTAGATAGAGAATATTACAGACCAAAAGGTATCTTTATGAGTTTGCATTCTAATTTGATTGAAAAGTTAGTACATAAGTAGGTGTTAAATAACCATTTTATTTTATGCGTTAACAATTGTTTGCTTCATGGTTTTAAGATATGAGGTCAATATATAATGTGATAAAATAATGAATGGAAACAGAGGTTGTTGAAATGCCAGAGGCAGCACAGACTCTGACATGATAATTTGTTGGGGGGTTATAATATACTGTATTAATTCATGATCAAACAGCAAGGCCTGAGTCTAGTTTCATTGTACTAAACAACTCACATTTAGAAGAAAATTTCTCACCACTAAGAACTGGTTCTAACCTGATCTCCCCACAGAAATAAGGTCCATCAAGTTGAGAGCCAGGTGTGTGCACAGCCAGCAGGTAGGTGACTACAGAGACAGGCTCAGAGTGGTGTGCTTATTGGGAAAGACAAACATATGTTCAAAAATACATTTGCTCATGTTTTCATTCCTGCTTGGAGAGTCCTTCCTGCCTTCATAGAAGATCTATCTGTAAAGTCCAGCTGAAGGCCTCTCCTCTCTGAGAACTCCCCCTTTTGGCTGTTTCACACTCTGCTTTCTATATGAATGCTTATGCTGTTTATGTCTGTATTTTTAAACTTAATTATTTCGCAGCTTGTATTATAGAAAGTGAAAGTGATAGTCACTCAGTTCTGTCTAATTCTTTGTGACCCCATTGTCCTTGGAATTTTCCAGGCAAGAATACTGGACTTATTCTTGCCATGGGTTGCCATTCCCTTTCCCAGAGGATCTTCCCAACTTAAGTCTTCTGCATTGCAGGTGGATTCTTTACCATCTGAGTCACCAGGGAAGTCCATATTATAGATGCAGCTACTTAATACACAGAATGCCAAATCCTGCCTTAAACACGTTACAATATTTTACTTATCTATTTAACTTCACTATAACCTTGCTATTCTTCTTACTATTACCATTACTTCTGATTTACAGAAGAGACAGCCTTTTTTAAAAAAGTTGATTTAGCCAAGATTGTTCATGGTGAGTTTTCTGATATGTAAGATTAATTTTTAAAGCCATGTAATACAAAGAGGCTGCAAAGATATAGAACAACAGAAACGTCCACACACTATTGAGAGGAACAAAAATTGGCTCAGTGATTTTACAGAACAGTTGGACGTTATCCAGAATTGTCAAAGGTTCCTTGCTGACCAGGCCATTCCACTCTCAGTATGTACTCTAGAATGACTCATGTCCTTGTGCAGTAGATAATTGTAGAAGAATGTTTACCCTAGCATGATTAAATAATAAACAAAATGATAAGACAACCCAATAGCATAGAAATTATGGAATATGCATGTAATGGAACTGTACACAACAATGACTGAACAGGCAGCAACATGGTTGAATGTTATAAATGTACTACTGAAAGAAAGAATCAAGATGTGAGAGAATATATACAATATGATTCTATTTATCCAAAAGTCAAAAACAGGCAGAAATCAGGAATATGTATGTATAAGCAGTAACACTAGAAGGTAAGCTGAGGTGGAGGAGAGTCAGGGTGAAGGGCCTATGGGCCTTCAGTCATCCCTTGTTTGCTTTACAGTAGTTCTAACGCCCACATTATGTGCCTTGCTGTGGCACTGTGTTTCACAAACAAAAAGATGTAACCTGGATTCAAGTTCAACATCTGAATATGGCACAATGCTAAGCCCTTATTCAAACCCCAGTTGATTTAATTGAACACCAGTCGCTGATGATTGGTGGTTAACCATGAAGACAAAGTTGATTGTGGAATATAAACAATTTTAGAATCTTCAATTTTTCCAGTTGAATTTTCTACCTTGTTACAAAACCTGTCTACCACACTCTCAACCAAACAGCATACAACTTAGATGGGAAATGACAAACTAATTAGGTAGGTCAAGCTTCATTTTGGACCAAAGCTAATCTTTAGAGGATATCTTCCTTATGTTAAATTGATCACTTCCCTAAAATTTCTTCACACTGATTTGTACTCTTCTAAATGTACAGAGAAAAATATCTGTTGAGAAATAAATAAAATATTGTTTTACTTATACATTATTTATTCTCCTGTCTCAAATTTACTCATGGAGAGGGTTAAAAGCATGAAATGTTGCATTGCACAACACTGAAATCAAATTATGATTTCATTCTTTTTAATAGAGACAAATGAAATTTATATTTGTATTTATAGCCTAACACTGTGCTATGGACTGAATGTTTGTGCCCCCTCAATCCATATGTTGAATCCTACCCTCAATGTGATGGTGTTAGGAGCTGGGGATCTTTGGGAAATAATGAGGTCATGAGGGTGGGACACTCACGAATGAGATTGGTGCCCTTGTAAATGAGACCCAAGACAGATGGTCTCTTTCTTTCCTTCATGTGCAGCCTCAGCAAGGTCACTGCTCATCAACCAGAGAGTCTCAGCAGAAACCCAATATGCCTGCACCTTGACCTTGGACTTCCTGGCCCCCAAAACTTTGAAAAATAAATGTTTGTTGTTTAACCTGCCCCACCTATGGTGTTAGTCACTCTGAATGGCACAAGGTTAGAGTGAACACACAACTGATGTCAGGGTTCAAGGTGATGACCATGTGATGGGCTGAATTTCTGGCACAGGAATATAAACCTGAAATTGCATCATCCCAAAACAGTTATCATTGCAACTTTATTATAATTTTGTACCAAAATTTTCAAAGCTGGACTTTTTGTTCAAGAATGGTGATACCCCAGCCCCATCAGCTGCAGAATTGTTTCTGCTGACACACTCTGTAACACCAAAAAGAGGCACAGTTCCAACTAGTGTATGACTGATTGCCATGGGCGGAGTTCCTCACGCTGGCTCCCGCATTGGAGCCTTTAGGTGCACAACTGAATACAGTTAAGGGGAAAGATTTTCAGTATTTTTTTTTCCTAGAAGGAACTTTGTACTGCATATTTACTGCTTGGACAACTATAAAATGTACTTTAAATACTGAAAAGGACTCAATGTCCAAATAGTTTAAAATTTATCTCATAAGCTATAAGGCATTCTCCTCTACAGTGATTATAAAAACTGTCTTTAGAAGATAGATTGGAAGAGTAAAATGCATTCCTCTTTTCTCTACCATATTCATCTTCATAATTTTTATAAGGTGTACTCTTATTCTTTCACTGTCTTTTCCATATTAATTTTATCACGGATAGTATAACTTTATAGTTTTTCCTCATTAAGAAAATTAGATGTGGCACAATTGATATGTTTTTATTTCATCCTTAGCTGTATAAAATGTGAAACCTTCCCTAAATGGGGCTTTTGTTTTGTCTTTTAGAGAAATTAATGTCTAAATAAGTCAAATTCAATACAATTCTTAAAGGTTAGTTTGTTTTCCACTATAAATTTCAATATACCAAATACTTCTAAAGAGATTTGAATTATAGTTTAACCAAATCTCTATTAACCTATTTTGTATTATTATTTTAATTGAAATATCTGAGTTTAACATTATAACTCAGAAGTTATAATGATTTAGTAAAGGAATATTCCAAAGGATCATCCCTTAATATTTACATTATTTTCATCTGTTTTCCTACTTAATTACGTTAAAGTTTTTAAAATTGTACCTGTACATACAACTTATAGCTTTCACAAGCATTATTACAAGAACATATTTTCATATGGCGATATTAAATACATGTTTTTACTTCAAGGGCTGAATGCAGTCTTTGTATTAATATAAAATCCACATGGAAAATTTTGCCCTAGAGGTTAAAGCTACATTTGATAGTCAATATTCAAATAATATTTACCAATTTTAGGAGAATAAGCCATAACTTCAGCATTCTGTTAGTTCTATAAACATAGTTTATTTATAATTGAATGTGAAATATGTCTATTACATGCACCTACACTTACATAACATAAGGCTAACGTTTATGCAATGCCTGGGCATCTATTCAGCATTACCAGGACTAGCCATTTTAACTTTTTAACAGTCTCTGGTTTGATGGCCATAATCTATATCAACCAGTTATTAAACATTTTAATAGGATCCCATAAACACATAAGGCTTCCCTGGTGGCTCAGCAGGTAAAGAATCCACCTGCAGTGCAGGAGCTGCCGAAGACGTGGGTTTGATCCCTGGGTTGGTAAGATCCCCTGAAGAAGGGAATGGCTATCTACTCCAATATCCTTGCCTGAAAAATATCCCACTGACAGAGGAAGCCTGGTGGGCCACAGTCTAAAGGGTTTCAAAGAGGGGGCACAACTAAGCACACACATACACATAGATGCACACACATACACACACATACACACATGCACACACGTACACACAAAAATACACACACACATACACACACACATACAAAACTAAGTGATTTCTGGCTTTTGTTTTGAAAAGGCAAACAAAGCTTTTCATTGGCAGCCATATATATTCAGAATGGTTTGCCATAAAAAAGTGAAACAGATTTTTAGCTCCTGATTTAGAATTCATTGTGTAAAATGACTCAAAATTGGGCATCCCATTCTGTGATTCTGTGAATGCAAGTGTTCATTGAAACTCGGAGAGATTAGAGCAAAGCAGGCAATCTGTCCAAGATGAAAGGGCCACCACTGGTCCATCTGGAGGCTGGATGTGAGGGGCATTCTGTGGGAGTTCACCATCCAAAGTGTCCACAAGGTGAAGACACTCGATCACATTAGACATAGCAAGTGAACAAGGGAAAGTCACCTTGTTTTGTTTTCATGTTTCTACTCCAGAACTGATGAGGTGAACTCTTTCTGTGGCTACTGCTGATAAGAACATGATAAATAGCCTGAAGTGTTTCAATAACCTGCCATAATCCAAAGGTTTATGCACAGACTTATGAATGAATCATTTGCACAACCACTTAACTCATGAAAACAGTGAGAGTGCAGAATCAATGCCTCTTTGTTTGAGGACATAGTGAACCAGGGAGCACCTTTCTCTGATGAACTGATCATTGAAATAATCCAGGGGCAAGCCATGGAGAGCTTGGAAATGCTTTGTTTGAGAGAGGCTTGAAATGTCAGAGAAAATTTGTTTTAATTCACCAATTATGCTGTAGATGCATCTCCAATGGAAGCAATTTTAAGATTTTCTTTTAGACTCTCCGTTTTCCTGGCTAGATGTTTGTGAAGATAACCTTCCCAAACATTTTGAAAGAGAAGTTATATTTTTAAAATGGTGTTAACATTTTAGTTTGGTAGTTTCCCTTCAGAAAAGAAAAGAAAAAAAGAAAAGACCATGTAGGAAATTAATGTCTCCTAAAAGAGATCAAACCAGTCCATCCTAAAGGAAATCAACCATGAATATTCATTGGAATGGCTGATGCTGAAGCTGAAGTTCCAATACTTTGATCACCTGATATGAAGAGTTGACTCTTTGGAAAAGACCTTGATGCTGGGGAAGACTGAGGGCAGGAGGTGAAGCGAGGGACAAAGGATGAGATGGTTGGATGGCATCACCGACTCAATGAACATGAGTTGGAGGAAGTTCCAGGAGTTAGTAAAGAACAGGGAGGCCTGGCTGCAGTCCATAGGGTCACAAAGAGTCACACATGGCTCAGTGACTAAACAACAACACAGACAAGAACAGTTAGTTGTACTTTCAGAAGTTAACTCTTTCACTTTTTGTTAGCATTTTGGCTTCCATAGCTAACTGCCACCCTTTCCTTCATAGTCTCAGGTCGTATTCCTGAGAGAGAGAATTCCAGGTATCTTTATTCCCTACAAGTTACATTCAGACTGACCTTGGACCAGGTACACATCCATAGTCCCAGAACCACGTGTGACTGGGTCATGTAGCAAATCTGACTGTCGGGCTTCACTTCCAATAGAGTTGTGCAGGTTCCTAGGACAGGAAGAAACCATGTCCCCATTTGTTGCAGAAAGATATTTACAAAGATTTACTCAATACCAAAATCTCAGGGGAAGAGTGCAGATTCTTGTTTATCGTATTTAAGCAACAGGTACATGCACGTGATCTGGAGATGTTTGATGTTGTCAGTCACATGTGGCGGTGAGGGCTGGGCAGCCAAGCAAGCTCATCAGAAACACAGTCACTTGATACATGTGCTGAGACCCAGGAATGGGGTCATCCCAGCCTTTCTCCATGTTGGACCCTGATAGGAAAGACCTCTTTTCAACACACTTAGGAGGAAAAAGTAGAAAAAGGAAAGAAACATTTGAAAAGGCAGTATCTGCACTTTGCTTGTTAAATATGAATATCATCTCATTGTAACTCTAAGCCCCAGACTGTCGTTGGAGGATGCTTACACTTTACGGATAGTCTCAGGTCGTATTCCTGAGAGAGAGAATTCTGGGTATCTTTATTCCCTAGAAGTTACTTTCAGACTGACCTTGGACCAGGTGCACATCCGTACTCCCAGAACCTATATCGTGACCTAGGGAGACCTGGTTCCCGCGGGAGAGGGGTGGTAGCTGCAGTCCCTTCTGCTGTGGAGACCCCACTCCTCACATCTGGCGGGTCCCCTCTCCTGTCAGAGAGAGGCGTGGGGAGAACTCTTCCTACACGCGCTCAGGCTAAGTGTGAAGCAGGAGGTGACTGAGAATAGCAGTGGGAAAGCAGGGATCAGAGGCACACGTGGGTGTTCGGACCTCCTCAGAGAAGGCTGCAGGCAGCGAGGGCCAGCCTGGCCAGGCTTGCCCTGAGAGATGGGAGGTGCGCCCAAACAACTCAGGGCAGCATCTCAGGATCCTGTGTGTTTCCTGATGGCGAAGCAGCCCTCACTGCAGACTCAGGAGGGGAGATCCAGGACTGCCCTCAGGTGGGGATGGAGGGTGGCCCCCCTCACATGCGGGGGCCCCTGTTTCCTTTTTCTTTCCTTCTCTCCACACTCCCACTCTACCTGTGACGCTGGTAACCTCTTCTCATTACCCTGAGTGGATGCCGGGTGTAAGATCCTCTACCTCAACTGTTGAGTTGAGTACTGGGGGTTGGGGAGGGATGAGAGGAAACCCTGCTCTGTGTTTATAAGGAAAGAGCTCCAAGACTAGCCAAGGGATAAATAAAACCATTGTTGTTGTTCAGTTTCTAAGTGGTGTCTGACTCTTTGAGATCCCATGGACTGTAGTAGACTAGGCTTCCCTGTCCTTCATGATCTCCCAGAGTTTGCTCAAACTCATGTCCATTGAGTTGGTGATAATAGTGATAATGCTTTATAATACAGAAAAAAATCTGTACCCTTTCCAATTCTAAGAGGTTTTGAGTCAGTTTACAAGTTATAATGCAATGCAAAATGGTTAAACGTGTAATTTGAAGAGCTTAAAGAGTGGAGGAATCCTCTGAAGTAGCTAAAGGATAAGCATCCTAAACATAGCAATCACACCTTCAATTTCATTTGAAGATTTTTGGTAGCTGAGAAGAAAGAGGAATATGTCCAGTTCACAAGTTTTCTAACAAGAGAAATGCCATCATGATTTGCAGAGGGACTTTCCCTCTTCTGGAATTGCACTTAACCAAGACATAATGACATGGACCCAAGGACACTGTCACAGAAATCAGAGGTGACACTTGGGCTATCACTCCCTCAGCTCCATACTCAGTAGAATCCCACACTTCCCTTGGACCAAAATAACCCACATAATTGATGTGCACACATCAGCCTCTCAAAGGCTTCATTTCTTTGTCATCATAAATGTAGCACCTGTGAGACAGTAGTGTTTATTAACAGGTGTTCACAGTGAAATTTTCATAATAGATTAGTGGTAATGACACAGAGAGAACTGAGTTTCCATTGGAGAGATGTCTGAATGGCTCCCTTAGTACCTATGAGGGAGCCCAGAGCAGGATCATTCCAGAAGACAAAGGCTTCTGGCAGCCTTATCAGAGGAACATAGACAACTTCACTTTTTTTTTTTTTTTAACATGTTAAAGGAAGATAGTTGCTCTATGTTTAATTATTCCCATTAAATCAATGGTAATTGTTTAGGTGTCATATGTTTACTAGAAACTTCATATTTACCTCCAAGAAGTGGGCTAGGGGAGAAGAAAATGTACAAAATGGAATGGGAAAGGCTGACAGTGTTTTAAGTTCACTAATCCTCAATAGAAGGGAAAAACTGAGGGACAGAAAGACGTCTCTAGGTTTTCAGAAAATTGAAGTGTGTTCTGAGGCTGTAGTGTGAGAAGTTAAGCATATTCCGTTAGTCCTGGGGCCCCTTACAGTTAGTCCTGGGGCCCCTTACAGTTAGCCCTGGGGCCACTTGCACATCTTGCCTGAGGTCAGAGCACTGATGCTGGGAGCAGGGTCGCCCTGCCTGTGTGCTCTGTGGACCTACAGCGGAAGGAGGAATTCCTAGCTTCTCTGTCTTAGTAGTGATGATGCTGCTTTCTTGGGGAAAGTCTTTTCCTGGTGAAAACACCTTGGGTGAGCATCAGTTTCCCTCCTAGACAGTCAGTCAGTTCAGGTCAGTCACTCAGTCCTGTCTGACTCTTTGTGACCCCATGAATCGCAGCACACCAGGCCTCCCTGTTTATCACCATCTCACAGAGTTCACTCAGACTCATGTCCATCGAGTCTGTGATGCCATCTAGCCATCTCATCCTCAATCGTCCCCTTCTCCTCCTGCCCCCAATCCCTCCCAGCATCAGAGTCTTTTCCAATGAGTCAACTCTTCTCATGAGGTGGCCAAAGTACTGGAGCTTCAGTTTTAGCATCATTCCTTCCAAAGAAATCCCAGGGCTGATCTCCTTCAGAATGGACTGGTTGGATCTCCTTGCAGTCCATGGGACTCTCAAGAGTCTTCTCCAACACCACAGTTCAAAAGCATCAATCCTTCGGCGCTCAGCCTTCTTCACAGTCCAACTCTCACATCCATACATGACCACAGGAAAAACCGTAGCCTTGACTAGACGGACCTTAGTCGGCAAAGTAATGTCTCTGCTTTTCAATATACTATCTATGTTGGTCATAACTTTTCTTCCAAGGAATAAGTGTCTTTTAATTTCATGGCTGTAGTCACCATCTGCAGTGATTTTGGAGCCCAGAAAAATAAAGTCAGCCACTGTTTCCACTGTTTCCCCATCTATTTCCCATGAAATGATGGGACCAGATGCCATGATCTTTGTTTTCTGAATGTTGAGCTTTAAGCCATCTTTTTCGCTCTCCTCTTTCATTTTCATCAAGAGGCTTTTTAGCTCCTCTTCACTTTCTGCCATAAGGGTGGTGTCATCTGCATATCTGAGGTGATTGATATTTCTCCCGGCAATCTTGATTCCAGCTTGTGTTTCTTCCAGTCCAGCGTTTCTCATGATGTACTCTGCATGTAAGTTAAATAAGCAGGGTGACAATATACAGCCTTGACGTACTCCTTTTCCTATTTGGAACCAGTCTGTTGTTCCATGTCCAGTTCTAACTGTTGCTTCCTGACCTGCATACAGATTTCTCAAGAGGCAGGTTAGGTGGTCTGATATTCCCATCTCTTTCAGAATTTTCCACAGTTTCTTGTGATCCACACAGTCAAAGGCTTTGGCATAGTCAATAAAGCAGAAATAGATATTTTTCTGGAACTCTCTTGCTTTTTCCCTGATCCAGCGGACGTTGGCAATTTGATCTCTGGTTCCTCTGCCTTTTCTAAAACCAGTTTGAACATCAGGGAGTTCACGGTTCATGTATTGCTGAAGCCTGGCTTGGAGAATTTTGAGTATTACTTTACTAGCATATGAGATGAGTGCAATTGTGCGGTAGTTTGAGCATTCTTTGACGTTGCCTTTCTTTGGGAATGCAATGTAAACTGACCTTTTCCAGTCCTTTGGCCACTGCTGAGTTTTCCAAATTTGCTGGCATATTGAGTGCAGCACTTTCACAACATCATCTTTCAGGATTTGAAATAGCTCAACTGGAATTCCAACACCTCCACTAGCTTTGTTCATAGTGATGCTTTCTAAGGCCCACTTGACTTCACATTCCAAGATGTCTGGCTCTAGATTAGTGATCACATCATCATGATTATCTGGGTCATGAAGATCTTTTTTGAATGGTTCTTCCATGTATTCTTGCCACCTCTTCTTAATATCTTCTGCTTCTGTTAGGTCCATACCATTTCTGTCCTTTATCGAGCCCATCTTTGCATGAAATGTTCCCTTGGTATCTCTAATTTTCTTGAAGAGATCTCTAGTCTTTCCCATTCTGTTGTTTTCCTCTATTTCTTTGCATTGGACAGACCTAGAAGCCCCCAGCATCAGCCCAGCAATGGCTGGAACTCAGGGCCAGGGCCGCTGACCAAGCAACATGAATGGCCCCGTTCAGTCCACTGGGTCCAGGCCAGGAGCAGAACCCAGTCATCAGAAACCCTTATTCCCTTGGTGCAGCAGGGTCAAGGGGAAAGGTCTTGCAAGCTATTTATATTGCAGCAAGAATTCTCTGCTCTCAACATCACCGAGGTTTACATAAATGGTCATTAGGAAAAGCTGAGTGCAGACAAGTACATTCTGTACTTAGGAGTGTTTTGCTTGTCTTCCAAAGGGGTTGTGAGGAAGGCAGATGGGAGGGGAGAAATTCTCACATTTTTTGAAAATCTCACATGCATACAACCTGCATTAATGTTTTAAAAAACACATTGGCTATAATTAATACTGCAAAGTTGTGCACATCTCACATACTGCACTGACCCAACTGTGAGAATCTGAAAACATAAGTTTCACAGGAAGAAACCCTGCCTCTCTGGGGTCTTAAAGGAAGGGTTCTTTCCACCATACTTCCTTTTGTCATGACCTTAGGGTTTCTTTTTTTTTTTTTTTCTATTTATGATCTGGCATGATGTTTTAATAATACTTAAAGCTAGTAGAAGTTCATTTTTCAGTTCAAAGCCAAATGGTACTAATACTTTTAATGCTTTGGTTCAATCTAAGTCAACAGTGTGGGACAATCTACTACTAACATTTCATCTGCCCGTCAGACTTCTCAGAAGTGCTTTTCTGGAATTGTGTTCTGAGACCAGTTGTACTCATTATTGGGGATAATCTTTGGTTTTCATTTAAAAAAAATTCTTTTTTTTGTAATTAAACCCCCTTGGATAGCACTTTAAAAAAGTCTTATCCTTTACACTAAGTTCTGCATATAACTTGAAATATTTGGTGCTTCCATGAGTTTTAATGAGTTTAATAATTTTAATATACTACTTAATAACTACTTATATCCCTTAGAAAGTAATGAAAAAATAAACATGCCCTCGAAAACTAAAAGGCATTGAAGAGAATCACTGTGATATATGTTGAAATATTGCTTTTAATTATTGCAGAAGTATGTGTGCTCTCCCCAGGGCCCAGGGGGGCAGATTGGAAGGCCCTGCACTTGGGGCTCAAGGCATGGCATTCCCTACTTGAAAGTCTTGTTGGTTGTGTCTTTGAATTTGCACCCCCAAGTCCCTACTGGCCCCCTCCCTGCCCTGGGTGCTCCCCAGCTTCTCCCTCCCTCCTCCTCTGCCCCCTGCCCACCTTGGGCAGAGGCCGGCAGGTGCCGCCTGCACGTGAGTTGTGGGCTGGGGTTGGGGTGGGGACAGGAGAATCTCAGGGCATGACTTGGTCAGAGCCTCAGCTGCGTTGGGTGGAAACCAGATAGCAGAAAGTCATAGCTCAACAAGTTCCACTCTGATGTGGCACGAGAGCCACTGATGATCTTAGGCAGTGGGAAATCCAGTTTGTGTTTAGAAATCACACTCTGGTTAGAATTCAGAGGATGGGCACATTGGGAGGCAGTGAGCTTGTCACTGGAGTAGCCCAGCTGAGAGTTGAAGTCCTGAACTAACTGGGGACAGGGTGACTGGTGGACGGCTGGCTCTGAGGGCAATGAGATGGGGTTCAGAGCACCTGGCATGTCTCAGAGAAGAGCCAACCAGTGGATGTTCAGGCTTTACATGTACAAGGGTAGTTACAGGGAGAACTCCTGGGCACCATGACTGGCACCATTGTACCTGGTTCTAATGAACCACTCACCTTCCTGTCAGTCTTGGGCATCCCATCTGTCTCTAACATTGGTCCTGATGTTTAGAAGTACTTAGAGGTACTTAGAGGAAATGCTTCTACAAGTCAGGAAAGCCAGAGTTCCTCATTAGGGCTTAAGCACCATGTGTGTTTATGGCACTGGCTATTCCTTTTTCGTGGACATTATCCCATTACATCCAAATGCATTATAGGCCTTTAACAGAAAGACACTATGGACTGAAAATTCTAATTATTATTATTGCCATTATTATTATTCTGATTTTTAGAGCATTTGCAGAATTGTCTCATTAAGGGACAGTTTATTACCTGTTAACTGTCTTGCATTTCTCTTTTCTGGTCTTCCTGATGCTCTTGATTTCTCTTATAATCCTTCAACTGTTCTCTCTAATGAAAAAAGAACCTATTAAAAGCCTTTATATTAATAGAATATGGAGGCATATTTATTTTGAGTAAGCCCTTTTATAACAAACCTATCTCTTACAACAACTAAATAAGAGCATATAGTTGATTTTTTTATAAAAAAATCTAAATCAAGTAATATTTATTAAGTGTCCTCTTTGGTTATAAAATGGAGTAGTCAAAGAAAGACAGGAAGGAATTCGAGGTAATTGGTAGCAGGGATGTATCTTTGGCATATTGTTCGCGTGTTTAAGCCACTTTCTATAAGCATATTCAGGCATGTAGCTATTAATTTTAGGTGAAACCAAATATTTTGAAAGATATGAATGCTTTTTCATGTATTCTTGACATATGACAAAGTTTATTCACAAAACTCCAAATATCCTCGGAGTCCAGTTTCAGAATGTTGATTGCTAACTGACCAACATTCATTTTGTTCCCTCTGGTAGAAAAATAAACCCAATTTTCTTTAGGGAAAACTCCTTTCCTGTTTCTAGGGAAAAGACTCCAAAACCAACTCTGCTTGTGGGATTGGTTGGCTTAAATGGATCACTATATCCCATGAATATCGCTTCAGATCCTGGGTAGCCTTCAGACAGGTTACCCAGTGGGAATCAAAGCAACATGAGAAAACACAGGCTGAAATCTTTGTTAAAGATAAGCTTTTGCTTTTCCTCTGTGCTTGGGGATGCCTGGGGCTGTCCTGTGAGGGGAGCCAGCCGAGAGACAGTGGAGCCTCTGGATCTCAGTAACGCAGTTCTCATCCTGACTGAAGGCAAATCTAAAACAGCGCTACCTGTGGGTGTTTCTGTTACAGAAGCAGATATTTCCCCTTTTCTTATGCGCAACTACAGCACAGGTAGTCATGAACCATGTGCATTAGCATGTAGATACTGGCCCCAGTCTAAAGAGAGGCTTCCTTTATTATTATTTTTTTTTTTTTGCAAGCATTTTCACTTCTGAGTGAGTCCTATTTGAATGTGATGTTATTGGGAATTTTCAGTTTTTTATCTTTTAGTGATAACCGAAAAGTTAAGAAGAGGTTACAGCAAACCAAGTATACCTATAATTAACTTTTAAAAACATATTAAATTCTGGAAACTGCAGACATGAAACAAAGTGAAATCATAGAAGTATGACGTTAGAAAAAAATGTTGACCATTTGATAATGTGCAACCAAGGAAGTTGAAACATTGGGGAGGGGCTTCCTGTAAGAACTAGAGGTGAACAGAATTCAGTTTAGGTTTTCAGGTATAATCCTTTCTGTTTCCACTACATACATGTAATTGAAATGGACAGTAGGAAAACAAGTTATAGGCAGAGTAGATTTCTGAAACCAATCCTGGGTGGGAATAGATGGTTGCTGAGATCTCACATGCACTTACCCTGGGGAGAGGGCAGAGACCAGCTCCTTGCACATGCACACAGACCACTTCAAGTGTGCAGTCTGGTGCCCAAACCTGGAAGTACAGGGTTGGGAAAAAGAGCAAAAGCTTGGATGCAGAGCCTGTGGGTTTGGAGCCCCACCTGCACGTCTTCTGAGCTGACAGTCACCTTATGCAGCTTACGTGGTTCTCTGAGCCGCTGTCTCCATCCCTGTAGAGTGGAAATGACAATAGTGGGCTCTTCACAGGATGACTGGGTGATGAAATGAGAGGAACGAATCTAAGAAGTAATTCTAAGAGCAATCCTTGGCCCATAAACTTGTTTTCTAAAAGCTGTCACTGCAGGTACAGCCTCTGGTGACTGCTCTACAGGACTCACTCCCTGCAGGCTGTCCGGATCACTGGCTCACCTCTCACAGCAGAGAGGACTGTTCTGCAGGGTAGGTGACAGTGTGTTACTCACTCAGTCATGTCCAACTCTTGGGAACCCTGTGGACTGTAGCCTGCCACGCTCCTCTGTCCATGGGATTCTCCAGGCAAGAACACTGGAGTGGGTTGCCATTTCCTTCCCCAGGGCATCTTCCTGACCCAGGCACCCACAACCTCCTGCATCTCATGTGTGGGCAGGTGGATTCTTTACAACTGAACCAACAGGGAAACAGGGTACATGAGGATGACAGAAAGACAGGTATAGGTACCCTTCTTTTTTCAAATATTTTAAAGAATATCTGCTTTGTATAAATCAGTAACTCAGTAATCAACATTCTAAACCCTCAGTATTTTAGTACCATTTATTTTTCAGACAGTCAACTGAGGTAGAAGTCATGGGAGTGAACGTTTTCAATTCACATAACCCAAGTCGGTTCAAAAGCAATTACCACAGGAATGCTGATCTGATGTAGAAATGCTTAAAACGAAATTCTCTCAAATAGCCAATTCTGATCATCTTTAGCAAATTCCCTCATTGTAAAGGGTTGGCATTTTTATTAGAAAATAGCCTAATGGATGCTCTTGAAAGAAAAAAGAGGAAATGGTTAACTTGTTTCTAAAATTGCTTAAGATGCACAATTTATGTCATACCTTCTAACCGGTTCCTTCTTTCTAAAACTTCACTTCCTTTATTGCAGAGTAAAAGCCTGTCATATTCAAGGAAGAGTCATTATTTCATTATTTGTATACTCAGCTCTACTTCACCCACTCCAGTACTCTTGCCTGGAGAATCCCATGGGCGGAGGAGCCTGGTGGGCTGCAGTCCATGGGGTCACTAAGAGTCGGACACGACTGAGCGACTTCGCTTTCACTTTTCATTTTCATGCATCGGAGAGGGAAATGGCAACCCACTCCAGTGTTCTTGCCTGGAGAATCCCAGGGACGGGGGAGCCTGGTGGGCTGCCGTCTCTGGGGTCGCACAGAGTCGGACACGACTGAGGCGACTTAGCAGCAGCAGCAGCAGCTCTACTTCTGTTTGGATATTTCAGAAGTGCCTGGTCTACATCCTGCGTCATTTAGACATTATATGACTTTCACGTGAGACCTCTCCAGAGAAACAAAACTAACAGGCTGTGTTGGATGGGAGATGTGTGTGTGCGTGCGTGCATGTGTGTGTATGTGTGTGTGTGTGTGTGTGTGTATGGTGGTGGTTTAGTTGGTAAGTCATGTCCGACTCTTGCGACCCCATGGACTATATCCTGCCAGGCTCCTATGTCCATGGAATTTCCCAAGCAAGAATACTGGAGTGGGTTGCCATTTCCTTCTCCACTGTGTGTGTATGTATATATATATACATATATACACACACACCATCGGCACTGCCAGAGAAGGGAATGGCAACCCATTCCAGTATTCCTTCCTGGAGAATTTCGTGGACAGAGGAATCTGGCAGTTGCAGTTCATGGGATTGCAGAGAGTTAGACATGCCCGAGTGACTATCACTGGCTCACTGATGCATACACATATGTGTGTATAAGCATAACTTATTATGAGGGATGGGCTTGTGCTATGGTGTAAGCTGAAAAGCCCATGATCTACCAGGAGAGCCAACTCTCCTCCCTTTTTGTCATGTTCAGGCCTTTGAGAGACTGAGGCCCCCACGCTGGGAAAGTCAAGTGCTTCACTCAGTCCACTATCTCAGTGCTAGTCTCATCAGGAGACACCCTCACAGACACAAGGTTTAACCGCACACCTGGACACCCCGGAATCCAAACTAACACATAAAATTAGCCATCGCATCTCGGGAGAACGTCTCTAGATTGTGGGCAGGTGCAGGTGTCACTGTGACACAGTCCAGGGAATTCCTTTTCCGTCACCAGTTCACTGCAGAGCACCCTCTCCTCACCAGAACTTCTCCTTTTCCAGGACACATAGTCTATAAAAAGCAGAAATGTCTTCAGAAATAAATATACTTGAAGAAACTTAATCTCCAGTTTCATAGCAACCAAGATGACTGTTAAATATGCAAACACTAGGTCTTTATGGTAATCCACAAAATACATTTCCAACAAGCTCCAAGCTCTGAACAAAAAGCAAAACTGACAAAATCACTTTTTCTCCTATGATTTCCTACACTAATTACCAAATATAATTGCTTCCTGTCCTCAAGTTAAATTTTAGCAGTTATAATATAGATGACACAATAAACAAAAAGATTAGTACATATATACAGAGACAGATTAGAAAGATAATTTAGATAATAAAATGAAAATCAATATTGAATTGAAGCGTTGCCTGATGAAAGTGGTTCTCCATTTGAGTAATTAAGTGGAACTGTTTTGGCACATACACGTGTCCATTTGGCTTGGAGCAAAATAGTAAGGATTGATGTGTTTTCAACTTGATACAAGTGAAAAATCTAGATTAAAAAGTCAATCACCATTTCTTTTAAAATAACACAAATCCTTCCATCATCTTTCAAAATTATCCATTGACAATCTTTCTCAAGGAAGTTGAATTGATTTCATCTTTAATTAGTTATAATCTTTCAAAGAAGTATGCAGTTATGCTTTCATATAACTGCCCTTTATAAGTGCCAAAAATCATATTTCTGCTTTCTCATGAGAATATTTCTTAAGATAGGTCTCACATTTTGTAGGGACAAAGTCATCAGCACCTGTAGTTGAATTAGTCCCTGGTAGCGTGGTGCTGTCCCATCTACGTGACTGGTTGAATGATCCATGCAGAGTATAAATAGAATGCAGGGTCTTTTTCTCAAACTTACTTATACATTTTTTTCACAAGATCTAAAATGATGAATTATATAAACCAAAGAAAAAGAAATATGTTAATCCAATGTCCTGTACACATTTGCCAGATTAATATAAATATACATATACATATACACATTTTTAAAAAAGTACTTCAGTGACCATAAAAACAAGAAAAAAGAATATATCTCATCTAAGAGAGATCAGATATAAATATTAAAGGTCCACAAATTTAAGTATTTGAGGAGAAGACTTTTATCAGGCTATCAGTCAAGAAGTGCCTAAAACACAAGGCTATTAAACAGGGCCGTTACCTATGGCCTTAAGTAATTAGGGCTCACCCCTGAGTCCTACAAAGGTCAGGATGAATGGTGGGGTTATTTGGGACCTTGGTTACCACCGGTTACAAGTATCAGTGGACACGTGCTCATTCTCTGCTCATGACACTGAATTGGTGTGGTCTCCGGGACAGTGATAAACCTGAAGATGGGCATTGATTTTCACTATGTAACTGCCTTTGTAGATGTTGGAGTAACGTCTCAAAGCTGCTTTAAAAAAGAGAATACATAAGCAAACTTTTAGAGAGAAACATCAAGTAACAGAAACTTAAAAGAAACAGAAGAAATGCTGTTTACAAAAAAAAAAAAATCCATAAAAACAGGATAAGATATTGTCTTCTTGAAATAAGGACAGAGTGCAAGAAAAGATAAAAGGAACAATCAGATAAACAAGAAGTAGTTTCTTGATATGAAACACAAGAGCAGGCATTTTTTTTTTTAATGTGTTAGAAGATGACTAGGAAGAAAAAACCCAGAAAGCAGAACAGAGGAAACTGAGGTTAAACCAGCAAAGACAGACAGAACTTGTGGAAACAGGTAACAGAAGAGTGTTTCGGGTGACAGTAGAGTAAAGCTGGAGTCCAGATTGGGGCAAAAGGCAGAGCGGTGCAGGGCCCCTGTCTGGTGCCACTCTCCCTTGTTATGGCGACTTTTTTCCCCTCTTTGAGAGTGTTTCATTCTTCACTAAATTCTAGCAGAACAGATTAAACTATCATCAACCAATCTAATACACTGATTTTTTTAAATCTTAGT
Source organism: Capricornis sumatraensis (assembly GCF_032405125.1). Classification (NCBI taxonomy): domain Eukaryota; kingdom Metazoa; phylum Chordata; class Mammalia; order Artiodactyla; family Bovidae; genus Capricornis; species Capricornis sumatraensis. The sequence goes on from NC_091083.1 coordinate 47,324,290, forward strand.
GAAGCCTAAACTTATATGCTCATATGCTTCTTGAAAAAAGATAACATTTTTTGAGATCTTGCAAAAATCTCGCATGCACAAAACAGTGGTCTGTCTCCTCACCTTTGATGCCTAGGAGCTGCTGTGAGAATCTCACCACCTCAGACACTTTCGTGGGTCACTCAAGCGATGGAGAAATCAAACCTGCTGATACCCGATCCTAGACTTCCAGCCCCCTGAACTGTGAGACCTTACTTTGCCAAAAGCAGAGACATTACTTTGTCAATGAAGGTCCGTTTAATCAAAGCTTTGGTTTTTCCAGTAGTCACGTATGGATGTGAGAGTTGGACTATAAAGAAAGCTGAGCGCCGAAGAGTTGATGCTTTTGAACTGTGGTGTTGGAGAAGACTCTTGAGAATCCCTTGGACTCCAAGAAGATCCAACCAGTCCATCCTAAAGGAAATCAGTCCTGAATGTTCATTTGAAGGACTGATGCTGAAGCTGAAACTCCAATATTTTGGCCACCCATGTGGCCAAAACTGACCCATTGAAAAGACCCTGATGCTGGGAAAGATTGAAGGCAAGATGTAAAGGGGACAACAGATAATGAGATGGTTGGATGGCCTCACTGACTCAATTGGCATGAGTCTGAACAAGCTCCAGGAGTTGGTGATGGACAGAGAAGCCTGGCATGCTGTAGTCCATGGGATCCCAAAGAGTCAGACATGACTGAGTGACTGGACTGAACTGAAGTGAACTGAACTGTGAGAAATAAATACCTGTTGCTTAAGTTGCCCTGTGTGTGGTGTTTCGTTGCAGCAGCCAAACAGACTAAGGCACTCATGTTTCCCCAGAGGTTCTCAGGGCCCAGAAAGAATGTGCTCACACTGGACTATTTTACGTTATGGCTCGAGGAACAAGTTTGTGTCCTTTTACCATGACAGTTGGTGAGGAGGGCTGGTGCAGGTCCCAGTGAATATGCCTGGGTCCAGATTAATAGGCTAAACTCACTAACTCAGCACACATAAAATGAAAGGAACTTAAAACAAAATTATGACATAGTCCCTGCCAATTTTCCAACCATTTTAAACAGTTTTGCAAAATATAGCTGAAACCAGGAATATCAGTGCTGCTCCCAAAGGTAGGGTTGTTCTTGTTCATTCACTAAGTTGTGTTTAACTCTTTGAAACTCCATGAACTGCAACATGCCAGGCTTCCCTGTCCTTCACCATCTCCTGGAGTTTGTTCAAACTCACGTCCATCGAGTCAGTGACACCATCCAACTATCTCATCCTCTGTCACCCCCTTCTCCTCCTGCCCTCTATCTTTGGCAGCATCAAGAGTCTTTTCCAATGAGTTGGCTCTTCTCACCAGGTGGCCAAAGCATTGATGCTCCAGCATCAGTCCTTCCAATGAATATTCAGGGTTGATTTTCTTTAGGATTGACTGGCTTGATCTCCTTGCAGTCCAAGGAATTCTCAAGCATCTTCTCCAACACCACAATTCGAAAGCATCAATCCTTTGGCACTCAGCCTTCTTTATGGTCCAGCTCTCATATCTGTACATAACTACTGGAAAAACCATAGCTTTGACTATACAGACCTTTGTCAGCAAAGTGATGTCTCTGCTTTTTAATATGCTGCCTAGGTTTGTCATAGCTTGTCTTCCAAGGAGCAAGTGTGTTAAATTTATGGCTGTAGTCACCATCCAAGAAAAGTAGGATGGCCCACCACAAAATTCTCTCAAAGCTTAAGGGAGAAGAAATACGTAATATCTACTTGTCTTGAATAATCTCAGAACAATCACAAATTGATTTGTTAAGAAAAGCAATAGATGGTTTCATTCCAAAGAAAACCACACACTTGTTATAATCAGAGATCATTATCAACTGTGATCAGAGAGTCAAATCTGTGTTTGTGACTTTTAGATTATTTTGCTGCCTGAAAGAGAAGGATTGAGCTAAAGGGATTTTTTTTTTAAGTACTCTGTGTTCATGTTGCTTTTTGAGCCATCAGTCTCATACCAATGGATACCAGCTTTCTGTGTGTGGCATTCAGAGTAAGGTGTGAAGATCATGTGTGCACAGGTGGAAAATGGTGTGATTCGATGTGGTCACACGAGGATCTCAGGTCTGAGTCTGAGGCCATCTTTAGCCTTATCTTTCAGTGATTCTCCACTCTCTTCCCTGGGAGAAAACTTGGAGCCAAGACTTCTGATCAGGACATGTCCACAACATTCTGTGTAGCGTTCCCACTATAAAATGATACATATTTTTAAATCAAAAGAGTGAGGTAATTGATCATTACTGCAGCAGCAAGATTTTCTATACCCATTTTCAGGGATGACTTAGAATCTTATTCTAAGGGGATAGAAATTCTTTCCACCCATCAATACCAGAGAAGATCTTCAGTCATCCATCTCTGAGCATCCTTGCACCACCTCCCAGAGCAGAAGCTTGACCTGCCACAGCTGGTCCCGATGCCCCTGCTTCCCTTCCTAGAGCCCGTTGCTGGCCCCAAACCCCCCTGCCTTTCCTAACCCCTTCCTAGCTCCTGCTCTGGTTCAGTGTCCATGCCTTTGTGGGCTTGGGGAAAATGTAGGTAGGTAGACATAAATAGTTTGGAGCTGGGGTGGACTGGAGGGACAAATCCCATCAGGTCAGGTGGCCAGGCACTGTTGCAACAGCCATTGTGTTATTGTCACTCTGAAAACAAAATTCACCTTCTTAAAATGGGCCCTGAGGACCCACTCCCCCTTTCCTATCAGCCTGCACCCTGGGATGTGGCTGGGCTTCTCTGTCTCTGGGGTCTCTGAAATTCCAAAGGCCCTAAGCAATGCCCTATCCTCCCACCGCTTGAAAAACCAATCTGCTTCTTCAGTGCCCACTTTCAGCTCCTCGTCCTACACAGATAGCTCTGTGGTTCCAACAAAGGGGAACCAATGTCTCTGCCTGTTCTGATAACGATCTTCCCCAGTAAGACACTGGGATGTTCGATCCTATGAATTTGGTCTCCATGGCATTTTGTGGCTCACACTTTGTGTTTTAGTGGCTTCCTTCTTTTTATTGACTTCCCTGGTAACTCAGACGGTAAAGTGTCTGCCTATAACGCGGGAGACCCTGGGCCGGGAAGATCCTCTGGAGAAGGAAATGGCAACCCATTCCAGTATTCTTGCCTGGAAAATCCCATGGACAGAGGAACGTGGCAGACTACAGTTCATGGGGTCGTAAAGAGTCAGACACGACTGAGAAACTTCACTTTCACTTCTTTTTATTATTGCTGTGGTCCAATCAGACATTTAATTGTCTGGAGTCCCAGCTGATTGGTACTGCAACTGGCACCGAGAGTGGAACTTCACTGGGAACATCCACTTTCATGTCCCTCTTATTTGACACTGTTTTTCAGGAAACGCCCTTATCTACCCCTCATGGAACTGGAAACTTCTTGTTAATTCTTATTCTTCAGAGCAGTATCTCCTAGTCTCCTGGGTGTCTTCCTTAGATCCCTTGAAACAGCTCACGGAACAGGTACCAGTTTCACTTGAGTGGCGGAGAGAGCAGACGGTCTCATCCTCGGAGTGGCTGTCACAGGCAAACTCTGTAAGAAAGGGGTCCTTGGAGAAGCCCTGAGCACCCTCTGACAACGCAGACAGCCCCATCCCCACACAGCTCTCCTAAGATGCACACAGCCAACTGCTCCTCTGGGCCTTTATAAAATCACATCCATTACATCATTTAGTAAGAGAGATCCTTGTCTGAGGAGCCCCAAGCCCTGACCTGGGTGTTTCTCTGTGGCACAGGATTGAGAAATTTCAGAACAGCTCTGAAACACGCATGCCACGCCCAGGAGTGCATCCAGGTCTCTGCCCAGTGGAGACCAGTGGGAGGTCTCCCCTCCTGCCCACAAGCCCTCCCAGGACAGAGAGAGAGGCCCAAGAGTCCCCCAAGACATGCATATCCCAAGAAGACCAGAATGTGCTCACTGAATGCAGCATTCATAGCTTAACTAAATGCATGACGGAACCCACCAATTCAACAACGGCAACGAAAAATAACAGGAATGCACAGCCTCATTTTTTTTATAAGGACTGGGCAGCAATTATAGAAACCAATTAGTAAGCTCTTTCCACTCAGCACCAAGATCTGTCATCAGCTTAATGGCTGTCCTCAGCACACTGTTACTAAGTGGCCGCATCTGCGGGATGTTGTGCCAGACACTCCTGAGAGCAAGTTACTCTGTACCCACAGGGCCGGGCCTGAGCACAGATGCAGCAGGCTGGGTGCCCAGACTAGAACACATGCACACACACACACGCTCACACACAGACTCATGCACACACACATGCTCACTGACTCACACACACAGACTCACACACACACACACAGATTCACATACAAGCACACACACAGACTCATGCACACACACATGCTCACTGACTCACACACACAGACTCACACACACACACAGGTTCACATACAAGCACACACACAGACTCACGCACACACACATGCTCACTGACTCACACAGACTCACACACACACACACAGATTCACATACAAGCACACACATAGACTCACGCACACACACATGCTCACTGACTCACACAGACTCACACACACACACACAGATTCACATACAAGCACACACATAGACTCACGCACACACACATGCTCACTGACTCACACACACACACACAGATTCACATACAAGCACACACAGACTCACACACAAGCACACATACCCACTCACACACACACTCACACACACACACACACACACATACACACAAATTCACTTATACAGACTCACACACACACCCACACACATACAGTCACAGACTCACTTGATCACATACACATGCTCTCACACATACATGATTACACACACACACACATACACACAGATTCACATATACAGACTCACACACAGACCCAAACACACACATACAGAGTCACAGACTCACTTGATCACATACACATGCTCTCACACATACATGCTTACACACAAATGCACACAAACAGACACACCCACATAATCATACACATACACACATATGCATGCACACTCACACACATGCTCACACACAGACTCACACACATACAATCACACACACAGGCTCCCATACACACTCACACATTCACATACATGTACACACATATGCATGGTGTCTAATTATTCACGTATGTTTTGCAGTGAATCGGGTGCCTCATTTAACAGAACTGAGAAAAGAACTTGATTATGTGCCATCTCATTGCACAATGTTTATGAATTAAAACCAAAAGATTTTCGGTGCAGATGGCAGAGAATGCAGGTCTGCCAATCTGGCTCCCTCTGCAGAGTAACAAATCATATTTTAACTGCTCCAGAGAAAATCATTATACATAGTACTCTCACATAGAATCTTTTTGTTCTGTGATGAATAGCTTAATATAAAGAATTATCCCTAATTCATCTATACAGTCAGAATGGCTTTTTCTCTCTTCTAGGTGAGGTGTTATTTTGAGGTGTCATCCCCTAATTCTCCTTTACTCTAGGCTCTGGAACCTCACATTCTGATGTTCCCCCAGGAGAAATTATAGCTCCGATAAGAAAAATTCTGATATTCGGCTGCCATTTACTATTCTGCTACTGAGGTAGGACAGAACCTGAAGTCAGGACCCATCACCCACCTGTGTATACTGATGGCCTTTTGCTCTGTTGGCTGCTGAGGGAAAGGCCAGGGCCCTGGCATCAGCCTGCAGTGGTGTCTCTGGAGTTAAGGGAAGGTTCCTGCCTGTTCTTCCTCTAGCCCCACGGCAGCCTGGGCCGCTCCTCTCCTGTCCTCTCTGCCCAGGTGCTGGCAGGGTCCTCCCTTGCTTCCCTAATCTCACAGCCACCACCACAGCCACCACCACAGCCTGTTGTCATCGCTCTCCTCAGCTTGCTGTGCTTTGGAGTAATGCTAAGTGAGAACAGAAAAGTGTGTCTGTTTGGTTCACTTTCATAGCCCCGTGTCTAGACCAATGCCTAGCACATAGAAAGTGCCCTGTAAATATTTGCTGAATTAATAAATCATCTGGTGCCATGTGCCTCCAGATATCAGACTTTGAAAGTTAAATGTGACTTCCATTCTTCTACACATTGTATCACAAAACCTTTGCCAAGTGATGAAAAGTTGAGAAGCAAGCCCTCAATTCACTTCTGCTGTCTGCCCCTGCCCCACCCACTTTCTCCTGGGGTATCTGGCAGGCAAGGGAACTACCTTAGTCACATGGCTCTTCCCCTGGCAGGTATCCCAGTCCTTCCAGGCCTGCTGAGTGGGGCTCGCGTGGATGCCCGCACCAGTCCACCTGGGGACATACATCCCCGTGAGACTGGCAGACTGAGCAATTCTTCAGGGCTGCTTTATCCTTGGGCCCCTGGAAAGGCTTGTTTGTAAGCTTGTGTAATGTACAGGGTAATGTATGGTACATTTCTTCACTGATTCATCCCCTCCTATATCTGCATAGTCTCCTTTAAATTGTTTTGGAAACTAAAGGGAAGATGGTTTGCAAGGGGCGGAGGAGGTGAAAGTTGAGAAATATCACATATCGAGTCTTCAAAACACTTGAAGTTCTTCACTTTTTTATGCTTCTGAATCTAATTACAAACCAAGACCAATATATGACACTTGAGATACTCTGGACCTCAATCTATCTTTCCTGTCTGCTTATCTATCTATCTACCAGTGTACACACACACACACAGAAACATGAATTTTATTCTGATAATTACTCAGAATCTCACCTTAGGCTAAGTCAGGTTTACATTTCAAACTACAGGAGACAAGATGACCTTCTTTCTGAAATGTTCAACATCTCAGACATACTGTCACAGAACGCATAAATGACCTTTTATGAACGTTTTGGTTAAATATCTCTTATACCAAACCTATCCAGGAGATTCCATAATAAAATCTGTGTGCTTTAAATGACATTTTCTTGAAAACGTTTTAGAAAATAGTCACTAAAGCTCTGTAAAAGATTAGGCTAAATTACGTTATGAAAGCTGACTGGATTCCATTATAGCTTAATATTTGAAAATAAATCTGTAATGACTTAGGATCTGTCTCCTAAACAGAAAAGAAAGGTGTATGTGAGGGTGTTTTCATGTAAATATGAAGAGCCCCGGGTTAAGTGCTGCTGTTTCCTGCCTGCCACACAACCGGTCTTTTTGAGACAAAACTGTCTTTCTCTTGATCTGCTGTTAACACATTATCTGCGAAAGGTCAGAGGTTTCCAGGGCAGTCACTACTCAGCTGTCATTGATGACATGCTGAATTTCATGACTGCTTTGTGACATGTGTCCACTCCAAATAATATAAAACATCAAACATTCACAGCCAAGCAGTATCTCATTGTCTTAATTAGTATGGAGTGATACACACACGTTATTTTAAACATAACTGAACATGATAAATTTCTCCTAATCTTTGTCTTATAAAGTCTTCTCAACCGGTTTCTGTCTTGTCATTAATATTCTCTCTTTTAGTTTGAAACATACTTATGTATGTTAAAAACAGAGGCATTTGTACCAAGCTTTCTTAAGGTTACAGTGAGGGTTTGATTTTCTTAAAGGAGTAAAATGAAAACACATATTTCTCCTTCCCACAATTTTATTTTCTTAATTTAATCTATATTATTATTATTGGCTGCTCTGTGTGACATGTGGGATCTAGTTCCCTGACCAGGGATCAAACTCAGGCCCTGGGCAGCGAGAACATGGGATGTAACCACTGGACCACCAGGGAATTCACAGTTTTCAATAAGGTTGATCAAAGCTACATTTTCAGTTGTTTAAGTCTTTAGCTCCAACTAAAATATAGATTGTTATTGTTTAGTCGCTAAGGCATGTCTGACTCTTTGCAACCCTATGGACTGTAACTCGCCAGGCTCCCCTAGAATTCTCCATGGAATTCTCCAGGCACAAACACTGAAGTGGGTTGCCCTTCCCTTCTTCAGGGGATCTTCTCAACCTGGGATTGAACCCCTGGCTCCTGCCTTGGCAGGCAGATTCTTTGCCATCTGAGCCACCAGGGAAGCCCGATAAAATAAAGACATTGAAGACAAAAAGAAATTACACCAACAGCGTCTTATAAAGCACAACCCTTTGTTTTATCTTTGCAGTTTATGTTGCTCCTTTATGCTATTTCTGATTTACAACCTTGTTCTGAGCTTGAAGCCTGTCTGTGGCATATGAAAATAGAAACAGGCAAATAAGCATTTAAATCTCACTGAGTGGTTCTGATCACTTGAATACTTATTATCCTGCTAGATCACTTCTGTACAGACAAAAATAAGTAACATTCAAGATATGAGAATCTCAGCCCAAAATGAAGCTGCGTAAGGACCTCAATCCTGTACTCTAGTCAGAGCAACCATTTCCATCCTCTTCACTCTTCTATTTGAAACCACTTTTCCTTAAAGTTTTAAAAATGACAGTAGATTTAAATTTTCTGTTTTTAGTTCCTTAATTATCTCTTTTCTTCCTACATGGCTTACATCTTAAAATTCTAGTTTTGTCAGAAAATGTTCAGTTGAAACTTTTTAGGAGGCATACTTGTTACTGAAAAATTAATCAGCAAAAAAATCAGTGAGCTAATTTTAATGATGATTACTATTTTAATGGGGGAATATTTTTAGCTCTATCTGGAATGCAAAGATGCTCTGACTTGGTGAGATTGAAAGTGAGTACAAACTGCACTGTGCCACATCCAGCAGGCCCTGATAGCACATTTTCCTAATTCAAATTAGAGAGCTATTTATAGACTCCCATAGAAACGCTGCAGTGCAGGTAGTGAGCACACAGTGCGGGAGGAGACCCAGTTCTGATGGGCGGGTGATGAGAGCGCCTGCAAGGGCTGCGGCCAGTTAACCGTCCTGCTGAGACTTGCAAAGATTTCATTCTACTCTATTTTTCCTGTTTTATGAGGAAAAAAAAAAAAAAAATATATATATATATCAATTTAGGTTAAAGCCGTAAACTACTGTATTATACCTGCTGGGGTATGTTTATGGCCCTCATTCATCAAAAGTGAGTGCTGTGTGTCTAGTATTTAGCCCAAGTGCAGGATGGAATTTTCCATAGAACATCATGTTATGAATTGCTATGACTCATAATAGGTTCCCATAAATAAGCCCTCCATGAAAAGTGTATTGTAATAGTCGTCGTGAAATAGCCACGCCAATAGGTTTCAACCTCCATATCCGTGATGTGAACCACATCTTCTGTCATTTGTTTTCACAGTGGAAGCATTGGATGAAACCATAATATTTACAGCTGCACATTTGTTCTCTGTCACGGTAATGTATTGGGAGGCGGTGTCCTGCTCTAACAGACAGGGCCAAGCAGAGTGGTGGAAGGGAGAGAGTCAAGGTTCATACAGTGTTGCAGCAAAAATGTACATGTGTGAGCCACTCCTTTCTAGAACATTCCTGGTGAAGAAACTGCTCCATTCAAAGATTTTTTAAAAAATAATGTTACTACTGCTTTGGAGAGGAGCTTCATGGAACTGAAAGTAATAATAATAATAGTAATAACAACAATAAGAATAAGAGTGAGAGGGACTACCTTGGTGGTCCAGTGGTTAAGAATCTGCCTTGCAATGTGGGAGACCTGGGTTCGATCCCTGTGTTGGGAAGATCCCCTGGATAAGGGAAGTACTGACTCCAGTATTCTGGCCTGGAGAATTCCACAGACTATACAGTCTGTGGAGTCGCAAAGAGTCAGACACAGCTGAGTAACTTTCACTTTGCAATGCAGGTGACATGGATTCAATCCCTGGTGGGGAAACTAAGATCCCACATTCTGTGGAGCAACTAAGCCAGCACACCGCAGCAGTGCGCCCAAGGGCCACAGCTAGAGAACCCGTGCACCGCAACGAGAGATCCTGTGTGATGCAATGAAGATTCTGTGTGCCACAACTGAGACCCGACATAGCCAAATAAATAACTATCTGAAAAAACAAGAGTGAGGTGTCTGTGGCTTCTCTGTACCCAGGTACCCAGAGCAGCAGCACCTCTGACGGTGACCAAAGGCATCTCTCTGCCCATCCCTTCCTTCCCCTCACCCAGCAGACTGTGGATAAATGAACAATCAGGGCTTTTGACTTCAGTAGCTACCAGCCTGCAACTAAAAAATGTCAGCTTTGGCAAGTAGCATCCATCAAAGAGTAAAAAGGTGGATCCATTATCGACTCAGCCACACTCAGCCCTGAGACGGGCCCAGAAATGAGCCTCCTGTGGCAAAGGTGGAATAAAATTAAACGGAATCATCTTCCTTTCCCTGAGAGACATTTTTGTTAGCCATCTCTGCGGCTGAAATTATTTACTTAACCTTTCATAGTAAATGAAATAGCCACCTTATTGGATAAATGCACACTTTCATTTTTCAGTGCTATGGCTTTAAATGTTTCAAACCATCTCATTTACAGAAAATGTCTCATGGCCACTGCCCTCGGGGTTGCCCACATGCCTCGGTGGCTGTGGTCTCACGTGCTGGAGGTGCCTCCCACAAGTGTGGACTCACATACATAATATTTCAGGATATATTTCAGGGCTTGTGAAAATAGGCAATGGAACAGAATGACTTCTCTCCCCTCTCAATTCCTATATAAAGACAACAGGAAAAAAGTTACTATATTACAAATGAAGGTACTATGGCTATTCTTAATAAGCTCTTATATATTCAACTTTTCTTGAGTAGCTTTTAAATGCAAGTTTTGCTAAATATAATGGAACATAAATATTTATACAATAAAACATCCTCTTACCTTAGAGAAGTCTATTGTGACAAACAGAGATAGTCAGACACCCAGCCCGCCCCCCCCTCCTGACGTCTTGGGTAATAGATCATTTAACTCTCGTCATTCTATCGTTCTCTCACAAGATGTACACTTCCAGAGCTCAGATTTTGCCCAAACCCACCTGAGATTGTAAACATCTTCCCTAAGGACTTTTCACTCTGGGCTGTTGGATGCTGTTTATATAATCAGCTCATTGTCCTCAAGCCTCCACCCACCTCAACTCCTCACTCAATCCACTGAGCACAGTAGAACACACACGAGTCTCACCATCGTGTCTAGACTTTCATCTGCCTGATTCCCATGAGCCCCTGGCCACCTCTTCCTTTCTGTTGCCTCAAGTGTGTGTTCTGACACGCATTTCTTCTCGTTTACTTTCTTGGCACGCTCCCATCTCAGACTGAGTTGTCCCAGAAAGAGACCAGGGTTTGGGGAAAGAATTTATTACAGAAATTCTTTCAGGAGAAAGCAAGGGAGTGAGAGGGCCAGTGAAAGCCAGGTTCAGGCGGAGTGTGACTCTGTGTGACCCCTGGAGGGGCTTCCATGCTCTGGGCAAGCTCAGTCCCAGAGGTGGGGCTGCAGAGCGAGGGCACGGGCTCCGGGCTCTTCCAGAGTGACCCCCTGTACAGGGTCCCTGTGCTGCAGAGCATAAGGGACGGGGGGACAGACTGAGGGTGACTAGGGCCGGAGGTCTGGACGACAGGATGGGTGCTGCCAGCTCTCTGGTGTTCAGGTCCAGCACTTGGCCAACACATCCACATTAGCTCCTGTTTTACAAATAAATTCCTTTGTGATGCTGCATTTCCCCTTATATAGCAGTTCAGTGTAAGAACACTGAGTATCTCATACTTAACATGGACCATTCATCAGTCATGCTTCTATTTATAGAATTTTTCAAATGAAAATTTGCCTCCAGCAATGTGTAACGAAAACTGGAAAAATGAAAGGAAGGCTGAAAAGTATTCCTCTGTATGTTACCCCAGCCCCCAACACCAATCTAATAAAATAGCAGTATAAATTACATTTAAGGTTTAGATTATGTATCTTCTTTGAAAAGCAGAGAAAAAAGGAAAATGAACAGAAATAGCGAGTCATGGGTTTTTATAATTGGATGTTTATAAGACATTTAAGAACTCTTAATAAGGATATGGAAGAAAATGACATCTATTGAGAATCTCCTGAGTTCATGCATGGAAGTGGCCTCATTTAATTGGCATACCTATCATTATGGTTGAATTGAACTCTTTATTTTCTTGATGAATAAACTAAGGTCTAAATTAAACTACTTGTCCACAGTCAACTTATAGAAAGAAAAGTGAGATTCAAATCTGGTATTCCTCACTCAAAAATGGCAGTTGTGCCTTTTTCCTTACAGCATTTACATCATAAATAACTAACAGGGAAGAACATAGATATTGAGGGACAGAAAAACATTACTTAGGAGTCAAGTATTTGAATCTTGTTGCTTTACCTCAACTAAAATAATTAATAACTAGATGCCTACAATTGCCTTGACTTCTATCAAATAGTTGAGTGATTTTAGAGTATACACTTAAAATCACATGTTTTCACTATAAAATAAAACAATCACTGGGCCAAAGTTGGATTTATGTTATAGTTACATATTGTGTGAACTTTCACTCAACTAAAGAATTCTTTAGTGTTTACTATATTCTTTGGGGAATGGGGATAAAAAGATGATTAAGCATAATCTCTATTATCAAACAAGCTTAGTGTCTCAGAAATCAAATAAGTTTACTGAAATGCTGTAGGATTAGACAGAAGATGCACTCTTTGTCCTCTGAGCTCTAACAGTAGAACGGTCAGTTCTACATGGGAGGCTTAGAACAGGCTTCACAAAGAGGATTATTTTTAATAAAGTCTTTAAAATTAATAGGTACTTATCAGCCAAGAGGGGGAAAGAAGAAATTCTGGCAGAAATGGGAACAGGAGAAGAATCCAAACACATGAATCAGCATGACTTGTAAGCAAAATTGCAAGTAGAAGCTCACAGGACCTGGGTTATCTGTGGTACTTAGTCGAAGCATTAAGTCTCATTCAATGTAACATTTCAGTTCAGTTCAGTTCAGTTCAGTCGCCCAGTCAGGTCCGACTATGCGACCCCATGGACTGCAGCGTGCCAGGCTTCTCTGTCCATCACCAACTCCTGGAGCTTGCTCAAACTCATGTCCATCGACTCGGTGATACCATTCAATGTATACTATAAAGTAATTCATTTTAAAACATTGAGAAACTTTGCAAAGAAAAGGCCACTAGATGTTCTTTTTTGTGTGTTTATCAAACTTTTATTGAAGGAAAAATACTTCAAGGAAAGCGAACAGGTTAAGTGAACAGTGAGCGTGAATTGTCCCAAGGGGGGCCATCCGTCGAACTCCCACCCTCTGCTCTCCACTACCCCAGCCCCGTCCAGGGGCATATCATTACCTCCCCCAGCCTCTCCCTTCTAAGGCCAGGTGGCCACGTAGTGAGCTCTGACCAAGGTCACCTGAGTCCAGGGGGCCCTAGCTCTACAGCAGTAGCCTTGCCTTTCTGTGTGTCTTTACTAGTTTCATCATCAACAAACAGATGCCAGGCAAGGCAGACCCACAAGATGGACCTAAGTGGGCCCTGAGTCATCACAAGGCTTTCTGACAACCGGAAACAAAAGCTGGAAGTTAACTTCCTCCTAAGAAGGAAGGAACACTGACTGTGTTAAACCACTGAGACATCTGTGTCCTTCTGTTACCTCAGCCAACACCACTCACATTCTAATCAGGAACTGAATCAACCCATGGAAATGGAGGTCCTGAAGGAAAGAAGAAGCTTCAATTTGAGGAAATTTAACTTGCTTGCATGACTGCAGTGTAGCCTGTTTGTAGGGAGCAAGGAGGGGGTGAGGGCTCAGGCTGAGGAGAGCAGCGGGCAGATGCATGGTGTCGTGTGCCTCTGCTGTGCTGTCAGGTTTTTAAGTTTACTTTGGAGACAAGAGTGATCATAAAAGATCCCTGAATGGAAAAGAAATGTGATCACATCTTTGTTTCAAAATTCTAACCCTGTCTCCCCACGACTACAGACGGAGGAGAAGAGGCTGGTTGGAACCCCTTGTCTGGAGACCACGCTCAGGCGTCCACAGGCAGGAACACCCTGACCCCCTTGGCGTCCTGGCCTCTGGAGGGCAGGCCCAGTCCAGCCACGAAGCTGGCTGCCCACAGAGGCATAGCAGGACGTCCTCCCCTGGGTTCCCACAGCTCGGATGGAAGAGGTCTGAGTCTGCATAGTACCTCTGGGCTGTACCAGTGAAGTGGGCCACTCCGGCACCACAGTCCCCATTCTATTTCAGACAGAGTTCCTCTGCGACCCCATGGCTCTGAGCCCACAGCTGGGTGACACCAGCCATAGAAATGTGACTGGCAGCGTGCGCATGCAGGTCTGCTCCTCTGGGTATGAGCTCCCCCGAGGAGGGATCTCTGGGCCTTACCTGGTGGGTTCACCAAGCTCAGAGTCATCAGACTCAAGGCATGATGCAATGGCCAGAGGGCCCACCCTTCCGCTGAGTTGAGGTCACTAGTCCCTGCTCCCCGGGTGCATGGCACTGTGTTGGGGAGGGTCTTTACTGCAAGGACCCAGGGGGAAGGCAGGTTACCAAGGTCCTTCTGCTTGGTCAGGATGCAAAAAACTCCTAAGCACACAATGGGGCTTCTTACCCTCTAGGACTATTGATACTTCGGGGTCCAAGGATGCTTGGCATTGGTAGGGGGGCTGGCCCAGGCACCTAGGATGCCCAGCAGTAGCCCTGACCCCCACCCACTAAAGGCTGGTAACACCCCACCCAGGCGTGAGGGTCAGAAGGCTTCTAGATGGGCGTGCCCTGGGCAGAACCACCCCCAACTGAGAAAGACGGTGCAAGAGAAGCTTCCAGTGACAGAGAGAGTTACTTTGGACAGGAGAACATTCCTACTTTGCAATCAGTTACTTCAGAATCCAAGGAAAGCATCCACTGAACTCTTAATTTTGAGAAATCTTCCTCCATTTGCAAAGTGCTCAAGGGCTGAGAGCTAACTCTTTGTCTGTTCAACATCCAGAAGATGAGGCTGAGTTTTCAAGCCCAAAACAGTCTCCCAGGTCCCTCAGTCCAGCTGAGGGGCCGGTTCTAACACACTTTACAAATGTGTGGGCAAAATTGCATCAGAATGGCTCAAATAGAAAGGGCACACTGCATGATTCATTTTGGAAGATCAGTTCAAAAAGTGAGCCCTATTTTAAAAATTCATATTTTTATTTTTATCCAGAACTCTGATAGTTCCACTAGAGACAAATGATCCCTTCTCAGAGGGGCAATAAGAAGCGGTTTAATCTTGGCTTTCTATTGCTTGAAAATATTCCACCTGGGATCTCATTTCATATTTTAAGCTCCCAAAAAAGAACAGAAGAATTTAGCAAACCCCCACGTGACCACATGTTGCTAATAGAATGGCTTGTCATTCGAGAAATGTCTGCCTTTCTGAGAAGACAGTCGGTATCACCTACTACACGATGGATTGCAATGCAGGACAGACCTGCAAGTTTTGATCTTGTCCAATATTTGTCACTCAATAGGCACTGATAATTTGTTCATATATTTAAAATACATTTATTGATAATTGTCTGGACATTATCTGAAGAACTGGGAACTATTCTTTGGACAAAGGATAACACAGGTCCACAGAAGACACCTTCCGTCATCTGGGAGATGAAATCCCACATGGGGAGGTTGGGTGCTCCCATGTGATGGGTGCATTACTGGGTTCTGGGCCTGGCAAGGCTCCCGTGGATGCAGCATTGAAGCAGGAGAAGGTGGCAAGATGATCTTGTGGGGAGAGAGTGTCCTAAGCACGCCAAGGTGTCCCCATAAAGGTGCCCGCACCACAAGGTCTCATACACAACCCTCAGAGCTTGGAGCTCAGCAACCAGCAGCCCAGGTGTGCTAGGCTTGACACTTCCTCTCTATGGGGAAACAGAGAAGGGAGAGATGCTTTCAAGGGACCCAGTGCAGGTGGGTCCCCACCCTTGTGCACACTGACTCAAAACAGGAAACCTTGGAAACCTGCTTCCGCTGATCCCTTCTCCAGTCTTCTCGGACTTTCTAGAAGGTCCTAACTTCCCAGTTAGGACTCAAGAACCCTAACTGTCAGTACCAATCAAATAGGCTCTTAATTAGTTATGTTTCCTGTGATTTTTGGCTTTCTCAACAAGAAAACAACAATAAATTCTTCCAAGTCAGAAAACGTGTCCATCGTATTTGCCCTGTACATTCCAGTGAGTCATACCCACGTCTGCACACAAGCCGTGCTTAGATCTGTGAGGGAGGGACTCGGGTGAGTGTAAGATGAGGAGCAGAGATGTGTGTGTGAGTGGGAAGGATGCCCTCCTGCACAAGGTGCCTGTGGACACAATGGCTTTCACCAGTCAGAGGGGTCTTTCTTCTCAGACAGTCCAGGATGGGTGAACAGGCTCCATTCCCAAGAGGCACATCCAGAGCCAAGCGATCCAGGCAGCTCACTGTCCTGAACACACACCTCCGCCATCCTTGCAGCTGACCTCCAGCCAGGAGGAAATAGGTTTCTTACGGGCAAGTTAAACATATCTTCATATGTACAGATGTTACTGATGCCCATATTCTACAAGAGCTTGATGACAGGGCACAAGGCCATCTGGGAATGATGGTCTAAAGGGACAGCTGTGACCAGAAAGAATGAGGAACCCCAGTGAAGAATCTCCTCCACTGATCACACCCTCTAATACTCTCAAGAGTATTTACTTGCTTCCATCCACTCATTGGAAGCCCTTTTCTATTGAATTTCTTTCATAGCTAGAGATACAGGAAGTATGTTAAGCAGAAAGTTGCTTCTGAAACAGCCTAAGATGATTATCTGGGATTTGTGCACCTGGAATAGAAGAAAAGTTGACTGCATCATCCCCTCCACCTCCACCACAGGCCACAGAAGAACGACTGTTCAGCTTTTTGAGCCAAAATGAAAGAATCAAGATTAAATAGCCACTTACACACATAACACTGTTTTCTCCATATTTGTAAATGAAAGACACTTATCAATAAGGTACTGGTAACCTGCATAAGTAATTTATTATCTGGAGTAGTCAGACTCACAGAGAAAAGAGTAGAATGATGGTGCCAGGGGCTAAGAGGGAGGGAAGAAAGAGGAGGTGGTATTTAGACAGAGTTTAGGTTTTATAAGGTGAAAACATTCTGGAGATTGGTTGTGCAATACTGAAGCTAGCACTTCTCAACTGTACAATGAAAATGATTCAGTTCAGTTCAGTTCAGTCGCTCAGTTGTATCCAACTCTTTGTGACCCTATGAATCGCAGCACTCCAGGCCTCCCTGTCCATCACCAACTCCCGGAGTTTACTCAAACTCATGTCCATTGAGTCGGTGATACCATCCAGACATCTCCTCTGTAGTCCCCTTCTCCTCCTGCCCCAATCCCTCCCAACATCAAAGTCTCTTCCAATGAGTCAACTCTTCTCATGAGGTGGCCAAAGTACTGGAGTTTCAGCTTCAGCGTCATTCCTTCCAATGAACACCCAGGACTGATCTCCTTTAGGATGGACTGGGTGGATCTCCTTGCAGTGCAAGGGACTCTCAAGAGTCTTCTCCAACACCATAGTCCAAAAGCATCAATTCTTCAGTGCTCAGATTTCTTCACAGTCCAACTCTCACTTCCATACATGACCACAGGAAAAACCATAGCCTTGACTAGACAGACCTTTGTTGGCAAAGTAATGTCTCTGCTTTTGAATATGCTATCTAGGTTGGTCATAACTTTTCTTCCAAGGAGTAAGCGTCTTTTAATTTCATGGCTGCAATCACCATCTGCAGTGATTTTGGAGCCCCCCAAAAATAAAGTCTGACACTGTTTCCACTGTTTCCCCATCTACTTGTCATGAAGTGATGGGACCAGCTGCCATAATCTTCGTTTTCTGAATGTTGAGCTTTAAGCCAACTTTTTCACTCTCCTCTTTCACTTTCATCAAGAGGCTTTTTAGTTCTTCTTCACTTTCTGCCATAAGGATGGTGTCATATGCACATCTGAGGTTATTGATATTTCTCCAGGCAATATTGATTGCAGCTTGTGCTTCTTCCAGCCCAGCATTTCTCATTTTTTACTCTGCATATAAGTTAAATAAGTAGGGTGACAATACACAGCGTTGACATACTCTTTTTCCTTTTCCTATTTGGAATCAGTCTGTTGTTCCTATTTTATGTTTTTTTTTTAATCACAATTAATTTTTTTTAATATAAGGGAAACCTACAGGAAGCAGAAATAATACTGAGACATGGAATGGAGATGTTTGGTTGAGCCAGTAAGATTTGAAAGGTCATTTCATCATGTTTTGGCCACCAGGTCATTTTATTTACTATAGCAAATGGTTTGTAGCTCATTTATGTATTCTTTCTAATATCATTCATTCAAAAGATGATTCACTGAGCACCTGCCCCAGGGCACTTTACTGTGCTGGAGAGATACTGACTAGCCAAAGCAGTCATGTTCCCAAAGCCAGCCAGCTTACCTCCATGTGGAGGGCAAAGACATTGCATGTAAGACCCCCGAGTACAGTGTTTGAAGGCTACGGGTGCGCAGCGGAGTGTTTGGGCCACTTTTGTGTCTTCGAGATTCCCTGATGTTCGGCTGACTGTTGCAAGCATGGGAGGGACTGAGTAGAGCCCAGGCTGGGGACAAAGCCTGGTCTCACATGACTCCTGGGCTTCCCAGGTATTGCTAGTGGTAAAGAATCACCTGCCAGTGCAGGAGATGCAAGAGACTAGGGTTCGATCTCTGGGTCTGGAAGATCCCCTGGAGAAGGAAATGGCAACCCATTCCAGTATTCTTGCCTGGGAAATCCCATGGAAAGCAAGCCAGGTGGGCTACAGTCTGTAGGGTTGCACAGAGTCAGACACGACTGTAGCGTGCAGGTACACACATGACTCCTACTCAGGACTGACCCAGGCCTAAGATGAGCCTGAGGAGGAGACCTTCAGTGGAAGAACATTCGCATGAAACCAAGGGAAGCGAGGGCATCACAGAGTCAGGAGTGATTGGTGGTAACAAATGCCTGCAAGTAGTCAAGTCTCATCCGTGAAAATTGTCCCAGGACTAACCGGCATGGGGTCATTGACCTCACACAGGCTATGTCAGTGAGGAAGGGAGGTGGGGAGTCAGACTGTAGGAAGCTAAGAAGCGGGATGCCAGGACAACTGTGGCCGAGTTGTTAGGGCGATGGACTACTAATCCATTGTGCTATGGGTTCTAATCCCATCCTCATCAGCTCGCGGCTTCTGTACCCTGCCTTCAGCTTTGGCTTCCCAAGCGGTTTTTAAGAAAAGAAAAATAAAGTAAAATAAAACCTGTCATGCAAATGCAGGAGATGCAGGTTCCATCAGGAAGGTCCCCTGGAGGAGGGCATGGCAAGCTACTCTAGTATTCTGGGCTTCCCTGATATCTCAGATGGCAAAGAATCTGCCTGCAATGAGGGAGACCAGGTTCAATCCCTGGGTCAGAAAGATCTCCTGGAGAAGGGAATGGCAACCCACTCCTGGATTCTTGCCTGGAGAATCCCGTGGGCAGAAAAGCCTGATGGGCTACAGTCCATGGGGTCACGAAGAGTTGGGCACGACTAAGAGACTAACACTAACTAAGAAGGGGCAAGGGGAGGTGGATGGGAAACCAAGTAGGGAGCTGACATTTCTGAGGACGTGGCCTGGGACAGGGGAATAGCCACGAAGTGAGGGTCTGGGTGACTTTCTCAAAGGACATAGAGACATATTTTGAGCATGAAGTGAAGTGAAGTGAAAGTAGCTCAGTCGTGTCTGACTCTTTGCGACCCCATGGTCGCATACAGTCCACGGAATTCTCCAGGCCAGAACACTGGAGTGGGTAGCCTTTCCTTTCTCCAGGGGATCTTCCGCACCCAGGGATCGAACTGGGGTCTCCTCCATTGCAGGCAGATTCTTTACTAGCACAAGCTAATCTGTTTTCCCACTTACTCAGTCAACAGACGTTCACAGGCCTCTGTTCAATGCTTGCAATCTTAGGGAAGGATGAGGGCAGATGCCCTGAAGTGTTGGGAGTTGGCAGAGGGGAGAAAGTGGTGTCTGCTGTTTTGGGAGGAAGATTGGAGGGCTGCACAAAGACCCATGTCCTCCAGCCTGTAGACCGGGGGCACTTTGAGGCAAAACTGGAAGCAGGGTGCTCCTGCTCAGCTGTCTCTTCACATCCCAGGTTTCTGCTCGGCCACTGCAGGGTTATGTCACACAAGTGAGAGGGCTGCTTGGCCAGGTGAAGAGGCCTGGGGCCCTTTCCTGAGACATCCCAGCGTCCTCTGCGGTGAGGTAGCCACACAGCTGGCCTGCAGGTCTTAAGGCAAAATGGCCAAGGTCCACAGGGAGTGTTGTGTGGACCACCTGGGAGAAAGATCTGGACTTCAGGGTGCACCTGGTGGCCGGGAGGGCCACGGTGGGACTAACAGCATCCAGGCAACAGCCGAGTCAGGGGCATGGACCACATTTGGCAGTCATTCAGAGAACCAGAAGCAGACTCTAGTGGGACACCAGGTCCTGGAAGGATGGGGAGCCGGGGGCCTGGAGAGGAGCTGAGCCCAGAGGCCCCAGGTTCTCCTTGTCCAACAGGACCCCGAGGAAGCCTGAGAAACAGGCCTGATGAACATGACCATGTTCCCTAATCAGTGCACTCATCTAACCTCCGATCACCTGCACGGGGAGGTTTGGATCAGCTTTCAGTTGATATACGAGTCTCTTTTCTTCACGTATCTGAATGTGACACACTCAGATGCATGTCACATTGGGCCCCCTAGAAGCAGGCAGACCTGAGCACATTTAGATGTTAGTGGGGATCCAAATGGGGAAGCTGACCAACACAGGGACAGAAGTGTCAACCACCTGCTATGAAGAGGCTGGAAACAAAAAGTTTGAATCGATCCAGTCCTCCCCCACCCCCAACCCCGAATCATTTTCTGAGCAATAAGTTGGAAACTTTCTGTCTGGGTCATTTTTCCATTTCGATAGCCTCATTTTCCCTTTTCCTGATAAACACTCCAGCACTGTCTGCTCCTGGAGAATGTGCCCTGCTTTGCATCCTGGTTGCTGGAAAAGACGCTGTCTGGTGAGAGGATGCTCCCTAACCTGTGCAAATCAGGTCTCCCTGGAGCAGGTTTTAAACACCATCCCTCATCAGAGCCCTGGAAGTGGGAAGTGATGGAGTCTGGCCATGTTTCCTCTGCAAGGAGTTAGCTCTGCATTTTGCTGTCATGACCTAGATGGTTGCTCCTGACTGTTTACAGTCCTTCAGCTTTTGTGTTCAAGCTCAGAGCGGAAGCAGCACCGAGGAAGCCCAGAGCATGCCCACCCATGTGTCTTGGCCAGTCTTCCCTCTTTTTGGGGGGTCTTTCCCTCCCAGGCCCCTGGGCTGTGACCTGAGAAGACCCAGATGCATCATCTTGCCCTCAGTTCTGTTATTACAAGGCTTCCCCAGCCACAGGCCAGAAGGGGACTCACCACCCAGTTCACACTGCCACATCCAGTGATTCAGCCGTCATCTGAGATTACTCATCTCTTGGGTGAGTGCCCTTGGAGTCCTGGCAGAAGGTAGGCAGGGACACGCAATCTGACCCAGAAGTCTTTCTTACTGTGGAAGGCCAGCTGAGATTGTCACCTGTGGAGCTCCCCCATAGCCCTCGCATGATGGGTGTCATGCACCTATTATTCTGCAAATATTGTGCTGTTGCTGATGGTGGTGAAAGGATGAAGAAATGTTCTCAAAAACCTTTGTGGAAGACCCAGTGAGATGCAGTAACCAAGCACTAGTTTTTAAGAGTGCTCCTAGATAGATGACTTTGAAAATAGCCAGGAGGCGGTCTTGCTGAAGCAACTGGAAAACCTTAGGATCAAGTCCACAGACATTGCATGAGCAGCCCACATAGAGTCCCCCACATCACCAAAGGGCAGAGGTGGCAAGAGCCTAACCCAGGTTTCAGGCCGTCTTTGCGGTCAGTGTATTTCCTCCACTCCCCACCTGTCCTCCTTCCCCTTCCTGGGCTGGGGGCTCTGGCATCAGACGCGGAGACCACAGCCTCACAGAGGCCGGAGTAAGCAGCTCCCACAGCTCAAAGGCCAGACAACCAAACATGAATGTGGACCTGCTCTGTCTCTCTGATTTAAACCTGAAACAAAATTTATGTTGGGAGGATTGGGAAAGGGACAGCGTCTTAAGGATGAGCTCTCTTACTTCTGGGTTTTCTGGAACTGGTCTTCTCATCTGATCAAAGACTTCTTGATCAGGACTCCATTTCCAGCAGCAAGGGACTGTTGAGCACGTGATTGTGAAACAGTCATTCAGACCAGACGGTCACCTTCATACACTTGTAGTCATCACATGCCTGTTGAGGATGAGGTTCTGGATGGCCAAGTATTTACTGAGTTTGAACGTTTTGGTGGAAAATACACATAAGATCGGGTTGGTGGGTTACTTCTAACTACGCTAGACAACTTAGGAAAAGAAAATGATGTGCTCAGGACTTTAAATTCCCAGATTAAGATCTGCAGAAGGAACCAGGAAATGTCTAGTTGGCCTTGTAAGAAATCTTTTCCCCTGTAGCCAAAGGGCCTAGACTACTGAAAATTAAGCCCAAAGTCTCATTCTGGAGGTGTTGAGTTATAACCCAAATTGAGTTCCCAAGTTTACAGCATCTGTTTTATTATATTTAGAATGTTTATTACAAAGGTGTGGATGTATATGAGCAAGTTCCTATGATGCTAGGAATCTGAGCCCCTGTTGCTGGGGACTTCCTTTCCTTCTTCACTCCTGCTGGAGATGTCAACCCTCTTCTCGTGATAACAGCTCTGATGCCCCACCCAGGAGCTCGCCCAGGAGTGTAGGCAATATTGGCTCTACTCCTATATTTTTGAGTTGAGAAAACTGAAGCTCACTTAAAATGATTCATATTTTATGTTGATAAAAATAGTACATGTATCTCTGTAGCAATCACTCCAGATAGCTAATCAGTCAAGATCATAGTGATCCCTACTCTGTTTTACTTGATCCTAAGCAGAGCATATAGCCACATCTAATGATAAATATTAAGTAAGATCAGTTCAAGTTACAAAGTTTAAGCACTCTAAGCAAGTAAGGTTATAGCAAACCACATTAAGACTATATCTGTGGTAAAAGACATCAGAGCCTGCATCACAGGGAGCAAGTGAGATGTGTGGGAATCGACTTGCCCTTTTCTTCCGTTAAAGGGCAGAGTTTTTTCGGGGGGGAAAAACTGGTTCCATTTCCTCCCTGCAAGCTTCCTTTTCAAAATTACAGAACACAACACACATTTCAACACGACTCCACATGACTCAGAGGCCCTTCTTAAAATAAGACCAGGCCACATTCCTGGAGACGGAATCACCTCTAACCTTCCAAGCTTGGTCAGCATCACTAACCAGGATGTGTTTTCATTCCTCAGATAGCATGGGAAAGTTCTGATTTCCACAGTTAACCTAGCTGTCAGCCAATTATTTGTTCACTGCAGCTCTAAACAAATTTTGTTTTCTTTTCTCATCGCCTCACCAAGAATGAAAGACAACCCACATAAAACCGCATGTTTTCCAGTGTAAATAAAGACTGCCATCTCCAGAAAATAAATGATTCCTGAGGTGATTTTTTTTGAACAAAGTAGCTTATGAAAGTATGAGATTTAGAACCTTTCTTTTATGCCCTTTAGGACCTCCCTGAACACTTCCGCCCCGAGAGAAACAGATCTATTCTGAGTTAATTGTGCCAGAAGACTGTTCCTTCTGCACAACCAGGAAAACTTTTTGGTGACTGTCAAGCCCAACTCAGCATTTTTCTTCTGATTAAAGAACTGGGAAAAGTGAAGGTGCACCCCACCAGCATGTTTACACCAGTATGTTTACACCAGTCTACACCGCTTTCCCATCACATAACAGCAGCTGGTTCACACTGGCCGGTTTGTGTACAGAAGCCTAAAGACCTGTGCATCTAACCAGAACATTTCTTGGGGAGCAGGGCAATGAGGCTTGAACTTGAACCTAGAAGACTGCTTTCCTACCAGACTACAGCTCTCAATTTCTTTATCTGAGAAAAGAGGATGGATAACATTGACTTCGAATGTGAATAAAGCAAGCTTATACACGTGGGACTCTTTTCAGGCCCTGAGGACTGTCCACTTGGTGGACGGGATTACTATTAATAACAGTGGATCCAGAGCTGTCATGACTAACTGGCCTGAACTCCAAAGGGACGGCTGTCTTTCATGCACTGAGTCAGTTTCCTTAGCGACGCGGCCCTGGGAGATAAAGAACTGTAATCACTTCCTGTGAGTGATGTCTCTCCCTCAGTCATACAATGAGTAACATTTATATCACTGGTTTCTAAGCACTAGGCTACTTGAGAACCCCACTCCCCCCAGGCGTTTGGTTAAATCAGACTCAGAACAGTGGCTTTGGTGGCTTGGCGCCTGCGCTTGAAGACTGCCCAGCCCCTGGTCCGCGCCCCCAGCCGCACTTAGAGACATACAGGCTTTGAAGTAGATCTCGCCAACCCCCTCCCAGCCACCCGACAGATGAAGTCATGGGCCAGAGGAGCAATCGCCGCCTGAACAGTCGTCCCCCAGATGTGCCCTTGCTCGGGGTCGGCCCCAAGTGTCACTTCCTGGCGGGAAGAGACTGCTTGAGTTTCGTTTGCATTCGAGACCCTGTTGACAAAGCCCTGCTGCAGGTGTCCCCCTGAAACTGTCACACAGCGACCTTCCTTGGTCAGAAGCGCTGTCAACATCATCTCAGGTCTCCTCTCTCCTCAGATCTCCTCTCCTGTGCACATCTGTTCGGGAGAGGTCAGTACCCCGTTTCACTGAGATTTTTAAAAGTCATCCCATGAAGTCAGATTTTAGCAAGGACAGTAATAACAGCACGCCCTCCCCTGTCTGATGCCAGCCTCCCTCTAGCCTGTCTCCTGACTTGATGCTTTAATAGAAGGGCATCTTATCTGATGACCCAAGGTGCTGATTCATTTCCACTCCTTTCTCTTCTCCCCACCCTCCTTCCCCACCTCCTGCCCCCTCCCCTGTTTAAGCAGTTGAAGGAATCAGTGGGCCTTTGAACTCACTTTTCCTGGAGCAAACTTTTTTCACAATCTTAACTTACTCCAAGGAAGATAAAACAAAACGTGCTGAAACACACTGCGCAAATACAAAGTAATTAAGTAGATGCACAAAGGCCACTGTGGTTGTTGGCGCAGATGCTGGGGAGCAGCTGGGGGCTGAGACCAAGATCAGGCTGAGCCCAGGGGCCGCAGCTGGGGCCCGAGTGTGTGAATGGAGCTGAGCTGGCCTCCCACACAACAGGAATTCCTCCAAAACTATGCACTCAGTATGGGAGCGCAGGAAAAATGTGTTTAGAATATCACTAAGGAAACCCAGATACATTATCTTTGCCAGAGCACAAAAGACAGTTCAGTTAGTGCCCAGCTCAAAATGACTAAAACAGAGAACATGCGTTGAATGATGCTGGGGAAGCAGAGAAGTAGAAAAAGAAGGTGGCTGGGTTCTTGATGCCCAAACAAGAGCAAGACGTGCCCTTCCCCAAACCAGGGGACTTGCTGCAGCTCTTGTTCACAGCCCTGGCTCTCTGCAGGTGAAGAAGAATTAAAAGGAAAGCATTTGGGTCTTCCCGCTCAAAAAGGTTTGGTTGTCATAGATTTCTCTTCCAAATATCAAGATGTTTGTTCCTGCCATCACACCTGTAAACACATTTTATTTAATGTGGAGGACATAGTGGTAAGAGTGTGCTTTGACTCCAGAATTTTGAGAGTATGTTTTGACCTCCACTGTTATTTCAACAAAGCACATTGTGTGTGCACCAGTGTGTGTGTGTGTGTGTGTGTGTGTGTGTGTGTGTGTGTGTGCAGAGCTCTAAATTCCACGGAGCAGTTTACTTCCATTTTAATGCAGGTTAATTTTTAGCATTATAACAGCACAGCCAATTCCTCTCTAAAAATAGGCTGCGATACGTTTACATTTGTGAAGTTGGGCAGTGACAGCTCCGTCTGCAGTATCCTTGAACTGATCACCAGCTGTAAAAAGATGGCGGGAGCAGTGGTTTCCTGTAGCGCAGCGACCCCTCCCACTGCTCTCCTCCGGCCTGGGCCAGCCCAAGAGCAGATGGGCTCCCCTCAACCTCTTCACACTACCCTGTGTTATCTCCTCTTCTGCTGTTGCATTTTGGTAGCAAAGTTAAAGATTCAGGCTTTTAGAATATAGTTATTAATTCTTTTAAAAATAGCCTGAACGAGTTCATGGCAGGCTTCTTAATCACCTGCAAAATGACCAAGCTGGACAGAATGAGGACCCCACACTCTGGGGAAAGAAGTATTCATTACAAGTGATAGGGGATCTTTCTATGCCTTTTAAAGCTCATTGCTTGAAAAATGCGGCCCTTTTAATACACACTTGTACATGGATGTATCTTCACAGAGCACACTTACTTTTTTCTTGGACTGGTTTTCTTTTCTGGCTGATAGCTTGAAGCAGATGTGGTTCTAGAAAACCAGTGAATTACCCCTGGGACTAAGTAATGGCCCAGACCTCAAAGCCACAGTAGAAACATTCAGCCCTTGAAACTGAGCACCTGGAGATCAGTCTATATTGCCGGCATGAATCACCCACTGACTGGGGATAAAGAAACCAGCACCCCAAAGTTTGCAAGCACAGGCATAAAATGAATTCAAGTTATTTTAATGTGAACACTAAAGACTGAGCTAATAGTTTTTAAGAAAATAAGTAAATGAACCATGACAATAAGACAAACTCCGATGATGATAACAATTGCAAATGAGAGATTTCAAGATGTTTAAAACCCTTAAACCAAAGACACTAGCTCTGTTTTCATTAATCCATATATTTTAGGGTATTTATGAAGCATCTACACAGTAACAGCTATATTATTACATGATACTCAAATACATATTGTTTAGTCATAGGAATTGCAGTAGATAATTCTGATACCTTTATTAAAATCTAAGTTCAATCTAGCTAGAAGATAAATTCCAAAAATTAAAAAAAGGACACATTTCATTTGTAACAATAATCCATGAGTTATAAAGGTGGTTGTTACATTACCTAAAGAGAGACATACCATGTATCACTAGATAGACGAGAGGAATAGTCTGACTTGGAGAAAAGCTGAATCCATAGCTAGGAGAAGCACTTTTTAATGGGCCTTCACAGTACTCAGTAGTCATTGTTGGAATACATTTGAAATAAACTCCAAATATGCATTTCATGTTATAGATGGCCTCGTTACCTTGCATTTAATGTCACATAATTGCAAAATTGAGCATTTACACCAAAGCATTTAAAAATACCACTGGTTAAAACTGTATTTTCTGTGAAAATACAAGGCACAGAGTCTTAAGCAAAGATTCACTCAAGATTCTTTAGCTCTGACTCTGACAGTATCTTTTCCTGGATTAGAACACAAAGTATTCCGACATAGGCACCAAAATAAATAAACATAATTAAATAAATAGTTAACATTGCTTAAAAACCATAAATTGATTCCATTATTGTACTTAAGGCAAAATCAAGGTTTCAAGATAAACTAGCACTGCAAACAAATCTAAGCATTAAACAGGCCGGACCCGCCTGTGTCACTGAGCTGTATCTGTCCAGTCACTCCAATGCCTGTAGCGCCCGTGCTGGTCCCAGCTCTGCTCTTCTGCCTCTTGGCCATGCCGTGCCTCCCCCGACCCCAGGACCCCTTTCAGGCTCTCCCCTCCTGATCTCCTCAGGAGAGGCCCCTGTCATTAGCCACCCGCTCCGCTCCATGGTCTGCCCACTTTAGATCGGTCCTCTGAGCTTCAGACTCAGACACCTCACCTGAGCATCTCAGTGTTGTTAGTGCCTCTGCTGCTGCTGATGCGAGTCACTTCATTTGTGTCCGACTCTGTGCAACCCCATAGATGGCAGCCCACCAGGCTCCCCCGTCCCTGGGATTCTCCAGGCAAGAACACCGGAGTGGGTTGCCATTTCCTTCTCCAATGCATGAAAGTGAAAAGTGAAAGGGAATTCGTTCAGTCATGTCCTACTCTTCACGACCCCATGGACTGCAGCCTACCAGGCTCCTCCATCCATGGGATTTTCCAGGCAAGAGTACTGGAGTGGGTTACCATTGCCTTCTCTGGTTTAGTGCCTCAGTCATGTCCAACTCTTTGTGACCCCATAGACTGTAGCCCACCAGGCTCCTCTGTTCATGGGATTTCCCAGGCAAGAATACTGGAGTGAGTTGCCATGCCCTCCTCTGGGGGATCTTCCTGACCCAGGGATGGAACCTGGGTCTCCTGCATTGCAGGCATATTCATTACCAACTGAGCCATGAGGGAAGTTGTCTCAGGGCCCCTTCAAACCCCGGCTCCCCAGACGTAATCTTATTCAGGGGGTTCTGCAGTTCTCCCAACACTTGGGCTTGGTCCTCCCCACACTCCCGCTCCACATGCCCTCCCCAGCTTCTCCACCCCTGGGCCAGGCTCCATCATGCTCTCTACCAGGGCCACCTCTGCTGTCAGACAGTCTTGACTTTGCTCCATGTGTTTAGCCCAGCTCTCAGACTTGACTATGACTCTGAAAAAAACAGGAAAGGTGTTTGTTTTGTTCCCCAGTATATACACATAAATTGCATAGTGATAGTGAAGTCGCTCAGTCGTATCTAACTCTTTGCAACTCCATAGACTGTCACCTACCAGGCTCCTCAGGTGACAGTCCATGGAGTTTTTCAGGCAAGAGTACTGGAGTGGGTTGCCATTTCCTTCTCCAAAACTGGTTAACAATTTTAAAGATGTAGATTACATATTTTTTTCCCACAACCCAAATGCTTCTACTGTTCTTGCCAGTTATAAAGTAATATATACTTGGTGTGAAAAACAAAAGTCTAACAAACACACACACAGAGTGTAAATTTAAACAGATTCTACCTGTCCCCCCAAAACATGCTACTTCCCAGAAAGAGTGATTGCAGATTATTTAATTTTTATTCTCCCAGACCTACACTCAGATTTAAGTGATGTGCTGATATTTATTAAAATAAATATTATAAAAATGAGATCATAATTCTCATGATATTGTCTTGAAACCTATTTTGTTCTCCCCTGGATTGTGGTGATAATAACACAAGTGAATGTATATCTAAACTTACAAAATTGTATGCAATAATTATGTGCATTTTTGTTTAAGTTATAACCTCAGTAAAACTGGGGAGAAAAAGGGAAAACACCCAAAAGAACAATATATGCAGTAATTACAATTCAGATGCACCACAAATAGATCTAATTCATGCCGTAGGTCTACATACTATTCCATTATCCAGCTGTAATGTAATTTATTTTTACCCAGTACCTGTAGATGGCCTTGCAGATGGGGTATTATTACCTATAGAATGAAAAGAACCTCTGAGTAACGTTCTAGTGCGCATTCATTTTTTGTGTATCTGAGATCACCAAGCGAGTCCGTACTTTCCTTGAATGAATTTCCCACGTCTGGATTTCTCCATCAGTGCAAATACCTGTTTTTACTTTGCATCATGTTGGGAATGAAGATGCAAGTTGCAGTAGATGGCAACTTAGATTCAGTGGAATGTGGTACTCGTCTGCCCTAAGCCGTCAGTAAACAGCTTTACTTGTCAGTATGAAGATCTCCTGGAGAGACCTAAATATACATTCGCTCATGGGAAACCAGGACAACCTGGTGGACCAACCATTCTGTTATCTCTTCCCAGAGGGCTAGATACCTGCATGCCATTCCACATCAGAACTCATTTGTCACCTGGGCAAAGAGGTGCATGTGGATGGAAGGAAGCCAAGGACTCTTATGAAGGAATAGTGTTCCAGGGCTGCAGGTGTGAACCAGGTTTGCTCTGAGCTCTTTAGAGCAGCGTGGGGCTCCAGTTTCTCCTGCCATTGGCTCTTTGCTTTGGTTCTATTAGATTTGGCACAGTAATCAGTTAGGCACTGTGTCAGGCCACCGAATGTCAACCCACTCCTCCTTCTTGGGTTTGATTTGCATTTCAGGCTAACATGGTCAGTCAGGTTTCCAGAGGAGAATTATCAGGCTACAAGGCCCTCTGAGATAGTATTTATCAAACCATCACCCCAAATCCAAACTGGAGGTCAGGATCCAAATGGAATTGTGGAATCAAAGTCTTTTCAAAAAAGAAAAAAAAAATTATATAAGGCAAAATAGCAAATAGTGTGCATTTGCAGAGTAAGTTGAACTCTAATTAGTGAAATTACAGTTTGGTGTCGTATTGGGTGGTACAGCACTGCAGAGCTGTTTCACACTGAAGACTCTAGTCCACAGAGCTCATGAACCAGCACTGTCCATTGAGCATGCTGCCTGCCCTGGGCTGACTTTGCCTTTCCTGATCCTCTGCCATGTCCAGCCTCTGTGCCCAGCTGGATGAAGGCACCCAATTCCCTTTCTCCACCCGTTCAGTTGGGATAGAAGAGAAACAGGAGGACAACTGCCCGCTGTAGCCCTTTCTCATTTCTCCTTTTCTTACATATTTCAGGATAGCTCTTTTATTTCATTTGTAGAGGTAGGTGAGTGGGTGCTAGAGGACTATTGGTGATTAAAAGAAAATCCCTTTTCCACAATTGCAAACCTAACTTGTTTTTCCCAAATTTTTACCCCAATTTATCTTAAACCTATGTGGGGTAAGTGCCCTTTCAGATTCAAGTGAAAAGTGCAAAGCCCAGAAAATACCACACACACAAAAAGACATATAGTTTGAGGCTGTTTGAAGCTGGATCAACTGTATATTCATCTATTGGACCCATGAGAATCCAAGGCTACACACATCAGACTATTAAACTAACCACGCATCACATATGAGACAGAGTCAGAGGGTAATTAATACATTAAGACAATAGATACGCTCCAAGGGTACCACTTTTCTGCTCATTCTGAACACCAGTGTTTTACCTGTAATGTTCAAATTGAATTACACCTGATCCAGCACAATGCGAAAGTCAAGTTCTTAAATTTGGGGTCTTAGAGTAATCACTGAAGTTTCTTGAGCTCATGCTTCTAAATAGCTTTGTGCCTTGCCAAGACGCTTCAGTTGTGTCTGACTCTGTGTGACTCTCTGTCCATGGGATTTCCCAGGCAAGAATACTGGAGTGGGTTGCTCTGCCCTCCTCCAGAGAATATTTTCTGCAAAATGAGATTGCTACGAAAAAGAACAGGTCTGACCGCTTGGATCCACCCTCAATATTGCCCTGTTCCTCAGGCTTCCATGCGGCCTGGTCTGAAGTGCCCTGCACACCTTTTCCTTCTCGTGGTCTTTCTTCCCCAGCTGTTAGGTCATCAGACCTCTCACTGGCCACTGTCAGCCCTGCCCAGGGGCCCTGTGTGGCTCCTGCGGGTACCCTGCCCAGACACCCCCACTGGTGCAGTGATAATTATCTTTCAGAACCTAGTTCGGGTCAGCTCCCATTTACGTGTGCTTGGTGCCCCTCAGTTTCTGAGGTTACAGACGAGAGCCTTGGCCACAGCCCCCAAGCTCCAGGAACTGGCCGAGCTCACCCTCCCCAGGGCTGCTCCTGATGTTTCCCCTCCCCTTTCCGCACTGAGTCACAGCCCCTTCCCGTCATGGGGCTGCTGTCTAGGGAATGCTCCTAGTGGCCTGGTTTCCTTCCATCCATCTGGACACTTTCATTCCTCAGGCTTCAGGTCAAATGTCACGCGTTCAGAGAGGCTGAGTGCTATGTTTCTCCATCGTGATGATTTCTTGCCATTTTTCTTTATTTTAATAATCAGATTTCCAATTGCATATTTATTTGGTTGTTTGTTTTAGGTCAATGTTTTGTTAAATACATTATAATATTTAACTCACCAAAATTCTACCTCCATGCAGGAGGGTTAATGTAATTTATGTACCATTAGATACCTGGAAAAGAGCCACAGCAAATGTCAGTCTAGGGTTTCATACCCATTTGATACATGAATTTTATAAATTCTGTCCTTGACCCTGAAAACTCAGTGTTCTCAGGTTGTCATTGAAATCGGGGCTCAGCAATAGTTAGTCATTCATTGCTTTTAAATAATTTAAATAACACCAAAAGCCATTTGAGGTTTACCCCTGATTGTTCAGAAATTTCACTTTATATGATGTCAAAAGATGTGTCTTGCTGGTACATTTCTTCAGATATAAAACTGTAGGACACATCTAATCAGGCGGTCTTCCTAAGGAAGGTGCAGAGTCTCATCCATCCATCTGAGGAGGGACCTTGCTCTAAACTCATCTGCTGGGGCATGGTCTCACGTCCCTATGGCCCCCCTCTCCTTGGGATTACCTCCAGAATAGAGCGGCACTGGGGAGAGCGAACACACAGGGGACCAGCCCTGCACCTGGGCATTGCGTGTACTGTCTCTCTACTTTGCTGTCTCCTTTAGTCAGTGTGACCAACCAGACAGCTCCAAGGGGTTATATGCATTAACAGATGGACAGTTCTTGGCCCCTAGTAGGAAACATAAGGCCCCTCGCAGAATAGAATCTAGTTCATTTCATCACCACCTCAGAAGTTTGCCACAAGGTAAATATGCACTTATATGCATTTGCATATCAAGCACATGTGTTAAATATTAACACCATGCATTTTTGGATTTCTCTGGTGGCTCAGTTGGTAAAGAATCTGCCTGTAATGCAGGTGACCTGAGTTTGATCTCTGGGTTGGGAAGATTCCCTAGAGAAGGAAATGGCAATCCACTCCAGTTTTCCTGCCTAGGGAATCCCATGGACAGAGAAGCTGGGGGGTGCAGTCTAGGGGATCACAAAGAGTCGGACAAGACCAAGCACAGCACAGCACATTGATAGTTTTAAAGCCAACTTTATAAATAATAATAGCCAAGGATCAGATTATATGCCTTCAGAAATCTTTAGAGTTTTAAGTTGATTTTCTTAAATTCTAGAATCAACAAAAAATATCCTAAAATACTGAAATTAAAGAGGTAAGTTTTTCTGTTCTATGGACAATAATTGTTTCTTAGTAAAAACCTTAAAGGTTGTTCTTAATGGAAAGATAAAAATGCTTCATAATTAAAGGCATTGTATTAAATGCTTTCTTGAAAATGATTTTTTAAATCAGTTTTTTCTTAAATAATATTAAAGGTTTTCTCTGGGTTCTGTTTTGTTTGTTACACAAGTATTTTCTACATATAGCAAAAAATGTAAATATATTTCAATTTGAACTTAATATTTTTCCTTCTAAGAACATATCAAGCCACATGAAAACTCTTTATTAAGTACAATATGCTTTTCTATAGGATGAAACTGTAGCCTGAATGGGGTTAGAGCAATTGATGACGATTTAACAATAGAAAGATAGGTTTAATTTTATTGTTAAATTTTAAATTTGAAGCCCGCATGGCATAATTTCATGCATTTTCCAGTTTTATTTTTTGAGGCTCTAGTGAGTATATCTCTAGGTGCAGATGTGTGTATAGAGAGATAATCTCAGAACACAGAAATTCTTAGCAGACACTGATGTGTACCTCAGTTTCAGAGTCAACTAGAAATACTTAAGCACTGGGAACTGATGTAACCACTCTCTCTGGGAATAAAAACTGTCAAAATGAGTAAAACTCACAGAGACTTCTTGAAAGCTCACTGATGCTGTAAAATCTTCCATAATCTTCCAGTCACTTATTTGATCTCTACAAACTTTGACAATCTGTACTTCTTTCCCCTTCAAGAAGGCAAACAGTTACAATTGTCATTTTTTCAATAGGCTTTATGGAGGTAAATGTCTTTATTTTAAGATAAAATGTTAAGTTAAAACTACTATCTTAAACCACACACTTGACTTGAAGATGGACACAAGCTCTTAATTTGTCAGGACTGCTTAGGACATTATATAAGTGCTCCCTAGAGGGTGAAATCTTGGATCTTTCGGCAGCTTCCAGCCAGTGATGCAAAATGAGAGATTACATGCATTCTGTTTATTGTTACTGTTATTATTATTATTCAGGTTGTCTTTATCCCTGATTAGCAATGGCTCCTGACAGCATCTGATGTGCCAGGCTGTCAAGAAAGGGGAACACAGGTGCTCCAGGGACGTGTTGCCGACTCATTGAGGCAAACTGGCAGAGAAAGGCCAATCAGGAGTGATCAGACCAACACCCCCATCTCTATTCGCTGCAAGCAGAGGCGTTCAGCAGGCAGAGTGGGGACTGCTGGGGACACTGCTCCTGCAGGAGACGGTGGTGGGATTGGCTACGCACACACCAGCCTTCCTGATCACGAGGTGGGGTGGTAGACTTCACCCAGCTGGAAAGATCCCGAGGTTAGGCTCCAACCAAGTGGCTTCTATTCGTGCAAAACCAGAGCCCTGCCAGCTACACACCCTCTAATGAAACCCGAAGACGCTTTCTGAACCACCGCTGGTTCACAGGCCTGTAAAGACATCTCGTTAGCAGTTGTCGTTTCTTTGACTGGAGCATCCCCGCTCATAAAGACCAGCCTCGTGTGGCCCCCAGCCTAATGTGAAACCACCTGAGGTCAAGAGAGAGGTTGACTGGCAAACAGCCCTGTGTTGAAGAACCCAGAGCCGCCGACCATAGGCTGCAACCCGGTCAGAAGCACGTGGACATGGGAGGGTACAGTTAGGATGCCTGTTGCTTGGAGAGGATGGTCCCTGCCCCCCAGTCCCTACCCAGCTTGCATCCTGCCCTCAACTCTTCTCTGCTGGTTCCCTGGGGTGGGGTCCACAGGAACCTCAGTCTGTGGGTAGACGGAACAGGGTTTCTGACATGATATTAAATGTATGCAGCTGTACACCTACCACAGGGAATAATAACAAGATTATTTTGAAGTGTATTACATTTTAAAGCAGTCTTTAAAGAAAGTTCCCTCGAAAATATACAATTCTGTTTGCCACTTGGTAATACAATTCCAACCCATAATTTGCTCAGTGATAAATATAAGCTATGTTACACCAAGGGCTTTCTATTTGCAATAATTCGCATATTATTTATAATTTACGCTAGACAGGCTCTTCTTATAAGACTTAAATGCCTCATTTTTAGCTGAGGAACATAAAATCGCTTATTGATAGCTTACATTTACCCCCTCTTCCAAAAATAGATGATACATTTTTCTTGTGGTGCAGTTTCCCATGCACATAAAACGTTTAGCTAGCAACAGTGAATTAGAAAATGAATTCATAGAATATTTGAGATGGGACCAAGAAAACCGGGCTCCTTATTACCTGTGTTTGCAGTCATCTGGTCTACAAGCTGCTCACCAAGACACAGGGCACTCCTTGGAGGGGTGGGGACCCTGGCCTCCCTTCACGATTCACTGAGGGAGCTGGGGCGGGACCAGGGCACCTCTGTCACCCACAGTGCCTGTATCGCCCCCCTCCCCAGGAAATATGGGCGGTCAGGGTTTGTCCTGTACCCAACAGGTCAGCACCAGGCTGAGTTCAGCCATGCAAAAAAGTCCAATGCTGAATTGTCCAATATTGAAATAGTTTTCTCTCTCTCTCTTTTTTTTTTTTTTTTTTTAGCTTTGGGATTCATGTTACAAAAACAAGAAACAAACAAAAAAAAAACCAAAAAACAAAAAAACATCTTGAAATGGACCAAGAAATTAAAACATACCAACCCATTACTCACAGAGTATGGGGCTACAGGATCTGCTCACACTTTTTACTTTGTGAGCAAAAAGAGGAAGGGCAGTGCTTGAATGTTTCCATTTCTTTCCACACCACATGTGTGTCTCATTTTGTAAGAAAATTCATGCTGACAACTAGCTTAATATTTTAAGAAAACAACACCTTGACCTATATTCTAATGCTTTTCCCCCTTTTATTTGGTGAATTTTTTAAAAAGGCTAAAAGTCCTTAGCTTCCCAAATTTCAAATATTTTTTCTCTAGTTTTCTTATTAAATTAAGTTGAAGGAGCACACTATATAAAGCAAAATCCTTCTCTTCATTAAGAAAATAATACTTTTGTGCAGTCACATTTTAAGTTTCGTTTTAAATGCATGAAGCTTTTAGTGAAATACCTCTTAAATATGTCATAAAATTTTTTTAATCATGATGATCAAAGGACAGAAACCATTGCTTTATACCTTTTGCTTTTTCAAAGTGCATTCAGAATCACAAATCCTGTAGATGGACCATTATCTCTGAAGAGAGAAAAATAGGATTGTAAGAAGAAAGCATAGAAGCTTTCTCATAAAAGAAGGAGGATGGTCCATGCAAGGCCCAGTCTCTAGAAAATCAGTGTATAAATAAGATCCTGAAAGGCAAGCACATCTTATCAGGGGTGTTCTGCACCCCAGCAGCTGGAAGGAAGCAATGTTTATACAGTAGTCGTGCAATGAAAAGTAACACTCATGAGTAACCACAAAAAAAAAGATTAATTAAAAAAGGGAAAAATTAATTCAAAGTTAATGCTTCATTCTAAAACAAGAAGATGTTCTTGTGATTCTAAGAGAAGCTTTGGAGGTAATGCAATATAGACAGTTTCTCAAATGCAACAGGACAGCAGCTAATTGTATAATTAGTCTTTGTTCATTATACATGTTTGATATAATCAGATTTAGGGATCATATGAAACTACGGAACTGCAGGTCTTGTCACATTAAATTGATGAGAAAAATTATTGCATAAAGAGACCTTATGACATGTTAATAAATGGGGATAGTCTGTAAGGAATATTAACAAAACCTGTTTGAACGAGATTATAAATCTTCAATGAGTTTTCAAATTACTCATGCCTCCAGGATACAGAAACACAAACTACTGGATTGCAGCCATGTCAGATTTGCAGCTACAAGGCTTAAAAAAATAGCAAGATAAAAGGCAGTGCTTAATTAAATGTGTCTACAGATAAATTCCAGGTTAGGCTAATTTAATTGTGTCTGTGTAACGAGTGCACCTCTGGACACTTCAGAACGGCATTGGCTGGGTCCTGAAGCATCATGAAGGCCTAGGTATGCTCTCAAAGAGTAGTTTCTAAGAACAAATACCTCTAGTATTTGCTTAATATCTTATTGGACAATTTTTTTACAAGAAGGGAAAGCTTACGCAGATGATTTATAATTCAGGTTAGGAACTATTTTCTCAAGAACTTTGTTGATCCTTCCTTAAAACACCAATCATAAACATATCAATAATTTGAGCAGGACTTCCCTGGTGGTTCAGTGGTAAAGAATCTGCCTGCCAATGGGGACATGGGTTCGATCCCTGGTCTGGGAAGATCCCACATGCCACAGAGCAACTAAGACTGAGAGCTGCAAGTACTGAAGCCCACATACTCTACAGCCTGTCCTCTGAAACAAGAGAAGCCCCGGCAACAAGAAGACCACACACCACAACTAAAGAGTAGCCCCTGCTCAGCACAACTAGGGAAAAACCCTCAGGCAGCAGCAAAGACCACTGAACCAAAACTAAATAAAATCATTAAAAAAAATAGTTGGGGCAAATGCAAGATGTTCCACATGCCGTGGACTTATTAAATCAGTTTGTTTTCACAAATGAAGAAGCTCAAGTCCAAAGAGATTAAACCCCTTGGATCAAGTTACTTATGTGGCAAATGCTTTTTAGACCACGGATCTGAGCCTAGTTGGGAAACTGGCTCTAATTCAGTTTTAGCAGTGTAACTGTACTGATGTCCACAGCCTCCCAACAGTTTCTAAGAAAATCAGCTCCGTTAAACAGGGAGTGACTTAAAGAAACATAAAGTTAGCAATGAGAATGTCAACACATCTTCTATATGTTTGGAGCCTTTCACAGTATCATTTTTCTTCGGCTCCGCTGAGAAACAGTAAGTCTAGAGTCACATGTATGAGTGAGACTCTTAAGAAGACGAGATTTCCATCACCTAAGAGTGATGCTAGGGAGACAGGCAGTTGGCAAACATGTGGAGAGCAAAGATAACAGCTGTTTCAAGTGGTATTTTCAGAAAGTTCTGCCAAGACCCCTGAACCCACTCCTCCTCAGAGGGCAGTGCTGCTTTGGCTTTCACCGGTGTTCCCATTCTGGTGCCAGTTCAGGGGTATTGAGGAACTGTGGATGGTGCTCCATCACCACGGTTGTCAAGGAACCATGGTTGCGATCCAGCTCCTGCCTCCTGGGAGGAGGTCTTGGGTACCCATCGGCAGAAACTGGGTTCCCTGCATAGCAGAGGGATAAAGACCAGCCTGCTGACCTCTGACACAGAACGCCCTCTTGGAAGCCTCGTGAAATAAAGTTCAAAGACACCACTGGCAAAAACTCAAGCTTTCTTTCATCTCCATTTGTTTAATGTACCAGAAATGGTAGCCGCATTTCTGTTCTTTTGTTTGTTCATTGATCTCAGGTTTTCAATATTTGAAAAAAGATTTTCTGTGCTTCTTCCAAAATGTGCAGGAGATTGGGGGTATTGCAGTTTAACTGCATTTTCTTAGAATGGGTGTTCAGGTCCCAGAATCTCCGTCTAGGCTCCCATTTCCATTTTAACTGATATTTTATCTAATGATGCTGCTTGTAAGAAGCCAGGACAGGATCCCTTGGCTTAAATGAAAGTGTTTGCTTTGGGGTTTTAAACAACTGACCCAGATCATTCCAACCTCAAATCTAGGTTTAATCATGACAATACCAAATTGGTAAAAGTAAGCATACAGTTGCTGATATGAGTAAAATTGTTAGGATAAAATATTTTTCAGAGATATGTATTACCTTGAATATTATTTAAAGTTGTTCACTTTGTTATTTCCCTGAGAGATCTATTGTATTTATTTTGTCATGTCTAATTACTCCTGCTCTGTTTATGTTTTTAATTAAGAAAATAATAGTCAAAATTGAAGCAATTGAAATTGTTTAAAGTCACTAATAAGTTTTATTATGAAAAGAAAAACTGCTAATCTCTTTCTCCAGGAACTATGGGGAGAGAGAATTGGTGAGGGAGTTGAATACTGAGGTGTATAGAATTGGAGATGCTTGAAAATAGCAAGAGGAAAGAATTGGTTCCTGCCTCAAAAATAATTAAACTAGGAAGAAATGTCTAGCACTAATCAGTTTCAAACTGAGTAGAAGTACTTATCTCCCTAGTTCAATAAATATTTAAAGTGCTATCCATCATATTATTTTGAGCTCCTTAGTCAATTTAACTCTACTCTCTTCCATCCTATTCTGCTTCCTTGATTTAAATAGTTTCTTCATTTACCAACTCAGTAGTTTTAGATCATCATCCAGCCAAGAGTAAGAAAATAGGAGTAAATTGTCTAGATGGTTTACTGAGACTAATAAATTCAGTTATTTACTCTCAAGCCATCCCATTGCAAACACATTCTTTAAGCACTTCAATTGTCTATGTTGTTGTTCAGTTACTCAGTCGCATTCGACTCTCTGTGACCCTTGGACTGCAGCACACCAGGCTTCCCTGTCCTTCACTGTCTACCAGAGTTTGCTCAAACTCACGTCCATTGAGTCGGTGATGCCATCCAACCATCTCATCCTCTGTCGTTCCCTTCTCTATCTACCTTCAATCTTTCCCAGCATCAGGGTCTTTTCCAATGAGTCGGCTCTTCACATCAGGTGGCCAAAGTACTGGAGTTTCAGCATCATTATTTCCAATGAATATTCAGGATTGATTTCCCTTCAGGATTGACTCGTTTGATCTCCTTGATCTTGACTACCTATACCAGTGCTCTTTTTTTTTTCCTTTTGTTGAGATATAATTGATATATGACATTATATCGACTTCAGGTATATAGCAAAATGATTAAGTATTTGTGCACACTGTGAGATGATCACGAGTCTGGTTAACACCCTTCACTATGCATAGTTGTGGGTTTTTTCTTGTGATGAGAACTTTTAATATGTTTAAAACATATTTGGCTGCTTTGGGTCTTAGTTGTGGCATGTGGGATCTTTAGCTGTGGCATATGGGGCTTAGTTCCCTGACCAGGGATAAAATCCGGGCTCCTTCACTGGGAGCTTGGAATGTTAACCACTGGACCACCCGGGAAGTCCTAATGAGAACCTCTAAGAGCTATAAAATCAACATTCTATTCTTAATGGAGAAATCTACATATTTTGTCTAAATATTCCTGCTGTTTACATAACTCTGACATTCATTTTCCTTGTGCTGAGAAGTTACAGGATAAGGTCTCCCTGTATTACAGCACTGGGTTCTCTGCACCTCAGCTGTGAGATTTCTAAACAAGGTAGTGAGGGATTTACCACCTAATCAAGACTAAATTTTCAGGTCTAAGAAGCTAGTTAATCTGAACCATTACCCCCAATCTTTTACACCCAAAGCAGGAAAATGTACATTTATGGGAACATCAGCTTACTTCCTACCTTTCTTCATTTGAAGGAAAAGCCCTTAGACAGCCTAGACTTTGCTGCTTCCCTCAGGACCACATTCCCAGAATGTAGAATGCCTGGAGCACGGTAGCTGCCTAAAGATGGTGTATGGCAGACAATAGCACTTTTAAAACCTCATGCCAGGACATGGAAGCAACCTAGATGTCCATCAGCAGATGAATGGATAAGAAAGCTGTGGTACATATACACAATGGAGTATTACTCAGCCATTAAAAAGAATACATTTGAATCAGTTCTAATGAGGTGGATGAAACTGGAGCCTATTATACAGAGTGAAGTAAGCCAGAAAGAAAAACATCAATACAGTATACTAACACATATATATGAAATTTAGAAAGATGGTAATGATAATCCTGTATGCGAGACAGCAAAAGAGACACAGATGTATAGAACAGTCTTCTGGACTCTATGGGAGAGGGAGAGGGTGGGATGATTTGGGGCAATGGCACTGAAACATGTATATTATCATATAAGAAATGAATCGCCATTTCAAATACAGGATGCTTGGGGCTGGTGCACTGGGATGACCCAGAGGGATGGTATGGGGAGGGAGGTGGAAGGGGAATTCAGGATGGGGAACATGCGTATGCCCATGGCGGATTCATGTTGATGTGTGGCAGAACCAATACAATATTGTAAATTTTAAAAAATTTAAAAATTAAAAAAAAATAAATAAAACCTCATGCCATAACTGATGAAGGATTTTCTTTAAAACTAAATAAAATGAGTAGTCTCAGATGTTACTGAAAACAAATACCCAGGAGTTAGGAATAAGAGGAATGTCAGTTTAGTGTAATCTGGCTTCAGTTCAACCATCTCTTCTTCCTTATGGTGTGGCTAGACCATGCGCTCTTTTGGTTATTGTGTGCTTTTCACTCTCAAATTTCTAGCACCAAGAAAGTACCTTGACTCAACAAGCTTCTCTTTCAATTACATGGGCTGTGCCAAAGTCACACATATCTCTCAGCTGTGCTTGGGCTTATGTCTAAGTGCATAGTGGAAAACCTTGTTCAGCCCCTCCTTAACTTTTTACAGTAATAATTCCAGGTGCTGAAAACCTGTCTTAGGAAGTTGGGCTTGATAATGGCATGAAGGGCCCAGTATTTACGGTGCTTCCAGGGGTGCTGCTGGGCCATTTAATGAATAATGATGTGTTTGCCTTAGTGTGTCCTCTGCAGCCTAGTTGAAATACGGATAAGGAAAACTTGCCCACCATTGGAAATGTTGGACACAGACATGCACTCAGAAAGCTCAGACTCCATCAGTAGATCATGATAATATTTGTTCATTCATTTTTAGTTTATTGTTTCGAAAGTGTTTATTGAGCATCTACTACATACTAGGCACCGAGAATAGATCACTGAAGTTTCTTATTCTCATGGAATTTTGAATTCTGTGTGTGTGTGTGTGTGTGTTGACAACAATAATTGCAGATCTTAAGCAAATAGTTACCAGGTGAGTTTTTTCTGCATGCCTGATTTTACTTAGGAAATAAATAATAAAATGGAGCAAAGTGAGTATTTTCTATTCATTTCAAGCAGAAATTAGTTTACTTCCTCAGATGTACATTTGATCAATTGATATTTGATCCACACATGAATGCATAAAATATTCTTAATGCTCTCTGAAAGTTGAATAAAAACAAAGATAAAAGCATTAAAAAGGCAGACAGTCTCAATGTATTTAGAATAAATAAGTGAATCATATCTTCTCTACAAAGGCTTATTTGTAGAAACAGATCAACTTATTTTCTGGGATTAAAAAAAAGTCTTTTCTGAGGACAGTTGATAAAATTTCACTGCTTTTGAGTTTTCCAATCATGTTTCATCCCTTTTGAAGTCTATTTTGAACTTACAATTGAATTTTCAGTTTTATAGAGAAGTAATACCTAACAAATATATTTGCATCAAAGTGCACATTTTAAATAGATTTGATAAAAAATATATTTGAACCAAAAAAAAAAAGCCTGCTATTTCTGTTTTAAATATGATATTCTTCATATGGGAAGCAGTGGACTCACCACCTCCAGAGCTTGAATATATCTCTTCATTAGTTATGTTCAATGGACACCTGTCTCTTATCAGTTGAGTCCAAAGAATTTATAGGATATTTCTGGCAAAAGGAGTCTGTGGTTAAGGAGTGTATCGTAGCTTGTTACTCAAGAAAGCTGTCAAAAACATCATATTTACACCTTTAGTGGGAGCTTTTTAACCCCGTTAAACAGCCAAAGTTAGTTTTATTTATGCACTTAAAACAATATGCTGAAATTTCCACACATGGAGGTAGACGATTTGTAATCAGATGTGCCCTGGTCACTCTCATTTACGTATGACACCAGCACTGTGTCCCCAATGAGCCTCCACTCCTGGTGCTTGAACGCACCTTCTCCCCACGGCACAGCATCTGGTGACCCTTTGCCCCCAGCTGTTTCTCTGTGCCTTTCCCACCGGCACGCGTTTGCTCACACATTGCTTCAGCTACCACGTGACTAAAATCTCTGATCCCAATCACCCACCCTCACCTGAGTGTCGATGTTTTAGTGCCAGTTTGATGTATCTGTAAGAATGTCTCCCTTTCATGCACAGCATTTTCATAACCAAGCTAGAGACCCTTCCTACTTCCTTTTTGGCACAAACTTCACAGTGGCCCCTGGGAAGTTGCCTTCCTCTATTCCTTCCTCCCTTTCCTCTTCCTCCCACCTTCCTTTCCATCTTGCCCTCCTTTTTCCTTCCTTCCTTCCTCCCTTCCTGTCAACTCTTCTGTTAACTTGCTGTGGTATGTAATTCATTATGTCATTCAATAACAAACGGTCTTTTGTTATTTTAACTTAGCCACTGGATGTCTACATTTGCCTCAATGATCAGTGGGTAGATTCCTTAATTTTAGAGAAAAAGAATCCTTATTCCTGGGAAGAAACTCTCCCAGGAAAGCATAATGCTTCCTGAGCTTCTCTCTTCTCCAGAAAGCCTAGAAAGTTACAATATTACATGATATTGCTTATATGTGGAATCTAAAAAGGTACAAATGAACCAATTTACAAAACAGAAATTGAGGCATAGATGTACAGAACAGACTTGAGGTTACCAAGGGGAAAAGCGGGGAGGGATAAATTGGGAAATTGGAATTGAAATTACACACTACTATCACATCATGGCGAATAGATGGGGAAACAGTGGGAACAGCGTCAGACTTTATTTTCTTGGGCTCCAAAATCACTGCAGATGGTGACTGCAGCCATGAAATTAAAAGACGCTTACTCCTTGGAAGGAAAGTTATGACCAACCTAGATAGCATATTCAAAAGCAGAGACATTACTTTGCCAACAAAGGTCCGTCTAGTCAAGTCTATGGTTTTTCCAGTGGTCATGTATGGATGTGAGAGTTGGACTGTGAAGAAAACTGAGCGCCAAAAAATTGATGCTTTCGAACTGTGGTGTTGGAGAAGACTCTTGAGAGTCCCTTGGACTGCAAGGAGATCCAACCAGTCCATCCTAAAGGAGATCAGTCCTGGGTGTTCATTGGAAGGACTGATGCTAAAGCTGAAACTCCAATACTTTGGCTACCTCATGTGAAGAGTTGACTCATTGGAAAAGTCCCTGATGCTGGGAGGGATTGGGGGCAGGAGGAGAAGGGGACGACATCACCAACTAAATGGACATGAGTTTGGGTGAACCCCGGGAGTTGGTGATGGACAGGGAGGCCTGGCATGCTGTGATTCATGGGGTCACAAAAAGTCGGGCACGACTGAATGAACTGATATTTATATAGAGAATAGATAATAGGGATCTACTGTATAGTGCAGGGAACTCTACTCAATACTTTGTAATGACCTAAATGGGAGTAGAATGTAAAGAAGGACGGATATATGTATATGTATACATATATATACAAACTGATTCACTTTGCTATACAGCAGAAACTAACATAACATTGTAAATCAACTATATTCCAATAAGAATTAATTTAAAATAATTAATTTTTTAAAAAGAAAAAAAAAAGAAAGTTACCTCTTGAAAGAGAGAGAGAATTCGAGTTGGTTTTCAATACTTCCAACAAACAAGCATGAAATATTATGTCTCCCACTGGGATTACAACAAAACTGCCTACAGATCCAGGTATGTGTGCCTCTAGTAGACACCTGTTAATTATCAATTGAAAACATATCAAGGATAATTATGTATAATAATTGAGTATGAATTAATAATTTATAAAATAAATAATTTATCTTTGAAGATCTTTACAAATAACTGAAACTTCTTACAACATCAGCCCTGTGATTAAATATCAGTCACTTTTGTATTAGGTTTCAGGGAAGAATGGATCAATAGAAGAAATAATATGCTTACAGAGAGAAAATAGGGTCTTTGAGAAAAATTTTAAATGGAAAATCTAAGTAAAGGTGAACTTGAAGGCTTAAAGATATTAACTCATTGCTGCCAGTCCCTTCAGGGG
This sequence comes from Capricornis sumatraensis, assembly GCF_032405125.1. Classification (NCBI taxonomy): domain Eukaryota; kingdom Metazoa; phylum Chordata; class Mammalia; order Artiodactyla; family Bovidae; genus Capricornis; species Capricornis sumatraensis. The sequence continues at coordinate 47,368,992 of NC_091083.1, forward strand.
TTATCAAGACTGAAACAAAGCTGATTTCCTTTAGCATCTGATAAAATTCCACTTCAGTCTCCAAGCGGCATGCAGAGCAGTAAGGGTCTTTCTAGACACAACCAAGAGGACAGTGGCCGAGGACTGAAGGGCAGTGACTGGAATGGCACATCACTGCCGCAGAACCAGTGAGGCCAACCTGAACAGCTAGCGGCCCTGCCTGGGGACCCTGGCAAAGCTGGAGTGGTAAGGGCAGGACTGTCCCACCCTGAGACGTGACTACAGGAAGGAGTGAGACAGGGAGGCAGAGAACCAACTAACAGTCCTTCTCCACTACTTGTTTTAAGGTAGGAATCATGTGAATACATGTATTTTTTTGTTTCATTGAGATAAAATTGACAAACATCACTGTTAAGTCTACAGTGTAAAGCATAATGACTATTTGTATATATTGTGGAATGATTACTACAAGAAGTTTAATTAACATTCATCACCTCATACAGTTATTAAAAACAGAAAGAAAAAGAAAAAAGTGTATTTCCCTTTGTGATAAGAACCTTTAGCACTGCTTTAATCTCACTTCTGACACCGATGGTCTCTGTGGGGACTTTCAAGGGCCTCCCCATTTCCTGCTGATAGAATCCACCCCCCACAGAAGGAAGCACAGGTGAGCTCCCTCACATGAGAGGTCCTGGTTTACTTTGAACTCCAGCACGGGCGTCGGAGCCAGGGCAGCACCAGCTGTAGACCTCTGCCTCTGATTCACACATGGATTCAACACAAACCCAAGGAAGCATCCAGCTCAAGGCCTCAACTGCACAAAAACATCAAACTTAAATCACATTCTTAAAAATCCAAAGGTTAACCAGGAAACCGTCATGGCTCTCAACTCCGAGGACAATATAAATAAATCACCTGATATTGGTAACAAAGTTCCTCTCCATCATTGACCACAAAGACTCATGAGTCAAGGGTTAGAAAATAATTACCCAGTAAAACTTGTAATGATGGAGCACAGTTGAAAAGGGACTGGCCTCTGATGGCCAAGGTGCTTCCAAGTCAATGAGATGTGTTTGACCCAGACAAGCTAATGACTTAGAGAATGTCAGCTGGCAGCACTGAACAGAGAAACTTTGGATTGCCTGCAAAATAGAGCCTGGTTTTGTGTACAAAGGCCCCTGAGCATGATGGGAAAGTGCACCATGGAAACTGTGTTTGTTTGTGGATCAGAAACACGTGCAGTTAGGCAGAGATTCCACCAGAAGACATTTTTCATAAATGTTTGAGGAGATATCAAGGATTTATTGTTGGTTTCTACATGATATTAGCAGGTTGGCCTCCCCCACGACTCTCTCCATGCATGAACCTGGGAAACGCCCTGTCGAACTCAGGCATCCCAAACTCCTGACATCAGAGTGAAATCTTAGGAAATTACAAGTGAATCTTAACACAGCGTCTAAAATCTAGCAACTTCAAGCACTTAATTTTTTTTTAACCTTTGCTATGACCCATGTTTGGAAGATGGTTATTTAGATTGTGAAAAGTGTGACATGTCATGTTTAAAACACGGAATGAAAACATATCTTATGCCTATTTGGTTCTCCTTTTTTAGGGTTTACAAAATACAAAACCACAGATTCATTCAGGGAGAAAAATGAATGATTTTTTTTCTTTTGAAGACACTGTCCATTTATCAACATGAAAGAAAACAAGATGCATATTTAAAGATCAGGCAAACCCATAAAGTTGATTAAGAGCAGATCTAACTCTTTTGTTTAAACAATGCCTTATTTTTTTAAGCTTTTTATTTTGTATTGGAGTATAGCCAATTAACAAACAGTGTTGTGATAGTTTCAGGTAAAGAGTGAAAGGACTCAGACACACATACAGATGCATCCACTCTCCCCCTAACTCCCTTTTTTTTCCCCCTTCCTTCTTCCAGGTGCACTGCCAACCAAACATCAGTTATCCAGGAAGGAGGTGTTGAGTGTTTGGAACAGCTGACCTCACCATGCACGATGTTGGTTTTGTCCTTTCTGTGTGAGCTGACTTAGGCTGGAGAAAGCATGAGGGGTAAAATGTTTCCTTCATTTCTGACTGTGGTGTGCACCAACTTTAGAGGGTTTTCATGACACTTTCTAATGGAGTGGCTCGTTCAGTTGGCTATCAAGATGTGCGTCTTCCACTCTGTCTTGGAGGAAGTCATCTAACCCATGTATTTGCATATTTAAAATAGCATTCATTTAAAAAATGTATGTTAATGAGTAACATGATTAATATGAAATTTTACTTTCCAGTGGATACTGTTTAGGGGCCTACCAGTAGGCAAAGGACAGACACAGCTTACATCCTATTCAAGAAAAGAACATTAGATGATTAAATCTGACCATCCACAGCTGCCTGTAACTTTAGGGGATAACATTAGAGTAACTGTTTAATGAGATTAATTAGTTAAAGTTATGCAATTATATTCTGTTTTGTATCCAGTGAATGACTCTTAAATATTTCAATATTTTTATTACTAAATACACTATTATGATAATCTTTAAAATGATTCTCATTCACATCTATATGAAGTTCCCATTTTGTGAGTCACTGCAATTAGATCAGTAACTGGAAAAAGATGGTTGCTCCCATCGGAAAGAGATTATACATTAGAATAAATCAACTGCCTCTTATGAGCTTCTGAGAAGTATCTGATCCACTTTGCTCCCTGGCTCCACTCGGCACAAGCAATGAAGATGTCTGTGAGCCTGGTGAATTCTGTTGAATAATTGAATTTTATGTAATCCGATAAGAAGTGATTGAGAAAGAAATGGCAGGAGGAATAAGGAAATGACCTGGGTGAATATGTGATATGGATGCATGGGCGGGGCAGGGGTAGGGTAAAAGCCAAAATTATAACCAACTAAACGTGATGCCGCGGTGGTGCTGTCTTTTCAGCGTGGGACCACATATGTGAAACCTCATCACAGGTCCTTAGAGCTGTGACTCTGGCTGGAAAACGCATCTCAGCAGGTGGAAGGCAGGTTTGCTTAAGTCCATCGTCTCCACTTCTGCCTCCGTTTTGAGAGTCATGGATGAGAGAAACTGTGGAAGATATAAAGCATCTATCTCCCCTCGGAGGCTGGAAAAATGAAGGGCTTGATCAGCACAGCAAATGCTCACACTGAGATCTAAAGTCAGAAGTGTTCCTGCAATCCCCTTCATGCTGATCTCGGGAATGTCTTTGCCTCCCTCTAAATAACTCTGTAATTTGTCTCTGGCCTCTAACAGAGATGGAGTGGGTGGCTCTCTCACAACACTGCCTAAAAATAGAATTTCCCTTTTCAGAGAACATCCAAAGGAATGCAGGCTACAGGTACCCTGATTTATATGCAAAACAAAGACTGCTTGCTTCCTCAGACAAGCGTTGCATCAGTTAAGAGTGGTAAGATGCTCTGAAAATGCAGTAAAATACAAGGAGGTCACAGAAAAGGGGGAAAGTGAATATCACTCTGGGACTGGCAGAAATTCTATTACTCCTTGACCCTGTGGACCCACTGGGTTACTGAATGATACTCAGAACAATGTTCAAAAAAACCAGAAAATTCACAAGGAGTCAGCAGGGCCTTTCTTCTCGGTGGGAATTATAGACACAGCAGGAGAATTTACCCCAAACATCACAGAACAGCTTCTCTTGCATGACTTTAGAGATATTCCCTAGTGTTTCTTACTGTTTCATTTTTCCTCCGTGTGTACCCCAAGTTGGCACAAATGAATTAGCAAAACAGTGAATTTGTGCATCTGTTAATTATGTCTAAGCCCCAGAAATAGAATATATGAGATTGGCCAGACTCTTACATTTTAAGATATTCTAGACTGTCTTAGGGGTTGCACATAGTCTGACACGACTGAAGCGACTTAGCAGCAGCAGCAGTAGCAGCAGTAGAAAGAAATAAAGAAAGAATGGAGACAGGAGAAAGACAAAGAGGAAACGACCACAGCCCTTTCACTGAGACACATTCATTTCTATAAGAGATCTCAAATCACACACAAGCCCACAATATGAATCCATATTCAAACTTAATAACCACTTTAAAGTATTTACTGTGCGGTACAGTGTGCATGTGTGTGTTCAGTCACTCAGTCGTGTCTGACTCTCTGCAACCCCATGGACTGCAGCATGCCAGGCCTCACTGTCTATCACCAACTCCCGGAGCTTACTCAAACTCATGTCCATTGAGGCGGTGATGCCATCCAACCATCTCATTCTCTGTTGCCTCCTTCTCCTCTTGCCCTCGATCTTTGGGAACATAAAAATAGCATTAAATAAGCCCAATGTTATGATATGTTCAAAATCATCAAACAGCCTCGGTTTATTTTCTCTAATTTTAATGACAAAAGACTAGAAATTTAGCTGGGATAAACTTTTTCTAACCCTTGGCTGACTTTCAAAAATCCTAATCTCTAGACCAACAAAGGGTTGGGAGAGAGTAGCACCAAGTACATAGTTTAGCCAGACTGGTGGACTATCTCTGCCACTTCATTATCTGTTAAATGGAGAAGCTGCAGAACTTCTCAGTGCCTCAGTCTCCACACCTGCAGACTGGGAGCAATTTTAGAATTTATCTCATAAGCTTTGATACGGGTTGGAATCAAGATTGCTGGAAGAAATACAAACAACCTCAGATACGCAGATGATACCACCCTTATGGTGGAAAGCAAAGAAGAATTAAAGAGCCTCTTGATGAAAGTGAAAGAGGAGAGTGAAAAAGTTGACTTAAAGCTCAACATTCAGAAAACTAAGATCATGTCATCTGGTCCCATCACTTCATGGCAAAATAGATGGGGAAACAGTGGAAACAGTGGCAGACTTCATTTTTTGGGGCTCCAAAATCACTGCAGATGGTGACTGTAGCCATGAAATTAAAAGATGCTTGCCCCTTGGAAGAAAAGCTATGGCCAACCTAGATAGCATATTAAAAAGCAGAGACTTTACTTTGCCAACAAAGGTCTGTCTAGTCAAGGCTATGGTTTTTTCAGTAGTCATGTATGGATATGAGAGCTGGACTATTAAGAAAACTGAGTGCTGAAGAATTGATGCTTTTGAACTATGGTGTTAGAGAAGACTCTTCATAGTCTCTTGGACTACAAGGAAATCCAACCAGTCCATCCTAAAGGAAATCAGTCCTGAATATTCATTGGAAGGACTGATGGTGAAGCTGAAACTCCAATACTTTGGCCACCTGATTCGAAGAACTGACTCATTTGAAAAGATCCTGACGATGGGAAAGATTGAAGGCAGGAGGAGAAGGGGATGACAGAGGATGAGATGGTTGGATGGCATCATCGATTTGATGCACATGAGTTTGAGCAAGTTCTGGGAGTTGGTAAAGGACAGGGAAGCCTGACGTGCTGCATGGGGCTGCAAAGAGTTGGACACGACTGAGCTACTGAACTGAACCGACCCCAGATTCACATGTCAAAGCCCTCAGAATGTGGCCTTATTTGGAGACAGGGTCTTTGAAGATGTCACCAAGCTAAAATGAAGTCAGCAGGGTGGCCCCTGATCCAGTTTGACCAGTGTCATTATAAAAGGGGGAAATTTGGAAGCAGACAGGAAAAACCTCACATGAAGATGGAGGCAAAGACTGGAGTGATGTGTCTGTAGGCCCAGATCACCCACCCTGCTGATGCTGTGATCTCAGACTACAGGCCTCGGAACCCTGAGACGCTAAGTCTCTGCTTAGTCATTGGGTCTGCCATACTTTGTTAGGGCAGCCCTAAAAAGGTAATGGGCTTCTCGGTTGATCCTAGTGATAAAGCTCCTGCCTCCCAATGCAGGATATGTAAGAGACATGGGTTCAGTCCCTGGGTTGGGAAGATCCTCTGGAGTTGCATGGCAACACACTCCAGTATTGCCTGGAGAATCCCATGGACAGAAGAACCTGGCAGGCTATACTCTATGGCGTCACAAAGAGTCGAACACAACTGAAGCAACTTAGCATGTACACACACAAAAAAACTAATATCGGGTTATTGAGAGGTTGATGAACTGATAAATGTGAAATGTTTGGGAGCACACCAGGAGAAAGATAAAATCTCAGTTACAGTGAGCTAGGATTATTGTTATTGTTAGTGCTACAGCTTGGGCCATTTTAGATTTTAATGAAATATATTCAGTGATTTCCTCTAAATAACATAACTACGTGGAGTCAGTGACCTCAGGTGGCCCCTCACCAGGTTACTTGACTAACAGTTGAATACAATGGTCAGTGGGTTTGGTGAGAAGCTGTTTGGAGAATGTTCACAATTGGCCTGACTCTGTTCTGCGCCTTCCAGCGGCTGGGTCAAGGCAGCCCCACGTTGTTCTATACACAGGTGCTCTGTACGCACGAGCACACCCAGCTCTTAGGTGAAGCCTCTGCGCTCTCCTCCTTCTCAAGGAAAGATGATTGCATGGGGAGACGACACGGAGCAGAGCAGGAAAGCAGTTCCCTACCCCTTGCTCTGAGCACTGAGCAGCTCAGGTTAACCACAGATGGTCCAGCCCAGTAGTCTTCCCTCTCAACTGCAGAGCATAGTGGGAAGCTTATTTCTAGACTTGCCCAAGAATAGAGAGTGCTTTGGAAAGGCTGTTCTGTGGGCCGTGACCCCAGCAGCATTCTCATCGGTGCCAAGTCTTGGCATCCTCTGAAGCTTCCTGCCTCCGTCCAGGGTTCAACCTTTCCTGAGGGGCTTGACTGTTATCTCTGAGTCACCCCCTGACACTCACACTCAGCTGTGTGGACCTTACAGGCCAAATACTTGTCTCAAAACTTGGGCCAAGTTGCTCTGTCTCGGGGATTCTCTCTTTAACCTCTCCCAAGCTTTAACTTGAAGATGAGCCCTCAGGAGCTTGCAGCTGACACATGACAGGTGCCTTTTCTAGGAGCGAATGGAGCCATCATGTCAGGCAGACCCAGGAGGAATTCTGCACAGCCAGGAGGTGCCAGCTCCCCACCCTTCATGTCCCCATGTGAAAGGGTGTAGGCACCATGTTCCTGAAGAGGGTGGGGGCCTGGACTGGCGGGCACCCCTCTCCCTGCAGGACCATCCACAAGGCTGAGATGGAGGGTCTGATTCCCCAGATCCTTGAATACTGTGCCTTGTTTAGAACTTTCCTAAGGAGTTTTCTTCTTGAAACATACCTTTGGGCAAAATGCCGTCTGACCATCACTCATGTGCTTTAACATAGATAGCCAAATGACCCATTTGTTAGCTTTTGAGGAATTTCAGCCTGCCACCTGTATGGCAGGCTGAAATTATATATATATATATATATATATATATATATATATATATATATATATATATACACACACATATATATCAAATATATATCAAAGAGGGTTATATATATATATAGAAAGAGACAGAGACAGGAAGATTTAAGATACTATCAAATAGCATTCCAGGGATGTGGGAAATTGCCTTTGCTATCAAACAAAAGAGGGCATTTCATGGGCAGCAAGTAACTCCCAGGTTGTCTTAGGTCAAACTGAGTTCTCAGATCTTCAAATGATCTTCAGGTTTCTGCAGTACATATCAAACATGTGGGACACTCACTTTATGCCAGGCTTTTTAAAGATTAAAAAGTGAATAAAATAACCTTTGCTTTTCTGTCTAAAAACATACAAACTGCAGCACCATATAATCAGTGTTTAATGAATGGCTACCCAATGAATTTAAAACAAGTTACATAGACACAGGCACAGATGTGAGGTTTTCCAAGAATATTCCCACGTAACATGTCGAGGAAGTTGTGTGGTTAACGTTGGTACCTCAGGAATGAGTGTGTGCAAAATGATCAAAGACGGCATGAACCATACCTATTAAATCATTAACCTAATGTCATGCTTCGTTCAGTACATCTCCTAAAGATATGAAATTTAATTTATAATTGTAAGTGAATATGTAATGTCTGCTCATTGCCTTGATAGAAATATTTACAGAGTATTAAGGAACAGGAAAAAGATACATAATTTTGCTTGCAGATAAAGAGAAAGACTTGTCTTGAACAGGGTCTTGAGGAACAAAGAGGTTGTAAAATGTGAAGTTTAAGGATCTGGTGGTAGGGCAGAGTGATCTGGGAAAGGGAAGGATGGGGATTTGGCACAGAATTACAAATATACACACAGGACACGTGTGAAGAGAGGTGGGAATTGTCATACGGAGGATGGGAGTGTGGGCAGGGCTCTGGGGTCCTTCTAGGTCTGCTAGGTAAATATTTCTCCTTACGCTTTACCTATCTGCCCACTTACCTTCCTGTCCATCTATGCCTGTCTGTCTGTCTATCTATCTATCTACCATCTATCTAACTACTCATCTGCTCAATCCACTCATCCAACCATCCATCCATCCATCCTCCATATATATCTACATGCCAATCCTATCTGTTTATCATCTATTTTCTATCTACCTATTTATCTATCATCTATCTATCATCTATCTTCATCTATCTACCTACTTATCTATTCAATCCACTTGTCCAACCATTCATTCATCCTCCATATGTATTTATTTAGCTGTCCATCCTATCTATTTATCATCCATCTATCTATCTGTCTATCTATCTGAACATGGTTCCTGAAAGCTGCTCCAGGTTTGTGTAGTCTCTTAAGGACTCAGTCCACCACTGAACTGGTAGCTATGCTGGAATATTCTATCATAAGTGATAAGAAGGAGATATTCTAAAACATTTGTGAAGATCAGTAGCCTCAGCATTGGGTCAGCTTCTTTTGGATTCAAGCAGTGCATGGGACAACTTTAACTGTGCAGGAATGCTATGGCTGAAGTGTTCATGCTGCCATCCCCTGTGTGCCATTTTGTCTCAATTCAAGGGTGTGGCTACACACACAAACACACCTCATCCCCAAATTAAGTGTTTTATGGAATTCTAAAGTTCAGTTACTCAGCTGTGTCCAACTCTTTACGACTCCAATGGACTGCAGCATGCCAGGCTTCCCTGTCCTTCACCAACCCCTGGAGCGTGCTCAAACTCATGCCCATCGAGTTGGTGATGCCATCCAACCATCTCATCCTCTGTCATCACCTTCTCCTCCTGCCTTCAATCTGTCCCAGAATCAGGGTCTTTTCTAAAGATTGGAGTCAGTTGAGCAACAGGGATTCTAAAGGTTGGAGTCAGTTGAGAAGTTAGACTTGCTTCTTTCCAGTGGTAACATTTCAGATGGAGGCTGCTTACTGAGCTTCACTTTCCAAAGCTTGATTTTGCTTGTGGAAGTTTGGTTTACGCTGGTGGGTGTTGTGTAGGTGATGGGATCCTCAGTCACGTGAAGTCAGGAGAGTGCAGGGCAAGGGGGGAGGGGGGGCACCCGGCTGCAGTGAGGCCCAGGCTCAGTGTGGGGGCAGCCTTCTCCGTGTGGGATCTTCCCAGCAATACCTTCAGCATGCTGGGGTGTGTGGTCACTATGTAAGGGCACCACTCAAAGGCTGTTTCCTCCTATAGTCCAACCATGTACAGTCTCTCTCTCTCTCTTTAGAGCCACAGGACTTCCTTCAGCCATATAAGGATGCCTGACTGTCCTGTGATGGTCAGGCCTTACTAAACACACTGCTGATTTTTATGTGTTACAGCTGATGGCACTGCAGCCTCTAACAGGCACCCATGCACTGAAGGGGGATCTACAGTCTTGCCTGGCAGGAGGAGTGGCTAATCGACAGCTCCCTTTCCTGTGGCAAGTTCCAGCATGTTTAGTCATCAGGGGTGCTGTGCTTCATGACTCTGTCGTGTCCGACTCTTTGCGAGCCCATGGACTGCAGGCCACTAGGTTCCTCTGTCCTTGGAGTTTCTCCAGGCAAGAATACTGAATGGGTTACCATGCCCTCTTCCAGGGATCTTCCCGACCCAGGTCTCCCGCATTGCAGGAGGATTTTTTACCTGCTGAGCCACGAGGGAAGCCCTGTCATGGAGGGAAGATGAACACAACTGCATTTTTGAGGTTTTGCCCCAATTTATGCCCTTATGTGGAGGACATTTACTTTAAAAAGTCATAAATTAATTCCAGGGTTTTAAAAGGAGATCAGCCCTGGGATTTCTTTGGAGGGAATGATGCTGAAGCTGAAACTCCAGTACTTTGGCCACCTCATGCGAAGAGCTGACTCATTGGAAAAGACTCTGATGCTGGGAGGGATTGGGGGCAGGGGGAGAAGGGGACGACAGAGGATGAGATGGCTGGATAGCATCACTGACTCGATGGATGTGAGTCTGAGTCAACTCCGGGAGTTGGGGGTGGACAGGGAGGCCTGGCGTGCTGTGATTCATGGGGTCGCAAAGAGTCGGACACGACTGAGCGACTGAACTGAAGCATATGGCAGCTATACACGTGCATGCTCAGTTGCTAAGTCATGTCCAGCTCTTCGTAACCCCATGGACTGTAGCCTGCCAGGCTTCTCTGTCCATGGGATTTCCCAGGCAAGGATACTGGAGTGGGTTGCCATTTTCTTCTCCAGATGATCTTCCTGATCCAGGGATTGAACCCATGTCTCCTGCACTGCCAAGCGGGTCCTTTACCACAGAGCCATAGGGGAAGCCCCTACAGCAGCTATCAGTCGGTCAGTTCAGTCGCTCCGCTGTGTCTGACTCTTTGTGACCCCGTGGACTGCAGCACACCAGGCTTCTTATCCTCCTCTTTTATTTCCCGGAAAAGAGTTTCACTGTGTTTTTAAGTCTGAGTGCTTTAGAGGACGCATGGGTTAACAGTCTGCTTGAATCATTTAGTGTTGCGTAACCCGGTCCTGCCTTATAGTAGCTTAGTTTAATAATAAATGAACTTTGTTAATCTAATCCTAGGTAATTCAGGAAACAGAATGTCCTCCTCCTAATGTCTTTTTCTGATAATGATGGAGATTTATTTTGATAGAATCACTTCCACGGAAGATGAAGCATTCCCGATGGCTGCTTTCAATCACAGATGGCCACAGCAGGCATGGGGTCCTTGAGTGGACAAAGCAGGCAGGTTCCTCAAGGGCACAGGACCAGGCTGCATCCACTGGTGGCTTCTCACAGTGGGAGCCCTGGGGACACAGTCAGATGCTAGGGGGTTGGCCCACAGGGAAATGGGAGAGAGCTAGGCTCTGTTTGGGCCTTCCATTCAACCAGTCAGTTGACAAATACTTAAATGTTGACTTGTCTTCCTGGACAATGGAGATAATGTAATGCAAGGCACCCAGACATCCTTGCCTTTCTAGGGTTTCCATCTTGGTTCATGAAGTTAGAAATGATGTCGCAGAGTGGCATGTGTTGGATGAAGGTTAGTGCTACAGGGAAGAACAAGAGGAGGAGGAGGGCAGAGACTGCTGCCGGCTCTTGCTGGCTATCGGCGGCTGGCAGGCATTTCAACACCGTTAGGAAGAGAAGGACCCAAGGAGGAAATAATGTTTCACAAGGTTCAGAACAGAGTGAATCTCAGGGGGAAACTCTCCAGGTAGACAGACAGACGAGCAAGTGCAAAGGGCAGGAGACTGGGAGATGCTGGTGGAGATGCTGTCTCGGGACAGCAGGGGACCAGCAGCCGGAATGTTGGGGGGTGGCATTTCCGGTGGAGAACTGGTGTGATCTGACCTCACTGCTTAGACTGTGGGGGCCGGGGGTATCACTAGAGCTCAGCTAGGCGGGCCACACAGTCATCCTGACAAGTCACAGAAGTGGCCTGGACCAGAGCAGTGGCAGCAGAGATGGGAGAAGTGGGCAGACGGTGGACATGTTCTGGAAGTTCGATGGAAAAACTGTGGACATGTGGCATGGGGGAGCAGTAAGGGCTACAGAGGCTATCCCAGCAAATGGGGGGAGGGTGAGGGGGCTGCAGGGCATCAGACTGAGCCCAGGCCCTGAGCTGCTCCCTGTTGCAGCAGTCCTGCGGGGGCCGGGGGAGGGAGGCAGGGGCATGGAAACTGTCTCTCTTCTCCCCTCAGAGATGGTGCGCAATGCCAGGGACAGGCTGCAGTGGTGTGTGTGCCCCCTGGGCAGAGCTGAGGGCCAGGGTCATTTAGAGGGGAGGATTTCCTTCTAGGTCCTTCGATGGGGCTTCTTAACAAAACGCACATGGACAAGAGAAAGACCTTCACATTTATTAAATATTATTTTGTATGTGTTACATGATACAGGGGATTCACAAGGAAGTGAAGACCCAAAGACTCAATCAGAGCTGAACACTTGTAGACCAGGCTGGACCCAAAACAGGGCATTGTGAAAACCCAACAAGGCCACTGGGTTTGGGTCAGGGCAGTGGATGCTGGGTGGCTTCATCACTAAGAAGCTGTGCCCCCGTCGTGCGCAGTGAGGACCTGCTTACATGGCAGTTTCAGCTCCTACTTTCAGGAAGAAGGAGGACGGTCAGAGGGCTCTGCTTGCACCTGCTGTTCTTCAGGAACCTTTAACTCAAAGCAAGCAATGCATCAGATCAGCATGTTTGTGGGGCTGATGTGTGCTGGACTCTCTGCACGTGGTGTGGCTGGCTCAGGGCCACGGCCAGCACAGAACACACACACACTGCGCCCCTTAGGGACTGATAGGGAAGTACTGCTGTTGATGGTGACTGCAGGTCATGGCTGTTTTCCCACATGGGGTTGGAGCCTCTCTCCCTAAAAGTGTGCTCATAGACACTGTCCTTGGGCATCAGTTCCATAGGGAGAGCAGGGCTGTACTCGCACTGACCCCTGGGCAGTGCACATGGAGCCCCAGCAGCTGGTAGCAGGACATTCTTGGTGGGTGCCCACAGGACTGCATGAGGCATGTGGACATGGGGCTTCTCGGGACAAGATGTTGACTTGAGAGGAGGCTCTGTGGAAGCTACCTGGGATAGACTCACTAGGAAGCTCCAGCATTATGAGCTTATTCCTTTGCAGGTCTGAAAGGATTTATGGTTTGGGGAAAAGTTGTTATGAGAATGCATATAACTTTGGGAGGAGTGATTCATTAAACATTTCCAGAAGAGCCAATTTCCAAGGTCAGTCTGAGATAAAGTCAGATTTGGGCAAAGGCTGTGCATGTCCTAAACACAGTATCCGGTCCCATCACTTCAAGGCAAATAGATGGGGAAACAATGGAAACAGTGGCAGACTTTATTTTCTTGGGCTCCAAAATCACTGTGATGGTGACTGTAGCCATGTAATTAAAAGACGCTTGCTCCTTGGAAGAAAAACTATGACCAACCTAGACAGCATGTTAAAAAGCAGAGACATTATTTTGCTAACAAAGGTTTGTCTAGTCAAAGCTATTGTTTTTCCAGTAGTCATGTATGGATGTGAGAGTTGGACTATAAAGAAAGCTGAGTGCCGAAGAATTGATGCTTTTGAACTGTGGTGTTGGAGAAGACTCTTCAGAGTCCCTTGGGCTATAAGGAGATCCAATCTGTCCATCCTAAAGGAAATCAGTCCTGAATGTTCATTTGAAGGACTGATGCTGAAGCTGAAACTCCAATACTTTGGCCACCTGATGTGAAGAATTGACTCCTTGGAAAAGACCCTGATGCTAGGAAAGATTGAAGGCAGGAGGAGAAGGGGATGACAGAGGATGAGAAGGTTGGATGGCATCAGTGACTCGATGGACATGAATTTTTGCAAACTCTGGGAGTTGGTGATGGACAGGGAGGCCTGGTGTGCTGCAGTCCATGAGGTCGCAAAGAGTTGGACACAACTGAGCCACTGAGCATGCACGTAAGAGGAGGAAAAGCACTGTGTGGACGGCTGAAGGGGCAGCCCCAAGACACACAGCAGCAATCCTTCAGCCAGGCACACATCTGCAGCAGTGCTTTCAGCAGTTCAACCCTGGAAGCAAAGCATTTCTTTTATGGAACTTGGAGCTCTCCTCATCTGTGCTCCGTAAGACGCCCCTGGCTACCTATTAACACCCGAGGCCAATTAGAGGTATTGATTTCATCCCAAAATCCTCATCCAAAACTGGCTCTCTGAATATCGGGAGTTCTTCTCTCCCCAGTTGCTCTCCACCACTCCTCGAATTTCACTGAAAGTCCTTGAGACACTGTGTTTTCTCTAAATAGGTCAGTACAGCATTTTACTTTGCACTGGATTCTAATTTTTTTCTTGGTGAACTTGGGATGGTTATTTCCACCCACAGGCTACCATGACCTCATGCCTGGCAGTGCTGAATGCTTCCTGTGGCATCAGAAGGCCAGCTGGTGCCCTCCGGGTAGGGCCCATTGGATGTTCAGCTGAGAGGCCTAGAGACTGAGGGGCACCGTTTTATCTCACAGCATCAGTGGTGGCCTCCAGGGACTTTGCTAATGGAGAAAGGCTTTTCTTTTTTTCTTTTTTTCTTTTTTTTAGTAGAAGCTCAGAAATCTGAAAGAGTAGCTGATGGAAACCAAACTGAGCTGAGACGTATTTTTAATGAGATTTGTGCTGTCTTCGTGGCGTGGCGAGAGTTTGAGAGTAAAAATCTCCCTTCAAGCCGGGTGGCTGTGTGACTGGAAGCAATCCCAGGAGCCTTTCTGACTTGTTTCCTCCTCTGGAAAGTGTGAGTTTAGGGCAAAGTGAGTTGTTTCCACATGAATCTGTGCATACCCGTTTCCATCTGTGAACCAAGGCCTCATGGTTCTGCTTTCATAGTTTGAAAACCTTTGGACTTGGGAGATGTCTGAGACCCACCGTTTCCCCAAACCCCAGTTTCCAGAATCCTGTTGATAACTCCACATCCCCCAGGAACCACTCTCTCCATTTTCTGGGTGACCCTGAGTGCCTTTGGTCAAATTTCATAGCCCCCATTTTCTCTTCTGTAAAATGGGACTCTTCCAGAATGGTCAGCAAGATAGATGAGGTTTAGTGTGTAAACCACTCAGCACATGGACGGGGAGAGACCCAAAGTCCCTTGCTGCCTTCTCCGGCTTGGCTTATCCAGGGCCCTGAGGTTTCATACGATGTGCTTTAACAGTCCTTTCAGAGCACTGAGCTGAGCCCCTCTACTGTCCGGCAGCTGCCTGCTAGCTAGCTGTTGAACGCACGGTAGTGTGGACATGTCAATGCTGCTGTCTCTGTTTGTCTCAGCCTCTCCTTCACCCACTGTGTCCACAAGTCAGTTCTCCACGTCTGAGTCTCTATTCCTGTCCTCATTCTAGGTTCATCAGTGCCGTTTTTCTAGATTCCATGTAGCTGATTCACGTTGCTGTACAGCAGAAACTAACACAACATTGTAAAGCAATTTTACTTCAATTAAACAGCAATAGCAAAAGAATCCCTTTCAGGAAACTTGCTTTAGTCACCAAAAGATTTAAACCAGAGGGAGTTTTCTCCTGACATTTTGGGGGGGTGGTTATCTGTGCCTTGTCTGCATCAGGCATATTTAAAAATGATTATTTTTAAATGCACCTATTTTGGAATTTTCTCACTTGGAAGCAATTCTCAGCTGCAGTTCAAAGGATTAAAGAAAAAAAAAAAAAAAAAACAAGTTAGTCCACAGCAGGATACATTGTATATGCTGCTTTCTAAAAAAGAAAATTTTTAAGAAAGCAGGAGAATGTACGCTAAGGGCAGAACTTAAATTCAAAGCATTTGTTCAGCAGCTGTCTTCAGAAGGAAAGGGGACTGGATCGTGTTCAAATCAAGCATCAGGTTTCTAGGGAGAGCAGATGAGAAATTAAAAAGTGTGCAGAAAAGAGCAGAGATGGTGGTTAAAAGGTTATAGCCTTTTAAAATTGGCTTAGACTTTTTGCTCAGATAACAGACCCAAAAGCCTGAGGTCTTAATTCAGACACAAGGATCGGGGAGGAAGAGGGAGGCTGGCAGGAAAGATAAATCTACTCAGATTGTCCAAAATCTTCTCTAGGTAAAAGATTGGAATTCAGAAAAAAAACAAAAAAAATGTGTGTCTGTAAAGCAGTTGAGGGTCACCTGGAGAGCTCCTTGGGTGGGGAGCCCCTTGGCCCCATATGAATATCAAGGACTCAAGTTCAGGGCATCTTGCTGCCGCCTGGGAACTCCAGGTAAGATTTTCTTCCCAGGTTCAGGCCTGACACAGACGCCCTCCTTGACCAAAGGAGAGGGCAGTCAGGGTCACTGGGTCTCTTCTAAGCTAGGCCTCAACTTGGCCCCATCCTTGCTGGGCCTGCACTGTCCAGTTTCAGCAAGAATTCTGCTAAGTCACTTTGTCAAGAATCCCTCCACCCCTGACATCTGGTCACCTTCTATATCTGATCAAATTCCTCATCCTCCACCCTGGATGCCTGGTCCCTCTGGCCTGCCTTCAGGAAGAATCCTGCTGAGCTGGTTAAACAAGAATCCCCCACCTGTCTCCTCTTCTTCAGTCATCCACTGGCCCCCTCACTCTGGGCTTGTCTGTAAACCCCAGAAGCCTCTCTCTCATGAAGAGTTGGTATCCTATGCCGCAGTGACCCCAGCTAAGACAGCATCCTGTAGCCCATGGCCCCAGCCTCTACGCATCTGAGCACGCCTGACCATCCAGTCTTCAGGCTTCTATTGTACTTGTTTGTTTGCTTGCTTGTTTCTATTGCAGCCTGTTAGATTCTGGCCTCTATCATCAGACGACAAAACACAGACTGTGAGCAGGAATATTCCTCCCTCGGAGCCATGAGCTCATCTGACCTGCACTACATTCTGCAAACATCTGTGGCTCTCTCAAGACACTGTTACATCATCTTTTGACCAAAAAATCAAAGCTAATGTGACTTTGGGGAGTACTCTCTCGTTACCTAGTGTGACATCCATCATGGAGTCAGTCTCCTTCTGCCAATTCAAGCAAATGCATTTCATGCTTTTTAAAACTGTCTGATGTGCAGTAGTTAATAAAACCTACACGGGTCTTTATTCTGTTGGATCTTTATGGGATCTTTTCAGGGTCATATCACTGCTTCCTAAACCTCCCAGCTATTAGCATGATCTCTTGAAGAGCAGTTCAGCTGCCCTGGACTCTCCTCTCCCGAGCCCTGGAGGGCAGTCCTTCTGTCCAAAACAGGCCAGGGCTCCTGAGCTATGTCCTTCACTGCCCCCAAGCTTTAGGCAGGTATAAACTGACAGTGGGTGTAAATTCCTCAAATAATGTAGAATTGGCAGATTGAGTATTTTGCTTTGAAGGCATTTGCGACTCAGCAGATGCAGGAAGGGTTCTCTGACTCCCACTTTCTGCTGAAAAGCAATTCATGAAATGTTCCTAGAGAAGGGTGTCCTCCCTGGACCAGGAAGAGCCAGACCTTCTTGTTCTGCCAGAATGGATCTGGCAGCCTACTGAAATAACCTCAACCTCCACTTATCGCCACCCCCCCCACCCACACACACACGCATCTCCCAGTCGCTGTCCCACAATTCACTGCACCTCAACCAAATCCCTTCAGCTCACCACGTCCCCGGGACTTATCATTGTCTATGTAAAAGGCACAGAAGGCTTGGGGTCTGCTGCTTCCTGCCTGCCCTTATGCCCTCATCTAGCCTGCCCACTCTCCTCTGGACCAGCCGCCTTCCCCTCCCCACCCCTGATGACCTGGCAAACCCACCCTGTTGCTTCAAGACACATCCAGACCCCTCCCCTTCTGGAAATACCCTCCCAGCCCTCCCCATGCTCTCTGAAGTATTGTTTCTGTATTCTAAGCAAAAATTTGAAGAGACCTCTTTAATATTTCTAACAGAAAAATCCATAGGTTCCTTGCATCAAGGAGTCCTCCCATTCAGAATGAGAGCCTCTGATTATAATGATACCTTGATGCATTATTTCAGTAATAGTCACATCTAAGGTAAATCATATTTTCTCAATGCAGTATAAACTGATCCTAAATTAGGACCCAAACCTCATAACTTTGTATCAAGATAATGCAAAGCTCTCAAGGTCTAAATTGTGGGCATTTGAAGTACAAGGAGTGATGCAAATTCGAGGAAAGCGTGCTTATGCTATCTTTTGGGAATCTGCTTTACTTCTCTGTGTCATAATTTTTTGCACAGTCAGACAGCCTGGTAATATTCAGCAATTTGTAGCATAATTTAGTCTCTTCATATTTCAATTGTATTCATCCTGAAGGCTCATTTCCTTGAGTGTCCTCCAGCTGGAATCCAGAATTTTAAATGAAAGTTGAGCAAGGCGACTCAAGAGGTACTGAAGAAATAAGTCAATTTCTTCTTCTTCTTTTTTTTTTTTAAGTGAACAGAGGGCTTCTAGGCAAATTCACAGAATCCAGTCATACAGATATTAGTTGTTACCGATGGTTTGACACTTGATCGGCCGCGTGTATCACACACAAGCTTTGACTCATGGGCTACACAGTGCCTAACACAATGTGCATTGAGCAGTCTCTTAAAGGATGAAAACACTGACATCTGGTGAATGAGAAAGAGCTTTATATTTCGCCAACGATGTCTCCACAGTGATTCATTGCTGGTAAGTGCATCATTTGCATAATAGTGACATTAAAACTCCGAGCTGCACGCATGCTCAGTCACTCGGTTGTGTCCGCCTCTTTGTGCCCCCATGGACTGTAGCCTGTCAGGCTCCTCTGTCCATGGGATTCTCTAGGCAAGGGCACTGGAGTACCATGCCCAGTGTACCCATGCCAAGGGCACCATGCCCTCCTCCCGGGGATCTTCCCAACCCAGGGATCGAACCCTCATCACCTGCGGCTCCTACATTGGTAGGCAGACTCTTTCCCACTGCGCCACCGGGGAAGATAAAGCTCCATGCTACTCTGTATGAAATGTTCTGTCATCTATGCCACCTTCATATCCTGAACTTTTATTAAAATAAATAACTATTTGCTGTTTATTTATTTTACAACATGCAACAAATGTTGTGAAAACATGCCTGTGAGCATTTCTATGTAGCAAAACCGGCCCCATTCATGGTGGCTCTTCCTTTGGAAATGGCTGTAACCGACTTGTTCGTTCCTGGGACAGGAGGGCCAGGAAGCCAATATGTCATGATGAGTGTGCTCTTAGTTCACCACAAAAGATAAGAGGCTGAAATATAAAGGAGGTCCCGCCAGGCTCAAGTTGATTCTAAGATGACAGGTCTATTACACCAGTGCAGTTAGACAAACAATGTAGAACATCGAACAGGAGGGAGAGTGTCCCCGGAAGCACAGACTAAGGCTCCCATGTTTGGTTAACTCTTCTCAGTTACTGGAGGAGGATGTGCCCGTGTTTCAGCTCATCTGACTTAAGGTGAGTGAGGATGAGTTGGGAAAGAGGAAAAATATGATCGTGATTGAACTTTTGAAATAGTAAAGTGCTAGACATACAGGTAGAGTTTTAAAACACCAGAATGTCAAAGCTGCAAGTGAAATTAGAAATCACCTTATTTCACTTTCTATTTCAGAGTTGAAGGAATGACAGTAAGAAGAGTCAAATTGCTTCTTTACTGCCCTGTAGTTAGCTAAATTCAGAAATGGCACCAATTCTTTCTTGCACTAGTGCAGTGCTTTTTTTTTTATGGCAACAAGGCTCCACCTGCAAATATCCATGGAAGTAGGAACAACCTGGAGAAAAAGGAACAGGAAAACAATACCTAGCTACCCAATTCCTGTGAAGTAGGAGGCATTTAACAATGAGTCCACCAGAGAAGTCAATAGCTGTGATCAACAGGAGTCATCATGCATAGCTAATCTGACAAATTTCCAGAGGGGAAAGTTTTTAGGAAACCACTGTGTGACTTTGTTTTGAACTCACTTACTCAACCCAGGTGGATTGAATTTGTTCTATAAAACAGGGGGACACACAAAGATGAATCACTTCACGATGGGTCAAACCCTTGGCGCTGTTCATGGACCACAGATTTCCCCGCCCCTGATCGCATGAGGCATGTCCCAGCCTTCTACATCATCCACATTCACAGAGGCGTCCACATTCTGCATCATCAGAGGAAGATGACGGTGCGTATATGAGTGCTTGAAGCACCCTGGCTGCTATAAAGTCATTCAGTTAACACTTGGCCCTGACTTCCAAGAAAGCCATGTCGTCCCCTCTGCCTCCGTCATCTGCTGCCTGCTGCTGTGTTCGGATGCTTGGGCTGGAAGCCTCAAGAAGTACCAGTGCTGTCAGCACGTTCCAAAGTGCCCCAGGGGGATGTCAAGAGCATCCATGGAAAGCCTCCAGCTGGCCCTGCACCCACCCAGACAAGCTGCTCAAGCTGCTCTGGATGCCCCCTCCTTCCTGGCACACAGTACGTCTGTGCAGCTCTGTCTGTCTGTCCTTGTCACAGCCATGCCCACCATGCTGGGTGTGGAAGCCGGGCTTTTGATACAAATAAAAGCTGTGTCTTGGGCTGTTCGAGCTGCAGTGACAAAGTACCATCCACTGGGTGCCTTTCAAACAACAGACATGGGTTCCTCCCAGTTTGGGAGGCTGGAAGTTCAAGATCAGGCAGATTCCATGGCCGGTGAGAGCTGTGTTCTCACTGTGTCACCAAGGACTGGAAAGCTCTTGACAACTGGAAGAAGTTCCCTTTCTGTGTATGTGTCTGAGCTCAGATGTGACCCCATGAGTCTTAGTAAGGATCATTAAGTTAATTGACCGTCGTAGGGGAACACAAAAGGCAGCCCTCTGGGGACCAGGCACATACCGAATCCTTGACCAAGGATGGGAGGAGATGGAGATGGCCCTGGAGGTGGACATAGTGATGGGAGATCATCTCGCTCACAGCTTCCCTTTGTGGCAACATCTAAATTCAAGTCCCGGTGACCTCTGGCCCTTTGACTCCAGCATCTTTCCAGTGTGTTTGCACTCAGCACCCTTGATGAGCAAACTCACACACTCACAGAGCAAATTCTGAATGCTAGGAACAAAACCAGACACTTGAAAATATGGGGAAATATCAGCCAATGCAAAGAAAAAAAATACCCCAAGCTCCAAAGGTGGAAATAAACTTGATGTCCTCTCAAAATATGAGAGCAGAAAAAGAGGAGAAATCAGAGGGGCATGCGGGAGCCTGATTCTGTTGGGTGCCTCGGGCCGTGGAAAGGATTTGGATTTTATTCTTCCTGAGTGTGAAACCATGAAGCAAGTATACTTGGGAAGGGGCCTACTCTGGCTCAGGTTTTAAAAGAACTCTCTGGTGGCCTTGTGGAGAACATGGCCAGGGGAAAGCTACAGTCCCAGCAAGAGGTCAGACTTCACCCGTCCCACATCAGGGCAAAGCCGCAGATTTACTGTGCGTCGCTGTGCGTCCTCAGCCACTTAGCCTGTGGAAAACGGCTCACATTTGACACATTTCCTAGCTTCTTCAGGCATCACTGATGCCTTGTTTGAGAGCCGGGTCTCACCCTGTTGCCCTGGATGCCTTGTGTTCCAACTGCACAATTCAACATGTGCAGGGAGTGTTAGAACACAAGCTCCCGGACAGCAGGGCGGGGTTCAAGTGCAGAGGCAGAGCTGGAGACAGGGCCCGGCGTCTGGACAGGGCTGGTGGGAGGTCATGTGGCTCCCCTGATCTCCTCTCCTCAGCTCCCGGGCTGCTGCCTCTCCTGCATTCGCCCCCTCCACCATGAGCAGCTTAACATCCCAGCTTCCAGCAAAGGGCCTGGCTTGAAGCGTGGCTTCTTGATTGCTGACCTAGCTGTTCCCGGTACACGCCTTCCTTCAGAACCCTGATCATGAACAGAGTGGAGTTTGCTGCCAGTTGAAGTCTCAACCAAGTTATGTCCAGGCATTAAACTCATTTTGTTTTTAAAATGTGTGTGTAAGTGCTGCTCTCCTCTCTCTCTCATTTGATTTTGATGTACATTTTTGTTGCATTCTGAGGCTCTGTTAAGCTTGTCCTGTGAAATTCTCAGAATCGTTCCCACCTCCTCACTGAATCTAGCAGGTGTGGTCCACCCACATCTGTTAAGGGCCTGAATGATGACTTCTGACCTAGCTATTATCCAAGGCATCGACAGGACCCACAGGAACCCTGGTTTTCCTGAATGTTGTCATTTAGTCACTTTGTCATGTCGGACTCCATGGGCTGAAGGTCGCCAGGCTTCCCTGTCCTCCACTATCTACCAGAGTTTGCTCAAAGTCATGTTCACTGAGTCGATGATGCCATCCAACCATCTCATCCTCTGTTACCCTCTTCTCTTCTTGCATTCAATCTTTCCCAGAATCAAGGTCTTTTCCAATGAGTCATTTCTTCATATCAGGTGGCCAAAGTATTGGAGCTTCAGCTTCAATATCAATCCTTCCAATGAATATTCAGGACTGATTTCCTTTAGGATGGACTGGTTGGATCTCCTTGAAGTCCAAGGGACTGTCAAGAGTCTTCTCCAGCACCACAGTTCAAAAGCCTCAATTCTTGGGTGCTCAGCCTTCTTTAGGTCCAACTCTCACATCTGTACATGATTACTCGAAATACCATAGCTCTGACTACACACATCTTTGTCAGCAAAGTGATGTCTCTGCTTTTTAAAACATTGTCTAGGTTTGTTATAGCTTTCCTGAATGTTCACATCCCCCAAAGTTCTTGGTGAAATCTAACCCCCAATGTGATGGTGTCAGATGGGGAGCCTTTGGGGGGGCGGTGATGAGGTGGAGCCTCCGCATGGGATTAGTGTCCTTGTAAAGGAGGCCCCAGAGAGCTCCAGCCCCTTCCTCCAGGTGAGGACACAGAGAGAAGATACTGTCTACGAACTAGGAAGCAGATCCTTGGCAGACACTGAGTCTACTGGACCCTTGATCTGAGAAGTAAACATCTGTTGTTGATATGCCATCTGGTCATGGTGGTTGGTCACTGCAGCCTGAAGGGGCAAGGACAAAACTGAAACATGTTTTCTACCCAAGGAGGCAGAGTTCTGGCCCGGGGCACTGTGCCTTTCTCCCCCAGGCCCGGGAGAAGAAGTGTCTATGGACATGGGGCTGCACCAGCATAGAGGGTGGGATGTTCAGGGCAGGACAGGTGAGGCAGAACACTTATGACTGCCTCAACTTGACAGCCCCCCTCCAGCCATCCCAGTGCAAAGGAGGGAGGAGGGGTATCCACTCAGGTGGTCTTGTTGGACCCTCTTGTTTAGAAACTTGGCAATGATGTGGCTAGCACAGCAGCAGGAGATTTCAGATCCTGAAACCTGAGGCTTTCGAGTTCCCATTTTTGCCGAGGACAGGAAGGTGGCAGGCCCCTTACGCCCTCTTGCGATGAGCTGGGGTTGTGGAGCATGGAGCGGGTATGGGTGGCCTTTCCCAGTGATCCTTGAAGACCCCTCTGCTATTTTCCTCCTAACACACTGCCTCACTTCAATCTCCTTCTGTCCTTCATGGCCTCATATAGCACCTTGCTTTCTCTGGGTTATGAGGTTGGCAAACGCCAATAGAGAACTGTCACCCTTTTCTGTCTCACAAATCCATCAATAGAGACTGCTCACCCTCACTACCCTCAGTGCCCTTAACAGATTGCCCTCGAGCCCTGGATGCTGTCAAGGAGACCCATCTGAGTCCGAAATCCTTAGCAAGAGGAGTGCCTTCTTGCTTCGGGATGTAAACTTCCACGTGTATAAACATCAGATTCTTTCCGTTCTCCAAAGGAAGGTTACTATATTTCACAAGCTGTTAAAAACCCTGGGTGTCAAAGGCATGCTTTATATAGTATCAGCTGAGGCAAACAGATCACTGTCAGGCTTGCTGCAATAACCCCTCTTTATGAGTGATGGATTTTATTTCCAAGTTTTCCAAGTTTATGACAAATATCTGAAACCTCAGGTATCATGTTGTAATCACATTTTATGGACTTTGGTCTTCTCCCATTCTCCAGAGGGTCACACACACTTATGCCTGGGATTTAGAGAGACTGAGACTCAGACCAGGATGCCCTGGGCAGCCTTGGACATATCGCTCAAGGTCTCTGCTTTGCATCTTTATAAAACCTCCCTTGTGTGGATGCAATGAGAATTGATTGAGCATTAACGCTAATGTTCTTTGAAGAAGTGGAAGTGCTCTATGTGGCTGCCATTTTAGCAGCTTTATGAGTTTGGGTCCTTTTTAATAGTTTTCACTGATTGCTCCTTTTCTTTATTTTATTAATTCATGAAAATTAACCACAACACGAGACTGTTCCTGTTACACTTCCTGGTTTGTAGCATGGTGTCTGTTTGGAAGCTGATGGAACAAGGTGCCAGAGTCGCACATGTGGGCCACACTGCCCCTCTTTGTTCTCTACTCCTGGAGGGTGAGAGCTCTGTCTGCACCCAGCTGTTTGGAACAGACCCCGAAAAAGGGTGGGTCTCAGAAGTGCCGATCGACGCACGTGCCCGGGCCGTTATGCTTGAGCGCAACCTGGGTTGTCAAGGAGTCAGTCCGTCTCCATCAGGATGTGTTGAAAGATGGTCCAACCAGCTGTGAAATCAATCATGCTGCATCTCTGAGTGGAGAGACGTCCACCCTTGGGATGGTCTGTCTGGTGGGAGGGCTCAGGGGTCAGAGCACAGTTCAGTGCCCTGTGGCTTCTCCCCACTCTCCCTCTGGAAGGACAGGCAGTGCTGAGTCCACCAGACAGTCACAGATGCCCCCTCGGGTGCTTCACATTGAGCCTCGGAGGATGGGAGACCTCGGTTCTCTGCGTCCACATTAACACAGGGATGAGTCAGGCCAAGGGCAAGTTCTTCAGGTTTCTAGAAAATGTGTCAAAAGCACTGGAATCCAGGTCCACACATGCACCTGTTTGCCACCTTGAGTAAATTCTACAAGTCGCCTTACCTCCCTGTCCTCACCAGTGGAACAGACGGAAATAACCTCTCCCGACTTTGACGTGAGGATGGAATGCACTCACATTCCCAATCACGTGTTGTTAAGTAGAGGTTGGTGAAAAGTTAATTGCTTCAAAGCTGAACCATCTAAAGTGATAAAGGGTATTTAAAAGGCACAGACATCACCCAAAGGCAAGTAAATTATTAAACTAGATTTCCACGTGTCTCCAAAAACAATGTCTCAGGAAAATGCCAGCGCAGCTATCTGCTGCAACCACCTCTTCACTCAGCACACTGACGCCCTCAGCTTCAGCTTCCTGACTCCATTCCAGAAAAAGCACTCCCCCAGCTCGCTGTCGGCACCCTGCCTTCCACAAAGTTTGCTTCTGAATTCGATATCTATGGTGTACCTTTAAGTGGGGCAATATGACAACCAAGAGAAGCCATGATGACGAATTGCCGCTCCTACAACTCTCACACACTCAAAGGTATACCTCATTTGGTTGAACATATTTCAGTAGCAAAACTCAAATGAATTTTCAGTGTTTAATCTGGAACCTGCAGCCATTGTAAAACCTGTCATCATCGCTAAAATTAAAAGTG
This sequence comes from Capricornis sumatraensis, assembly GCF_032405125.1. Classification (NCBI taxonomy): domain Eukaryota; kingdom Metazoa; phylum Chordata; class Mammalia; order Artiodactyla; family Bovidae; genus Capricornis; species Capricornis sumatraensis. Next base: position 47,394,218 of record NC_091083.1, read on the forward strand.
TTACATACTCAGACATGAGGTAATAAAGGCATCAGGATGCGGATAAAATGTCTACGAAAAATGAAAACTCACCTCAGCTATTTAATTCCTATTACATTTTGGCAGTGCAGTAGGAATGGAATTTTTAAAAGCCTAAAACATTTTCATTCTATTTGCCTCGAGCTCTTCTCCTTGTGGATGTTATAGCAACTGAGCTATATTATTTATTTGCTGAGTTTCTGCTCTCTGTATGGATTCCACTAACTGGAATGTACACATTGTCACTGTGGGTCAGTTAATTGCTTAAGCCTCGTTATTTGTGTCCAACAAGTGAACTAAAAAGATTTAAAATGTAATTCTAGCTTACTAGGAGCTCAACAGTATATTCAGGGAATGAAACAAGCCCATGATTAATAATAAACGGACAGCAATATGCTTACTGGCAATTTAGGTTCACAAATAAAATAAAGTGCTGATGGTGCCATCCAGACTACTGTCAACTGGAAATTCATTTAACAAAATCCAAAGAGTGATACGTTAAGAATGAAATGAGCTGAGTTCAATCACAGTAAACTTGCACTGCTGGGATTGATGCTCCTGGTCAAGGAAGGAAGGGCTGGAGTGAAGCCTGAGGCGATGATATGAACTCAAAGCAGAACAGTCATAAGCCCGCTGCCCTCTCATGTCATCCCACTAGGAACCCCTGACCCCAGCTCCCTGAATCCTGGAGCATGACTGTGAGATCATGGGAAATAGTTACTGGTCTCTGCCCCTTCCCCCACCCTCGCCAGTTCCTGACACAGGACTCGTGAAACCCTTGGAATCCCTGGGTGATAGGGTGTCTTTTCTTCTAATGAGGTGACTCTGGGTGGGCTCCTGGATGAAGGCTGGTCCCCAGGAAGACCCAACTGTGATTAGAAGCTTGGAAGTTTCAGCTCCACTTCCATTCTCTCAAGAAAGGACAAGGGTTAAAAAGTGGAGTTATAGGTAGAAGATGCCTGCATGATGAATCCTCCATAAAACCCCATAAGTGCAGGTTCCAAGAGTGTCTGGGGTGGGTGGGCAAGTGGTAGTGCTTAGAAGGTGGTGCCCCCAAGAGCATGAGAGCTCGGCCCTATCTTGCACTCTCCCTGTGCACCTCTCCCATCTGGGTGTTCATCCGAATCTTCGTCCATGTTCTTTCATGAACTAATGAACATGGGTATTTCCCTGAGTCTCCTGAGCCGCTCCTGCAGATTAGTTATGTCTGGGGAGGCTGTCGTCGGCACCTCCGATCTATAGCCATTTGGTCAGAAGGACAACTTGGCCTTGCGACTAACATCTGAAGAGTGTGTGTGTGTGTGTGTGTGTGTGTGTGTGTGTGGTGAGGATGGGTTTCCTGTGGGGCTGAGCCTATCCGGAGACCTGACACTATCTCCAGATCAACAGTATCGGACTGGGTAAGTGAGTGAAGTCGCTCAGTCGTGTCCATGGAAGTTTCTAGGCAAGAGTACTGGAGTGGATTGCCATTTCCTTCTCCAGGGGATCTTCCCGACCAGGGGATCGAACCCAGGTCTCCCACATTGCAGGCAGACGCTTTACTGTCTGAGCCACCAGTAGGTTGTGGGATACCCAGCTGCTGTGGAGGGAAGCCTTCACACACACCTTTGATGACCAGAAACATCAGAAGTGAAGTGTTGTGAGTGTTTTGTGTGAAGAATAAAGGAGCCTCACAGGAAAGAAAGACATGTAGGAAGAGCCAAATTTTCCCTCCATGGGAAGGGAAAAGCTGCTGGGCAACTTGACCTTGGCTTCCTGATGCTAATTTCATAAAAATATCCTTTCACCCAAGCTTACTGAAGAAGAGAAATCACCATGAGGAAGAAACTGGTGTTGAACTGCAGAAAATCAAAGAAAACAAGCTCCATCTCAGTGCTCTCTTTTGAGGTTCACAGAAGGCTCCGGGGCCTGGGATGGCTTCACACCCAAGTCTAGGAAACTTACCCTATGGACACTAACATGGATCCTTTCTCCTGTCTTTTTGCCTCTGTGTACATGTCATTTTCTTCCCCAAGACTTCTCCATCCACCATCCTGCACATGAACAATTCCCACCAGAATCCCATTTTCCCCAACAATGTCAGCCTGGACATCACACTCTCATGCTGTCTTCTCTGGGCCCTTCAGCCCACGTGAGGGCTCCTGCTGACAAGCTATGGGACCCGGTTCCTGTGAGTGTGGTCTGGGAGCTTGTTACAGCCCCATCCCAGACTGTCTGAGTCAGAATCTGCATTCCAACCAGAACCCCTGGGGATCTCTGTGCACAGCAAGGGTTGAGAGGCAGCGGTTTTGAACCCTGGACCCCTTTCTCACAGTATCTGTGGTTATCACCCACCAAGGCCTGTTTGCCTCTGCCTGGCACGCTCAGAGCAGTGGTTGCCTCCCTGGTGGTGTCTCACTTCCCCCTGGACAGCGAGCTCTACGCAGGAAGGAACCTATTTGCCCTTGGTGCCTTTGCAGTACATGCCTGATGCCTGGCTGAGCGTGCTGTGCAGTAGATGAATGAATGAATGAGTGAGTGAAAAGCACCGGGGAAACACCCTATCCCACTACTGCTGCAGCTGTGACCCTCTGGGAGGGTGAGCATGACATCACAGGCAAAACAAGAAGCAGCTAAAGCAAAACCCACCAGATGAACAGACAACCACAGGAGCTAGAGAAATGCAGCAGTCCACTAGGTCCTCAGTCAAAGGAAGGGACTGACAGTCTTAGACCAGCAAGCACACAGGTCCTTGGCAGTTTCCCAACCACATAAAAGTTATGCCTCAAAATACTTCCCAAATTAGATTCCTGGTGCTCACCTCCAGGCAACTTTTTTTCATTTCATCAAAGTACTAATGCTAGGGGTACCCTTTCAGTAAGAGAAAGCTTTCTCTTCCCTGCTTGAGGAATTCAGAGGCTATTTATACTTAATGCCTTGGACCATTCAAATAGAAGCAAGGTTTATTTGATCAAGTAGTTCACAGTGATGTTACAAGAGACAACAGGATAATCAATAAGGATGCAGTCTCTTAACAGAAATCAATGTTTGTGCCATTGGCTTGTTAATGAATGCTTCATCTCAAAGGCAAAATCAGGAGAAGAAAGGCCAAAGTTCTGGTTGGAAAATACACACTTGGGAGCACCAGGATGAATGAAATAAGAAAGTAAATAAAGGTATCTTCTTGGGCTATGCATGTGTGCATGCTCAGTTGCTAAGTCATGTCCAGCTCTTTTGCAGCCCCATGGACTGTAGCCCACTAGGCTCCTCTGTCCATGGGACTTCCCAGGCCAGAATACTGGAGTGGGTCACCATTTCCTTCTCCAGAGGATCTTCCTAACCCAGGAATCAAACCTGTGTCTCCTGTATTGGCAGGTGGATTATTTACCATTGAGCCACCTGGGAAGCCCACCTTCTTGGGCTGTAGCTAAACCAAAACATTGTTTTCAAAAAAAGAACAATTATTGTGTGGTTGAAACAACATGGGGGATGTGGTCTGAAACTTAAAACTATTACTGATTAAGGATGATCCTATTTTTTTTTAACATCTTAGAAGTGTTAACTGTGAAAAAAATCTATTATAATCTAGTTTTAAACTGGAAATTGAATCCAAAGTTTGCTAAACAAATTCCCAGTCCACTGTCTGGATAGCTAACAGTTGAGAATCTTCTGAGAGCTGCTCAGAAGTCCCCTCTCTTTGCCTCTGAAATCTATGAGGAGATCTCACAGTCTACTCTTTCCATCTTTGTTTGGACCTCTCAGTATCATGATAGCTCTTGAGGGCATGGCCAGATCACATCTTCTCATGGGTGTTTGGTTAAATGAAGTCATAGTCTTCTAAAAAGCAAATACTGAAAGCTTGCCATTGAAATCAGACCTTTTTGGTTTAGAGATGAGTTTTCATCCCTAGTTACACGCTGAGCCTCTGACACTAAGGGTGCACACAGTGTGGAGAGCTGGGGTGGGGTGCAGTGGGGACGGGGACCTGCATGTGGTCACCACAGAAAAGCTTTAAAGTTTATTTTTGCAGCTTTCTAGAGTTAGAATCCTATGGTGCCATCATGAAAGAGGAAATTCTATTCTTTCCATTACATTTTTTAAAAAAATGTAAAAGTACTAAACCGCAGCTCTATTTTTAAAGTAAATATGGACAGCAGTCAGACAAGTGTACGTTGAGATGGATTGCAACCAGGAAAGATCACCAGGGGGAAATTTTTGTAAAGAGACATGCCATAAACACGTGCCTTTTTGTTCAGTGAGAGACTCAGATGCCGGAAGCTAACACAGTTTAGAGCTTTTTCTTTGCTCAAAATCCTATCAGAAATTTGGCAAGAAACACTAGCAAAGAATTCAATCCTGTTTTTCTCAAGATTCACATATGCCATCAATTTGGGGCTGAAGTCATGCTCACCCCTGGTTGTCCCTTCAAAGTAGCATTTTATTAAAAGGGCACAGTTGTACACTTTGCATATTTGCATATGTGCTCAGACACTGAGTCTGGCCCAACTCTTTGCAACACTATGGACTATAGCCCGCAAGGTTCCTCTGTCCTTGGGATTTTTCAGGCAAGAATGCTGGAGTGCATTGCCGTTTCCTCTTCCAGGGGATCTTCCTGACCCAGGGATTGAACCCACATCTCCTGCATCTACAGGCAGATCCTTTACCACTGAGCCACCCGAGAAGCAGATACATGCACACGTTAGACCAAAAAGGCAGCCATGGAGAATCATCTTCCATCTCTGGGGAGAAGAGAGCCTGCTAATGAGGGGCTCTGGTGGTAGAATTATGACTTCTTTTCAGAAATGTTGGACTGAGAAATAAAAATCTATTAGGAAGGAAATCAGTGAGTCTTATTAGGCATTACTTTGTGTGGCATTTGTCCTCACCAGCATTTTAGTCTGTTTGTAAACAGTATAATGTGGAGTAGCATTTTTTGCCAAAGGATGCAGTCCGAAAGTGATAAAACACATTTTCTCTTTGCTAAGCTGAGGCAAACACCCTATTTCACATTTTTTTTTTAAGGAGGCCAGTATGAGTGTCATCTATTGATTGTGGCTTAAGGCAGAAGTTTGAAAGTTCTAGCCTGTTCATGAACTGATGAGAGGGCAAAACAAGACAACTCGAAATGTCTCTGTCCAGTCAACTTCCTAAATTATCCAGAGACTTAAGTCTATGCTCATAAAGCGATTACTTGGTACATGAGCATAGGTGTTTGGAAGTAAACCTTCAAGATTGTGCCATTAGGAGGCAAAGTCTCACCACTTGAAGAACACAGGGTTCAGAGTTGGAGCCCGCTTTCTTCATTCCTGGGTCACCTACTTGGAAGAGGCCAAACCAAGGAGCACTGTGAAGGGTTAACCAGCATCTTCTTTGTGCCTGTGGGATGTGATTATACCATTTCCCACCAGGAAGCAGAGCATAACCATTCTACAGCCCCAGTCCTTAAAAATCACAAAAAGACTTTCTAGTCTGAGTGACTAAACTGATAACTCCATTCAATCAATAGATATTGACTACAGTACATACAGCATATATACTCAGATAATGTATGAAAGAAATGCTTTTATTTGCAAAACTTCAAGCTCCCAACCCAGGCTCAGCTGTGTGGCCATGGTTAACATGGTCATAAGCTCACAGTGGAATAGGTTTTGGAAATTCTTACGGTATAATCAGGAATTTACAACCATTCTGCAAACCCCTAGCCATGTGACCTTGTCTGACTGGTAAGGAGATGGCAGTATAGTGTCTTGGATGCTATGTAATTCTCTTTAGTTCCCATCAACATACAGAGGTGACATATCATAATTCATTTATTTAGTGGGTAAAAGAGAGCAAGAAAAAAGTAAAAACAAAAACACTTTAACTAAAAAATGAGTTTATTTTTATATATACACTAGTTTATTTGTATATATAAAATATATCATTAATATATTAATTGCTTAAGAAAAAGATAAATCTATATATGCATAAGAATGAAGACCATCATTGTGAAGAATGTCAGTACAGTATTATAAGTTGCTTCCTTTTTAATCAAAAGTGTATAGTAAAATATTTGAATCATTAAAATGTTATTGAAGTGGAATTGGAAAAGAATGTTGGATTTTAAGCATTGACTGAAATCTCAGAAACAAGATACAAATGACTCAAATTGCAAAAATTCTTTAAATGTGATTATTATAGAAATGTTCATATTTTCATTAACCAATAACTTGAACAAGTTATTTAGCTTGATAAAGCTTCTTATATCTTTCTTGAGAAATGATTTGCTCAACAAGTCCAGAAGATAACACTGTAGTTTTTTAGAAAGTCAGGAAAATTCAATATGAATTCAAAGAAAAAAATGGAAGAAGCTATTGAATGTCTTTAGGTAAAAATACTTAAAACTAGTTGTGAGTTCTTCAGAAAAACATTCTTGAAGATCATGGATTTTCTGCACAAGATTAGAATTGGACAATGCAGTCCACTCTGAGCACCGAAATGGTCTCCTCTTGGGCACACCCGTGATCTGGGATTGTTTTCTCAGAATAACAGGAAAGGGAGGAGAGTTGAGCCGAAAAACCCATCTGGTTCTAATTCAACACTCCCAGTAGACTCTTATGCACCAGATCCAAAGAACGAAAGCCAAATTAAAATGGTACTAACTTGAGGGAACCAGTGGAATGGCCCCCACTTCCTGTCGTAACAAGCATCCTGTGAAAGTCCTGTGGTGAAGGGTCTGGCTAGGGTGCCAGTCTGAAGGAGGAGAAACTGTCCTTTGAATGTTCCAGTTTGCCTGAGAATTCAAGCACATCACTCATGACATTTTGTCAAACTTAGATCTAAGCTGGAGTAAATAAAATCCTCGCTGGATGAGGTCATGGTCTGCCATGTTCCTGGCCAGATGCTGTCCCATCCAGGCCTGAGAACCCACAAGGCTGCCCCTTGTGCTGGAGCCGTGTCCTTGCTTTACTGGGGTTCAGGGTAAACAAGACTAACCCATAAACATCAGAAGGTTAAGATTTCTGGTTATGAAGGCTTTCCTCCCTCCATTCAGCTGCTGAGGCAGCACTCCACAGGGCCACCTGGTGAGGGAAGAGATGCGGTTCTACAGGACAGCTTCTAAGCTTTTGAGCCTAACATAATCTGCTAAGTGTCTTGGCAGATGTACGGGATTTCAAAAGACACATTTTCCCACCTGACATGTAGAGTGTGCCTATGTATTTATGTGTCATGAGGATTATGTACACTTATTCTCTACTGAATCTTCATGGATTTGTACAGAAACAGACAGGACAGTCAAGATTTAAGAAAGTTAAGCAAGAACGCTAGGAGTCGGGCACGACTGAGCGACTTCACTTTCACTTTTCACTTTGCATTGGAGAAGGAAATGGCAACCCACTCCAGTATTCTTGCCTGGAGAATCCCAGGGATAGAGAAGCTTAATGGGCTGCTGTCTATGGGGTAGCAGAGTCGGACATAACTGAAGCGACTTAGCAGCAGCAGCAAGCAAGAAAGGAAGATTGAAATATTGGGGGGGTAGGGGGAGACAAAACTTGGGTTACATTAGCACAAAAGAGTATTGAATTTCTTTAGTTTCTGCCATTTAAAGGGCAAAGTAAAGGTACTTGACCTGGAGTTCTTCAGTGAACTGTGGAGTAAATTATGCTTTATCATCTGCAAATGAAGGTTTAGACTATATGTTTGAAGAGCATAAACATATATGGGAGAGCAAAGACAACCAAGAACAGAGCCAACTACAGACTGTCCCTCTGGGGGTCAGTTCATTTGATTCCACTTCCTACACAACCATACTGGGGAGTCTCAGTTCTGACGTGGGCCATTGTTAATGAAGTTGAAATGCTGCCATCCAGGACACAGGATCCCAAACAGAACTACATCCACAAGGCCCTGACACAGCAAGGGGCAATTAAAGCCCAACTTCCCCATCACTGTTTGAGTTTTACTGTCAGTTAAGATAATATTCTAATATTATTCTGATTGTAAGAAGAAGTGATTTACTACAGAAGAATGTGGAAAGGAAGAAAATGGTACAAAAATGAAAAAACGTATGCATAATGTTTTTTTCTAGAACTACTGTTTATGTTTAGATATAGTTCTTTCCATTTTTATATGTATTTCTAAAAATATATAGATATATACATGGAAATATTTTTTTAAAAAATCTATCTGTACGAAATCACAGTTTGGTTTTCTACTTTGTTTTTACTTAATGGTATATCGCCAATTTCCCTGTGAATTTGGTTTAAAACAATGGCTATATAATATACAATTGTTTCATCACTATTACACTCTAAATTCCTCAGTAAACCCACTGTTTTAAAAAATATATACTGTTTAATTTTTGTCACTATAAATTATCCTACAAAGAATATCTCTTTAAATACAGATGTGGGTATAAAAGTATATATAGGTGTAGATAGATACGGATATAGCTGAAGACATAGATGTAGATATGTAGATATATAATCCATGGTAAACATCAGAAAGAAAACTTGGTAGAAATGAACTACAGAAAGTTGTAACAGTTTGGTATTTGAATGACATGCACATGTGCATTGAGAGTTTGATTAGAAATGATGGATAGTATAAGAGAAATAGTTACAAGAGCACTCAGAGAAAATACAGTCCTCTGCCTGACTTTGCTGAAACCCTGCTCTGGAGTTATTTGACTCCATTTGTTGCTAAGACGGGAACATTAACACAAGGATAGCTTCCTGAACAAATGCCTTTTGACAATAAAGTGAAATATCGGTGATCAAGTTTCGGAAATTAACCCAGGGATTAGAAGTATTTCCACATGCATTTAAAAAGTCATTAAGAATGCAAAAATATCAATACAATGAGTTCACTTTTCCGTCTTAGTCAACATAATGAGTTGGTGCCACTTTTGTATTTATAAAATATAATATAGACATATTCCAATTCCCTTCAAAAAAATTGTACACAAATTCCCCAGTGTATAAAATCTTATTTTTATTGTTAAATGACACTATAATTTTACATTGTCCTGTTTGTAATTTGTACCAAATGAAATTATTTTTTGCTTTGTCTTCTGAGTTATTCTTAAATTTGCACAAAAGATTGAATGGTTCTGAATTAAGATAGACTCTGTTCCCACTTCAAATTTTATAATGTAGGATGCTTTGTGTACATTTAGCATAAAACATGAGTAAACTACAGAATTCTATCTTCTGTGTGTACAAAAATGTTTCTATAACACAAGGAATGTCATCTGAAGCAGCATCCTTAGTATAAAAATGTGTTATAAAGATTTCTGGCATTTACATAATATTTGCATGAGATAGTGCTAAATACCATATTTCATTTTTTTCTCTAAAATTCATATAACAAATAATCCCATTCCCCAAAAAGCTACATATTTCTTTCACCTATAAAGCAGTCCTCATCTTTTAAAGAATTGAACTTTTAGTTGCTAGAACCATAAAATTACTCTTACTTTAATAAAAGTTTAAAAAATATAAGAAAAACCATTCCTTTTTCTTTTTTAAATTATAAAAATATGATAAGACATCTATAGGAGACTTGGAAAATGCAGAAGAGTTACCTATAGTTCCACTATATATTTCAATTACTTTTTAAGTAGATAAATTAAAAATTTTAGTTGGAGCTTCAATATCAAACTCTCAAAAATTAATAGAATGAATATACAGAGACGTAGAAGGACATAGTAGACCTGAAAAGCACTATGAACCCATTCAACATAATTAGGACTTGTGCAGTTTTCACACAACAGTAGGATACAAATGCTATTCGAGTTTCTATAGACTGTAAACTAGAAGACCCTGGAACATATCCAGGGACATAAGATCAAGTGCAAAAATTTTATGGTCTAAAAGTATTGAAATCGTACAGAGTCTGTTCTTTGATCACTGTGGAATTATGTTAGAGATCAATATCCAAAGATATTTGAAAATAACCCACATATAGAAAAACAGTCCCTTGCACTGCAAAATAGGCAGTGCAGAGAGATTTTCTAATTTTCTCCTTTTTTTAATCAGATACATATTTGAAAGCAATTCATCAACCCCAATGGGTTTTTTTCTTTTTTGGAAAGCTCTCTTATGATTATGCAAGACAATGTTCTCTATGTCAATAATAAATGGCAGTCGTGGAGTTTTGGCAGCAGGCATTTCACTGTCCACGTGAAATGGATGGCAGGTCCCCACATAGGTTAGCTCGAGTTACACGTCACTGCAGAGAACAAGCACAGAATTCCTCCTGTGGGCCCGTCCTGCATAAATATTGTAAAGTTAAGTGTGGGAGTGAGACTAGACAAGGGTTTGAAATGCATGGCTTCAGGAAAGGGGTCTTCAGAGAGAAGGGTCATGGGGACTGTGATCTTCTCATCAAGATTCCCTCATTGTAAACCCTTCTGATGTCTCAGAACAGCTGTTTTCACTGTAGGACCTGGAGATGGCTTGGTTTTAGATGTCAGAGTGTAGAATAATTTGCCACAGATCTGGGGCAAACCCTCCTTAAACAAGAGAACAGTGTACCTACAGAGACACGCATAGGTGCACGATTCACTTGCAATGATTCTGAGGGTTTTTACAGAATGGGGTTAATTGTACTCAGCCACCGATGCCGACATATGCCTCTAACCACAGAGCATGGAGCGAGCTCGTGTCCCAGCCTGACCCCCTCTCCTTGGAGGAGCACAGTCCACCCGCCCTACTCTGTCCACTCCACCGGAGACCATCTGCACACAGGGAATGCGGCTCCAGGGAGATCACACTCAAGTGTACACATGTATACACACTCACACACACACACAGGCACACACTCAAGTGTACACATGTATACACACACACACAGAGGCACACCCAGAGAGTCCAAGGCAAGGCCTTTTATTCCACCTACTTCCAGGTCAGTAAGGACACAGTTCTATTTTACCACCCCATTTGGCTTTCTTATGAAAATATTTTTTAACAGAAAAGTCAAGATATATCCTTTTTTTAAGTCTGCTTTTTCAGAGGTCCAGCTCCCGGTTGACTTTAATCTGTGGGTCCTTCAGAAATGAACAGAACAGCCTCCGTACCTCTTGCCAGCAGGTCCTGGAGGCCCACATCTAGGCAGAGCAACAGCGTTCTCTCCTCCGAGATGGAGAATTCTCTGTGCCTCCGGCATCTGTGTGGAAAGAAGAGCAGTGAAAGGCACCCATACACCCTCCAGCAGGATTTTCACATCAGGTTTCCAAAGTACTGGAGCTTCAGCTTCAGCACCAGTCCCTCCAGTGAATATTCAGGACTGACTTCCTTCAGGATGGACTGGTTTGATCTCCTTGCAGTCCGAGGGACCCTCAAGAGTTTTTTCCAGTTCCATAGTTCAAAAGCATCAATTCTTCAGCGCTCAACCTTCTTTATGAACCAACTCTCACATTAGTACATGACTACTACAAAACCCATAGCTTTGACTATATGGATGATTGGACAATCGTTGGCAAAGCAATTAGATAAGTAAGAAGCTTTAAAAAATCCAAACTGAGATAAAATCCAGAATGAGGGAGAATGGGTAGGGGGACATACTTAAAGCACCAGGGTCTATAAGCAGAGTGTCCACTACATTTACTTTAGCCACAGGGTAACATGGACCTAAGAGAATATTTTAGGAAACAGTCTGTTTTTTAGAAGAACAAAAACAGGCTTATTTTTATTGATGCTACGTTTGTGGCAAGACAACTTTGGGAAAGATGTGCACGGTGACAAAGAGAAAGACAAAGTACTCATGTTCTAGGTTTCCAGTCTTCTCCCTAGAGAGCACTGTCCACGTTGGACAGGGTCAGCTATTAGGTTGAGGGATTCAGGGTGCATGTTTCTTATATGTGAGCAACATGGTGTCCTGATGATCAGCTGCCAACGGTAACACCCTCCAGGTCCAAAGGAAAGCCCTGTGAATGGCAGGCATTGTCTCAGGCTGACTGCTGTCCTGACTTTTCAGGAGAAGTTGTAATGTTGGTCCCTGATACATCGCTACAGCAGTTTATTAGGGCACATAAAACTATTTATTGGAGTTCATAAAAAAAAGTAGGTTTTGCTAAAAATACACAGCAAGCTCCCATTGGTTTCTGACAGTAATGCCAAAAACACCAGTAATCTCCCAAGAATATGGTTTTTAGATTTGGTGTTTATGCTCAGTTCAGAGCCCGTGAGTGGGGGGCATGGCTGCTGGTTCCACTCCAGCAAGGGTATCAGAATGCTTTCCAGCTGAAAATCACCACCAGACCGAGGTGGGGACTGGAGGCAGGAACAGAGGAGAAAGTGGTTCTGTTATAGTAAGGTGGATGTCTTAATCTGAGGGGCTCCAGGCTGAATACTGCCTCACGCAAGAGTTCCTGGGTTTTGTGAGCGGGACAGGTAGCCATGGTGACTAGGGTGGTGATGACCAGACAGTCGTAGCTGAGTGTTCTCTCGAGGAACGTGTTTCAGGGAGAAGGGAGCGGCTATGCTCTAGCAGCTGGTGAAAGGAGAGATGTCCCCCTGATGTTGTGAATATGGAAACTCGATGAATTTGGGATTCCCAATTCAGGGAGAGTGACAGGAGCTCCAGAGGATGGGAAGGATACAGACTTCTCCCTCAGCTCCCAACTGAAACAAATTAAACAGCTGTAAAGTGATTTTATTAACCAAAAAGGAAAAAAAAAAAACCTAAAAAAAACTTGGGTTATTAAACCCAATATTAAAAGGATAATGTAACTTACAGGTGGTATCTTTAAAAGAAGAAAGAAATGAACTCATATATACAAAGAATAGATTGATGGTCCAACACTGGAGAAAGATGAAGGGGCTGCTGAGTGGGATGCTCTAGCAAGATTCCAGGACAGGGGCTGTGGTCCATGAGCAGAGGCCCTGGCACAGACCAAACAGGTGCAGAAGCTCTGAGAACTTAGGGAACGAAACATCACAGGACCAGATATAATCACGGAACAATCACAGGCCCCGGGGCAAAAGGAGAGAGTGATTAAATGGAGGGAATGGGTGTGGACAAAATTTAAAGGAGGTTTTCTTAGAAGGGAGTGGAGGAAAGGGGTGGGGCCTGGGTTGTTGGCTTTGGTTTTATTTGAAAAACACTAAGCTGTGGTTCCCGGCTGTGAGAAGGATCTGCTGGTGGCTGAGGCTGGCATTTCAGGGGAGAAGAGTCCCTGGAGCCATGGATCCTTGAGAGAACAGGGTTGGGGGGGTAAGGTCTGGGGGAGGGCGCCCTGTGAGCACCGTCCCAGGAGAGCGGGGGCAGGGGGGCAGGGTGGAAGATGAGCTTGATTTAGAGTCAGAGGAGGGAAGACGCAGGTAGGCAGCAAGAGGATGCCATCAGTTCTTTCATTCTCACACTTTATTTTATAGGACCCTGAGACTCATCACGGCAGTGACAGAACCTTCCTGAAGTCAACAGCAGTCGGGGGGAGAGCAGCAGAGAAAGGGCAGGGCTGGTCTGACCCTGATGGCCTCACTCCTGGGGACTCTCCGGTCACTTCTCTCCTGGACAGAGCTTCCCCGCCCGAGGATCTCGGGGTCCCTGGGGAGGACGGGCATGACTGTGCCTTACGAGAGCACAGGCAGAGAACCCACAGGACAGGGCTGAGTCTTCCTGTTCTCTACCTCCCCAGCCAGGGCGGCCATGAACGGAAACCAGCTCTATTCTTAGTAGAGCGAGATTTCTAACAGAGGTCCAGATCCTTGACGTCCCTTGGAAATGTTGCTGCTTATCTGTACACCTGTCACAGTTCTCTCTCTGGTCAAAACTTGGCAACAGGTTGAGACAAAACCCAGGACACATATCACAACACATTTGGCTGGATCTGCACAGCAGACCCCGCGTGGCCATGACCTCCTTAGAAATAATGGCACAGACACTAAGATGTGTGACTAATTTTACAGATGAGGCATATCCAGAAAAAAAAAAAAGTCGTAAATATTTCAGCTTCTGAAAAAGCCTTGGCCCTCATAAAGCTATTTCCAGGGAGGGCAAGGCAGGTTCACGCTCCCTGAGACATTCCTAAATAAGGAATACTCTAAACGGGATTTCTGCAGAACTGGGGCGAATGAGGTGAGTCTGAAGTGGAGGCTGAGAACTCCAAGAGACAGATGATCACAGCTCATCATTTTTGAGCCTTTGGGGTAAGATAACAGACAGCAATTCCTAAGAACCAGATTTCTAGCTAGTGTGCATTCCAAATGAAAGAAGAAAGCTATTCTATCTTTCTCCAATAATAACAATAAGTGAGTGAGATTAATAGACATGAAAGCCCTCTAGAATCTTCTAGAACAGAAAGACCTGAGTCTAGATAAGTTCAAGTCCTAGGCACATAGCAGAAGAGAGAGAGAGGCTGGCTTCCACCCTGGTTCTACTCTGTCCTTCTGTCTCTGTTTCCTGATAATCAGTGATGGAAACACAATGTCACCACTGAGCTCAGTGGCTTTTTAAAATATGTTTCTTTATTTCTGTTGGCATGCTGGGTCTTTGTTGCTGCACACGGGCTTTCTCTAATTGCAGTGAGCGAAGGCTACTCTCTAACTGCAGTGTGTGGGCTTCGCATTATGGTGGCTTCTCTTGTTGTGGAGCACAGTCTCTAGGGCTCACTGGCTTCAGTAGTTTTGGCACAGGGGCTTAGTAGTTGTGGCTCAGTAGAGCACGGGTGCAATAGTTGTGATACACAAGCTTAGTTGCTCCAAGGCACGTGGGATCTTCCCAGATCAGGGATTGAACCTGTGTCCCCTGCATTGGCAGGAGGACTCTTTTACCACTGGACCACCAGGGAAGTCCCTCAGTAGCTTTTGCAATCTAAGAAACAAGCTGCTTTAAATTGTTCTGTAAAGACAAGCTCATTTCAAGTGACATCTCTGACTTCCGTCTCTCTCCATAGCCACGCCTATTTGACATGCCTTCTGACTTCTAATTCATCCACTTGACCAGAGACTAGTCAGGTCACTATCATACCTTACCACTATTCTAGCTTCAGGAGGAAAAAAAAAAAGTTTTCATTAAAAACTTGGACTTTATTTTAGCTACAGGTCCCAGCCCTGCTCTCTTCAGCAAAACTTGAAACATTAAAATCTGGTTTTTGGGCAAAGTCAAACATTTCCTCGCCAAGGACACTTGGTTAACAGCCCCCCGTGAGGTCATGTGTCACTTTGTTGAGTCCCCTCTTCCCTGCAGGCAGTTTCCTGATGTTTTTCTCAGCACGCCCCGAGAGCCTGCAGTCTTGCCCTGTGCAGAGCCTGACATGATATGGTTCAGAAGCAGACAGAGAGCTGGAGCTGCCTGCTCCACCTGCTCAGCCTCCTGAATGAGATGAGCAGGCAGATTAAATCAAGCCATGCTGAAGATCACCTTGGGATCAAAAAAAAAAAAAGATTGTTTATGAACTCATTCTATTTTCACTGCCTAAAGAAAACTTAGAGATTTCTTTAGTCAGACTCTTCTAGCGCCTGTGGCAAATTACAGACAAGATAATTAATCTGTTCCTTGCTGTCAGTGGCCTTCCCCCTCAGTTCAGTTCAGTCACTCAGTCGTGTCTGACTCTTTGCGACCCCGTGGACTGCAGCACGCCAGGCCTCCCTGTCCATCACCAACTCCCGAAGCTTGCTCAAACTCATGTCTATCAAGTCAGTGATTTCATCCAACCATCTCATCCTCTGTCATCCCCTTCTCCTCCTGCCTTCAGTCTTTCCCAGCATCAGGGTCTTTTCCAATGAGTCAGTTCTTTGCATCAGGTGGCCTTCCCTCTAGAAGGGATAAGAGACATGACACCTCCAAACATGGGAGAAGTTCTCAGGGTCATGTGAGCAGCCTCTTGGAGCATCGCCTACTCTGGACACCCCCACCTGAGGGTCCCAGGGGCTGTATCCAATCCCACCTCCCCGCCATCCCCAGGTCTCACATCCACCCACTTCACAGGTACCGTCGGTGAACCCGCTGCCAAATCGCTATAGCTAATGTCACTCACACATCCCAGGCCTGTGTGGTCACACCCATCGTTTCATCTTTACAACACTTTCCTGATTGCTACATCCCTGGGAGGCCCCTGAAGATAATTCACTAGACCGTCTGAGATCCACCAGCAGGAGCAAGACAGGAGAGGCCCAGAGCTGCTGGAGCCCGCGTCTCACTGCCAGGCTTTTAGGACAGTGCACCCCTGATGCTCGTGTTCACTCCATGCTTGAGGATGCCAACAGGGAAGGAAGGCAAAGAATTCCAGATGAACAGCTTGTGCACAAAGCTCCTGGGCTCAGGGATGAGTCTTTACAGCACTGCTTCTTCATGAAATGTGGTCCTGTGTCAGTTTGGTAGATAAAAGACCAGAGTCGTGAGACAGCGTACTTTGTCCTGATGGCAGAAATCACTCTGTGCTGTGGAATGAACCCTGACACGGAGAGGCTTAACAATCTGGGATGAACCCCAAAGTGGAGAGGCTTGATGGCCCAGGCTTCTCTCCTGACCACCTCAGCTGGATAGTACCATGACTTGAGAAACAAGTCTGATGGACACTCCCACGTCCTGCGGCTCCACCTCCTGGACCACAAGTCCCTGAAAGCAGGGTGGCCTGGCTGGCTAAGAAAATGCATGACCAGACCAAAGCCCCCTTCTGGACTGCAGGCTATAGTTGACTTCATTCTCAGCACATTGGCCAGAGATGGTCACCTCTCCCCACTGAGAGGAAAGTGTTCTGAGAAGTACCAGGAAGCACCTGGACAGCCAGAGGCAGTGAAAAGACATTCAAGGACATCACAGTTCAATGGAGGAGATGCAAGGCAACAAGTGTTAAAGAAAAGAAAGGAGCCTCCTTCCAGGGAACTCGTGGATGGACTGATTTATGATTCTTAGGAACCAAGGAAAGGTTATGTCATGGGGTTGAGTACTGGTGCTTGACCAGGGCTCTTAAGTCAAAGGAAACCACCTGAGGAACACTTCTTTATGTCTTTGCTGTTGGCTGTTCAGGGGTGGGGAGGAGGGGAAGGAGACAAGAAACCCGGGAAGGGGGCTGTGAGGTAGTCCTCTGAGATGGCAGTCCTGGGAGCCCTGCTTTCTTGTAGGAGGAGAGCACATTTCAAATTCCAGCCTCTCCCTGGGGCATCCATTTACCTCCCTTTCTCCCTTGCTCTGTGAATTCTTTACTGATGCAGATGAGACAGTTCATAAAAATGCATCATGGACCCATTTAAACTATATGATTAACTGCTAATATGTGATATTAACTTGGAGGATTTTATGGAGATTAGCACGTATAATTATATCTAATGGTATATGATAATTACCTGTTTGGTTGCATTTTAAAGTATGATGACTTGAGAACATTCATCAATCCATATATGGCTCCAAGACTGATAAAAATTGCAACTCATCTTAATTGTTTTTAAAGTAATCAAACTGACATCTTTGTAGCCTAAAGGAGACTGATTTCATGAAGACCATGTTAATAATATGGGCTTCCCTGGTGGCTCAGACAGTAAAGAATCTGCTTATAATGCAGGAATCTGGGTTCAGTCCCTAGGATGGGAAGATCCCCTGGAGAGGGGCATGGCTATCCACTCCAGCATTCTTGCCTGGAGAATTCCATGGACAGAGGAGCCTGGTGGGCTACAGTCCACGGGTCACAAAGTCAGACGCGACTGAGAGACTACCACAGTCATGTTAATAATACAGTGATTGGAAGACTAATTGAAAACCCTTTTTTTTTTTTAAATGGGACATTCTGATCAATATTTTTCAAGTGGTCAGTGAAGTGTGAAAGGAATGTTTCTACATTTCAGATTCAACATGCAAAAATTCAGCCGGTCCCGATTTGTGTAGGCTACTGGTGTACAGAGGTCTCCCTGAGGAAGATCTTGGAATGGGGCAGGTAGATGTTTGCCCAGAACTTGTCTTCTTAACGGGGCAGAGAGTGGAGGCTTCCCATGTCAGGGTAGAAATGCTCACAGCTTCCCTGGGGCCCTTGCCTCCCTCTGCTTTTCCCTGGACTTTTCCCGGCCCTCCAGATGCCCTTCTGTCTCCTCCTGCTCAGAGGAACGGATCCAGTTAGACGTGAGACTCTCCTGTCACGTGACAAAAGCTCTATTTGCCGCTCTACCCAGGCATAGTGCTAGCTGACCTTTAGGTTCACCTTGGGTCTATTTTCTTTTCTTAAATACTTATTTGTTTGGCTGTGCTGGGTCTTAGTTGCAGCATGTGGAATCTAGTTCCCTGATCAGGGATCGAACCCAGTCCACTTGTATTGGGATCAGAGTCTTAGCCATTAGGTCATCAGGGAAGTCCCCCTTGGGCCTATTTTTACATCCTTGTAAGGGGATGTAAAAGGCTTTACTCTTGTAAAGCCTCCACTCTCTGCCCACTCACTTGGGAGACACGGCCACTTGGACGTGGAGCTGGCAAGTAGCGGGCAGGCCAGGTAGGGCATGCAGGACAGACACACAGCTGGTGTGCCGAGCACCTACAACAGGAAACACACTTCCTGTATCCTTCATCAGGTCTCTTGAATTCTGGTGATTGCATGTATATTTCATACCAGCTTACGGGAAAGCTCAAACAGGAAATGCTCAATGTTTTTAGAGTGTTCCCTCATCTTATTCTGAAGCTGTCAATAAAATTATGATTTCAGTGTCTTTACAGAAACGCCACATTTTTTTTTGTATCATAAGTCAGGCCTCAAGGAAATACATCATTTCCCATTCGCATGAACACTGCTTTACTAAAATGAAGTGAAATATAATAGTATGAAGGCAGCTCTGTTGAAAAAAAAGTCCATGCTCAACTTTCCAATTATTAACATGATTAGTTTTTCCTGCTGCAATTTAAAGATACTAATAAATTATTGAATTTAACTTCAGTTGACTAAAATGCTTAATTAAGAGGGTATGTAGATGTTATGTACATAATCGAAGTTTCAAGTTGAAGACTAATTTTCTAGTTAAGTGAAAGTGTTAGTCACTTAGTTGTGTCTGACTCTTTGCAGTCCATGGACTGTAGCCCACCAGGCTTCTCTGTCCATGGGATTCTCCAGGCAAGAATACTGGAGTGGGTAGCCATTCCCTTCTTCAAGAGATCGTCCTAACCTAGGGATTGAACCTGGGTCTTTTGTGTTGGAAGGCAGATTCTTTACCATCTGAGCCACCAGGGAAGCCCAATTTTTCAGTTGGCCCCGACTGAAAATGAAGACACTTTATTTTTTATCGTCACGGAATATTCATGAACCGAGAATCTGGGTGGCAATCTCCAAAAGCGAGATATAAATCAAAGACAAATGGGGTATGACTGCTCTGTTGTGAGCCCTCAGGAAAACATGTAGGCTCCTCATGAAACAAAAGGGAAAAGGAGATGTAATCTCAAGTCAAAGGCAGGACCATTTAATACTAGAGATGCATTCAATGGATGCAGAAGATACCTGTCATGTATTAAACTGAGGATGCTGCCAAGAATCTACAGATAAACCAGGCTATGATGCCTGTCCTCAAGCAGGTTGCAGTCCGGTGAGGAAACTGGATAAGAGTCTCGTGCTATGAAGCCATGGTGTCACCGTGAGAGGATCGCAGAGCTGTGGGTCCAATATGTCTCCCAGCTGGGAGGGAGGGCATGGAGTGAGGACAGCTCTTGATCAGGCCAAGAATTAGGGCGCCTTTTACAGTTTTGCTGGAGGAGGGGCAGGCTGCCTGACACACAGATAGTCAGGTTGAGTGGAATGGAGATGGGACTGGCAACATGACAAACAAAGTGCAGAAGTGGGTAGTCCATACAAAGCACCAAAGAGAACAAAGACACAAGTGTTCATGTCACAGGTAACAAGAAGACAAGGTGAGAGGTGAGGATGCTGCCTTGTCATTGAGATTCTTAGATATTTACTGTAAAAATGTGAGAGATTTTTACCTTATTCATAGTTGGTAAATTAGGTAAGTGAAGACAGATGGGGTTCCTAACTAATCCTACTGTAAAATATGAATAATATTAGGAATACTGCTGAAAGTGGAAGCTGCTCAGTCATGTCCGACTCTTTGTGACCTCACGGACTATACAGTCCATGGAATTCTCCAGGCCAGAGTACTGGAGTGGGTAGCCTTTTCCTTCTCCAGGGGCTCTTCCCAACCCAACGATTAAACCCAGGTCTCCTGCATTGCAGGTGGATTGTTTACCAACTGAGCTATCAGGGATATTAGGTATTTAAAACTTCTTTTAAAGTTAATTTAAAAATATAGCAAGTCAGGAAGATGCAAGAGGTCAGACAGCTGAGTGTGAGCAGCATTTCAGAATTAGAAGCCCACAGTTGGCACCACCCTGAGGTCACACCAAGTCCAGTGAGTCTGAGGTCAGGTCCCCACAGGGCTGGTGACCGCATTTTACCCCACACCCTGAAGAGGAGAACCTACAAAGACAACCATTCGCCTAAAATTAGGGTGCTTGGAATAAGAGCCATGTGATGGTAAATTTCCCCAGAGCCCAGAAGGTGTGAGGAACTTGGAGAGTGTTCTGAGAGGAAGAAAAGCAGTGTCTCCCAAGAAACGAGAGCCCTCTAAGGCTCTCATGTTTTCATAAGCGTAACTTGTGCAGGAAAATGCAAACCCTCCAGACAGTGAGCTAGCAGGCTTCATGTCTGCAGGCTGGACACGTGGGAGTCTTCACCTGCTTTTTTTTTTTCATCTTCTGACCTGTTGTTAATGGTGCAGCTTTTCATCTTCAAGATCTTGTTCCTGCCAGGGCTGAGTTCACTTATGATTTATCTCCACTATTTCATTTCAGTCCCACCCACTTCAAAGTCTGCTACTGATCTACAAGTCCTTAAAAAATGGATCATTTCTTTGCTTTCAATCAGCTCCTCAGAAGCTGTCCCAGCATATGATTCTAAGCCATGTTTCAGATGGTCTCCATAGAATGTCTCCTCTGCCATATTTTGTTAAAAGATTGAGCTCCTCCTTCTCAGATAATAACCGCATAATCCGCCTCTCTTGGGGGTTTGCTTCTTAGGAAAAGTCCCAGCAGCAGTGGCTCAGCACCTGGGAAGCTCTAAAATCATCAAAGATTGATTGCCTTCACTTAATTCTTCCTGCCCACTCTGCTTGGAAGATAGAGATACGAACCCATTGACTCGGGTGCAGTCTGAGCCAACCAGCGTACTCAGAACATATGCTATTGCCTTAATTTTTTTAATTTATTTCATTGAAATATAGTTGATTTACAATATTATGCTTATTTCCTCTGTACAACAAAGTAATTCAGTTATACATATATATATATTCTTCTTCATACTTTTCCATTGTAGTTTATCATAGGATATTGAATACAGTTCCCTGTGTTCTACTGCAGGACTTGCTGTGTCTCTGCATCTGCTAATTCCAAACTCCCAATCCATCCCTCCCCCTTGGCAACCACAAGTCTGTCTCCTATGTCTGTGAGTTCCTTTCTGTTTCACATGTTTGTGTCATATGTAGATTCTACATGCAAGTGACGTACTAAGCTGTTTTAGTCCTGTTGACTCTTTGTGATCCCATGGACGGTAGCCCATCAGGCTCCTCTGTCCATGGAATTCTCCAGGAGAGAACACTGAAGTGGGTTGTCCTTTCCTTCTCCAGGGGATCTTTCCAACCCAGGGATTGAATCCGTGTCCCTCAAGTCTCCTGTGTTGGCAAGCAGATTCGTTACCACTGTGCCACCTGGAAAGCCCTCATGCAAAAGTGACATCACGTGGTATTCATCTTTCTCTTTCTGACTTCCTTCATTTAGCATGACAGCCTCTAGGCCCATCCATTGTTTTTGGAAATGGCAGTATTTCACTCTTTTTTATAAAAGATGTTTCAAAATTGTAGAGTTGGAATCACAGACAGTAGAGGTAAGTAATCCTAAAGAAGACTGTAAGGAAAACAGGAGTTCTAGAAGGAAAAGAAGACATTCATGGGCTTTGAAAAGTTTCCCAGATATGCCTCAGATAAGGAAAATAATGAGTTGTAAGAAATAAACAGAAATAAATATGAGAAGACATTAAAGCATCCTAAACCTATTGATCAAAGGGACTCTAGATGATACTAGAATAACATCTTTAGATAATATCTGAGAAATATCCACCATCATTCAAAACCACATTCAAAATATGAATAGGTGGTTATTTGGAAAATATACCCCAGCCTCACACTCCATATGAAAGAATTCTTGGGGAAATACTGACACCAAATAGCAAATGCATTATAATAGCAAGCTCTGGGTAGGCAGTAAAAAGATATTCTACAAATGGAAACAAAAATGAAAGTTAGAATTACAATCTAGGAAAATGTTAACTTTAGAATTAAAAGCACAAAGAAATAAAGAGGGACTTTCTGTTTTTCATATGTACCAAACCATACAAACCTAAGCAAATAAAGCAAAAATTAAACTGTTAATATTATAATTTGAGTGAGATGTTTTAAACTGCTTCTTTGAGATTTGGACAGATTTAAAAGATGAAAATAATTCCATGAAATAACTAAACAATAGTAAAATAAGTATGTATGGTTTAATTGGTATATATGAAATCTCATATTCCTTGAAAAGATTTTTTTTTAATGCCCATGTTCATGGAACATTTATAAAATAAATTACTTTCTTAGCTCAAAAGAATGCCTAAGTACATTAAAAAAAAAAAAAACTATTGAGTTCATTCTGTGAACATGAACTAAGAAGATCAGAAATAATTAATAATATAAAGGGACCAATAGTCATAATCCCTGGGGGATTAAGGAGACCATTCCTAGACAGATAAGTCTTGGACAAAGAAAAAATCAAAAGGAAAATTACAAGGATGTAAAAAGTTATGAAACTATCTTCACAGCTAAACCTGTGGGACAGAATGAAAGTAGTTTTCAGAATAAGAAAAAAATTGACATGAAATATCATCATTATTTACAAAGAAACTTAAAGAATAGAGTTGTGCTCATCCTATGAGTATATAAAATAATTTAAATCCAAAACAAAGAGGAAATAAAAATTCATTACAAAAGCTAAAACTGGGAAAAATTTTAAAGGTAGCAGAAATTTTAAAATTCAAATCTGAGTCAGTTTATTTATATGAATGCTTCATGAGCTTGTTTAAAGCAAAAAGAGAAGGCAAAAAAATGCACCAAATTAGGAGAGAGAAACAAGAAATAACTATAACTATAGAGGTAGAAGTGATTAAAGCAGTCATAAAAATATATGTATATATGAAACTTTCTGACAAGACATTTGAAAATTTAGAGGAAATGGATGACTTCCCAGCAAAATATATATTGCCAAAATTCACCCAAAAAGAAAGGGGAAACTTAAATACATCAGTTACCATAGGAGAGTTTAGAAAAAGACACTTAAAGATCTACCATTGAAAAAGACACCAAGGACAGATGGAGTCCCAGCTGAGTTTTATGTAACATGAATTTATATAACCTTCAAGAGAGAGGCTTCTCAAAGTTAAATTATCCCAGGCCTCAGAACAGAGATGAAAGGCCTCCCAATTCACTTCCCAAAGGCACCATAACTCTTTCAAAATTCTGATAAAGATAGAACAATATAGGAAAATCATAAATGGCTCTGATTTATGAAGACAGAAAAAAAAAAAAAAACTTATTGAAGTGTTAGAAATGTATTCCGGCATTATTTTCCTAATTTGTGAACATTTTTTTTAGATGAGCATCTAACCTGTCTCACGACAACAAACAAAACGAATAGACGACATGTACCTATGATGTTAGATGGTGGTAAGTGAAAATGGAGGAGAATTAAAGACAGGATGTAGACAGAGAGGTCTATTTAGATTTGTCAGAGAAGGAAACTCGCCAGTTGCTAGTCAAGACCAGACCAGGTGTATGTGGCCGAGGAGATGGGTGGGGAGCCTGACTCAGAGGGTGAAGCCAGGGTTAAGCCTCAGGGGCAACATAGAGACATGGGTCTGGATAAAAACAACCCCTGGGGAGGGTATGAAGACGATGTGGTCAAAGAGGTAACTGGGCATCAGAGGCAATGATGAGTATGTCTTTTAAGAAGCTCCTGGAAGGACTTCCCTGGCTGGAAATGGCAGTTTTGTAGTCTTGAGCTACCCCTGATAACCTAAAGCTGTGATGTTGGAGGAGATTTCCAAGACGGTTTAAATAGGTAAGGGGGAATCTAAGATTAGAGTTGTCTTCGTGGAGCCCTGGAGATCAGAGACCTGCTCAGAGGGAGATGTGAAACGGAGAAAGGCAGTTTAGACAACTCAGGAGAGCTTTACTCTAAGGAAGGGAGAAAGTGAGGCAATACTGAGACAGGAAAATAGAGATTTTTATCTGTTTATGATCAGATAACAGCATGTTTACATATAGATAGGGAAGATTAATTAATGAGAAGAAAGAGGAAGCATTCCTAGAGCAAGTCCCTGGACCAACTGGGGCGAGGGGTCTAAGACACACTTGCCGGAGGGGAGGCGGCTTGGCTGATCTTGACGGGAGGACATGGAGATGCTTGTAGGTGGTCCGCGTGAGAGGTGGACACCCTCCTCCGATAGCATCCTGCTCCTGAGAGAGACCCAAAGGGATGTGATCCACCAGGGTGAGAATGGAGAAAGAGGGTGGGAGTTTGAGGTGGGGGAGGGAGAGAGTGAGAGGACTCTGGGAATCCAGGATGGTGGTGGTCTGTGTGCGTGTGCTCAGCTGTGTCCCACTCTGCAGCTCCATGGACAATAGCCCACCAGGCTCTCTGTCCGTAGGATTTCCCAGGCAAGAACACTGGAATAGGGGAGCTTCCCCACCCAGGGACTGAACCCACATCTCCTGCATTGGCAGACAGATTCTTTACCACTGAGCCACCTGGAAAGGTAAGGGAGAATTCATCTCAGGTGCATTTATTATTCTTTAGCCACATTCAGCCGGGCAAGTGTGGTCATGGAGCCGGCACAAAGATGAATCACTGCTAGGTCATGTGGGTTCCATCATGCAGACATAAAAGAGAAAATTTATATAGTGTTAAAACTTGTTAAATAACATTTCTCTTTAACCATTCCTCTTTGACTTTGTTTAAAAAAAGAAGAGTATACGTGAACTGTTTAAGTACAATAATAACTATTTACACAAGACAGTTGGAATTATTATTTTAAAGGGTAAAATGCAGAATCTATTTTAATTAAAGTTAGACATTAGAGATGTATCCTTACTATTACAATTATAATTAAATATTGTCTTCAAGGATCTAGTCACTGTAATTAAAGTGTTTAATAAGTCATGTGGCATTTTCAAAGATAAAAATACCTCCTTTTTCATGAGATGATTCTGTAACTAGAAAATCCAAAAAGCTCTTTCTAAACAATTGGATTTAGTAGAAGAATTCAGTAAGTAAGGTGAATGAATATAAGGTAAAATATAAAAGCCATTAGATTTTTTTAGTTTAATAATGAGAACTTAGAGGAAATCAGAAAACTAACTGTTCACATGCAGGGTGATCTATTACCAGACAGCGTGAGGGCCCAGAGAGGACCATCCCTGCTCAGAAACGCTGGGAAACCTGGATGCTGAGGGTGCAGCTGGACCTCAAAAAGCTCCGTCCACTGGTCCACCCTCAGCTCAGGGGAATTCTGGAGGAATTCAGAGCTACTGGTCAGAAGAGGCCAGAACAACACCTGGACCAACACAGCCCAGCTCCTGGGGCTGAGGGTAACTCAGCCTCCCATCTCAACAGCTCAGCAGAAGGGCCATGCCAGGTCTCAGTCCAACTCTCCACACCTAACAGCAAGCATTCATTTAAAAGTAATGGAGAAAAGGCAAGGAAAAAAGACACACGCCATCTTCACGAGACAACAGGGCCAGCAGAATCAGACTCCAGTGGCCCCACTGTCGTCTCTCCCAGACAGTATTTTTAAATAACGGTGACTCATGAGTTACGGGCTCTGGTGGAAAAGACAGACCATGGACGTGAAGGGATGGTGGATTTCAGCAGAGATGGAAATTGTAGGAAAGGGTCAAATACCATGCTGACCCCAAAAATGCGAGTTGCAGGATACCACAGGTGAAGAACACACTTAACAGACTTGTCGGTGGACCCAGTGCCACCAAGGAAAAGATCCCTGGACCTGAAGCAACATGGCAGTGGACATTAGCTGAACCGAATACACAGATGCAGAGAATAACAGTGAAAATCCAGTT
This sequence comes from Capricornis sumatraensis, assembly GCF_032405125.1. Classification (NCBI taxonomy): domain Eukaryota; kingdom Metazoa; phylum Chordata; class Mammalia; order Artiodactyla; family Bovidae; genus Capricornis; species Capricornis sumatraensis. Next base: position 47,420,326 of record NC_091083.1, read on the forward strand.
GGTATCATTTAATAAGTGTTCTTCAACAATTCACCTGCAAGGTTGTCCATGTCCATCAGTGTCTCACTGGACACTCCTTGCCTTTCACCTATGCCCACGTGTAGCTGCAGAAAACAAGAACTGATGCCCTTTAGCAGGAACACTTGAAGGATCAGCTTTGACCTATAACAGCTAGAAGTCACCCAATATAGAGTCTGCCTACTTGTATCTGCCAAGGCAGGCAACAGTGCACACAATTTCCTGCCCCCCCAAAGCAAGGACATTTACACGAGTATATTGTTTTATTCTCATCACTCACATTCTCACCACACGCAGATCGCACTTTCCTCACCAGCATGCAGACCCGGTCCAGCTCCAGCCTTAGGTGAGGTAAGCCTCCGTTTTGTTGACTGTAAGAAGGAAATGACAATAAATATAAGACAGTGTAAGTAAAGAACCTAAACAATGCTCAGGACTGCATAGGCTCCTGATAAATGGACGCTCTTGCTCTAGCTTGGACTGAAGTTATTTTCACTATGTGTTCTCAAATGATAAATGTGCCCCAGCCTCAGATTGTTCCCAAGTTACAGAGCCTCTTTCCTTGGAAAGTAAGATGAACACCCACCTGCCTGACCTGGTGCAGGTGAGTCCTCCCACCAGCAAGAAGTCACAATAGGTCCTGTGAAGTTGGCTGTCAGCCCTCTGGTCCCTGAATTTTCCTACTGAATACGTGCGACCTTCTAAAAGCCTCTTTTGTACTTAACTCCCATAAGAGAGCTTGTAAGAGGAAGTGGAAATTTCCAAATATATTTTTCTTAAGTAAATCATGCTAGCACTTACAGATAAATTGGGGGAAAGTATATACCAGTCCATTTAATTATAGTGATGATACTATCCCATTAAACTTCTGTGAAGACAGAATACATAAAAATTTTAATAACATCACCTAATTTGACAGTTCCGATCTGATTCCCTCTTGTTCTTTGTCCTCGTTGTACTTAAATATACAATATTGTGTTTAAAAATGATCTGGGGCAAATGGCAGCGTGTTAATGATCGGACATATCAGAATGAGTCATGTAAATATGAAAGCAATAATTAATTTCAACCACAGAAGAGCAGATTAATCACTTGTGCAAACTTAAAATCACACGTAATTTGTCAATGTTTATGTCAGGAAAGCTCTAGAGTAGCTTCGGATCCACACACCTGCATTAAAATTACTTAATGATATTTCAAATGATATTAATCAAATATGATGAATAGAAAAGAGAATAGAGTTGGGACCCATATGGCAGTTTCCATAGCTGAGATGGCTCCAAGCACTTGGCAAATGAATGACCGAGGTGAACAGTGGCTGGTAAACATTGTGAGGTCACAGGCCCACTGTAGCCCACAGTCACCCTTGCATCCCAGAGCTCATCTTCCTACTTCAATGCAGCCTCTTAATGTCAGCATCTTTAACAGGCATGGACGAAGCAGAAGAAGTCTTATAAACACATCATTATGAAAAGGAGCTATGATGGGGCAAAAAAACTCAGACTGGTCCATCTAACCAGCATGGAACCCTTGCTCCATCTCTCCAGAGTGATGGGGAATGTGTGATCTCCCCAAGCTCTTACTCTTTCTTGTTGATCACATCCAAATCAGTTGGTTTCTCATGGCATTGCCATTTCTTTATTTAGAATAGGGTCCTCAACCTCCAGGATCTAATGCCTGATGATCTGAGGTGGAGCTGATGCAATAATAATAGAAATAAAGTGCACAATAAATGAAAGACACTTGAATCTTCTTGAAACCATGCATTTGCTCCCATCTGTGGGAAAACTGTCTTCCAAGAAAAGGTTGGGGACCGCTGATTTAGAAAACAATTTTAGAATTGTAATTGCCATTGAGCACAAGCAAATAATTTTAGTGAAATTTGCTATAGTATAGCTCCCATACTGAAAAGTGGACAAGTTAGTCATAAAAATGTGCACAACTGACGTACACGAAGTGAAAAATTCTCCCGAAGCAAATGTATCCGTGTCACCCCCATGCAGATCAGGAAATAAAACACCACCGTCAGCCCCAGGTCCCTGCCCTCCCCCAAAGGCTTCTGCTATCTGGACTTTAACACGTGAGATGAGTCTCTGCATTTCAAAATTGTTAGGAACGTTCCCAGTGGTTTGAATAAATCACAATCCTTTTATCCCTCCTAAATGTGTTGGTTGGCCCTTGGAGTTGGCATGAAGAGTTCCAACGTAAAGATTCTTGGATGTATCTCTGGGTGAACGTGTGTCCTCATTTTGGTGGGATACATTCCTAGGAGCAGAATTGCTGGTGACACCCTCTGTTTATGTCCTGTTTCAGAGTACAACCACAGAGCAGTTTCACCCATAGGTATTTCCTTCCACCAGCTGTGGCTGAGAGTCCAAGCAGGTCTGCCTGCTGGCCAGCCTGCATTTCAGCCGCTTCAGTTGGCTGGTGCCTAGTGGGATCTCGTTGGCTCTAAGTTGCATTTCTTTGTGATTAATGAGGTGGACACTTTTTCATATATTTATTGACTGTTTGTAGAACCTCTTTTGTGAAGTGGCTGTTCAGTTCTCTGGAGTGTATTTCCATGGGATTGTCTGTCTTTTTTATTGATTTGTAGAACTTCTTTATATATTCTGGACATAAATCCTTGGTGCCATTTGAATTGCAAATATCTTCTCCTAGTCTGTGGCTTGCTCTTTCATTCTGCTAATGGCATCTTTTGATGAAAGATCTTAATCATACGAGGGCCAGTTTACAAATTTTCCCTTTCTATTCAGATCTTCTTTTTAAGACCCCTTACTCACTCCCAAGGGCAGGAAGATATCCTCACATTTTCTTGTAGGGTTTTTTTTGTTTTCCTTTCACATTTGTATCTGTAACCCATCTGGAATTCATTTTTGTGAATGATATGAAATTGGGTCAAAATAATTTTTATTTCAGGGAAACAATGGTGAATAAACCACAGTGACTGACTTTAGAGACCTTGTTGTCTAATGAGGGACGTGGACAATTGGGCAATTGCTTACAATATAGTAGGTATTTCTAAATAATACTGTAATGAGAAAAGGAAATGTTTGTCTTCAAACTGAATTTTGAGATTGTGCACATGGGCCTGAGGAGTACAACTTCTTTGGTCTGGCTGGTAACAAGCGGCAGGTTTCCTGGCTTAAGCACTGTGGACATTTTAGAGAAAGGAGAGCAATGTCATTCAGCACAGCCATTAAGGCAGCAGTCCTGCCTTTTCCCGTGGGTGAATCCAGGCATGAATGTCCTGGGACAGTAGAAGGAGGTGTTTCAGTAAGAGATGGTGCCGGAGCAACATGGCATTGCAAATGCCTCCTATTTCCTTAACAAAGCAAGAATCATTATGTCTTCCACAGGGTTATCAAATCCATCCAGGCTCAGAATCAATCAAATCTGATATTTTGAAGCTTTTCTAAAAGGTGCCCACATGCCAAATTTAAAACATTTAAACTACGGAATAGCTTTATGAGAAAACATCTTTGCCATCGTCGTGTAGTTTCTGAATTTTTTAGCAGTGAGTTATTTCTCCTGACCATCTGATGATTTAGCCCATCCTTTTTCACAATGTTTTCATCATAGGGTTAAAAAAAAAGTACATGTCTTTTCAGTCCAATTAATAATTATACTCCTTGGAGGAGGGACATAGACTACTCATCTTTGCCTTCTTCCATTCTTAGACCCTATAATAGACGATTAATGAGTATTTGTGCCTTAATTATTATCTGAAAACACCGAACTCATTTCTGCCTACCAGGCTCTCAAATGTAGTATATCGTGTAACTGATACCCAGCTAAGGCTGGTCCACAGACGAGCTGTGATCACTCTGCTTGGTGTCCAAACTCGTTCTCTGGAAAACCTCCTTGTAAGTGGCCCTAAAGGAACGTGCGTAGTTGCGTGCCATGTGCCATCATCAATATACGACACTCACAAGCCAATGGTGTGATATGTCACGCAAAAGAAGAAAGGTCTAAATTGTGGGGAAATACCTGAACGTGACAGGATCCTTGCCTGGAAGGAAAAGAGAGGGCAGAGCAGGCAGTTTCATTAAGGCCAAAATGAAAAGGTGTTAGAGTCTCAAAAGCCTGGCGATTTTTTCCTTTCACTTTTGAACATAGAATGGGCTAATATGTTGAAGAAAGTATCAGGTGATTAGTGTTCTCATGAAATGGAAGTGGAGGGGCATTCATTGTCATAGAGTGTGTGTGTCTGTTTCTGTGTGCCTGTGTGTATATACATGTCTGTGTTACTGTTTGTGCACACGTGTGTGCTTGTTTCTATCTGTGCATATGTGTCCATTTGTTGCTGTGCTGTCTCTGTGTCTGTGTCTGTGTTGCCGTGTTTGTGTGCACCCGCATGTTGCTATGTTTATGCCTGTCTACGTGTGTCTATGAGTGTATATGTCTGTCTGTGTTGCTGTGTTTGTGCTTGTCAGTGTGTCTGTTTCTGTGTTGCTGTGTTTGTGTGTCTGTCTGTCTGTCTATATGTGTCTGTGCATCTCTGTTTGTGTGTCTTAGTTCAGTGCAAATCTTTTTATTTTGTTAAGGCACAAATACTTCTTCACTTTTCCTTTCTCAATATCTGCACATTCTAACTGGTGTCTAATTTCATTGTTGAAAGGGAAACTGTTCTACTACTATCTGATACTTGGTGTTAGTTACACTCATTCTTGGAATTATTTAAAATTCCACTGAAGGAACAAACTTGAACTGAGATTTTTTTTTGAGGAACTTAAGCACACAGAATTGAGATCTGAAATCTGCTAGTTTGTGCAGATATACCCCAAGACAGGAAGTGAGGGTTTGGGTTGCCTTAGTGGAAGGGAAATGACTCACATCATGCTGGTATCTATTTAGTGTCTTAAATTAGTTTCCTGTTGGTTTAAAGCCCAATATTGATATGGTTATATGAAACTTTATTATATTAAACTGCAATTCACCTGTTCCCTTTTTCTACCTATCATTCAGCCACCACACTTTAAATACCTGTTAAGACATGCTTAGTACATAAATTAAAGTCTTGTAAAATCTGAGCTGACTTCATAGAACATGCTCATATGGAAAATGTTGCACCATCAGCTAAGTAAGAACAAAGGTCTCAAAACCACTGGGTTTGGAGACAAAGCACAAAGAACTTTGGGATGACATTGCAAATGAGCCCATTTGACCCTCCTAAAAAATGGATATATATTTACACTAAAAGGTATTTCAGAAGTAAAATTGTTTTTACTTATTTATTTCTTTACTTATTGTCATATACTTATCCAACATATGTCAAATCATAAGGCAACTTAATACTGCCTAAAAATAAATCTCAGAGTGAAAGCTATAGTTAAGTATTCTTACTGGAAACTGAGGGAAAAAACTGAAAGATTTCACATATGTATATACATAGAGAGAGAACATTTAAAAATTCTTGACTGATTTGCACTAAAAGTCCATGAAATCTTCCTGGCATTTCTCCTGAGGTCCCTTCACAAGAGAGCATCTGAGAAACAAAGATGAAGAAAATAACAGGCCCTGCCTATCTGGCTGCTCTGCTGCTGGGTGAGGTGGTTTCAACGACCCAAAGTTGACCACAGGAAAGCACCCTGCAGATGGCAGGTGTGGGACAGCATTTGATGTGCAAGTGGGCTCTGGCTTTCAGGCACCTTCGTGATGGTAGTTGCTTTACAAAATGCAATGGCCAGCAATTTTCACCTGAGAGTGAACAATTGAAAACCTAATTTAAGAAGCAAAATTATCCCTTGGAAAATTGGAAAACATTATTTCTGGGTGTATCTGTGAGGCTGTTTTGGGGAGAGATTAGCATTTGAATCCGTAGACTTATGGGAAGAAGAAGACACTCCCCAATGTGCTAGGTGTGACCCAAACACGGAGCAATAAGGCAGAGGATGGCCAGCTTGCTGTCTACTGGGACTGGACATCCATCTTCTCCTGCTCCAGACAGCAAGGTCCAGTTTTCCAGGCCATGGGCCTCAGGCTGGAAGTTATACCGCCACGTTCCAGGTCTATAGACCTTCCGACTTGGACTGAATTGCATTCCTGGGTTTCCTGGGTCTCCAGCTTACAGTTGGTGGATAGTGGGACTTCTAACATGATGTGAGCTAGCGCCCATAATAAATCTCCTCTTATGTCTCTCTATCCTACTGGTTCTGTTTCTCTAGGGAACCCTGATCATACATTCAGACTGTTGGCAGAATTGCTTCCTTTCCTGCTGTATGTCCCTGGCTTCTAACTCCCTATCAGGTAGAGGCTGCCCTCAAGTCCTAGAAGGGCAGCCCCTGGTCCCCAGCAGTGTGGTAGCACTCTTCTCCAAGGTGGTCTCACTCTGGTCCAAGACCGAGTCCTGAAGAACAAGACACCCCACCATCTTGGCCTCACACAGTAACCTAATCAAGAAAGTGGCATTCGTCATCTGCGCCATTCTCTCCTGGTTACAGACGTGTCACAGGTCCCACCCACACACAGACAAGGGGACAGAACTCCACATTGCATGACCCACTGGGGTCACCTACCAGTTTCTTACTCAGTGTTCAAGAACAGTGGGTAAACTACAGGGGCTTGTGAGCCCCACACTGCAGAGCTGCAGTTGAATTCTGCCGTTAGATCATTCTCAAGTCAAAGCACCAAAATACATGTTTTAAGTTTTCCGTTCAGATTCTATAGTGTTTGTTTTCTGAATCATAATCCAACGGCTTCCTTACTGGATTACTATCATCTCATTAAAACCCACAAGTTCGGCAACACTTCCCTTTATACTTCTTTCCCTCATGAAAGCTGCTCCAAAAATAACAATAAACACAGGGAGCTCACTGAAGTGGTGGTAGCATTTCGGATTCCTAATTTGTTTCCCCTTATTACATGTAGGAAGAGTTTTATTTCTGTGATGGACGGCTTTAGAGAAGGCGTCTCCATCGTGGAAACAAACTCACCTTTGATGATCTTCACTCAGTGGCACATGGCTGTAGATTTATCTTTGATCAGAACTTTATGATCCAAGGCTCCCCTGATGGCTCAGACAGTAAAGAATCTGCCTGCAATGCAGAAGACCTGGGTTCGATCCTGGATTGCGGAGATCCACTGGAGAACGAAATGGCTACCCACTCCAGCATTCTTGCCTAGAGAATTCCATGGACGGAGGAGGCTGGTGGGCTAGAGTCCATGGGGGTCACACAGAGTTGGACACCACTGAGCAGTCGACTACTCACTTTATGATCCAAAGCAATGAATCCACACTTGTGTTCCTCAAGGTAAGAGTGGTACAACTTGGATAAAGGGGTTTAGAGATGGGGAATGGGAAGTGTATCCAAATGAAAAAGAATTGTGAAATGCTGAGTTTTAGGAAAACCCCAACAAAACATGATTCTGTTACACTACATACCTGTTAGAAAGGCCAAAATCTGGTCCCCACCTCTTTGCTGGCGTCAGCTGGTGGCAGTTCCCACCTCTGGAGCCCCCAAATCCCGTCCTGGGTGCTCCTCTCCATCTTCACGTTGAGCCTTGGGGAAATCCCCTCGTGGTCTCTCTCCTGCCACAAACGTTTATTCAGAGAAGCCCAATTCTTTCCAAGGGTTCACTTGGTTAGGTAAGGTTCACCTGGGATGATCCTCTGTCTTAAAATCAAGGTGCGTAGAACCTAATCCAATCACAGGAGAGCTAGCCCATCATTTTCACAATCCTGGTGATTCTATGAGGCTTGGATCAGCAGGGAGGAGGCTTGGGGCATCTTAGAATTCTGCCTACCACAGTAGTCCAGGAAATATGGTCTTCATTCCGGGTGGCTTAAAGGGACTCAGAGTGTTTTGAAGAGCCAGCAGCCTCTGCCAGAGAGATTATTCCTGTGCCTGGCTTCATTCATCATTAGGGTTTGAAAGGAACAGTGGCTGTCTCTGCTGCCCTCAGTGAAACATTTGATTAAAACAGAGAAGAGGCCAAGAAACACTGTCTTCCACTAATCACTGAGTTGTCTTTCCCAGAACTAGTGAGGGTTCAGATGGCTCTTTGACAGGCCCACAGCTGTGCAGCCATCTTATCATTTGAAATATTCTCTTCTGAACATTCTGCTCCTGAGACATGTCTCTCCCTCTGTTCGCTCACACTGGGTTTTAACTTAAGATAGCATCTTCTATACCATACCAGCTGTTCTTTGGAGGACACTTAGGGTTCTAATGCATGTTAGAAAAGGAAATGGCTTGATCCTTTCTGAGAGAACAGTCATGTTTCCCACAGAACATTGTTAACTGTATTTTTCCAAAGATGGCCACAGCAACATCTCCTGTCCTCCCGTGTCTTGTGACTTCAACTCCCCTCCCATTCAGAGGTGAAGCCTATTTCTCCAGCATTTAGTCTAGAGGGACCTGAGTCACTGAGTCGATATAGTAGCTTCGAAAGCAGAAAAGGCCTGTGCCTTTGGGGACCTGCCTTCTGGGATCCTGGTCACACATGTGCTGTCCCACTATATGAGGCTACCATGTTGTAAGGAAGCCCAACTCTTCACTGGGAGGCTCTGAGGCTGCAGGGGGACAGGTTGCCAGCCTGTACCCTGCCCCTCCTTCCTGTGGTCCTGCACCCACTGCCCTGGGGCTGCAAATATGTGAGGCCACAGGCCAGACAAGCCCTTCCCAGACTGTTGCAGGCCCCTCCATTATGGAGGGAGTGGGGTGTTACCAAGAGGAGCTAATCAGAACATTCCACTTGTCAGAACTGACAAACTGATTTCTCTAGACATAACATAGAGAAGCTTGTCTGCTGTAAGGATTTTCAGGACAAAATACAGAATGCATTTGCTATTTTAGTCAAAGACACACTGGGGATCTGAACATGGTCTGCAGACTCCCACAGCTCAAAAGAAGACACAAAAAATCTAACCATCATTTCACATTCACATTTAACAGTATCAGCTCTGAGTCACAACGGGAGGCAAGATCACTGCTGCAGTGTTATGTAAATGTATAAATGGACATTTGTGTATATGAGAATTTGTGATTTTGAGTTCTAAGTATAAAAACTTGTAAAAGGCAGGATAATGATCATCTAAAATTTTAATAAGTAATAAATACAATTATAGTAGATCAGGAATTTTTGAGACAAACTTATATTCATTTATTTTTCCTAGTTTATTAGTCCTCTAGGAGTTTTGGAGTCAAAAGCAATTCACATTTGCAGAGTAATGTGCTTAGCCTCTTATTCCTTGATAAATGTTATCATTTAGACATTTTTAATAAGGTGAAATTGTTGCTATTAATACTTTCCAAATGATAATTAGGGACAATGGAGTTTTCCTAAGTATCAATAACTTAAACTAACTTAAGCGTTAATGTGAACAAACCAAAGTGCCCTTGCATGTGTGGATAGACTTTCTCAGGAAAGTCTGATGAGCTTGGAATTCCAGTCTTAGATAAGAATGTCAGAGGGTCCTCTCCGCGCAGTGAATGGGACTTTGTCTAAAATGAGTTATTAACAAGATGAAAGATATTGTTCTTAACATCTATTTTTAGCAGCCTTGTCTGAAAAGACCTTAAGCATATGACTCATGACAAAGTTTAATCCTTTTTCAAATATCGCAAGTGCTGGCTTCATGCATTTTAAACCTGGGGCACTTGGAGCCTGGAGCCTCTCTGCCAGGAAGTGGAGCCTCAGCTGGATCCCGCGAGTACTTCTTTTACAAAGTTCCCATACTAATGCAAATATTTACTTCCTTTTGATTCATCACCACTAAGGTTATGGGAAATAGAGTTCAGCAGCCACATTAAATGCAGATGGAAGAAAGAGGGTGGGAGAAAGGAGTGAACTGAAGTCTTTTTCTGCAAGAAAGGACATCCTGGCTACCATTCCAGGCAGTGCTGGATGGTAATTTGATACCATTTTTCACATTAATCCTTTGCTTCTGTAACTCTGCCAGAATAGAAGTAAATACTCCAATCCTTGCAGCTGTACTTCTCAATAATTTTTATTCCTATCTCAACATAGGGAAAAATCATTCTCTTAGGTTAATTGAGTGACTAAAAAAAAATTGATTAAATAAAATTTCTGAAATTGAGTGTTTTTAAAACACTTTTTGTTATTTCCAATGTATGAAGTTATAAAATCAGTCAATAATTTTGGGGGAAAATTCCCTTATGGAGCACTACATTGATGTATGTAGTATAAATGACTGTAATCTATTTAATTATTAATATAAATGAAGCTTTTAAAGTACTGGAAACATGATTTGAAATTCCTGGGTATATATTCAAAAAACAAAAAAAACAAAAACACTAATTCATAAAGACACGTGCAGTTCAATGTTCATAGCAGCACTGTTCAACTGTTTACAGTTGATTCCTTCAGGTTGGTCCACAAGGAGTATGAATCAGAAGTCACCTGCCCATCTGTTTGTTATATTTAGTTTCGTGGTGCTTCCTTGGGTGCACCTACCCCTGGGCAGAGCCTGTACATCCTCCAGTTTCCTCCAGGACCCAACAATTCTTACCATCTTGTACATGACTGGGATCGTTGTTTTATTTTATTGCTATTGATATTTCCATTTACAATCCCAGATGAAATGTGATATTGTTATGCCCAAGTCGAGAAATCTCCCAACGACCACCAGGGAGCCGATATCCAATGCAAAAGCAAGAGAGTTTTTATTACCAAGCTCGAGCTGGGGCTCCCACCGATACCGACACAATGGCTATAGGGAGGAGCCCCAGCTCTTGGATTACATTGCTTATATAGGGAGTATACATGGAAAAAAGGATTTCTAGGTAGGGGAACATCTGATTGGTCACTTTCTTTCTAAGGGTTGTGTGTTGGTTCTTGATTGGTCCCTATTGTCTAGGTAGACCACAAGTTCCTGAGCGTTAAGTCAGGAGATTTTGGTCTGGGGTCTGATTGGCTCGTGGGTGGTGGGGTGAGGTCAGCGGATTTCCAAAGGCTCTTGGATTTCCAAAGGCTCTTTTCCCGGAACCTTACAAAATGGAGTTTCTCTGTTAACAAAATGGAGTAGCTTAGATTCTTCAGTATTTCTTACTTTCTCACCTGATGGACATTGTGACGACAGAATTCTAGATTCCAGTGATGAACCCCCAGAACTCTGATGCAAGGTTCCACCAACTTCACTGTTGCTGTTAAGAAACCAGCCCCCAGTGCCAGTATGTTGTTCTTTCCAAGTAATGCAAATTTATCCTCCCTCTCTCAGGAGGCTTTAAATATGCCCTTTATCCTCTGCATGCTAAAAATTCAGAAAGCTGTGTCTACATGTCAATTCTTTTTCATGGTCTCGTCAGCACAATTTAGTCTAGAGGCCCTCCTTTCTTCAGTTCCAGCAAATTCTACTCTATTTTGTTAGCTCACCACTTCCTGGATTCTCTCCTTTTTTGGAGTAGATTTCTACTGACTCCTTGATTGACCTCTTATTTATTTATTTTTAATTAAATAAATTTATTTATTTTAATTGGAGGTTAATTACTTTACAATATTGTATTGGTTTTGCCATACATCAACATGAATCCGCCACAGGTATACACGTGTTCCCCATCCTGAACCCCCCTCCCTCCTCCCTTCCCGTACCATCTGTCTGGGTCAACTCAGTGCACCAGCCCCAAGCATCCAGTATCATGCATTTGATTGACCTTTTAGTTTCATTTCCTCTTTCTTTATCTCTTTTTTCCAAAATCTGACAGATTTCTTTGTCTAGTTCTTTAATCTCTTCAATGGAATTTTATTTTCCTATTTCTGAAGTACATTCTACTGAAAATTCCAAAAATGTGAACGAAAATGCTTTCTGGCTCATTGATGTCTTCAGTCTCACCCATAAAACAAGAAAAGGAGCTAAACAAACTGAAAATCAACCACTCTTCTTAAATCCATCAGAGAGCTGAGTCACAGGACAAACCACTGGCCCCCCTAAAATGAATGTATAGAAGATAGTTAGGGAGAATCACTCTCATATCCCCATGAGCAGAAACTTCTTCAAGAACCAGTAACAACTATCATTTTAAAATTAAAAGGAAAAAATAAAAAACAATCCAAGAATTCTTTGGGGATTTTTAAATCCCTTCTAATCATAGTCTTTCCTTATTTCTTAGAACCATTATCTTGTTGAACCTTTCTAAAGATATTACCAATAGAAGATGATTTTTAAAATCTTTTCTGTGTCTTTGGTTTTTTATGTGACATATACAATTGGTAACAGTATTTATTCATCCCAGAAAATTTTTGAGTGACACTCCAGGTGTTCCGCTGGTGACCCTTGGTTGTCTGCCCATGTTTGGGAGTTGAAGGACTAGTTCATGACAGAATGGAGGCTGCTCAGAGTTTCTTCTGTAGCCTTTGACATCTGTCTCTACCAAGTCCTCGCTCACGTGGACAGATTGACTGTGATGCCTGCTCACCTGGGGAAGCGGTGGTGACTGGAGGGTTCAGCACAGAATGGCCACTTGGGAAGCAGGCAGTACTTCTGGGCCCAGTCGTCTCCATCCCTAAGAGAAGGAGAAAGGCTTGACCCTAGGGTGTCAACACCAGCAACTGAAGCCTTCACCTTTCCCAAGTTCAGTGAGGATGCATCTCATTTGGCCCCAAAGAAAGTGCCACCCTGGAAGGCAGTGTGCATGTGTGTGTAAGTGTGTGTGTGTGTGTGTGTGTCTGCAGTGACTTGCAGAGCTCTTCCACTGACAGTTTTGCAATTCCTGACATTGATCTCTGCCCCACTTCCCACTCTCAGTTCCCACACATTTAAGCAACAACAGGAGGGGCTCAGGGACCCTTCAGAGGGAGCACCTTGCCCCTCCCCTCATGCAGTTTCCCTTGTGTTAGCTCTGCTTTTCTTTATGCATGGGTCTCAATACTTTCTACATTCTACATGTTTATCAATATTACTGATTGGCTGTTGGCTCACCTTTTCTCCTCTCAGACATTTTATGAATATTCTTTGGGCTTCTTTACTGTTACTCTAAAGGGTTTTCAGCCCTGGGTGTTCTTTGGAAGGAATAATGCTAAAGCTGAAACTCCAGTACTTTGGCCACCTCATGCGAAGAATTGACTCATTGGAAAAGACTCTGATTCTGGGAGGGATTGGGGGCAGGAGGAAAGGGGGATGACAGAGGATGAGATGGCTGGATGGCATCATCGACTCAATGGATGTGAGTTTGAGTGAACTCCGGGAGTTGGTGATGGACAGGGAGGCCTGGTGTGCTGCAATTCATGGGGTCCAAAAGAGTCAGACATGCCTGAGCAACTGAACTGAATTGAACTGAACGAGTTTTCAGGAAGGAGAGGGAATAATTCCATGTCCCCTTCCTGCTAACTGGAACACAGAGAAAGTCATGCAGACCCTGCATAGCATTCTGTGTTCAGTCTCTTTCAGGACTCTTAATGACAGCATATTTCATTAAGAACCTGCCCATCATTTATTTGTTTTCTGATTTTTTTATATGTACTCACTTCTAACTTTTTATACTTAGAAAACATGCCACAATGAATATGATCTCTTCATGTAGCTTTTGACTTTGTTTCAGTTGTTTTCTTTGGATCAATTCCCAAAAATAGGATTACTGAGTCAAAGGAGATATTTATTTTTATGACTCAAGGTTTTCCAGAAGAATGATGCCAATTTACAATGACACCAACAGTACATGAAAATAATAGTTGCACCTTTTTCATCTCTAGTCACTAAAACTCTTTTAAATATTTGCTTTCTTGTGTCTTCTATATGTTTTAAAATTTTTGATTAGTTTGTTAAGTCTCTATTACTTTTGCCTGGCTCATTAGCAAAACAAATGGCTTTTAAAAAGTCATCCCTTTGATTTCTTTTTTTAGTGAAAGCACAGACTTTATTCAGATTCTTTTGATTTTAATGTGCTAAGTCACAGTAGCCCACCAAGCTATATTGTCCATGGGATAATCCTGGTAAGAATACTGGAGTGGGTTGCCAGGCCCTCCACTAGGGGATCTTCCCAACCCAGGGGTTGGCAGGCAGATTCTTTACCACTAGTGCCACCTGGGAAGCCCCTTCATGTGCTAACTTTTAGCCAATAAATCCAATAAAATTAAGTCCTGCACTTTACTCAATAATTTCTTCTTTCTCTACCTCTAAAAGAATCCAATGAAAGTCACTCAGAAAGATCTGCTATCCATCCACTTTAGGGTTCCATTTTCACTAGAAATATATTACTTTTTCAGGTAGTAATAAGCTTTCCTCTTGTCTGTGTAATTACAAAACAACAGATACAAAAAATGAACAAGCCAATTGGCTTTAAAAGCTAAAAACATTTCTTTAAAAAAAATTTTATGGTATCAACAAACATTATTTGAGACCAAGAAATAATTGGTTAAACAAAATGTTTCTTCTGCCATTATGTGTGAATACTAGATATTGTTTTCAAGACAACATAAGATAAATTCTATTGTCTATTACCTAGATTTCACTTAATACCAGATTAGAAACAACAAACTAGAAAAGCCATTTGAGACTAAAGCAATCATGTTAGAAGGATGCTTAGAAAGTTCAGGAAGAGAAAAAAAAATTCAAATCATGTTTTATAGATAACAACAACAAAACCCTGGCTTTTAAGTAATAATCAACTGAGTCATCCAAAAGCTTAAAATCTGTTCAAATCCCACTTAGAGAAAATTATTTGCAACATATTTAAGAAAATTACTTTTATTTTATAATTCTTGAAGTTAAAAAGTAATCAACATGAAAATTATTTGTATGGAACATATAACATGGATATAAATGAGAAACTTCTTAAGAAGTAAATTCTGTTTAAAAATGTCATTTTATAGAGTTAAAATTTTGGGAATCTTTTGACTATTTGCCACCTGATGAGTGTATTGGGCAGAGAAAGCAATGGCACCCCACTCCAGTACTCTCGCCTGGAGAATCTCAGGGACAAGGGAGCCTGATAGGCTGTTGTCTATGGGGCCGCACAGAGTCGGACACGACTGAAGTGACTTAGCAGCAGCAGCAGAGTGTATCGGGACTCAATGCTGAGTGGGATTCTTCTTTTTAATTTAGTTTATCTATTTATTTACTTTTGCTTGCACTGGATCTTTGTTGCTGTGCGAAAGCTTTCTCTAGTTGCAGTGAACAGGGGCCACTCTCCAGTGATGGTGTGCGTGCTGCTCATTGCAGGGGCTTCTCTTGTGGAGCACGGGATTTAGGCGCACAGACCTCAGTAGTTGCGGTGCACAGGTTTAGTTGCCCTGCAGCAGGTGGGATCTTTCTGCACCAGGGATCAAACCTATGCCCCCTACATTGACAGGCAGATTCTTATCCACTGGACCACTGCTGGTGCTGCTAAGTCATTTCAGTCATGTCTGACTCTGTGCGACCCCATAGACGGCAGCCCACCAGGCTCCCCCGTCCCTGGGATTCTCCAGGCGAGAACACAGGAGTGGAGCGTCATTTCCTTCTCCAATGCATGAAAGTGAAAAGTGAAAGTGAAGTTGCTCAGTCGTGTCTGACCCTCAGTGACCCCATGGACTGCAGCCTTCCAGACTCCTCCGTCCAGGGGTTTTCCAGGCAAGAGTACTGGAGTGGGGTGCCATTGCCTTCTGCACTGGACCACTGAGGAAGTTCTTTTTCTTTTTTTATTGAAATATAGTTGATTTATAATTTTCTGTTAATACAGCAAAGTGATTGGGTTATACATATATATATCTATTCTTTTACATGTTCTTTTCCATGATAGTTTATCACAGGATACTAGAGTTTTGTTTTTTGGTTTTTTTTTTTTTAGATTTGACAACGTATATTTAGTCTATATGCTGACTGGAATTCTACCCAGATGTGTCGGATGATAAATTTGGATGGAATAGTTAGTAAATAATATATTGTAAATTAATAAATGCTAAATTTGTCCTCAGAGGAATAGGTACTTTTTGTACAAGATGATAGAAAATATAAATAAAAAGAGTGTCAAGTGCTGTTATGGGCTGAATGTCTGTGTCTGCCCAAAATCCAGATGTTGAAATCGCAGGACCCAGAATGGTGTCAGGAGGCAGTGATTTTGGGAGGTGATGAGTTCATGAGGGGTGAGCCCTTGATATGGATTTGCATTCTTACAAGAAGAGACACTGGAGAGCTTGCGTCCACCTCTGCCTGGGGAACCAGGTAGCAGGTCCCCACCAGACACCAGGTTTGTAGGTGCCTTGATCTTGGACCTCTAGCCTCGAGAACTAAGAGAAATACGTTCTTATTGTCTAAGCCCCCAAGTCCACAATATTCTGCTATAGCAACCCAAACTAAGACAAAAGCTGAGAGGTAAACATTGACTCAGACAAACAGGAAACTGTCCAGAGAGCGTATTAGCATCTTCAGATCCCTGCTTTGCCAGGCGTCTTAGTGCATTTTATTTCCAAAAACCAGATTTTAAAAAGAAAGTCTACATTCTTATTCATTTAATTGGAAAATGCTAGCCACATGATTTTAGCTTATAGTAGAGGAATGATATGTGAAAATAATTCAGTGTGCACCCTGTTCAAGAAATACACTTTTTTGTTGATTGACATCTTTAAAATTTCTGCTTTTTCACAAATATGCTGGTCACTATGTCCCCAAGCACATTGACACTAATATAAAGATCATATCCATCATCTATGAAAATTGTACAAATGAAAATTAAGTTTCATCTGTGGGTGAAATTAAAATTCTTGTCATTGTAAGAATGTTGAAACAGAATACTTACACGCTGATGAAAACAGAAACAAGAGGATAAAATTAGACCTCATGCTGATGCGTTTACCCATAACCTACATCAAATAGAAGTGAAGAAAAATTATGTGATGAAACCCCAACTTAGCAAAGGCTTTCATAAAATCAGGGGGGGATACGAAGATAGTCAAATTCCATCACCAGGGTTCAAGGTGCACGCTGGCATGTAGATCATGTCAGGGGGTCGCAGAGTCCAGGATGGTCCCCAAGGCTGCCTGCACCTCCCCTGATGACGACAGCTGCCCTCAAGAGTTAGGAACAATAACAGACATGCTTCCCTTATTTTATGGAAAAAGGGTGAGAAAGGAAAGGAAAGCGGTCTCCATCGTGCTCAAAAAGAAACACAGCTGCATCCTCTTCTGACATCACTGGAGACCAACAATCGGTTAAACAAAACCTTCTTCTGGTCTATATCTGATTTCCAAGACAGTCTTATGAGGCAGGGACAGTCACTGACCCATTTTTCAGATGAGGAAAATGAGAGCCGAATCATTTAAGAGATTTGTTCAAAGGTGTGATTTGTCCTGACAAATGATGGAGATGATTCAAAACACAGCAAGATTGTCCAAGCCAATGTTCTTAACTATTAAGCTGCACTGCTGCCCCAACGTGTTTGACAGCATCTGCGTTAGGCAGTCAACTCCTGTTAACAACTAAATAATTGATAAAAGTGAATGAAGATCAGTCATGAATGAATACTCTTTAAACTCTCCAAAGACAAAAGAGATTTCATGCCAGAGGAGACACAACCTTCCTTCACATGTTTTTTGAGCCATGCTTAAAGAGAGCTTCCTGGATGCAGTCCTTGTCCAGAGCAGATGCTAAGATTCTAACAGGGTGGTTTTCTCTCTTTCATCAAACATAGATACTGTACATTTAAGAACTATGTGAAAATCTGCAATTATTCTTCTGGCTTGACATCTCCTCTGCCCCCAGACAGAGCAGTAAAACCCTGCCAGAATACAGAATTTTAAAGAAAAATAAGACATTGTCTCTTCCTGCCAGAACTTTGTTGTCCAGCTCACAGCTGTTCTTAGCGAAGCAGTTTCTCAACCCTGAGGACACACCAACCGATGAGAACAGTCTTGCATCACATGTGTCCCCAGCATGTCCCCAGTGAGGGAAATTGTCATCACGTAGAAGCCACAAATTGAAATCTCATAAAACAATCAACCTGGGTGCTGTGTCAGCCACTCTCCTGAATCCCGACCACGTCCACATATTTCAAAATCCTAACGGTTTCCCCCAACTAGAAAAAAAACAAAATCTCAAGGTATTATTCAATGCTATCTTTGAAGTTTATGAAAATGAACATATTTTACTGCTTATTTTCTCACTGGTGAAGTCTTAAAGCACCCATTGTCTGAAAACTATCCAAATGAACAGGTTCTGAAAAGAAATTTTCCTGATAAGCCAGCTCTGCTCCTTTAACAATTGAATGAATAAAGACATTCACTTAGACCTTGATGAGTCAACCCTTTCGCAGACAATGTATAACTGAAGTATTTCTAAATGCTCCCTCATATCCGGTCAGCTGCATCCACATCCACTTCTGCCAGAAGTCTGCTAGGGCAGCAGATTCGTAGTGACCTCCGCTCCTTTTCTCTGAGATCCACATGTTCCTCATAGCACCCAGGAGTGTTTCAGATGCCATTCTCATGTATTCGAATCAACTTCAAGAATTTTTTCCTCTAAAAGAAAATAGCCGTGCATTCCTGTTTCATCTATTAACAGCAAGGATAGGGTGTGATAAAAGCATATTTACTGGTGAAAATGGATGAACATTCTTTACTTGAAAGTACTAACTGCTGCATACTCTAATGTCTCCAGTTCATATTTGGGGGCCTGGTTTATACTAAGATAGAGGGGGCAGAGAGCTGCTGTGTGGACCTAGTTGTGCCTCTATGTGGGTGTTTAAGAAATTGGACTTTGTGAGCCAGAAAATCCACCTTCAGATTTATTCTAACACTGGCTCTCTGATTATATTCTCTTTTTGGAACTCATTGTGGGGGTAAGGAGAAAGGAAGGCATCTCTGAGTATGTATCCACACATTAACTGTAGGCTAAGAAGGCATCTCATCTTTCTACAACAGTTGATAGTTTTTCACTTGTTCGATTCCTGCCCCAACTCCGATATCTTGTGTAAATCCATGTGCCAGTCAGAGAGGAGTTCAGACTGTCCTTTGTGTAATTAATTGAATAGGTTGGTCCCAATCTGAAACACATGTCATAGTCACTATCCTCTTAGCGCTAATATTCTTACGCTTCCTCTGCCTTTCTCAATAAATATTCTGAAGACTATTAACTTATGTCTTGCTCTCCAAACTGGAAAAAGGTATTTCACAATACACACAAAGTCAGGTAATTGATTCCAAACGGAACTCAAAGGTTAGAGTTGCAATTTCCTCTAAAGGAAACACCCACGTTTGGAATCTTTAGTAGCTGTCTTTACATTATTAATAGCCCTACTTATATCTGACAGACAAGTAATAATGTGGCCATCTATCTCCAAGACAGCAGAGCTGAATATATTTCTAACTTTATAAATGAATTTTAAAAGCCCTACAGACACATTGCATTAAAGTAAAGAATGGAAATTTGGTAAATGGAGTCTTTGGGTTTTATTGATGAATAAATCTTTACTTTTCTACAACAGCTAATAAGGATCTTGAAGGTTAAATAAATAAAATAAACATTCCCTGTGTATTCGAGGCAGTGCTCTTTGGGCCAGCGTGGTGTGGAATGCTTTTAGTATGATGGCCCTTAACACAGACTCAAAGCTGGGCAAAGGCATCCCATAATGTTCTGTAGGAAGAGCAGCAGTCCTGGGAGAGTCCTGGTCTTCCACAATTGAAACCCAAGATGGATTCTCCAAGATCCAACAGAGATCCTTCTTGCTACTAGGGATGTCCAAGGCAAGCAGAATAATATACTTCAGAATCTCATCTCAACCAGATCAAGTTCAATAGCGTATCTCTGGTGGTTTAGTGAGCTAGAATAAACAGTTTTGATGAAAAACAATTCTTTCCTAATACGGTACAGAAATTATCCTTTTTAAAGAAGGAATTCTTTTTCTCCCAAGAAACAGCTTTTACTATTTTTTATTTTACCCTAAGTTGAGAGCATCCAAGTATTTGGGGACATTTGCATGGAGAACATTCCCAAGATTTGCTCGACAAATGAATAAAGTGAATAAATAAATAATACGTGATGGCTCAACACTTAAGAGAATCTGTGAATTTTAGTGAAAACATGTGGTCCTACTAAGGATGTTTAGCTTAGCAGTGTCCTGAAAAGTGCTTATTTTTTGGCAAGTGTCAGTTACCTGGTGAGATTTATCAAAACTTTTGAAGTATATGTGTGAGGCAAGAAGTAGATAGAAATTAACCCTGGTAGAATTTCTGGCATTGAAACCAACTTAGAAAAGACTGCCCTGTCTGGCACACCCACTTCCACAAGCTCAGAGATCTGTAATAAATCAATGAACTACCCAGTCAACATAAGCAGTAGACACGTTCCCAAGGGCCAAGCCCTCAACTTGCTGGAAACTACTCCTCAAGACATGACTGCCTTCTGGTAAGACAACTTCTGACAAAGCAATTGATGATGGATATTCTGACCTCAGGAAAGTTATGATACATCAGAAGGATGAATATTAACCTCAGTTCCTCTGAAGTCATTCATTCACTCATCATTTCTGTCATAACATGTGCTAAGTCCCTGGGGTTCTGGAACCTTGAGGCACAAGGATGGAGAAAATCCCAGCCCTGCTATCTGAAGCTCAGTTTTTTGTTTGTTTTGTTTTTGGTGCATGGCATATGGGATCTTAGTTCCCTGGCCAGGGATTGAATCCATGTTCCCTGCAATCTTAACCACTGGACTTCCAGGGAAGTTCCTGAGGCTCAGCCTTATGAAACACACACACCAAAATATCGATTCATCAATTTTCTTTCCCTCTTCAACATCTTTATAAATTAACAGGAATACACAAGATTTTTTCTGACATCTGTACATCACTCTGTTTAGTCAGTAAACAATGAACAGCTTGTATGTGCTAAATACGCTGGCTTTACCAATGTGAATGCTTGAGCAATAAAAAATATGCACCATGACCATCAAGAAATCATCTAGTTAGGATTAAAAAAAAAAAAAGTGTGCCTTATGGAAAAAAAAATGGAGAAAAGACAGAAGCAAATTAGTGATAAATCAGTTCTACTATGAAGCAATAAACTGAACAGGAAAGCTGACTGTTGGTAAAAGATTTGGGCAACCAGTCAAACTGGGCAAAATGTTAACTCACGTCCACTGGAGGCACTGCAGTAGGCTAGGAATCTCAATTGCAGTCAAGAATGCAAAGTAAAATTCCTTCCTTGGCCAATATTTTCCTCGCCTGATATTTCTGAGCCCCAAATGCATCTGGAAATGTACTGAGTGCACGTTCCAGGTCTTATAAAAATGATTGGAAAGGGACTGGGCTCGGCCACCTAGTACTGCTCTGTGAACCAAGTGCTATGGACACCGCTTGACAGATTAAGAAAGCGATCCTCAAATAGGGCATGTCCCTTGTTCAGAATCCCTCAGGGAATAGATGGGTGAACTCGAGTTAAACCCCGGCCTGTGTGTCAGACTTTCTGAAGCATCCTGTTGTCTACCCTTCTTGCTATGCTGACTGTACTCCAGACACATGGAGAAAGAAACTATAAAATGAAATAAGTCCCCAGGTCAAAAGATGGGAATAAGGAAACATCAAGAAAAAGACTGCAGAGTAGGCCCTGGCACGTTGCTGCATGTCATGGCAGGAAGTCACACCCGAGCGTGGTAGCCCATGGTGCCCAGCCCTGCCATGCTCTGTGGCCCCGCCATGCCCTGCAGGACAGGTCGTCAGGATGATTCAGAGCCTGGGGACAGGCTGGCACAGATCTCCAGGTGGGGTTACTAAAAAGACAGGGATCCCTGGAAGTCACTGTTGTTAAGAAGGGTTTCTTGGTAGTTGCTTATTTTCCTCCTTGTCTGTGAAAGGTGCAGAGAATTTGGGTAAGAAATGAGCAAAGAAGTAAATTCAAAGCAAAAGGCACAAATGACTCAGGGATCAGAGGACATGACAGGAAAGTGAGAGACACGGCAAAATCTCTCTTCCTGTTGAGGGTTGAGCAATGGCCAGGTCATCTCTACCAACTTCTCACTATAAGATACCATAAAAAAAAAAAAGTTTATTCTTCCATTTCTCAACCACTTAGGAAACTCTTGTTAGCATCCTGCATCTTTGATTATTTAATTCTATGTAATATATTGGAATGGTATTTTAAAGTTACGTCAAATAGCAATCCCATACTATTTATTTAAAGTCCATTTTCAAAATTCCTTTGAAGGTAATTACAGGAAATTATCAGCCTTTGTATCTCACTGGCTGACACATCATATAAATCATCCAATGTGTCACTTCTGATCAAGCCCACGTAATCAAGTTACATGACAGGAACCGACGGTCATAAATAGACATGATAACCTAATTTGGAATGCTCAGACAAATGCAATTCCCTTTAAACTTTAGTTCAAAAACCTTGGTGAAACTCCACAGAGGATTGGCATATCAATGTAGCTTTGAAGAATATTTGTAGCATTTTCTTCTTTCAAACCTGGAATCTATCTCAGTTTCATACTTCAGATATAAGCTCATAAAAATGTGTAATATAAAATATTTATAGCAAACGTTAAAAAAAAAGAAATGATGTGATTATCTGACTCAATCGATTTTTACCTGGTTGACTCAGTAATGAGTCTTTTTGAGGTGTAGGGTATAAACATGAGTCTCTTCTCTTGGCAGAAACTAAAAGCTTGCCAATAACTCTATATTGAGAAAAACCAGAGGCATTTAATGGAGAGAAGAAAGATACACTCAGGGACTTCCCTGGTGGTCCAGTGGTTAAGAATCTGCCTTCCAAAGCGGATTCCCTCTCTCGTCGGAAACTAAGCTCCACATACTGCAACTAAAAAGAAAGCCTGCATATCGCTAGTAAAAGCAGGCACAGTCATAAGAAAAAAAAGAAAGATACATTCAAAATTATGCCTATGACTATGCCAAAGCCTTTGATTGTGTGGATCACAATAAACTGGAAAATTCTGAAAGAGATGGGAATACCAGACCACCTGATCTGCCTCTTGAGAAATCTGTATGCAGGTCAGGAAGCAACAGTTAGAACTGGACATGGAACAACAGACTGGTTCCAAATAGGAAAAGGAGTACGTCAAGGCTATATATTGTCACCCTGCTTATTTAACTTCTATGCAGAGTACATCATGAGAAATGCTGGACTGGAAGAAACACAAGCTGGGGAATCAAGATTGCCAGGAGAAATATCAATACCTCAGATATGCAGATGATACCACCCTTATGGCAGAAAGTGAAGAGGAACTCAAAAGCCTCTTGCTGAAAGTGAAAGAGGAGAGTGAAAAAGTTGGCTTAAAGCTCAACATTCAGAAAATGAAGATCATGGGATCTGGTCCCATCACTTCATGGGAAATAGATGGGGAAACAGTGGAAACAGTGTCAGACTTTATTTTGGGAGGCTCCAAAATCACTGCAGATGGTGACTACAGCCATGAAATTAAAAGATGCTTACTCCTTGGAAGAAAAGTTATGATCAACCTAGATAGCATATTCAAAAGCAGAGACATTACTTTGCTGACTAAGATCCATCTAGTCAAGGCTATGGTTTTTCCTGTGGTCATGTATGGACGTGAGAGTTGGACTGTGAAGAAGGCTGAGCACCGAAGAATTGATGCTTTTGAACTGTGGTGTTGGAGAAGACTCTTGAGAGTCCCTTGGACTGCAAGGAGATCCAACCAGTCCATTCTGAAGGAGATCAGCCCTGGGTGTTCTTTGGAAGGAATGATGCTAAAGCTGAAACTTCAGTACTTTGGCTACCTCATGCAAAGAGTTGACTCATTGGTAAAGACTCTGATGCTGGGAGGGGTTGGGGGCAGGAGGAGAAGGGGACGACAGAGGATGAGATGGCTGCATGACATCACCGACTCAATGAACATGAGTTTGAGTGAACTCCGGGAGTTGGTGATGGACAGGGAGGCCTGGCATGCTGCGATTCATGGGGTCACAAAGAGTCAGACACGACTGAGCGACTGAACTGAACTGAAGCATATTTACCAAACTTTGACTTTCACAAGCAAAATGAATACCACAGAAGCAAGCAGCTGAATCTCTTGGACCACCTAGCATCTTGTTAGGAGAACTTGACATGCTGAAGGCAGGATGGGAGTGGGCCTTCTCAGTTCTTAACACTGGAGGTTGGCACCTTCAAGGTACATGTTAGAAGCTGTAAATGTGATAAAGATGGGAGCCTTGGGCAAGGCTTGGGCCAGCCCAGCTCTTCTCATTTAGGTTGCATTGGGCAGATCACTCAAGGAAGCTAGATGTCATAGCAGAGCCCAGAATGACTAGGTGTGTGGGTCCCTGCTTCTGTCTTTCACTTGTGTGCAACCGACCCAGCAGAATGATGCAATTGTGTGCCTGTCCTATTTCTGCTCTCACTTGCTTGTGGTCCCATTTGTTTCATTTCTGCATATGAAAGTGGTGAGGTTTCATACCCAGTGAAGGACACACCCATTCTACAGGCTAATTTACCTGGATATACATACAAGAATGCACTGACTGTGATACCATACTGTGCTGTGGTAGAAGAAATGTTACAATCATATTTTTAAGAACATCATATCTTTTGTATGTGACTATGACACCAAAAGACTTCCTTCCGTTTTTCCTTCTACACAACTTAAAAAACAAAATATAGCTCAGCCCAGTGGGTTTCCCAAGTGGTCAAGAATCCACATGCATTGCAGGAGATGCAGGAGAAGCAGGTTCGATCCCTGGGTCAGGAAGATCCCTGGAGGAGGGCACAGCAACCCACTCCAGTATTCTTGCCAGGAGAATCCCATGGACAGAGGAGCCTGGCAGATATGGTCCATGGGATTGCAAAGAGTCAGACATGACTGAAGCCACTGAGCATGCTCACACGCAGCTCAGCTCAGTACCTCTCAAGAATAATTCAGAAGGAGGATGAGGTGAGGCATTTAGGTAGAATGTTTTTTACCCACAAGACTTCCTATGTTCCTCCCAATTAGTGCAATTTTTATCCAAAAAAGGGAGATTATGAGTGATGACAATGCTCTTCTTAGGAATACTGGCAGGAGGTTTTCTTCCAATAGTTCATTTACTCCAAATAATCCCTTCCCCTAACACACACAGAAAGAATGAGATTAGTTATTTCTAAAAGTTACCCCCAAGTTATTTTCTTACAAGTCTGATATAGGATAATTTAGCTTTGAAAAAAATCTAATAAAATTTATCTGTTAAAGGATCTCAAAATTGACAATCTAATGAATTATATTCATGTGCCTGGTGAAATCTTCCATTAAAAAAAAGGGGGGATGGGGCAGATAGCCATTATGTGGACTAGACAAGAAGGAACCAGGAAACAAAACTATTGTGATATTTGAATAACTGTGCCAGAGAGTAAGATAATAAATCTAGCTGACCTTAATCCTCCTGAAAGTAAAAAGGGTGTTCTGTTGTAAAGCAGATGTAGTGAATGTCTATTCATGGCCTGGAGAAAATACTTCTCAAGAACACCCATTTCCTGTCATCATTTAATGCCACTTTGGACTTGTAGTAAATGCAACAAGACAAGAAAAATTAAATGTAAATAAAAGAAAGGAGATATTATAAGTATATTTCAATGTCCATCTTTCCAACATCTCTTCCATAAGACATTTGACCCACTTATACCCCCACTCCTCAGGCTGCACATGGCACACGACAATGAATGATGGAGAGGGGATTCAGCATTCTCGCTCCCGAGTCCGTGTTTTTAGCCGTCTGCAGAGCTGCTGCTTCCTTACTGATATTGTGACAATTTGTCTACAGAAATGAAGAGAGTAAAAAAGAAAACTATTACAACTGCTGTCATTTCTTGATTCTAATATGTAATCATTTGGACTATTTAAAATCACTTTAGTTACAGCAATTTACCTAAAAAATAAAACATTGAAATAATGTTATACTTTTTTCTAGGAGGCAGTAAGACAATTTTTATTCATACAATTACATACTGCCTCCTTTGGTAAGATTTAATCTTGCCTGGAGAATCCCATGGAGGGAGGAGCCTGGTAGGCTACAGTCCATGGGGTCGCAAAGAGTCAGACACGACTGAGCGACTTCACTTTCACTTTCACTTTTAATCTGTATTTAAGCTTAGTGATCTTCATTTCCTAGTTTAGATTTTCTTCTGAATGATGTTTGGCCATTATGCGTGTCTTCATGTAGATTCATTGGTTTTGATGACCTGCCCTCATAATTTTTAGGTTTGACGCTATAATTTCAAGGATTGTAGAGAAGATTGAAGTTTTTCTGTACTTTCAGTTTGGTCAAAACTGTGGTTTTATTATTATTATTTTTTTAATAACTGACTTGCATAGAGTCAATGAACTTCTTCTTGGAAGACATATGGAAACTTTAGACAGGTATTTAGTATCTAGTGATAATCTCTCAGATGCATGAATCTGTTACAACAACCTCTTTAAATTTAAAAATTGTACGATCTGTTGGAAACATTTAAAAATTAGTACCACATTAAAATGGTACATGGAAGCACTGTCTGTACACACAATGTGTTTTTGTCTCAATACTCAGTCAAGTATAATCACTTCTCAGGCAACTGACAATTCCTGACCCAAATTTAAATTTCAGCTGCATCCAGTGCTATTGATGCAAATAGCCCATGTGATAGCCAAATGGACTGATGTTGTCTAAGCCCAGAGGAGAGCAAGCTGCCAGCAAGGACAGTACTCTCCCCTCCAGTGACAGCTGTAGAGACTGCACTATGGTTGACATGGATTGTAAACCAGAGATGCTAAACCATGATGAAATCATGCACTTGAAAACAGTAGAAATGGTGATGAGAGAGTTCAGTAACAAGATCTCTCAGCTGCAAAATAGATACAGAAAAATCAATATTTTTCCTGTATGTTGGCAATAAAAAGTCATTTTGCTTTTCTTTTGTGGCCTTTGGGAAATGTGTTGGAAATGATTAGACTGTTATAATTTTATGATATTACAATGATAGCCTCAAAATCACAAAAAATACCTTGCAATAAAATCTTCACAACTTTCTGAAGTGATAAAATAAAGACCATGCTCCAAAGACCCTACCTACTGCCAAGAATCATGATAAATGCCCCATGTATGCCTGATGGCTCAGAGGTTAAAGCATCTTCCTGCAATGTGGGAGAAATGGGTTCGATCCCTGTGTCAGGAAGATTTCTTGGAGAAGAAAATGGCAACCCACTCCAGTATTCTTGCCTGGATAATCCCATGGACAGAG
This sequence comes from Capricornis sumatraensis, assembly GCF_032405125.1. NCBI lineage: Eukaryota > Metazoa > Chordata > Mammalia > Artiodactyla > Bovidae > Capricornis > Capricornis sumatraensis. The sequence continues at coordinate 47,447,437 of NC_091083.1, forward strand.
GAGCCTGGTGGGCTACAGTCCATGGGGTTGCAAAGAGTTGGACACGACTGAGTGACTTCACTTCACTTCAGAACCCATGTAGTAGATACACCATTTATGAGAAAAATGCAAAAACTGAGACTTAAAAGTCAATAAATTTTTTAAAAAAAAATCATATTAAGAGGCAAAACTGAGATATTTTGTATGTTGCCATACCCACTGGGCCTTGAACCTCAAATCTACATCTCTCTAATTCTTAAGTTCCAACAAATTCCCCATAATTATGTAGTTTCAAGAAAAGTATTTTATCTCAGAGAAATTTCCCAGAGTAATTTGTTTTCAAAAGTCAACAAAGGGCTCTATTACTTGCTGGAATTTTTTTTTTTTCTCATTTGACTGGACACTTTAACCATGATAAGAATAAAACTAAAAATATATGGAATTTTATTTCAGTATTTTTCAAATATTCAAATGAAAAACATTTGAACCATTAGAACTTTCTGACATTTTAAGCCAGAATCAAAATCTCTGAGGAACTTTCACATTTTTCTGTCTGCAGCCTTAAAAGAGGATCCAAGTTGGTCCACCCATCTCGGATCTCTGTGGCAACATGTAACCAAGACACCAAGCAACACCATATGGCAGGAATCCAGAGAAAATGAAGTCTTCAACTCAAGAAAATGCATACTTTTGAGATAGAAAACCAACAAGTTGATGAGCAAAAAAATCCTCTTAAATTGGAGACGTTCTAGGGACTGTCTGCCCTGCTCTCTGTCTTTAGTACGGCTTCATCCTTCTCACCTGAAGGATGCTCCCTTGACTCCACTCACTTCATCTGCACAGATGATCCTACCGGGTCCAGCCTAGAGAGCTTCTGAATGTCTGTCCATCACTTTGATGATAAAACTCTCTCACGGGATGCAACAACTAAGTCACTCAGCCTCCTTCCACAGCCCACCGCCTGGCTTCCCCTCTCATCTCCCTTCTCTTCTCCAGTCTGGGGACGTATCTGCTGTGTCATGTCTCTGGGCTTTGCAGATGCTTTTTCTTCACCCAGAATATTCCTGTTTCTACCTGGAGGCTGAGGAGGTTCTTCATCTCATTCTTTATGGCAGTTGAAATGTCTTGATTCTTTCCAAGACTCTTTTGAAATTATGTTCTTTCCAGCTCGTCGTACCTTAAACTTGCTTACAAGCTGCACTGCTGTGTATTATAATGATTTTTAAAGGCTTACTTCCTTTCCTAAGATGTGTGCTTATTGGAAGCAGGAACTTATCTTAGCATCTAACTCAGTACCTGGTACATAAGAGATAATTCACGAATGTTTATTTAAAGAATGAGTGAGTGAGTAACAGAAGCAGAGACCACTCGCTTCTGGTTTTTCCCCAAAGCCTGTCTTCCTTTCATCCAGAGTAAGGGGATTTGGGGGAGATAAAGCCTTCCTCACCTGGAGACTCAGTGTGCCAGTCTACTTTGACTGGACCTGCGGGGGCATCATCTCCAGCTTCAAACCAACCACCCATCTGAAACTCTGCCCCTTCCCTTTCGCACACACTGAAACCACTTAGAAGAGGTGTCCCCCCGGCCCCCGTGGATTCAGGAGCAGAATTCCATGCCCAGACTCCACCCTCCTCGACATGGCTATGAAGTGGAGAGACTTCTTTCATGAGACACTGTGTGTGAGGCTTCCTCATGGTTGCAGGGAGTCCATTTCCCACTGGACATGGGAGGGGGCTCTGTAACACTCTTGACAAGTTTGTATTGAACTTACAGTGATGTTCCCCACCTCACAAAGTGGCCTCCCTATTGCTGGAAACTCTGAATACCATAAAACATTCATTTATGGTAAAATTACGCTTCCTTATCATTTCCACCCATTGGTTCCACTCTGTTATCTAGAGCTGCATGAACGATTTTCACTGTAGGAAGAACCCCTTCTTCTTCCTAAAAGTCTCCACCCTTCTAGACACTGTGATCCTGGTCCTTTGGGCTGTTTCTCCAGTGGCAGTTTTCCCAGAGCACTTTTACATGATTCACCAAGAATATTTTTCAAGATATGCAGTTTGGTAATAGCTATCATTAACGGCTGCCTTCTGGAAATAATATAAATGTGGCTTGAGTTGGGCACAGGAACGCATAGTACCCTGAACATATATAACCCCTTTACATTTTTTCATTCATTCAAGAATTTATGGTGTGCTGATTAAGTGCTTGGCATGCCTCTGGATACTAGCAATGAATAAGACCATCTTTGCCTTCTAAAAGCTCACAGTCACACAGAGAGCAATTTTCCTCCCAAACCACCAGAACTGACCGTTTTGTCTCTGGTCTGGAAGTTCACTGGGGCAGTTTTCCCTTTGTCATATGCTTTTCCTTCATAAATGGAACAAATTGTGTAAAAACAAATTCATGTCCTGGTTTTCCATAAAGCCTGACTGTTGTTCCAGCCTGTCTCAGGACTTCAGGCAGTAGAGACACAACTGGGCTTGTCCAGAAGAAGAAGCAGGCATTCCAAGGTCAGGACCCAGAGTCCCAGAGCCAAAATGCTTCCTCTGCATAGCCAACTGCAGGGGCGCGGGGCACTTCCTCTCAGCTCCTCTCCCGCCCTGCTCCATCCTCTTCTCTCAGCATGTACTGTCTTTATAATGAGTCATTATAATTATTCATTATAACTTCATTATAATTCCCACAAGAGCTTGCTTCTCTTCTCTTTACTAACCCTTCCCTTTTCTCTACCAGATGTTTAAAATATTTCAGATTTTCTTAAAGCAAAATTGTCTTAATTGTTCTCTCTCTCTGTTATATTAGATCTATAATAGATACATAATATGCAGATATATAGACAGATGAATCCAGCCATACAGGGAGATCTATATATTTTTTCATCAGTAGACATGTGTGTGCATGTATGTGTGTGCTGTTGTGTCCGACTCTTGTCTGTAGCCCGCCAGGCTCCTCTGTCCATGGGATTCTTCAGGCAAGAACATTGGAGTGAGTTGCCATTCCTTTCTCCAGGGGATCTTCCTGACCCAGGGGTCAAACCTGCATCTTCTACACTGCAGGCAGATTCTTTACCACTGACCCACTTGTGGAAGCCCCTCGGCAGAGATACACCTGTATAGATATTGGATATCTATCCATTACATACCCATTAAAAAGAGAGACCTATATCTAAGGATATTTTGTAGATAAATATTATCTGTGATATACCTCTCTGTATTTATCTATATCTGTCTCTACCTAGAAAGAGAAAGGAGTTGATGCATTTAATCATAAGATTCCTAAAAGAGCCATAGACTGGCAGGTTTAGATGGGATTAAAAAGCAGAGGAATGGCCGTGCCACTTCTAAAAGATCTAGAAAGTCTTGGTTGAGAACAGAGCACGATGAGAAACATGATAACAATAGAAGAAAAAGGAAGGGCAGTGCAGATAAGCAAAGCAACCTCAGGAGATTTGAGGCTCCAACAAGGAGTAAAAGGATGAGATGAGGCAGGTGAGGAAAGGGAAACAATTAGAGAAAGATGATTAGGGAGGAAAAGGAGGCTATTTGGGGATAGAAAACAGATGGTTTTGAAACAGAAAGTAGGGAATCGTGGAAGTAAAAATAGAAGTTCATGGGAACCTGATGACTGGGGCCAAGGTTGTGCAGCAGAGGGAACGAGGAAGCTTGGACCACGAGACCACCTCGAGCTGAGCAGAAAGGAGATGGTCGATCTGCAGAGGGAGGTGGGAGGAAGCCCAGGCGTGTCATGGACCTGGAGAGCACCTGCCACAGACAGGAAGTGCCCAAGTGGTCCGTCCATACCAGAGTCAGGAGGAGGACTGGATCTCCAAATCCGTGAAGAGTTTTACTTAGGGCTTGGCCGCATGGTGAGTGTGGGAAGCTCACATGAAAGGTGGTGGGAGCAGGAGAAAGGTGCAGATTCATCCAGGCTCCGTTCTTCTCCAGTCACCTATGCAGAGTGTCCACTGCCAGCCAGCGGTCCACCGCCATCCTCCCAGCCCCCTCACTTACACACATCTCCCCACTCTCCACCCCTGTAAGGTGGAGGGATGCCTGCTTTCCTGGCACGGCATCACACACTGCTGAATGTGGTGAAATGCTATGCATTCATCCTGTCCCACCAATTAGTTAGGAGTGCCAGTGACATACTGCATTCTTCATGAACATGGCTCAGTGTCTAGCACGTGACCAAACCCCAGTGCACAAAAAATATTTGTCAAATCATCTGAATTGTCTGGTCCCAGGTGTTCTGTGGCTTATAAACATTGGTAAGTCTCAGGCTGACATGTGTGCATGCATTTTTCATTTCCACTTATTTTTATATCATCATTAAACCTAATGAAGGAAGTGACATGTTAAAGGCCTTGATAATAGGAAGAAGACAAGGGACCAGAGCCCTCCAAGGACTATTTCAAAAACGACGATTTCTGTATATCAAGTTCATGCATTTTGTTGCTGTTGTTTAGTCACTAAGTCGTGCCCAACTCTTTTGAAACCTCATGGACTGTAGCCCACCAGGCTCCTCTGTCCATGGGATTTCCCAGGCTAGTATACCGGCCTGGGTTGCCGTTTCCTTCTCTATGGAGTCTTCCTAACTCAGGGAATGAAAATGAACCCACGTCTCCTGCATTGGCAAGTGGATTCTTTACCACTGAGTCACCAGGGAAGCCCTCATGCATTTTACTGCATAAAATTTAAAGCTACAAGTAAGACTTCACCTGTGCTATCATCTTAGATGAAGATCATGCTTGTCGTCAGCCTTGGACTCTGCTCAGAAGGCAAAGTTCAAGAAACACAGAAGCGAGGGCTTTGTGGTAACAGAGATCAGGAGACAAACTCTAGCTACACCCCTCCCTGCATGAGGACGGGGTAATTACTAATTCCCTCTAATACTAATTACGAACTTGGTTTCAGTGTTTGTCAGGTTGAAAAAGGGCTAAATAGCATCAAACTTGTGACATTATTGCAACTTACTTAACCGGTTTTCTGATAACCATGTAAGAGATCTGTTAAAAAATGAATAATGAAACTTTGAATTCCTATCAAATGCTTAAAATTAACTGTACATTACTCTTAAAACACCATTGTTCTCATTTTATTTCTTTGTATTTTATTTTTAAAGCAAGAATCCATGGCAAATGTTCCAACACCACCTAGCATATATAAAATGCTAACTGGATTATTTCTGAAGGCATATTTGAAATCTGTACTTCCTTCAGGGATATCTGGCCAATAAGACACTTTTAATTTTAATGTAATTTCTTCTTTAAGCCAGTGAATTTTTCTGTCCTTTCTTTTCTTCATGACATGGTGCTAATAGAATGACAAAGAAACATGAGAAAAGAATTCTTAGCTTTGAAAAACATAAACCCTAAATCCACTAACTTACACAAATCTCTACTTCTGACTTCATTAATGATTCAACAAATAAGCCAAAGGCTAGCAAATTAATTGGGAGAAGTAAACCAACAAATGTGAAAGCGAAAGAAATTTTAAAAATTCAAAAAATTTTGCATTGCTTTGTTGTTTAAAAAGTTTTCAAGCAATCAAATATTCAGTGATGATAACGTGCAAAGCTGGCACACTGTAACCAATTGGCGAGCCTTAGTTGTCCTAGGAGAATTTCCTTTTATGACCATAGTATCTCACAATTGCAGTTAGATACAGCAAAATGTCAGCCTGGCCCACATCTATGAAAGCTCTTGAAATGATCAGTGCAGTGTCCAAGAAAAAGCTGAAAGAGAGTGAAAGATGACCGTTACACATGCCCGCACTGGCTGGAGTACCCATGTTTATCTAAGCCAGTGGCTTCCAAGGTACCAATGATACCAAATACACCAAGAGCTATGAAGAACTGAGAGGGCACCAGGCAAGTCAGCGACCTCAGACTCCCCCGCCCAGATCTGAGCTCCCCTCAGCCCTCGACCACAAACCTCCTGGACACCAGACACCTCTCCATGCTCAGCCCTGAGAATTCCCCACGACAGAGCAAGGAGGGTACCTTCAGTGTGCCAGGAGCATGCACTTAGCATTGCACAGCCCATCCTGTTCCCACTCTCCTGTCAAGGCTCTGTGCTTATCTCTTGGCCCTCTGCCTGGAGAATGTTGTGAATTCCCATAAAGATGTATCAACACCAGATATCAGCATTTGCTGCTCCAAACATGTCTGCAATCTGTCAGCTGTCATTCCATGCCACTTTTTCATCTGGACCTCCATGGCAAATGACTGTGACAGCTTCGAAAACCAAGAGCCAGGGTTGGTGACAAAACCTGTGCCAGCAATAGCTCATTCTACTTTGACTCACATACATGGATGGGCACCACCTTGGTTTGCTTGCCCCATCACTGCTGTTGATAGTAATAATAACAGTGATATTCCTGCAGATAGCAGTAATGATGACGTCCTTGTCACTACTGTTCCTCAACATCTTTTGCCCTGTCTGTTGTGGCTTGGATTCCCATCTCACAGAGGCCATCAAACATGCTCAGAAAAGTCCAGGAGGGATTCGGAGAGACATGCTTGTCTAGACCATAGAAGGTCCTTCTACACGCTCCCTTCTCAGCCAGGCCTTTGATCCACTGATGAGAAGGTTGATTCTAAAAGGTCCATTATCATCGTACTCTCCCACATGTAGACTAACGGTAAATAAGGTGTTTAAAAAGTAGTTGAGGAGGCACGCTAATTTTGGCAAATAATTGTTCTGAACCCAAGCCCGTGTGACCCAAAGTCTGGGATGGGAAAGCTCGAGTGAAAGATGCCCAGAGAATAGAGCTAAACGAGGAAGCTGAGTAATTGGGCTGCGTCCCTCAGCGTGGACCACAGATGTCTAAACGAGCCTGGCTTTCATCTCTGAGTGCTGAGAGCTGGGGGCGAGGGGCAATTTGTCAAGTTCTGTACATTTTTCTCTGTTTTCTAAATTTCTTAGAATAAATAAGCCCTGGGAAATTATTTTGAAAATATTTTTTAAACTAAAGATAGGTGAAGAGGCTCCATCTAAACTAAAGCTTTAATGGGAACATAAAATCTGATATTAAAACTAGAATAATTGATCCATAACTATTTACTTTCACCGTTTTCTAGAAAGAGCATAAAATATCTATTCAAAAATGGATAATGAAGCTTCTAATTCATAGCCAAGTGTTTAGAATTAACCAAATACTACTCTTAAAAATAAAAACAAAATCAACTTTCTAGTCTTAGGTTTTTGTCTGTATTTTTAAAACAAGATTTCTGGGGTTCTTTTTTCTATTATCTACTTAAGTGGAAATAAAATGTTGCTAACCATGATGAAAATACAACCACATTAGATCTTAAAGACAGAAGTCGCATCACACAACTTCCTTAATGAGGAAATTAGGTCACAAGGGACAAGAGAACTGCCTGATTTTCAAGACGGAGCCCTGGTTCCCTCCATAGCTCCTGATCTAAGTCATGTGATAATTCTGGCTCCATATAGTGGGGCTTCTTTCTATGTATGCAGTATGCTGACAACTGACTCTTTGTGACCTCGTAAACTGTAGCCCACCAGGCTCCTCTGTCCATGGGGATTCTCCAGGCAAAAATACTTGAGTAGGTTGCCATGCCCTCCTCCAGGGGATCTTTCCAGCCCAGGGATCAAATCCAGGTCTCCCAAATTATAGGCGGATTCTTTACCTACTGAGCCACCAGGGAAGCCCTTCTATGCAGTTGTCATCAATGAAGATCCTAAAGGCTTTGAAACGAGACAGGATTAGCCCTTCGTTCAATGCCTCTTGAAACACCAGGAATGATGGGCAGGTGGACACACACAGCCGCAAATGCACACCCACAGCACACATAAAGGCGAAGCACTTCATGTGCCAAGAAGTCATTATTAAGACGACATGTGCACCTCTATGACCCACCTCCCAGAATAATGGAAATAAAATCAAAAATAAACAAATGGGACCTAATTAAAATTAAAAGCTTTTGCACAACAAAGGAAACTATAAGCAAGGTGAAAAGACAGCCTTCAGAATGGGAGAAAATAATAGCAAATGAAGCAACTGACAAAGAATTAATCTCAAAAATATACAAGCAACTCCTGCAGCTCAATTACAGAAAAATAAAAGACCCAATCAAAAAATGGGCCAAAGAATTAAATAGACATTTCTCCAGAGAAGACATACAGATGGCTAACAAACACATGAAAAAATGCTCAACATCACTCCTTATCAGAGAAATGCAAATCAAAACCACAATGAGGTACCATTTCACGCCAGTCAGAATGGCTGCTATCCAAAAGTCTACAAGCAATAAATGCTGGAGAGGGTGTGGAGAAAAGGAAACCCTCTTGCACTGTTGGTGGGAATGCAAACTAGTACAGCCACTATGGAGAACAGTGTGGAGATTCCTTAAAAAACTGGAAATAGAACTGCCTTATGACCCAGCAATCCCACTGCTGGGCATACACACTGAGGAAACCAGAATTGAAAGAGACACATGTACCCCAATATTCATCAAAACACGGTTTATAATAGCCAGGACATGGAAGCAACCTAGATGTCCATCAGCAGATGAATAGATGAATGGATAAGAAAGCTGTGGTACATATACACAATGGAGTATTACTCAGCCATTAAAAAGAATACATCTGAATCAGTTCTAATGAGGTGGATGAAACTGGAGCTGATTATACAGAGTGAAGTAAGCCAGAAAGAAAAACACCAATACAGTATACTAACACATATATATGGAATTTAGAAAGATGGTAACAATAATCCTGTATGCGGGACAGTGAAAGAGACACAGATGTATAGAACAGTCTTTTGGACTCTGTGGGAGAGGGCGAGGGTGGGATGGTTTGGGAGAATGGCATTGAAACATGTATATTACCATATGTGAAATGGATCACCAGTCCAGGTCCAATGCATGATACAGGGTGCTCAGGGCTGGTGCACTGGGATGACCCAGAGGGATGGGATGGGGAGGGAGGTGGGAGGGGGTTTCAGGATGGGGAACACATGTGCACCCGCGGTGGATTCAAGTCAATGTATGGCAAAACCAATACAATATTGTAATTAGCGTCCAATAAATAAATAAATGTTTTTAAAAAAGACTACATGTTATTTGGAAAGTGGAAATAAATGCAGATTTTCCAGACATGTAATTCTGACTACAGGGAAATCCAGACTTGAAGATGCAGGGAGCATGGAGATGTCCCTTGAAAGATAGGATGCTTATCCAAAGCAGATAAAAGGCTCGCCCAGGACCACTCCTGAGACTGACTCTGCCACCCTCTGCCCGGTCAGACGAATACACATCCATCCTGGCGGTCTGTCTCAGGGAGAAACTAGACAAATCCTGGCTCCATCCACAGAGTTGTGTCCTCCTGGACGTGTCATCTGTCTAAACTTAAATTTCTGAAGAACGAGGGCAATATTATGTATCTTACTGTTTTATTGTAAAAATGATACATGAGGGACAAAAACAACTTTTTATGATCTGAAGTGTTAGTCGCTCAGTTGTGTCCTACTCTTTGTGATCTCTTGAACTGTAGCCCACCAGGCTCATCTGTCCATGGGATTCTCCAGGAGAGAATACTGGAATGAGTTGCATTTCCTATTCCAGAGGATCTTCCAGACCCAGGGATCAAACCTGGGTCTCCCGCATTGCAAGTAGATTCTCTACTGTCTGAGCCACCAGGGAAGCCCATGGGCTGAATATGTCCCCTAAAATTCCTGTGTGGATGCTCTAACCCCCCATTACCTCAAATGTGATAATGTTTGGAGAAGGGGTGAAAGTGGCTCAGTCTTTTCTGACTCTTGTGACCCCATGGACAGTAACCCGCCAGGCTCCTATGTCCATGGGATTCTCCAGGAAAGCATACTGGGGTGGGTTGCCATGCCCTTCTCCAGGGGATTTTCTGGATCCAGGGATCGAACCCGCATCACCAGCATTGCAGGGACTTTTTGCTGTCTGAGCCACGGGGAAGCCCCTTTAAAACTACAATTAAGTTAAAATGACGTCATGTGGGTGGGGCTGTGATCCTACATGACTGGTGCCCTGATATGAAGAGATCAGGACACAGAAACACACAGAAAGACAACCACGTGAAGACGCAGGAAAAGGTGGCGTCTACACATCCAGGAGAGGGGCCTCAGGAGGAGCCAGCCCTGCCCATGCTGAGATCTCGGACTCTGCCCTCCAGAACTTTGAGAAATAAACGTCTATTGCTGGAGCCCCTGTCTGTGGTGTGCATTACATTAGCCCAAGCAGGATAACCATCACATAGCCTGAAACAAACTAAGTGCTCAGCATTTACAGACATCACCTTCATGTTTACCGTGACTACCTCTACACCAGTGCACAAGGGCATTGCCCTGAAATAGATGTTGAATGAGCAGAGAAGAAAGACTCCTGCCACTTGCACCATAACTTATCCACTTCCTGTTTATTCCATGACTTTGAAGGTGGTTACATTTGAAGTTTCCTGTTTTTACAGAAATTTTATTATTCTTATTATCTACAGAGGTATTTTTCTTCAACTTTATTTTTCTCTTTTATCGAGGGAGGAAGTGAACTTGAACAAGGAAGACAAGTATCAATCACAAATTATGCAAGAATCTGACCCAACAGATAAGCCAATCATTTACATCATAAAAGCATAAACTCAGCACATGGGCTGTTGAGGACTAACTCAGAGCTATCAGGCTCACTGTCCCAAGACCTGAGTAAATCATTTCCGTGTGGTGAACTTTGGCTCCCTCACTTCTAAATCCCTTCAGTCACTGACTCATGACTCAGTGTTTAGAACCCCACTTAAAACAGCAAAATTACAATATCAACCAGTATTTCTGATCCCCCAGTGGTGAGGACACCCAGTGATGCACGGCTGCACCCACTGTTTGGAGAGGAAACTCAGAGACCCGATTGAGTTAACCACGAAGATTGGCTGTCGGCCAGTCTTCTAGCTTATGGTGCTCAAGTAAAGTGTGTTAATTCATGATCAATTTCCAAAATGAAAAGAATGCATCTCTATAGTTGTTCTGAGACCTTTGTCGAGGTTTATCATAGGACTTCACTCACCGTCAGAGTTTCATACAGACAGATGACGTCTCACTTAGAAAATGTTCTTCCTGAACAACGGACTCTCCCAGTTAAACAGATATAAAATGCATGGAAATGTATACAGGTGTACATGTATAAATACATACATCTCTACACATAAACACATGTATAGGTCTATGCACTCAGCTGGTATGTAATATACAAAGACTGGTATGTCACAGCTAGACATCAGCAGCAGCATGAGCTAAATTGCATATAAATAAATATATTAAAATAACATGATAAATATACATATGAATGAATCTGGGTTAAAATCCAGACTCCCCTACATAATATGTATATGCAAATAGACAATTTTCTTACATTTATACTTATCTGTAAGAAGATAATCAATACTGCCAAACTCACAAAGTTTTGTAAAAAAAAAAATTATATTTGTACAACCATTGTGTTTTTCTTAATAAGCCTATAAAAGCTATTAATACTAGAAAGTAAGGAATCCATTCTCTTCCTCTTTGTTCTACAAAATTGGCTCACAATCAAATATCTCAGAAACATTTTTTTTTCTTTGTATTTCTCCAACATCTTCCTCATCCCCACCTCTACCTCTCTTTTGGCGATAGAGTGGTTTTATATACTGTCAGCATCTAATACGATAGCCACTAGTCAGGTGCGGCTACTTAAACTTTAAATCATTAAAATGAAATAAAATGTTGAAATTCAGTTTCTCATTCATGCTGTGTGGCTCATGGCTGCCACATGGGAAAGTGCAGACACAAGACATTTTCACGGGTGTGGACAGCTCTGCCTCACAGCTCTCTTCTAGGTTGTTCTGGATCTGGGCTAAGAATGACTGAATATTAAATAAGTATTTCACTGTGCATGAAAAACTGAATTACTTCCTAAACTAGGAGACTTGCTTCTTAGATTCTGGCTGGTGTCACCTTTGCAGTTGTAACTGCAAATCTGTGTCTGAGTCCTGTTAATACTGAAACACTTCAAATTCAGTTCAGGCCAACCCTGAGATGTGCATTCCAGGATGTATACTCCTGTCTGGAGTCTATGAATGGAAGTGCAGAACCCAGGACATGCAAGGTGGTACTGCTCCACCAGCCACGAGGTACCACATTCATTCCTGAGCAGCACAGTCTGTCCTGGAGCCTGACTCTGAAACGTGTCTGGGGAAAACAGGACAAGGAGGGGATGGGAACAGACCACCAGGGATGGCTAGAGGAAATTCAAACTTTTGATCTAAGAAAGAGAAGATTTAGAGGGATATAACCTGTGCCTTCAGAGAACAAATTGGTCACCAAGGCCACTATGTGACAGGGTTGATCTGCGGCCACAAACTGGGGGTCATGGCTCAGGTTGTAAAAAAGAGATTTTCTGGCCAATACAAGAAAGTACTTTCTGTCATGGGTAGAGTTATCAGAAATTGAAATAAAACTCCTCTGGAAGGCCCAGGTTCTTGTGAAGAACACTTCGGTTGGGATGGACGGTCAGCTGTTAGGCAAGAGCTATAAGAGATCTGAGCCTCCGATTCATTCGTGTGAAGACTAAGAACTCCAGTACCACTTCCAGGCCCCCGGGAGTATATATCCTCTGGGAAAACACTCACTATGTCTAAACACTAAACCTTTTCACATCGCTGAAACCTTATGTTTTCTCCAATGCAGCCCAAAACCTAAAAGAGTAAGTAACCATCTTTCTAACACACAAAGTCGCCAAGGGCCTAGGCTTGTCCCAAGAGCACAGCCAGGACTCAGGAAGGAATTATCCGTGAAGGGGCATCGTCTCAGGGAAATCCGTATTAGTGACAGTGGTTCCTTCTTTGTGCTCAGTCATGTCTGACTCTTCTCGGCCCCATAGACTGTAGCCCGCCAGGCTCCTGTGTCCACGGGATTTTCTAGACAAGATTACTGGAGTGGGTTACCATTTCCTCCACCAGGGATCTTCCCGACCCAGGAGTCAAACCCGGGTCTCCTGCATTGGCAGGCAGATTCTTTACCATGAGCACCACCTGGGAAGCCCAGTTCCTTCTTTAATCACCCTAAATAAATGGAGAAGGAGAAAAGGGGAGGGAAACAAAATAACATATACAGCCTGAGAAAATGGAAAATAAACACAGAAAGTAGCACTAAAATCAGACAGGTTTTTAAGGCGGAAAATCCGATCAAGCACCTTCTTGCTGAATGCACTTGGGTTACTTCTCATTTGCCTCAGAGTAACGTTCAGACATTTTTACCCACCTCCTGCTACCCAGCCCTTTATGACTTGGCCCAGTTGCCTCTCCGGCCCCCTCTCTCCTTGTCCATGAAGCACTGTTTCAGTTTCTGCTCTATGGGCCTAGACCTATCTGGTCTCCTGACCTGGAGTACATCAGTGCCTCTGCCAGGAACTCACTTCCTGACTTGCTCTCACCCACGGCATCCACATGCTTTAGGCTGGAGCTTAAGCTGTTCTTACCAAAAGAAATAGTTTGCAACTTCCCCACCCCCTGGAAGACAGGGCTCAGAGCCTGGTGAGTGGATGGTGACAGCACTGGATAGTCTGTAGATGAGGCTGGACAGGATGAAAGCTTACGTGTCAAAGCCCCAAACCAAAACACCCCCAGGAGCTGTCCAGTGTGTTACTAGAATGTCAACCTGGGGTACAACTCGCTATGGAAACCCAGCTACTTACACATGCAACCACCTGGTTGGATCTCAAGTACATCTTTAAAAAGAAAGGAGCTGGACAAAAATATTCATACTGCAGGATTCTGTTTATATAAAATTTGAATGCAGGAGAAACTAAGGTGATAAAATCACATTTTAAGGGGGTGTGGTGGAGGTGTTTGGAAGGGATGCAGGAGAAAGCTTTCTGGGAAAATGAAACTTTCATCTTATTTCAGACTTTGAATTATGCAATTGTCAAAACTCATCTAATAAGACACTTAGAAAGAAATTAATATTAATTTTTACAGTATTCGTGTTTCTGTATGCTTCCCCACCCACCCCAGCCTTATTAAGCATTTGCTCTCCATGGTGGCTTCTGGAATCTTCCGTAGCTGTGGCTTCTGTGAGTGGCTCTTCCTGGCAATGTGTCCTCCAAAGCTGAGTGTCCTCGCTATTGGCTTCTGGTGCAGCTCCCAAGCTGACCACGCCCACTGGGGCTCAAAACTGATCTTCTTTGCTGTGGACTGAATATTCATGCTCCCCCACCAAATCCATGTGTTCAAAGCTAACCCTAAGGTGATGGTGTCAGGAGGTGAGGTCTTTGGGAGGTGATGAAGCCACGAGGGTGGAGCCCCCATGATGGGATTAGTGGCCTTATAAAGGAGACCCCCTCACCCCTTCCTCCAGGTGAGGATGCAGTGAGAAGATGCTGGCTTTTATTCCTCCCATAATTACAAAGTCCAGTGTCCCCAGTAATTCCACAGTAGCCCCAGGTCTGGCCTTGAATGACCCCTAGGGTCCATCCATCAACACATCCAGGAATGAGAGACTGAGGACCAGAAAACAGATTGCTGCTCATGGTCACCGGACAAAGTGGCCTCTTAGAAGCCATGTGATGGCAGGGAAGCCTCTTGCTCTTGTTCTCCCACTGTTTGTCTGCAGGATGGTTTGAGATGAGCATTTGGCTATGAGGTATGCATGACACACACACGCCAGGCCCTGAAGACCCACTAGTTCCCTTGCATGGCTGTTTCATCCTTGCTGTCAGTGAGAGTCTCGGGAAGAAAGGAAGAAAAGCTAACAGATACCTGTCTGTCAAGGCCAGAACACTCCTGTAGTAAGAAATAGTTTAGAATGGTTTTAGCATAATTCCTACAGCTGACATTTTTATGTTCCTACTCTATGCCACTTAATGTTCTAAATACTTTACATATATTAATGCACATAAGTCTCACAGAAATACTCTAAGGCAGGTACTCTCACTACCTCCTTTGTGCACCTGAAGAAACTGAAGCCCAGAGAAGTAAAGTAACTAGTCTAAGGTCACACAGTAGGAGCTGTGCTGAATTCAAATTCAGGTAGTCAGGAGCCTAAAGTCCTCAACACATGTTCGTGCTATCTTGAGGCAAATTTATTTCAAGTTGCTTTTATCTTTTTAAAAAAGTCATGGCATGACTGCATCAAAATTGCTTCTGGTGCTTTATAAATTATTATTCAGTGGTAGTAGGTATCAACTTTCCTTGTGAGGCGTTTGTATTTCTTTGTCATTGATGAAGCTCTCCTGATTATAAATATGGTTAATGGGTCCAGTGAAGGAGGTGAATTCGACCTCCCGAGGACACAAAGGTTCTGTGGACCCTCCATATTTTTATGTGCTTTTTGTGATGGGAACAAACGAGTCTGGGGGCTGCAGTGATAGATTATCACAAGAAAGGTCATCGAGGTAGTCAGAGGTAAAACAAAAGCAAATTAAATCGTCTATCTGAGGGTGAACTCCGAACCACTGGACCACCAGGGAAATACCCACCTGTGATTTTAGAAAGTGGGACATTTTGCTGTGTCATTTCTGATCTTTTTTCAGCCACATGCATCTGTGATCTATTCAGGTTGGTTTGCACACCTGTGTTCCTGTGACTTCTGAGTCTCTTGGTTGGTCATGGTGGAGGATGAGATTGTCTGGGAGAAAACCTTTTTAGATATGATGAACAGCTGCAAACCTTGATGACTGCATTTCAAAATGCAACACATAAAAGAAATCCAAAAGGAGTGTCTTTTCAACCAAGTTTCTATTTCCAGCTCTACACAAAGCTACGGATGTTTGGTAGAATTTTAAATATCATGAAGAAACTGCTAAGGAGCTAGGTGGCATGTCCCATGAAAGAGGACATGCTGAAAGGCCACACATGGGCTTCAAGAACTTGGGCATTGTGATGACAAACCTCTGCAGGGATGGGAAGTACCCCTCCTTGTCACTCTAGTGTTCTCTAAAGAGCAAGGCACACAATGGGAATGAGTGTGTGTGCTGCTCTTTCCACTGAAGCACTTCATCAGGACATGGAAAATAAAGGCATTCAAAGCAGCTCAAACTCCTCTTGCGCTACAGTAACTACACACACACACACACACACACACACACACACATACACACACAGTAAACATAGGGAGAATCTCGAGAGAGAATGTGGGAAAAGAAATTCACATCTCTGGAATTTACCAACAGTCTGTTCTGTACTGTGACGTTTCTACTAACACCTGATGAATTCCAAAGATGAAATTAAAATACTCTCCTGTACTGCTTTCCATACAGAAAAAAAGCTAAAAATACATCTGTGGATGTTTTATATAATCCTTCCAATCTTGTTTAGTCTTTTGACAGTTTGATAAAGGGAACATGGAATACTTGATCATTTAACTACCTGCTGGTCAATAAAGCACATGAGAGAGATGGGAACATGGCTATCAGGGGGTCTGGTCACTCCCACCATCCACATGGGACCCCAGGAGGAGGGCTTTCATCACGTGATCAGGACACAGCTTCACGGCTTGTTTAGAGGGTCACTGGTTGCCCTGGAGATGTGATAAGTTCTTGGTGGAGGATAGATCTGATAGACAGAGTGCCTGATGAACTATGAACTAAGGTTCATGACATTGTACAGGACACAGGGATCAAGACCATCCCCATGGAAAAGAAATGCAAAAAAGCAAAATACCTGTCTGGGGAGGCCTTACAAATAGCTGTGAAAAGAAGAGAGGTGAAAAGCAAAGAAGAAAAGGAAAGATATAAGCATCTGAATGCAGAGTTCCAAAGAATAGCAAGAAGAGATAAGAAAGCCTTCTTCAGTGATCAATGCAAAGAAATAGAGGAAAACAACAGAATGGGAAAGACTAGAGATCTCTCCAAGAAAATTAGAGATACCAAGGGAACATTTCATCCAAAGATGGGCTCAATAAAGGACAGAAATGGTCTGGACCTAACAGAAGCAGAAGATATTAAGAAGAGGTGGCAAGAATACACGGAAGAACTGTACAAAAAAGATCTTCACAACCAAGAAAATCACGATGGTATGATCACTCGCCTAGAGCCAGACATCCTCGGATTTGAAGTCAAGTGGGCCTTAGAAAGCATCGCTATGAACAAAACTAGTGGAGGTGATGGAATTCCAGTTGAGCTATTTCAAATCCTGAAAGATGATGCTGTGAAAGTGTTACACTCAATATGCCAGCAAATTTGGAAAACTCAGCAGTGGCCACAGGACTGGCAAAGGTCAGTTTTCATTCCAATCCCAAAGAAAGGCAATGCCAAAGAATGCTTAAACTACCATACAATTGCACTCATCTCATACGCTAGTAAAGTAATACTCAAAATTCTCCAGGCCAGGCTTCAGCAATACGTGAACCATGAACCTCCAGATGTTCAAGCTGGTTTTAGAAAAGGCAGAGGAACCAGAGATCAAATTGCCAACATCCTCTGGATCATGGAAAAAGCAAGAGAGTTCCAGAAAAACATCTATTTCTGCTTTATTGACTATGCCAAAGCCTTTGACTGTGTGGATCACAAAAAACTGTGGAAAATTCTAAAAGAGATGGAAATACCAGACCACCTGACTTGCCTCTTGAAAAACCTATATGGAGGTCGGGAAGCAATAGTTAGAACTGGACATGGAACAACAGACTGGTTTCAAATAGGAAAAGGAGTACGTCAAGGCTGTATATTGTCACCTTGCTTCTTTAACTTCTATGCAGAGTACATCATGAGAAACGCTGGGCTGGAAGAAGCACAAGCTGGAATCAAGATTGCCAGGAGAAATATCAGTAACCTCAGATATGCAGATGACACCTCCCTTATGGCAGAAAGTGAAGAGGAACTCAAAAGCCTCTTGCTGAAAGTGAAAGAGGAGAGTGAAAAAGTTGGCTTAAAGCGCAACATTCAGAAAATGAAGATCATGGCATCTGGTCCCATCACTTCATGGGAAATAGATGGGGAAACAGTGGAAACAGTGTCAGACTTTATTTTGGGGGGCTCCAAAATCACTACAGATGGTGACTACAGCCATGAAATTAAAAGACGCTTACTCCTTGGAAGAAAAGTTATGACCAACCTAGATAGCATATTCAAAAGCAGAGACATTACTTTGCCAACAAAGGTCTGTCTAGTCAAGGCTATAGTTTTTCCTGTGGTCATGTATGGATGTGAGAGTTGGATTGTGAAGAAAGCTGACTGCCAAAGAATTGATGCTTTTGAACTGTGGTGTTGGAGAAAACTCTTGAGAGTCCCTTGGACTGCAAGGAGATCCAACCAGTCCATTCTGAAGGAGATCAGCCCTGGGATTACTTTGGAAGGAATGACGCTAAAGCTGAAACTCCAGTACTTTGGCCACTTCATGAGAAGAGTTGACTCACTGGAAAAGACTCTGATGCTGGGAGGGATTGAGGGCAGGAGGAAAAAGGGGCGACAGAGGATGAGATGGCATCACTGACTCGATGGACGTGAGTCTGAGTGAACTCCGGGAGTTGGTGATGGACAGGGAGGCCTGGTGTGCTGCGATTCATGGGGTCACAAAGAGTCAGACAGGACTGAGCGACTGAACTGTACTGAACTGAACTGAAAGCCCATGTCAACACTTAAGAGATTCATTACCTTGGCCTTTGAAAGACATGAAAGTTTGGATCAGAACTGAGGAGGCAGATGAAAGGTGCACCCGGGCTGCCTGCAGTGACATCAGTGCCCAAGACCCCTCGGGCCTCCTTAGGGACACTGCCAAGCTCTGGAAAACAATGTATTCTCCAAGGAGGGCCTTCTTCCTGGGGATGTTTTCCTGTCCAAAAGAGCACTTCCACTACTTACTCTCCACTTAGTAGTATTCAATTTGTATTTGTGATTTTATTCGTCTTTCTGATTTGTATTGAAATATAGTTGATTTACAGTGTCCAAGTGTAAATCAAAGTGGTTCAGTTACACATGTGTTTTTTTTCTTTTCCCTGATAGGTTATTATAAGATATTGAATACATTAATAGTTTCCTGTGCTATACAGTAGGTCCTTGTTGGTTATCTATTTTACATATAGTAGTGTGTATTTAATCCCAAACTCCCAATTTATCCCTCCCTCTCCTCTCTGGTAACCGTAAGTTTGTTTTCTATGTCTGGAATTCCATTTCTGTTTTGTAAGTTAGGCCATTTGTATCATTTTTTTTTCCAGATTCCAGATGTGAGTGATATCATATGATGCTTGCCTCTCTCTGACTTATTCACTTAGTATGATTTTGAATTGCTCCAGTCTCTAAATATATATTATATCACAAGTTTTTATTCACAAATTCTTTACTTTAATACAAACATTGAGATAGGCCTCCATGGAATTAATGAGACATTTTTAGTCACTGGAGAGAAAAACTCAATGGATGCTTTCCCACGTTCACTACTTAGGACCTTGGGTGAGGTCCAGGGATTGAAATTTGAAACTTGGAAGTTGAAAGGGGGAATTCTGTATGGCAATTTCTTTTTGAAAATGTATACAAACTTCCAAGTTTCAAATCCTGGCCATGTGCTTTCTTTGTCCAATGACAGACACAGTCCAGAATCCTTATTCAAATATCTGCCTTTAGAATTGATACCCACACCTTTGAAACATGGCTAGAGGCAACTGTCAGTGGAAGTTAAAGATGTGCCAAGAAATGAAGGGATGAGGTAGTCATCACACTAAAAATAATAAAAGCAGTTAGAGTCAGGGAAGACTGAAATGCCCATCTGTGCCCAATGCCAGCAACGGTCAGCGGTCAGGGGAAGTGATGGAGAGCTGGTAGCTGGACTGGAAACTCAGGTGAAAGCTGACCTCAGCAAGATTGGGAAAAGCCCGCTGCGGGGGCTTTCACGTACCCAGACAGGAACGGCAGGTGGCAAGTGTTGCCTACAGGACAGTGAGGAACAAAAACAGACAATGGTCAATGAAAGCAGTTAGTTCAAAAAACTGAGAAAGATGAGCTGAGTGTTGAGAACTGGTCTCTTGGATTTGGTGGTTATAACTGGGCTCATGTTCTGTAAGTCAGTGGTTTTATTAGAAATGGACAGCTCAATCTGTTTCTAGAAGTTTTGCATCTGTAGGAAGACTGGGAGGTATCTAGGCATGATCTCTCAAGGACCATGGCTGTGTATATGATTATATACTTGTATTTTCACATTTTTAATAGCTCTGAAAACAAAATGCATCTTACAATTGATGGCAGTTTTCAGTGTTTATTGGCAGCATGTTTTCATTCTCTGTGGCTCATAACATAATGGCACATTTTATGATCAATATTGCTTAGACTCCATAAAATATGGGTATACGATGAGTGACTCAGCTAAGGAGAGGCAGCTGTGAGTGGATAAAAGATGCTGGAGAAGGAAGGAAAGGAGATGACTCTGAACAGCTGTGTCATTAGGCAAATATTTGCTGAGTGCATGAGTTATGCACACTGATGGGGCGGTGAGGGTGAAGTTTAATTGTATTCTGTGTCCAGGGCTGGAAGGACAGACGCAAGATGCATGGGGTGTGGAGACAGGACCAGCTGATCAAAACCCTGGGTGGAGTGGCCACCAAGCTTGGAGATGCCATGGAGGACAAGCATCTTGTTAGGAAGGGGCCTTCCAGGGGAGAGCACCCCACTGTGGCATGTGCTTGATTGGTGTCAAGAAGTGAGACAGAGGTCAAGGGCGTGGGTGTCCTGAACAACCCATCAACCTGATGTGGGTGTTGAGAGGGCAGTCCGTGGGTGGAACAGGGCAGGAACCGCTGGAGGAAAACCCAGTTGGACTCAGAGTCCTGGGGGGTCCCAGAGCAGATTTTCTGAAGCCAGGAGAGCCCCAGACTCACTTCCCCCTGGAGGTTGGGCTGTCACCACAGAAGACACCAGTTTGATCCCTGGATTGAGAAGATCCCCTGGAGGAGGGCATGGCAACCTACTCCAGTATTTTTGCTTGGAGAATCCCATGGACAGAGGAGCCTAGAGGGCTATAGTCCATGAGGTTGAAAGAATTGGACATGACTGAAGCGATTTAGCATGCACGCACACAAATATTTAAAAATTTTAAGGACAAGAAGTCACTTTTTCCTAATCCAGAAGGAAAGATTGCCCCTCTAGATGATAATGTGATCAAAGAATTCACAGTCTGCAGTCTGCCTTCCAATTTCAGCCAGATCCCCAGAGGACAAAGAAGATAGATAAAAACAGCTGATGGTGGGTGGAGGCAGAAACACCACCGCGCACCCTTCCCCCACCCCCAGCCCTGATCCTGGTGTGTTTCATGTGATGGCGGCTGCACATACTCCAGGCAAAAACAAACATCAGCCATAGCTCTTAGCCACTGTCGTCTTGTGATCAGATGATGCCTCTTTCAAGTAAAACGTCTTTGTTTAAAAATTCTCTACTCTCCATTCATTTCTCTAAGTCATGCACATCCACAGTTATACGTACATATATGAAAGGCCCATTGAAAGCATTTCACTTACACCAGGAATACATTCTACAAACCTCTGCACACTGGCCCTGCCTTCTGATAACTCACATGTGACAAACACCAGAGAAGGGGTCCAGCCTCTGTGCTCCAGGAAGGGAGGCTGACAAAGACTCTACAGCTGCTGACTCTCTACCTTCTGGTCCTCTACCCCTGGAACTGCCTTCAGGAACCATCCCATCCCCCAGCGTAACTTTCCAATTGTGCTCTTTTCCTTCTCAAATCCCTTACAGTTGTATCCCCTTGGTAGCCATTTAGTTGCTAAGTCAATGTTTGACTCTTTGCAGCCCCATGGACTACTGTACCCATGAGGCACCTCTGTCCATGGGATTCTCCAGTCAAGCATACTGGAGTGGGTAGCTATTCCCTTCTCCAAAGGATCTTCCCGATCCAGAGATTAAACCCGGGTCTTCTGCTATTGGCCAGTGAATTCTTTACCACTGAGCCACCAGGGAAGCACTTGCATTCCCTTGAAATAGAAAAAGAAATAAGTCGTTCAGTCGTGACCAACTCTTTGTGACCCCATGGATTGTAGTCTACCAGGCTTCTCTGTCCATGGGATTCTCCAGGCAAGAATACTGGAGTGGCTTGCCATTTCCTTCTCCATGCATCCCTTTAGTTGTTCTCAAATTTAATTCTCTCCCAACATAAGAGGGGAGTGAGACACCACCCAGGGACCCCACACAAGCCTCTCCCCTGGGACGTCACCCATCACCTCCCTACTGCCCTCAACACCTTTCAGTCTCAGCTCAGGGGGCAAGCCTGACTTTACAGACAGCTTTTATTTCAGACAGCCAATGCAGGAGACACAAAAGACATAGATTTGACCCCTGGTTGAGGAAGATCCCCTAGAGGAGGAAATGGCAACCCACTCCAATATTCTTGCGTGGAGAATCCCATCGACAGAAGAGCCTGGCAGGCTACAGTCCAGGGGATTGCAAAAGACTTGGGCATGACTGAGCAACTGAGCACAGACCAGCACTCTGCTCCAAGGGGGGTTCTGCTACCTTTAGGAATTCACCAGTTCTGGGAGGGGCAGTCTCTCCCTGGTCAACATGAGCCCATGATATTAAAACACCAGAAAATACAAAATATGATTAACATAATCATTCAGGCCTTTGAGCCACCCATCCTCACCCTTACTCCAGCCATGACCACAGGCAAGGAGAATCACTCTGCATGATCCTAGAGATTCAGAGAGAAATAAAGCTTCTTTAACATGCATTAAGCCCAAGGGCCTCAAATTTTATCGTGCATGTAATTTACTGAGCCATCTTGTTAACAAGGTTTCTGATTGGGTGGGAGGGATGGGGTCTGAGTGGCTTCAGGTCTAACCATCCCCCAGATGATGCCTGGGCTGCTGATCATGGCCCACACATGCAGGAGAGCATTCAACTAGAATCATGTGCCCCATTTTTTCAGGCATGTTGATTTGTTAACTAAAGATGGAGAATATTATTTAATGTGTAAAAAAGAGCTTTAGCCTAAGACTTGTTTATTCTAAAGCAATTACAATTAAGGGTTTGTTTTTTTTTTTGTCTGTACCAGCCACTTTCTATCCCCAAATAAAATTTGATCTTACCATAAGGCTCATCTAATAATAACTGGCCCAGGGACCTTATTAATTCTCAAGACAAAAGGGTGCCCTCAGCCCCCTGTTGCTCAGAAGCCCTGGACTCAGGCAGGAAGGAAGAGGGTCTATAGGGGAGGGGAAAGACCTGGAGACAGGTTAGGAGACTGTGTCTCCCCTGGCATTAATATTGGACATGCAGTCATCCCTGTGGTGGACTCCACAAATGTAGAAACTCCTGCATATTTTGAAATCATCCCAATCAGCTTTGGTCATGAGAACAGACCCCTAGCTGGGTGGTCAGGGGCAACTTTCTGTAGTTCAGTCACTCAGTCGTGTCCAACTCTGCAACCCCATGGATCGCAGCACACCAGGCTCCCCTGTCCTTCACTATCTCCCGAAGTTTACTCAAACTCATGTCCATTGAGTCAATGATGCCATCCAACCATCTCATCCTCTGCCGCCCCCTTCTCCTCCTGCCCTCAGTCTTTCCCAGCATCACAGTGTTTTCCAGTGAGTTGGCTCTCTGCATCAGGCCAAAGTATTAGAGCTTCAGCATCAGTCCTTTCAAGGAATATTCAGGGCTGATTTGCTTTAGAACTGGCTGGTTCAATCTCCTTGCGGTCCAAGGTGCAGCTTTATGGGCTCCTAAAAACCAGGACCACAGGACTTACGGTGGGTGTCACCAAGCAGGCTGTGGCTGCTTCTGGGGGACCACTCACCTCACGACCGGATGACCTGCACCTCCCTTTCTCGTCCAAGCGCACTCCTCACTGCTGGCCTGTCTCTAAAGCTGTGGTTTTCAACCTTGCCTGCCCTTCAGCGTCAACTAGGGAGACTCGGAAACTCAGAAGAACAAATCCCGGAGGCTATTAAATCAGGGCACCTGCAAGGGATAGATGCAACCAAGCTGAAACCTACCAAAAAGGGTCCCCTCGGACACAGGATGCGAGAGGCAAATAGAACCACTTATAGCGCTGCTTTTAAAAGACTTTATCCAAGGGAAAATAAAGCACATGCTCAATTCCACTCTTTTCCTCTTAGAATAAATTTCGCTTTATTGGAGAGAACGTAGCATCAACTGTTTCTCTCTGTGTGGAGCTTTTCAGTTTTCCTGTTCCATTTTATAGCACCTCCACTCCTACAGCTGTAATTTTATATGATGCCTTGCTGGCATTTGCAGAGTAAAACATTACATGTAGTTTTAAGTGCCAAAAGGTGTAGGAAGTTTTGTAAAACTCTGGAAGAGGAGAGAGCAATAGGTTTATCTTAAGGTCATAAAAATTTTATTTGATTTTTTCCCCTCCTTTATACCTGTTGCTGTTACTTTAAAAGGCTTCTGGCATTTAACTGGCAATAAACAGGGCGAAACAAACTGACCCTTCCTTTAGATTGTGCAATTTTTATTGCTCCAGTTTACAGCCACCAAATATGCCTTTTCAAAAAATGCTTGTTTAACCACTTTCTGTTTGTAAGCAGTAGGGCTGTGAGCCAACCAGCTCTGGGGGTGAAGTCGTACTGCCTGAGTGCCCCAAGGTTTTCAAAGATGCTTAGAAACAATCCAAAGTTAAGTGACACTGATGATGCTGGTTCCTTAGTCAGACAATTGCATGGAACTGAATCAAAGACAGCTGAGCTTGTGTTGTATCCACTTGTCACACCCAGGCGTTTAAAGCAAATAGAAATGCCAGCAGGACCGCAGTTGTAACAGCAGGAATCAGGGTGGAATTGTCCGTTTCCACGATAATTCAGAAGCCAGTGACCAGAGTTAATGCTTCCACACGAAATCGGGGAACACATTTTGTATCTCATAGGCAATGTGGGCAGGGAGGGGGAGTTTTATTTTAGCTGACACTATGCCATGCTTCCAGTTTTCACGTCTTTTCAGTACATCTCCACCTCAACCTCAAAAACTTCAGGGTTATGAGTCAGGATCAAGCTGGATCGGGGGGAGGGGGATTGGGGGGTGGAAGGTTTCCTACCAGTATATTCCTTGGGCAGGAAAAGAAAAGTAGGATTTCAGAGCAGTAACTACCGTCAACATAAAAAATAGTCACACCCTAAAAGTTGAGAGTTACATTTTATTTGGCGGGAACTTTTAAAACTTCAAGCCCACAAGACAGCATCTCAAAGGATCCTGAGAAAACTGCTCTTAGGAGGTAGAGGGTGGCGGTTTGGGGTGGGGTGGGTGGGTGGTGTGCCGGGGTAGGCGTGGTGGTGGGGCAGGCAGGGGGAGTCAGGTTATACAGAAGTTTGTAACAAAAGGTAGCTAGTCTGAACATCAAAAGTATTTTTGTGAATTAAAGAAAACCAGATATCTCAAGTTCCCAGAGAAGGAAATGGCAACCCACTCCAGTATTACTGCCTGGAAAATCTCAAGGACAGAGGAGCCTGGCGGGCTACAGTCCACAAATGAGTTGGACATAACTGAGCACACACAGGCATCCCAAGTTAAGGCATTTAGCGCTTTTCTGTTTACGGGAAGATGCAAGAGTCTGGGTTCACTGAAATCACTCCTGTATCTAGGGCCAGTGTCCTGTGCTTTTCACACCCTGAGCTCCTCAGGGCTCCCTGTGGGGAATGGCTACATACAGGCTGACAGCTGCAGGTGACTCAGGTCTTCTCCTTCCTGGGTGCCTTGGAGGGCTGGAATCTCTGAGGACTGTGACATCCTTGTTCACTGAGATGGCAGGAAATACTGTGTTTCTCAGTACTTAAACATTTAAAGACAAAATTCGAAGAATTTGGAGGATTTTTACTCTTCTCTGAACACCTCTATTTTTTGGCAATATGTTTAGCCTCCAAGGCAAATAGAGCAATAATCTCCACCATCACAAAGCTTTTTTATTTGTTTTTCATCATTGCCTTTTTTATTTATTTATCTTTGTAGTCATGGCAGCAACCTGAAATGAAAAGGTTATTATTTCCTATTTGAAAATAGCTTCCAGATACCCCCAGCTCCACAAAAACTCTTCCTCCAGAGTTTTCTATCTGTCAGTTATTACACAATGCAATTAGAATCGTTTGTCTCTAATATTGCTTTATCATGTTGCCACCTTCCTCAAGAACACTGTAACAATAACAACAATATTATTTAATTTTATGGCACATTTCCTTCCCACTAGACACTTTGCTAAGTACATTATCCACACTGCTTATTTAGTCTCACATTAGGAAGCTCTTATTATTTTATTGTATCATTTTACAATTAAGAATCATCAGCAACTTAAGTAACAGCCAAATATAGCTAGAAAGTTGAGCTCAGCTCCACAATAATGCGTAACTGTTCAGTCGCTCAGTGGTATCTGATTATTTCCGACCCCATGGACTGTAGCCCATCAGGCTCCTCTGCCCATGGGATTTCCCAGGCAAGAACACTGAAGTAGGTATCTGTTTCCTCCTCCAGGGCATCTTCTCAACCCAGGAATCCAACCCCCGTCTCCTACACTGGCAGACGGATTCTTTTACCACTACGCTACCAAAGAAGTCCCTGCTGATACAAGGTTGAAAGCTGTCGCTTTCTCCCTGTAGCTCTGACAGTGTTTCCTCTCAGTAGGTCATTGTTCACTGCACCTAAGCTTAGCTGTTCGTGCGTGGCCAGTTGCTTCAGTCATGTCTGTTTGCCACCCTGTGGACTGTAGTCCACCAGGCTCCTCTGTCCATGAGATTCTCCAGGCAAGAATACTGGAGTGCGTTGTCATGCCCTCCTCCAGGGGATCTTCCCGACTCAGGATGGAACCAGGGTCTCCTGCATCTCCTGCATCGCAGGCAAATTCTTTATTGCTGAGCCACAGGGGAAGCCCCAAGCTTAGCTAGAAATCATATCAAATACATATGTAAACATTTACCTATTTATTTATACATGTATAATTCCATAGATGTAAATTAGATGAGCTAAATTTGCTATAGTGTCTGGTGATTTGAATCTTATAACTAAGTGTAAAGCACATACAAGTCTGAGGCTCTTTCACACAGGACACACCAAGTTTTCAAATGACCAATCTCTGGGCAAGGTCCCAGTCATGTCATGACCATCTGAGGATGAGAAGGGGCAGCTGATGGGGTTGCCAGATGGCCTTTCTCCCCAGTGCTCTGGTGATCACTGCTGGGGGCACTCTGCATGGCCTCCCCAGCTAGTGTGTCCCTGTGTAATCCTCTCCATGGTTTCAGGACAGCTCCCACCCCTGAGCATGTCCAGCCCCTATTTTAATGCTGTGTTTGGGGGTTATCTCATGCCCTTCACATGAAGGGCTCCCTGTGATGAGCTGGCAGGAGGTAAACTTCATTTTTAATCCCAGCTCCATTGTTAGGAAACCTTGTGTCTTGCATTTCCAGCCTGATTGTAAATGGAGGTGGGAAGGCTGTGGTCCTTCTCATCCCTGGGAGGAAGATGAGATCATATTTGCGCACATCTGTGTGTTGGTGTGTGCATACACACGTGGAGTATTTCTTTCAAGAAGTGGGACAGCCCATGAATAGCAGGAAGCACATTTCCCCCCCTTCCCCCCCATCTGCCAATGTTTTCTGGGTCCTTGGAGAGGCACTAAACACCTGGTTCTCACCGTAAACACTCTGCGGAAGAGCAAATTCACGCTTCCCTCTGGGCAGGACCTGGGGGACCCAGGGACCACAGGGCCTTCATCCCAGCCTCTCCTGCCTTCCCAATACAGGCAGCCTATACCCACTCAGGCATAAGGGTAGCAAGTCCTCTTTTTAATACGTTCATCAGTATATTTGGAAAGACAGTTTCTGTGAGCAAGAAAACAGAGAAATGAGTTGCTTACTCCTTATAAGGGAAGACTGTTCAGTTTGATTGTATCTTTAATAACCAGAGAATTAACTCTGACATGTTTGACTGCCACTAGGAAGGGAAAACAAAAAGCGAACAACCCAGCAACCCCTTGCTTCACTCTGCATGTGTTTATTTTCAAAATGTTATGAATAAAGAGGTTAAATACTGTCCAATACTCATGAAGATTAGAGAATAACTTTCTTCTTCTTTTTAAATATATACATGCGTACATACATGTATAGTCATCATCCCACTTTTTTATTATGAAGGATAATTTGTGGGTGGACAAGAAGGTCACATCAAATCCTAGCTGCAGGGGTCACTAGTTTTATGAACTTGGAAAATCACTCCAATTCACTTTACTTTATTTATAGGTGGGATCGCAGTGGTGCCCACCTCAGGAAGTTTCGCGAAAATTCAATTGCAAGAGTCCATAAAATTTTCTCTGGGGCAAGCAATAAGGAACCTCAACCACACAAGTGGCAATGAAAAATTAAAAGTGATCTTTGTTAAAAAAAATGTGAAGTCAGTTTTTAAAGTGCCATAAACACATGAAACCACCAGTAATTCCACAATGGAGAGGAGTTCCTGTCTAACAGCATACTGGCTTCTTGCTGTCCCCATACCTCCCTCTCTGGTCCCATCTCTGTGTGTGGTTTTGCTGCAGAAGTAGGACAGGCTCCCTGAGATTCATCACCTCCTTCTGCCAAGCAGTGCTATGCTCGGGATGTTGCTAAATGTAAACACAGACATGGACCAGCTTGCCGTCATTCATGGGCGCCTGCTAGTCCACAGGCCTTTCCTGACCAGTCTCCCCCGCTCTTACTTCCTTTTTGCCTTTTCTGTAATGATGATGCTTACTTTTCAGTTTTTGTGAACGTGACCTCTTATTGGATGAATTCCAAAAAGTGAAACTGAACACTCAAAAGGTCCACGTTGCTAAGATTTTGTGTCCAGGCTGACAAGTTGCCCCCAAAACTATCGTGACAATGTACATCCCCACAAACAATACATGAGGGCATCTACTTTCCCACAGCTTTTCAACCTTTGCTAGTTTTTTAGCCCCAAATTATCTTCTCATTGTGATAATACATTTAGTTTTGATTGTTAGCATAAAAAGATGTGGCGAGGTGACATTCATGGAATTAAGTCACCAGGTTGCTGTAGCAAGTGGGAGACAGCAAACCTCTATGACACACTGAGAGGACTGCACGTTCCCTGGACACAAGGGAGGCCGGGGCCCTGTAGATGACCCAGAGCATCTGGCCTGTCTTCAAGAGACAAGCCCTGAGAAGGCTCTTCCGACCCACGTTTCTAAGGGAAGGCAACATACTCATGGTGGAAGACGCCTTGGGGGCGAATGGATTTACGACCCTGGAAGGGCTCAAGCCCACGGAGGATGTAGGCAAATCTGGAACAGCCTACCTGGGAGCCACCTCGGGACCCCCTTTTGTGTCGAGCAACCACGGTGAACCACGAAGGTTACAGACCTGAGGGCAGTGGTCCAGTACCCAGACCAGGAGAGGCACTCCCAGCAGCAAACACATCCATCTACAGAGCGCGAGCCTGACTCCCACATCCCTGCTCTCCTTCTCCTTGCCTGATGTTTGGAGTAGGACGGCAGCCTTTGGGACCACATAAGCCCCGGGATCTCTGGATAATTCAAAGGAAGTCTCAAGAGGGTGGAAATGCTGTGCCATAGACTGCGGATGAGAGCATGTCTACATTGGAACAATTTGCTGGGAAAGAAAGAAAAACCAAGCTGGGGAAACATACCCAGTGTCACTGAAAGAAAATTTCACATGATTACTGGCCTTGTAGAATTCATGCTCCAAAATTGTCCTATTTATAGTCTCCATCCATTTTTCCTGGACTGCTTCTCTGGCTCTTGGAACAGGAAAGAGCTGTTTATACACTGGTGATGTTAACGTTGTTGTGAACACTGGAAATACCAGGGAAGGGAAAGACCTGGGGGAGAGAAATGGAAATGCAAAGTGAAGCAACTTCTGGTTTGTGAAGACTTTTTGTTGACTTCTGCTCTCACCAATCAATTTTTAAATAGGTTAAGCAATAAAAACATTTTAACACATTTAGAAACCTTTTAAAGCATTCAAGGATTCCTAAGGGGGTCTAGGAACCTCAACTTCTTTAGGGCTTAGAAGCTGCAGACTGTGAGCTGGGAGTTTGGGGGATGAGTAGGGGAGAAGACTCAGTCATTCCCCAGGTGGCCCCGAGAATGAAGGGCTTTGGAGCAAGGAGAATGCCTGTGGTCAGAGTACTCTCTTCTTTTTTTTTTTTAATCGAAGTATAGTTGATATACAATATTATGTAAGTTTCAGGTGTACAAAACAGCACGTCACAATTTTTAAAGATCGTATTCTATTTATAGTAATTATCAAACTGGCTACATACCCTGTGCTGTACAATATGTCCTTATAGTTTATTTATTCTGTACATAGTAGTTTTACCTCTTACTCTCGTACCCTTATATATTACCCTGGTAACCACTAGTATGTTCTCTATGAGTCTGCTACTGTTTTGTTAGTTGTATCTTTTTAGATTGCACATATAAGTGATATTATACAGTCTTTTGTCTTCCTCTGTCTGACCTGGTTCACTTAGCTTAATGCCCTGTAAGTCCATCCACATTGATGCAAACAGCATTATTTGATTCTTTTTTACAACTGAACAATATTCCACGGTGTATATATACCACATCTTTTTATCCATTCTTCAGTCAATGGACACTTAGGTTGCTTCTTTGTCTTGGCTATTCTTGAACATTCTAGCAGTCTAATCCATACTCCCAGTTGGAATTGGGACAACAAGGAATGTATCTTTCAGAAAACAAGTTGACCTATTTTTGACAAAAAGTAAACGTGAAACCACATTTCAAAGAAGAGTCAAAAGTCTGATTTCAAATGGCAGCATGAATACTTACCATCCAGAAGCCTTGAGAATTCTTGAGCAAACATGTTCTGAACATCAGCTCCACGCCAGGACACAGAGCTGTGTGGGCACCAGGAATTTTAAAGATGTGAATGAAACAAACTATTTCAGTCAAGAAGCAACCCAAACTCGACAAAGACGTGCAGAAGTGTAAACATACAACTGCAATTCAGCCTCAGGTAGTGGCATGTAATGACAAACACAGCCCAGCAGAGCAGTTAGGATCGGAGGAGCTGAAGAATAACCAGGTTCCAGTCGTTAGCTGGGTGACCTTGGGCAACTTGTTTAACTTCTCTGTGTTTCACTGCTTCATCTGTAGAATGGAAATAATAGTAGTCCCTACTTTCCAGGTTTGACTGAGGATGAAATTAGTTGATACTCATGAGTGAGCAGAACAAAGCCTGGAACATAATAACTGCTCAGGAAGTACTAGCTGTTGTATGTTCATAAACAGCTCCCAACCTCAGCCTTCCCATCTGTGATATGGGAGTAATAATTAGAGGCTGCCTTTAAAGGATGACATTGGGGCTTTCCTAGTAGTTCAGTGGTAAAGAGTCTGCTTGCCAATGCAGCAGACATGGGTCCAGGAATATCCCACATGCTGTGGAGCAACTAAGCCCGTGGGCCGCAACTACTGACGCCTTGCTCTAGAGCCTGAGAGCCTCAACTACTGAAGCCCATGCGCCTGAGAGCATGTGCACCACAACAAGGGAAGCCAGTATGGTGAGAAGCCTGCGCACTGCAACTAGAGAGTAGCCCCTGCTTGCAGCAGTGAAGACCCAGCACAGCCTTAAATAAGTAAATAAAATTTTAAAAAGGATGGTCATTTCCAGAGGCGACTGTGCGAAGACTTGGAACATGGTCAGGACTGTTCAAAGGCAAAGTGTTACTTGAATGATAAATGTTCCCCGGCAAGGCTCTTCACCAAATAAGGTGTATGTTTGTGGATTGTGTCGCAAGGCCATCTGCCTTAACTTTCCACAGTGCTACCCTTTGTGATTTTACAAGTGTTTGTTGGTGATGAGGCCAAAATCGCCCTGTGATGCACTGCCTCCCACATCACACATCCCGTTAAAGAGAAGCAGAGAGGGCATATACACACCTATGGCTCATTCATGTTGATGTTTGACAGAAAACAACAAAATTCTGTAAAGCATTATCCTTCAATTAATTTTTTTCTTTTTTTTAAAGAGAAGCAAGTAATGGATACAAATCTAGCTCACACAAGACTGACAATAAAACCTTTTGCCTTTTCAAAGATACAGGAACCCGGAACCCGCTTGCCTCTGCTGGGCCACCGAGGAACCACACGCGTGCAGCCTCTGGGGATCAGGACCAGGGTAATGGATTTGCGCCATCACAGAGTCAGGCCGAAAACAAAGTCCTTGCCACCAAATGGAGGATTAGTACAGATGGAGCGGCAGAACTAAACTGCTGACCTCGTGAGCTGCTGTCATCATTTGCCAGACTCTCCAACCAGCTCTGCCGACTGTGCAGGGAAGTCCCCTCTGGTGCCTGAAACCCTCCCACCCCAACAAACGACCCCTGAGGACATTTGTCCATCCTCCTTTGTCCACAGGCTTCCCCTTCCGACCTCTCTCTCCACCTGTCCGGCTCCTAACCACCTGGAAAACCACAAGTGTGCACTTTCCAGCTTGAATGTACGGGCAGTTCATTTCTAAAGCCCCTCATACTTTTCTGCAAAACCTTTAAAAAGAGCAGATGGATAGACGAGGCTAAAATGAGCACACAGATCCTACCCGGCCCGTCAAAGATGCTCCAACCCGTGAAAACAGGACTTTATAAATGTCACTCTGTTAATACCAGGTCAAATGTTCCTAATCACTAGAAAATAAAGTAAGATTTCTGTCGAGTTAAATGCCATTGTTCTAATCATTAGATCCTGGCATCTGAAAATAAGAGAGAATGTGTCTTCTCTGCTGTGAATGACAAGCCATGAGCCATCCCTACTGTTAACTGACAGCTGTTTAATAAGCCATGTGAGTGAATAAAGCTTGTCTTTCAGCCTAACTAGTGGCTCATATCAGTCCCTAAACACCTGCTGAAAGTGAAAGTCACTCAGTCATGTCCAACTCTTTGCAACCGCATGGGCTATAAAGTCCATGGAATTCTCCAGGCCAGAATACTGGAGTGGGTAGCCTTTCCCTTCTCCAGCAGATCTTCCCAACCTAGGAATCGAACCAGGGTCTCCTGCATTGCAGGCGGATTCTTTACCAACTGAGCTATCAGGAAAGCATAACGTCATATCCTGTTACCGCCACAGTCACGAAAACCTTAAACAAGGTTGTAAAATGGGCATTTCTTTTTTTTTTTTCTCCCAGTAATTGAATTTGGAATGTTTCAGGTTACTGAGAAAATCAAGCGAAGAAGGGTTAGATATCATTTCTAGGTGTCACACCAAATGCTTTGGGAATGCCTCTTTTTTGTTGGCTTCATATGGTTTGGGGCTTTGTTTTCCATTCCTATAACTGATGCTGAAGTAGTTAAATGCAGTGCTCCTTGTCTTCCAAGAGCTTATCATCCAAAGAAGGCAGAGGGATCAACCACCGTGGAACAACTAGAGCAGGCGGGACAGTCAGGGACTGCATGATGGTGGGCTTCTGAATGAAGAACATCCCTGAGAGCTGGCACAATCAGGGAGAACTTCCTGGGGAGGTGTTCCTGCTGGTCAGAACCCTCCCATGATAAGAGAAGACAGACCGTGAGCTGGCCCTGGACCATGGCAGGTGAGCACCAAGGTCAGTCCCTGGAGGACCTCAAGAGGCAGTGGTGGGGGACCTCGTGCCTTGCGATACATGTGGTGATGGAAAATGAATGAGCAAAGAGACAGATGAAAGTAACCTTTGAGGAAGGTTAATCTGGCTGTAGTGCACAAAATGTGGGGGGAAATGGGGAGAATCGTCTGGCCATTCGTCTGTGAGGCTGTCGCACTGATTCTGGGGTGACGATCACAACCTCTCCTAAAAAGACACACCTAGAAAAAATTGAGGGGAAATAACAGGACTTGGTGATCTGAGGAATAGTGAAGGTATCTTTGGGGCTTGGAATATGTGGTTCCCCCTGTTTTCCAGAAAAACCAATGACTTTGAGTCAGCTTTGGGAGCTGCACTCGAGACTAAAGGAAGCAGCGGTTTTGAAGGAGACGCTGCACAGGCCCCTAAAGGTCCAACACGGCTCCTCCACGGGGGGCTCCTCCCCACAGCCCTGCCATTCCACTGTTAAATGAAATAGACTTCCTTATCGTTATGTGAGCCTCAGCCACTCTACAGATCTTACAGGAATAACGTCCCGCCTTCTCTGGAGGCTTGGTCCCAGAGCTGGAGACCTCGAGCCCTTCATCAGGCCAGAATGACTGATGGCCTGGGTGTGGACGCAGCACCCAGTTCCCTGTCAGGACACCGTCAGCACCCTCGGTGAGCAGGGCCAACTGCAGGTCAGCCAGTCTCCCATGGGTTGGGTTACAACCCTTGACAAGGCAGACCTGGTATTCTTCTCATGGAGCACAGTATCCAAAGTATCCTTTCTAATGAAGTACATTTAAAGGTTTCTTTTCAAAACATCCTCCCAACTATTGAAAATGACTTTTTGTTTACTATTTTCCACAGTGCAGGATAGCACTAACAACCTTGACCACTCATGTATCAAAAACACTATTCTAATGAAAGCAATGATAAATCGATTTTGGCTGCCAAAGGCCGTTTAGATTTGGCAAATTTGGGGCCTTCAGTGTGTTCACCTGGCTAAGTCATGCCCGGGGCTGCAGAGTTTCTAGTAAGGACACATCACTCCTGTATTCCACTTCCAATCTCTGAATCCTGGGAACGTGAGTTATGCCCCAAAACCAATGTGATATTGTCATAAGGCCTTGTAAGCAATGAAGAGACAGTTAATACGGTACATGACACCAAAGATAAATTATCCAGCTGCACCTCCCATAATTAAGAAGGAGGCATGAAATCAAAGGTAGAGACCTAAACAAAAAAAAAAAAAAAAAAAGGAAAGAAAGAAAGAAAGCAGTTGTACTTGTAATTCTGGTTTTCTGGTTATTCTTGTTTGGCAAACAAATATTGGAGGTTTTTTATCTGTCGGCTTTCCCTAAAAGTTCTCCATTTGGTGAACTCTTATATAATGTTTACGCTGATTTATTTCTTTTTTTTTCAATTTTTTTTCTTTCCCTGAGCCCAATTATCTTATAGACTATATTTTTAATGTATTTATTTTTAATTAGAAGATAATTGCTTTACAATGTTGTGCTGGGTTTTGCCTATTTCTTTTAAAAACAGTAAAAAAAAAAAAATCCTCTAAAATGTAGTATGAAAATCTTTAGAAAGGAAATTCAGATGAAACTGTCATTTTCTGAGACAGTTTATTTGGAAAGACTCATTACACAGACTTAAATATCAGTGAAAGAAATGGCCCATTTTCTAAGTCAAAATGTCTATATTGTTCTGAAATCCTGTATTTGAAACCTGTCACATGAGTTCAAATTTAAATGAATCGCTACTTTCTAAAAGGGCATATTTTTAAAAAGCATCAGATAGTTGCCATGTGTGGGGAAATGATGGTATTTAGAATTTAGTCACCAGTTTGAAAACTCAAATATCCTACAATCTTCTCTGGGGCTTTTCTGGGCTGCCCCACCCCCAGGCAGCACCAGAAGCCAGCCTGCTTCCTCCTGCATCCCGTCTGCTCCTCCTCTGGACCCCCACGCCCTCCCCATGCTGACCTTCAGAGAACACAACTTCTCTGGGCCTCCCCAAGCCCAGCGGTCCTCTCCTGTCAAGTGGGAGGGGCCACTGGGGAGTGTAGCTTACGTAGAATCTACTGAGGATGCAGGGGCCACAGACAGAGGGCCCAGGCAAGAGGAAGTCTTTCAAAGATCCCTGGTTTAAAAAAGACTCTTGGTATCATGGACTGAACTCACATCGACATCCTCACTTCTGTGCCTCAGAAAGTGATTGTGTTTGCACGCACCTCAGTGTTCATAGCAGCAGTGTTAACAGCCCAGATATGGTAGCAAAAGAAATGTCCATCAGCTGATGGATATTTTCTACTGCCTGCCAAGGCAGGAGACGCAGGAGACGTGGGTTCAATTCCTAGGTCCAGAATATCCCCTGGAGAAGGAAATGGTAAACCACTCCAGTATTTTCGCCTGAGAAATCCCAGGGACAGAGGTGGATAGTGGGCTATAGTCCATGGGGTTGCAAAGAATTGGACACAACTTAGAGACTCAATAACTATGTATCTATACAGTCACATCTTCTCCATCCATCATATATATATATATATACATATATACATACACATCTATATATCTATCTATATCTATCTATCTATAGGTATATAACCACCAAAAGTGAAAGTCACTCAGTCATGTCCAACTCTTTGCAACCCCATGGACTATACAGCCCATAGAATTCTCTAG
Organism: Capricornis sumatraensis; assembly: GCF_032405125.1. Classification (NCBI taxonomy): domain Eukaryota; kingdom Metazoa; phylum Chordata; class Mammalia; order Artiodactyla; family Bovidae; genus Capricornis; species Capricornis sumatraensis. The sequence continues at coordinate 47,483,636 of NC_091083.1, forward strand.
TCCAGAGTACTGGAGTGGGTAGGCTTTCCCTTCTCCAGGGGATCTTCCCAACCCAGGGATGGAACCCAGGTCTCCCACACTGCAGGCAGATTCTTTACCAGCTGAGCCAGAAGAGAAGCCCCATATATATTTATATATATATATATAACTGCTCAGCCATAGGAAAGAATGAAATTTTGCCATTTGCAATAATATAGATGGACTTATTATTTCGCTTAGTGAAATAAACCAGAGGAAAAAATACTGTACTTCACACTTATAATGTGGCATCTAAAAGAATAAAACAAACTAGTCAATGTAATAAAAAAGAAACAGACTCACAGATATAGAGAACACACTAGTTGGTGACCAGTGGGGAGAGGGAAGAAGGCAGGGGCAAGATGGGGGTAGGGGATTATGAGATACAAACTACTATGTATAAAATAGATAAGCAACAGGATATATGGTACAGTACACCTGGTATTTTATAATTACTATGAAAAGTATAATTTTTAAAAATTGTGAATCACTGTCATACACCTTAAACTTACACAGTATTGTACATAAACTGTATCTCAATTAAAAACTCTATAAACTCATCCCCCACTCCCAGTGTCTGTAAAGAGGTAATTAAATGAGAATGAGGTCATCAAGGTGGCCCTGGTCATATCTGACTGGTGTCCTTAGAAGAAGAAGTGTTCAGGACAGAGGAAGGGTCACCTGAGGGCATGGGGAGAAGTTGTCGACATGCCCAGGAGAGAGGCCTCAAATAAAACAGCCTGTCCTTACCTCGCTCTTGCACTCCCAGCCTCCAGGACTATGAGAAATAAGTTCCTGTTGTTGAAGCCACTCCGCTGGTGGTGTTGGTTATGGTGGCTCAACACACCTGGTGTGAGTGCATGCCCAGCTCGACCTCACTCTCCCTGCCGACTCAAGATTTTCCATCATCCCAGGCCTGCTAAGTGGCAGGTGGTGTCACAGGACCCAGGTAGAGCTGTAGGCACCAGACTCACCAAGTCATCAGAGTCCAGCTTCCTCTACCTTCCTGCTGGGATGTGCAGAGGCCACAGGTATAGGGAGATCCAGCCAAGACGAGGGCCCGAGCGGAAGAGCATCAGAGCAAACCCTCTGCAGGACCACACACCCTGCCTGGGAGAGGTGGTTCCTCCAAGCAAAGTGCCTGATGATAGATGCTGTGATGTGGGGTAAAGAGGATCAAACTGGTTGATCAGAATTCAGACATGAAAACAATGACTGAACTTGATTTGTAGAATAACAGAAACTTCTGTCCCTGAGACAAAAACCGTGGGAACAGATTTGCTAATTTTTCATTCTTAAAAATAGAATTTAACTGTCACATCCTCACACTAGGATGGGTTTCAGTTCTGAAATCAAATGTGTCCTTGTTCACAATCAGTATTCCATGGCATCAAAAGATGAAAATTTCACTTTCTGTCTCTTTTTCCATGTTCATCTGGACAATGTGTTGCTTTTCCTTTGAGCATGTTTTATTTATTTATTTTTTTTACTTTTTTTTTTAATTAATTTTTTTATTTAATTTTAAAATCTTTAATTCTTACATGTATTCCCAAACATGAACCCCCCTCCCACCTCCCTCCCCATAACATCTCTGTGGGTCATCCCCATGCACCAGCCCCAAGCATGCTGTATCCTGCGTCAGACATAGACTGGCGATTCAATTCTTACATGATAGTATACATGATAGAATGCCATTCTCCCAAATCATCCCACCCTCTCCCTCTCCCTCTGAGTCCAAAAGTCCGTTATACACAGCTGTGTCTTTTTTCCTGTCTTGCATACAGGGTCGTCATTGAACTTTCCCTATTTCTTCATTTTGTTTAAAACCAAAGGCTTCACATTTTAAGATTAAGATGAGAAAGAAACATATTGTTTATGGTGCAAAGAATCCCAGATCTCTCTCGATCACTGATATACTCTCAACCAATGTATTTCTATGAGTGTAAATGTCTCAATAATTTATTTACGAAACAGTAGTAAATCAACATGACCTCATCAGCAGACACTAACTAGTTGTGTTGTCTAGAAAGTGCTGACAAGGTGCTACAGCTGTTGGTGTTTCCTCCTGATGAATGGAGGGGAACAGAAATAGAATTTCTTGGCACTGGAGGGCCATGTCTCCACACATGCAGTCACTTCCTTCCACTACAGGAGAGGAAGTGCTGATCCACGTGGCTTCAGGAAGATTAGATGCAGGGAGGGCTGTCGGGGGGAGAAGGTGGGAGGTGAGTGCTGGGAAGTGGGGTCAATGGAATCAACACGGATGACAAGACTGGAGCGACTAACACTTGGTGTGTCTTGGGTCACAGCTCTCGACTGCCTGACGGCCGTCAACAGTCAACAACTCCTACCAGAGGTGCTGCTCCTGTCCTCACTCGAAGCTGTTCTTTATCACTTGGTTGATGTTCTTCATTGCTTGTTTCAGCAGCTCATCAGACTGAACCCACTGCGTGTCAGGCACTGTGGTAGACTCCAGAATCGCGGCCCTGAGCTAAAAAGACAAAAATATTAATATCTGTCCTTACAATCTGTTATTAGCATCTTAACACTGTCATCTTATGAAACAGGATATAATAATCCGATTTCCTGCATTTTTAGGTTACAATTAAAATTTGAGTTATGTGTTGCCTTCATTGTTTTTGTTGTTCAGTGACTAAATTGTGTCTGACTCTGCAACCCTGTGGATGTAGCCTGCCAGGCTCCTTTGTCCTCCACTATCGCCCAGAGTTTGACTTCCTAAGAACCCCTAAATGATGACAGAATAAACAGGATGTGTATTTCTCACTCAAGGAGTAGTATGTGTAGCTAGATCCTTGATGATTGGGCAGCATTCCATCCTCTGCGTGAGTTCTCTTCCTCTGGTGCTGTTTAGGACCCCTCAGAGAGAAGTTCTTTCTCTTCCTTTGGAAGCAGTATGGGATGCGAACTCAATTCCTGGGAATTTTGCAGCCATTTCATCACCATGAGGGAAACAACAAAGATGAATCATGGGATTGGTTAGCAAACCCCAGAGAAATCCAAACAATCATTGCCAGGGTTCTGCTCAAACCATACTATAAGAATAATGTCCAATTCCTACAGTTAGACAATTGTGTATTTTCTTTTAATAGATAGTGTTAGTGTTAGTCACACAGTCTTGTCTGACTCTTTGTGACCCCATGGACTGTAGCCCACCAGACTCCTCTGTCCATGGAAGACTCCAGGCAAGAATACTGGAGTGGATTGCCATTTCCTTCTCCACTGGACACTGGTCAGTGTCAAATCACTGACCACATGGAAGAGTAACTGAATCATTTCATTTTTATCTGTCCATGTTACAGCTTACTGAAATTTACTTCTCTTGCAATTCTTTAAACTCAGGAGGAAAAATTTTATATGTTGGTTTAATAAGGATTACGAGATTGTAGTTTTCAAAATAACAATATAACAATGAAAAACATTTGAAGATTACTGATCTAGAAACCATCACAAAACATCCATTCCAAAGCAAAGTTATCTGAAATTTGACATGTTTAAATTTATTTGAATATCTTTGTCATTTTTCTCAAAAGAGTGATCAATGACAAATACCTTTCATGTTTCAATGGTGAAGTATGTATTATTTGGTTTAATTAACTAATAATTGCATCATAATTTCCAGTGGTGATCTTTCTTGAAGCTATACCTCCGATGATATTTATTTTGTTGGATTTTTTAAAAATCCCCTCAGGATAAATGTTTTAATATTTTTTAAATAGCTCATGTTTTAGAGCTTCCTTGTGGCTCAGAGAGTAAAGAGTCTGCCTGCAATTCAGGGGACCCAGTTTCAATTCCTGGATCTGGAAGGTCCCTTGGAGAAGGCAATGGCTACCCACTCCAATACTCTTCCCTGGAGAATCCCATGGACAGAGAAGCCTGGCGAGCTACAATCCATGGAATTGCTAAGTGTGGACACGACCGAGCAACTAACACACACACACACACGTTTTAACAGAAACATAAAGCATTTTAATAGAAACACACATATGCACATGTATTTAAAGATTTTAACTTTAAGGACCTTAGAATGAATTTGGAGTTTTTATTGTCTTAAGTAATTTCAGCAAACATACAAAAGAAAATGAATCAAGTTACAGTAGATGGTAAAACTCTACAGTGTACAGTGCATAGATGTAACCGTCTGGATGCCTGTGGAAAGGAGCAGAATATAGCTTTAATTGATATGTTCTGGTCTGAACAGATGTTTCCAAACCCACACTGAGGATGCGTCTCTGAAAATAACACACCAGTTCCAGGGGTAACATTAGAATTGTTAGCAACAAACTGCTATTTGCTAAAACTAATAAAGATAGAACATCAGAAGTGTTTTATAAGGGAGAGAGTCATAATACATTCTCACTGAGAAGTACCCAACAAATACGTATAAGTGCAGCCACACTAACCATCATGTTAAGAAAAATGTATAAATCCTGGAAGTAAGGCAAAAGGATGGGTATTTGTGAATGTGTTTATGTGTGTGTATTAAAATCATTTCATACATGAGAAAATCCTCCCTGCCAGTAAGTTTCAACATTCCTTCTCAGGTGAAATCTAAGAATAACATTTTCTCTATTGAGAGGCATTCTGTGCTTGTCACACTCCTGAACTGAAAAGCGATCCTGCCATTTACATGCCGTCATCCTGCCCTTTAATGTGCAGTGACCAGCTCTTGCCTATTTCAAGTGTGACAACCAACCAACCATCCAGCATCTTGTCTGTAAGTGGTACCTTTATTGTGTAAAAGCAAAAATCAGAGAGGAATCCATAAGATGGGGAAAGAAGAGGAGGAGAAAAATGATCACAAATAAAGATTTGCATTTGTTTTACACGTGTTCATTTTTAGGCATGGGGAGGGGGGCATGCTCCCTAAGGCAGGAATGAAGTAAAGGGGACTGGGACAAAATGGTGATTTCACCCTGAACATACAAGTGGATTACCAAAAGCAGGTATTTCTCTTTATGAAGAAGTGAGAGGAAGCCAAAGAAGTGCTATACCAACTTCAGTTCAGTTCAGTTCAGTTCAGTTCAGTTCATTCGCTCAGTCATGTCCAACTCTTTGTGACCTCATGAATTGCAACATGTCAGGCCTCCCTGTCCATCACCAACTCCCGGAGTTCACCCAAACTCATGTCCATCGAGTCAGTGATGCCATGAAGCCGTCTCATCCTCTGTCGTCCCCTTCTCCTGCCCCCAATTCCTCCCAGCATCACAGTGTTTTCCAATGAGTCAACTCTTCGCATGAGGTGGCCAAAGTACTGGAGTTTCAGCCTTTAGCATCAGTCCCTCCAAAGAACACCCAGGACTGATCTCATTTAGAATGTACTGGGTGGATCTCCTTGCAGTCCAAGGGACTCTCAAGAGTCTTCTCCAACACCACAGTTCAGAAACATCAATTCTTCGGTGCTCAGCTTTCTTCACAGTCCAACTCTCACGTCCATACATGACCACAGGAAAAACCATAGCCTTGACTAGACGGACCTTTGTTGGCAAAGTAATGTCTCTGCTTTTGAAAATGCTATCTAGGTTAGTCATGACTTTCCTTCTAAGGAGTAAGCATCTTTTAATTTCATGGCCGCAATCACCATCTGCAGTGATTTTGGAGCCCCCCAAAATAAAGTCTGACACTGTTTCCACTCTTTCCCCATCTATTTCCCATGAAGTTATGGGACCAGATGCCATGATCTTCATTTTCTGAATGTTGAGCTTTAAGCCAACTTTTCCACTCTGCTCTTTCACTTTCAGCAAGAGGCTTTTGAGTTTCTCTTCACTTTCTGCCATAAGAGTGGTGTCATCTGCATATCTGAGGTTATTGATATTTCTCCTGGCAATCTTGATTCCAGCTTGTGCTTCTTTTCCTATTTGGAACAAGTCTGTTGTTCCATGTCCAGTTCTAACTGTTGCTTCCTGACCTGCATATAGGTTTTTCAAGAGGCAGGTCAGGTCGTCTGGTATGTCCATCTCTTTCAGAATTTTCCACAGTTTATTGTGATCCACACAGTCAAAGGCTTTGGCATAGTCAGTAAAGAAGAAATTGATGTTTTTCTGGAACTCTCTTGCTTTTTTGATGATCCAGTGGATGTTGGCAATTTGATCTCTGGTTCCTCTGCCTTTTCTAAAACCAGCTTGAACATCTGGAGGTTCACGGTTCACAGACTGCTGAAGCCTGGCTTGGAGAATTTTGAGCATTACTTTACTAGCATGTGAGATGAGTGCAATTGTGCAGTACTTTGAGCATTCTTTGACATTGTCTTTCTTTGGGATTGGAATGAAAATTTACCTTTTTCCAATCCTGTGGCCACCGCTGAGTTTTCCAAATTTGCTGGCATATTGACTGCAGCACTTTCACAGCATCATCTTTCAGGATTTGAAATAGCTCCACTGGAATTCCATCACCTCCACTAGTTTTGTTCATAGTGATGCTTCCTAAGGCCCACTTGACCTCACATTCCAACTTCTGATATATTCAAATTTGACATAATAAGTTGTGGATGCTTTAATTACTGTGGGATGAAATACACAACACTAAATTAAACGTCAAGGTAAGAAGTCAACATGGGAAGTATTTGTCTGAATGTTTTAAAATTTTTCTGATGAGATTAACAATTGACATAAGAAAGTCTGTTTTTACACAAAACTGGAAATCGGTGTAAATGGTGTCCTTTTTAAAGCAGGTTTCTCAAGTGGCTCAGTGGTAAAGAATCCACCTGTCAATGCAGGAGATGCTGCTTCAGTTTCTGGGACAGGAAAATTCCCTGGAAAAGGAAACGGCAACTCACTCCAGTATTCTTGCCTGGGAAATCCCATGGACAGAGGAGGCTGGGGGGCTATAATTCATGGAGCTGCAAAAAAGTCAGACATAACTTAACTAGTAAACAACAACAAAGAACCATTTCCTTTCAATGATTCTAATATTCTTGTTTCTCTCTATTTCAGAATGCTATCCCCAGTGCCTACTAGGATTAAATTAGATTTTTCCCTCAAATTAGGAAGTCTGTGTTATTAATTTTCAACAGATGATTAAAACCAAACTAAATTGCAAAGTTTATTGCTTATTTTTGTTAACTCCCTTACCTACTGGTGGCAAGTATGATTTAGGGTTAGAGGCACATAGCAAAGAACTCATAAACTCAATAACTGACAGCTCGGTTCTTGGAGTTAAGCTTTGAAAAGGAATCTCCTCGTACATAATGTAATTTGCTTGACAACAAAGAAGGAATATTTTGTAACTGGACTCTCTAAAGAATACCTTTATGGCTTTGAGTAATATATGGCTTCTTACCAGAGTAAAGTGAACTAAAAGTTATATAAAATTAATTCTAAGCTTTTCAATTTTCCCTTGAAGAAGAAATCTCTCTATTGCACTCCTGCATGTGCAGAATGTGGGAATCAGCTGAAATAAAGAAGGTTTCCAGGGTGCTGAGACACAACCTCGCATTGTATTTCATTGTCTGGCCAAATATTTGGGGAGCAAATCAGAGCACAGACGTGGGGCCAGAACTGTAAACAAATAACTGGTTGTCTAAAACGCCAAGGCCTGCAGAGTTAAGTTTGGACTTTGCCAGAAACAGGCAGCAGGCTCCACTACAAGAATCTGGATGTCAGTCTGTTCTGGGGCCATAAATCCCATGAGCCTGATGTGCTGGGACATAGATTTCTCCAACAACATTCTTGCCTTTCTTACCCATGCCAGAGACTGTGCTCTGCTTTCAGCCATCAGAGACCAGCAGAGATGCTGACGGACAAGAAAGGCCGTCCCCAGTGTTTATCAACCTCAGTGAGTTATGTGAGGTGCTCTGCGTTCCTGAACGTCCTTTTACGGTTATTACAGACATACAAGGTCTTAATGCTTAAGGGGCTTCAGAAACGCCGCTCCGCACACCACTTTGGCATATTGATCATTTTTGAGCTGGAGGTCTGGAGAACCAGCAGACATAGGAAGGGCTGTCTGACCTCCCATTTACTACCCAAAAGCAGGTCATCAAATTCCGATGAGAAGGGTGCCCTCCCTGGACCAGGAAGATCAGAATGTCCTTCCTGATGCCGGAACGAACCTGTACAAGCCACCTGCTAAAATGAACTGAGTCATCCATTAGACTCCCCCCACATATCTCCCAGACCCTGTCCCACAATTTATTGCCCCCAATCCAAGCCTTCTTGTCACCTCCCTACCATTCCTCATTCTGTATATAACAGACATATCAGCTTTGGAAACGCAGAGCTTCTTCAGATCTTCACTTTTCTTCTGAACACTTCCCTGTGCACATAAAAGTATTCAGCACAATTTGAATGCTTTTCTCCTGTTCATCTGTCTTGTATCCATGTGATCCATGGGTCAGTGGCGAGTCTAAGAGTAAGCAAGGGAGGTTTTCCTCTTCTATGCGCTCACCTTATTTTAATGCTCCTTCAGAGGAGTCCTTCTCCCTCACACACTCCTGAAGCTTCTGTTTCTAACTGGGGATGACTGCAGGGCTCAGTGGATGGGGTTGGGTTGGGGACTCTCCTGGGAAAAGCCTCTCCTCTGACATCTAAATAAGACATGAGTAAACCTTGAAAGACGTTGTCCATTCAGCCAAGCACATGGCAGAATCTCCTTCAATATTTGTGAAGTAAATATCTGTCAACCCATTAGTTTTTTGCATGGAAAAACCAGCAGAGATGGGACTTAGTTTGTGGGGCTGACAAGCCATTGTGGTTCAGCTTTTCTTGTGTTTGGAGTTGACTAAACTGCTCATCTTAAAGTGAAAAGGAATTTACCTGAAGTTATTTGCTGACTGTGCACAATTTGCCTCTTCAGAGTGATACAGTGCAATACAGTTGGTTTTTTTCAGTAAAACATGAAAAAAGAAAGAACAAAGAGAAAATTGCACTTCTCTCTCTAGGAAAAAAATGTAATTCTTCAGTAATAAGCCCTAAGTTGAAATGGATATGGAGAGGTGTGTATGTATGTATGTGTGTGTGTGTATATATATATATATCCAGTATCAACATGGTCTGATGGTTTAGTTGCTCAGTCATGTCAGACTCTTGCAACCCTATGGACTGTTGCCCACCAGGGTCCTCTGTCCATGGAATTCTCCAGGCAAAAATACTGGAGTGGGTTGCCATTTCCTTCTCCAGGGGATCTTCCCAACCCAGGAATTGAACCCAGGTCTCCTGCATTGCAGGCAGATTCTTTACCAACTGAGCTATGAGGGAAGCCCAATATCAACATAACTGAAGGTTTTCTGGTCATTTTCTACTTAGATGCATGTCTATGAGACACATCACTCAATGCTTGAGCATCCAGCTCGACAGACACTAAACCTCCTTCACAGCAAGCAGTGTATGAGACCCTGGACACTGTGATAATGTGGAATAGATAGTGCCCAGTTCACACTTTTTAAACTTATTATATAATACTTATTATTAAAGTAGAGAAGTCCTATTACAGAATTTCACTTCAGTTCAGTCACTCAGTCATGTCTAACTCTTTACGACCCCATGGACTGCAGCATGCCAGGCTTCCCTGTCCATCACCAACTCCCGGAGCTTGCTCACACTCATGTTCATCAAATCAGTGATGCCATCCAACCATCTTACCCTCTGTTGTCCCCTTCTCCCACCTTCAATCTTTCCCAGCATCAGAGTCTTTTCCAATGAGTCAATTCTTTGCATCAGATGGCCAAAGTATTGGAGTTCAGCTTCAGCGTCAGTCCTTCCAATGAATATTCAGGACTGATTTCCTTTAGGATGGAACTGGTTGAATCTCCTTGGACTCTCAAGAATCTTCTCCAACACAGTTCAAAAGCATCAATTCTTTCGTGCTCAGCTTTCTTTATAGTCCAATTCTCACATCCATACATGACTACTGGAAAAACTATAGCTTTGACTAGATAGACCTTTTTTTGGCAAAGTAATGTCTCTTTTTTAATATGTTGTCTAGGTTGGTCATAGCTTTTCTTCCAAGGAGCAAGTGTCTTTTAATTTCATGGCTGCAGTCACCATCTCCAATTATTTTGGAGCCCAAGAAAATAGTTTGTCACTGTTTCCATTGTTTCCCCATCTATTTGCCATGAAGTGATGGGACCAGATGCCATGATCTTCGTTTTCTGAATGTTGAGCTTTAGGCCAACTTTTTCACTCTCCTCTTTCACTTTCATCAAGAGGCTCTTTCATTCTTTGCTTTCTGCCATAACAATGGTGTCATCTGCATATCTGAGGTTACTGATATTTCTCCTGACAATCTTGATTCCAGCTTGTGCTTCAACCAACCTGTCATTTCACATGATGTACTCTGCATATAAGTTAAATAAGCAGGGTGACAATATACAGCGTTGATGTACTCCTTTCCCGATTTGGAACCAGTGTGTTGTTCCACGTCCAGTTCTAACTATTGCTTCTTGACTTGCATACAGATTTCTCAGGAGACAGGTCAGGTGTTCTGGTATTCCTTTCTGTTGAAGAATTTTCCAGAGTTTGTTGTGGTCCACACAGTCAAAGGCTTTGGTATAGTCAATAAAGCAGAAGTAGATGTTATTCCGGAACTCTCTTGCTTTTTTGATAATCCAACGGTTGTTGGCAATTTTATCTCTGGTTCCTCTTCCTTTTCTAAATCAGGCTTAAACATCTGGAAGTTCATGGTTCACATATTATAGATGTTACATTGTTCCAGCAGCAGCAGCACCTTGTGAGCTGTGAAGACAAAGCAGTTTGCCCAATGGCACCCAGCTAGCAAGCTGCAGAACACTTTGGATTAAAGGATTCCCCCAAAACAACACCCACTGTACGTATCCACGGGGGTGGGGTGGTCATAGAGGTTTATGTGTTCTTAGAAGACAGTCTGTGTCATACTGTGGGATCATCATGGGCAGTGACTTAGGATTGGGAAGGCTTTTTCTAAGTTTTATTTTCTTTTAATTTTTATTGGAGTGGAGTGGAGTTACAATGTTGTGATACTTTCTGCTGTATAGCACAGTTAATCAGTTATACATATACATATATCCACTCTTTGTTAAATTCTATTCCCATATAGATCATCACAGAGTATTGAGTAGAGTTCCCTGTGCTCTAGATAATATAGATATTTACACACTATATCAAGTATAGTTTATAAAGTAAAAATGTAAGTATTGTATAATATATATGATATGTTATATATTAGAATAAAGTATATTACATATTATTGCATATTTCTATATAGTAGATGCATTATTTGATATATAATCATATATATTCTGTTTATTGTGATTATATCATTATAATACAAATATATATATATATAACATCCTATATAATTTATAACATTGTGTATTATATATGCTATATAATTTATATATCATGTGTATAATATAAATTGTACTATATATGTACATATACTGTACAATTTATATTATATATAATATAGAGTGGTTATGTGTAATTGTCCACTATTATAGCATGTTATGTAGACATATGACCAGCCCTGTGAAGCAGATGATCTTGGTCACTGCACTGGAGCCCATCTCTCTCCTGCCAGGGATACTGGCTGCACTACTTGCTGTATAAGTCTCTCCCTGCACCCTTAGATGAATTGCTGCACCCCATCCCTCCCAGCCAGCCTGAGTCCTGTGGTCTGATTTGTTTTACAGCCTCACAGTAGCTCTTGTATCATCGCAGAGCAAGTTCAACTAAGGTTGAAAATCTGGCTGTATTTGTTTAGGCTGATATCCGCCCAATACCAACTAGCCACGCAGTCCCCACATTGCCACTCATCCTACGCTGGTATCTACGGACACTCTTCAGTCAGTCAATCCAGAAAGACTGTCCAGCTAGTGCTAGCTTAATGAGTCAAATCCTAAGAACCATGAAAACCTCAATATTTGAAAAATGAATATGTTTTCAATAATCAAGGTCTAAACTGTACCCAGTCATGTTCGCCTACTGGCGAAAGTGGACATGAATGTCTCAGTAAACCTAATGAGATGTGAAATAGGAGATTGAAGTCATGAGCATGAACATGCTCAGAGGAAAGATCCAGAGCCGTGAGAGCCCTGAGGCCGCGTCTCTCACCTGCCAGTCCTCACTGCCCGCCCTAGACGACCCCTCTAGTCCTCTACCCTAGGTGACCAATTCCCGGGCAGTACCACCGCCACCCAGGATTCTGCCCCTGAGAAAAGGTTTCACCTAAAATAACACATTTGGGAGAAACTCTTTTCTGCTGAAAAGGATGAAGAATCTTACCTAAAGCATCTAAGCTTGTAATTTAGATGTCTTATTCTTCTCTTAAATGTGTCCAAAAATCTTACTCTTGATACGGAACTTATGTGAGCAGGGGGACCAGTCATGAAAAAGAATGCCTCTCCACACATTCTTGCTAAGCAGTGGGCTGGAGAGGGGGGTTCAGGCTAACTCCACCAGCGAAGAGCAAAGCCTGGAGGAAGACAGCTCTAAAATAACAACCAGACTTTCCCTCTTCATTTAAACCTCCCTAACAGGCTGTTAACATTCCATTGAAGTGGCTGACATATTTGTAAAAATTACTATATTTCTCAGCCTTGGGGGAGGCCCTGCCTGAGAAATATGGGCTGCCTTTGAAATAAGGCCTGAGACCCAGAGCAGGAAGACGCCATGCACCCAAGAAACCCAGGTCCCCATGGGGAAGTGCAATTTCCTATCAGGCTCTCCAGTTCCTGGGGAACCCAGGACCCCAAAGGTACAGGGGTCCCAGGCCGCTGGCCCATGGGGGCCCCACACCTTGACATCTAACTGCAGTGTTTCTCTCCTTGAACCTGAGTCAGCCAGCTTCTTCTCCTGATCCCTGAATTCTGCACTTCCCTCATCAGGTTGATCTTGAGAATTCCTGTCATCCCACCCTGGTCCCAGCTTCCTGGAGAAAGTGTTTTAGACACGTTTTATGAAGTAGAAGGAAGGAGGAAGCACAGCTCTCAGATGCCCTGTTTCTGAGCTCTGCAACCTTTAACCTTGGATGGAGAAGGGCCGTGCAGAAGGGATGACCACAGCCTCCTGATGTGACCGTGACTGGACAACACCAGGGAGTGATCGGGCCATGCCTCTGGCCATGGACTCCGACCCACGGGCTGTAAATTCATCTGTGGGCACAGGGGGCAGGTCAGGGACCAGCCAGGTCAATGGGCCTCGTGTAAAGAGGGTGGTGCAGAGCTCTGAACATGACGTTTCAGAAACATGAGCTTTTAATATTCATTTGACTCCTATTTCTTGAGTTCCCATCAGAGGTATGGCAGGGCCTTCAGAGATGAACTTATTTATAAAACAGAAATAGAGTCACAGATGTGGAAAACAAACTCATGGTTACCAGGGGGTAAGGGAGTGGGAGGGATAAATTGGGAGATTGGGGTTGACATATACACACTACTATATACAAAATGGGGGCTTCGCTGGTGGCTCAGATGGTAAAAATCTGCTTGCAGTGCAGAAGACACAGGTTCAATCCCTTTGTTGGGAAGATTCCCTGAAGAAGGGAATGCATACCCACTCCAGTATTCTTGCCTGGAGAAGTACATGGACAGAGGAGCCTTGCTGGTTACAGTCCTGGCATCACAGAGTTGGACACAACTGAGCCTCTAACACGTTCACTTCATTTCATATATAAAACAGATAATCAACAAGGACCTACTGTACAGAACAGGTAAGTCTACTCAATACTCTATAATAAGCTATATGGGAGAAAAGTAGGTATACTTATATGTGTAACTGGGTCACTGTGCTGTACACCTGAAACTAACACAACATTGTAAATTAACTGTACTCCAATAAAAATTTAAAAAAAGAAAAGAAGTGAGAGACTTGTTGGTAGACCAGGCAAAGCAAGGAAAGTGCACAAGTAATGACTTGAGGAGGTGGCTGGAAGGCGAAAGAACACAGCACGCCGGGGAAACCAGACAAGCCCCATTCTTCCTCTAAAAGTAGCCACGTGTGGATAGTCCACACTTCAGGGACTGGCGCCTAATGAAGCATATTAATTATTGAGTGATGCAATTAATCTCTATTGTGCAAACAGGTATCTGTATGATCTTTGTCTTGGACTCTTAGACGAAGCCTGGTTTCTCTTGCTCCTCAGAATTGGGGAAAAGTGACCAGCTCTAGATTCCCTGGTCACATTATGAGTCCAAGATTCCAAGGTGGCCTAGGCAGTAGTAATAGAAATCGAGGTGATTATCCCTGATCTAATTAAGTTGTGGTTAGGGAGTAGTATTGTGAGGGGCTGCTGACTTCTGCTCCTGGGACTGGCTCTCTGGCATGGTTCTGAGTTTGGATCAGCACAGTGATTGCCAGACATGGTTTTTCTGCTCCATAGCATTCAATTAATTGCATGAAACACTGACTCATCATTGGCCAATGTCCTCATTCAGAAGAATGTCCATTAGAGACAAGTCAACTAAAATTCATAAAGGAATGGGTGCCCTGAAGCTTTCCTTTTAGAACAGAACACTTAGGAAATTGAGTCTGTTTTGCCCACTTGACTATTTTAGAGGTTTTTTTTTGTTGTTGGTTGGGGATAGTATATGTATATTCACTTGACATCTTGAGTACTTTTATGCTTTGATTTACCTGTGATCATTTTGGAATATCAAGATGAAACAGAATTCTATCTGAAAAACTAACTCTGGGAAAGAAAGAAATACCTTTCCCTCTGAGAATCTTTAGGGAAGGTGAAATTTGTCATGATTGTGCTCAGTCACACAGTCATGTCCGCCTCTTTGCAACCCCATGGACTGTAGCCTGCCAGGCTCCTCTGTCCATGAGATTCCCCAGGCACAAATGCTGGAGCGGGTTGCCAGTTCCTTCTCCAGTGGATCCTCCCAACCCAGGGATTCAACCATGTCTCCTGCTTTGGCAGGAGGGTTCTTCACCGTCTGATTAACCAGGGAAGTCATTAAAAAATGCTAGCTTATCCATTGTTGTCAAAACATGACATCAACCAAGACATCCTTCAAAAGGTGAATGGGTACATAAACTGTGATTCATCCAATGGCTGTTCAGCCAAAAACAGAAACCTTGTATTTCTTCTAGTCTTAATTCCTGCTTTTTTTGAGCATCGAGGTGTGTTGGTTCAGTTCAGTTCCGTTCAGTCACTCAGTCATGTCCGACTCCTTGTGACCCCATGAATTGCAGCACACCAGGCCTCCCTGTCCATCACCATCTCCCAGAGTTCACTCAGACTCGCGTCCATTGAGTCAGTGATGCCATCCAGCCATCTCATCCTCAGTCATCCCCTTTTCCTCCTGCCCCCAATCCCTCCCAGCATCAAAGTCTTTTCCAGTGAGTCAACTCTTCTCAGGAGGTGGCCAAAGTACTGGAGTTTCAGCTTTAGTATCATTCCTTCCAAAGAAATCCCAAGGTTGATCTCCTTCAGAATGGACTGGTGGGATCTCTTTGCAGTCCAGCAAATAAAACTTAGTCCTTGCTGTGGATCCACAGATGACTGAAAGGTAATACCCAGCCCCTCCCCATCCCCCCTTATAGGTATATGTATATACTTACGTATATTCATAGATACATATCTATCTACGTACATATCTATATACAAACATGTAATTTTATACACATACACTCGCGTCAAGGTTTTTCCACCTCAGCACTTCTGACATCACTTGGGGCCAGTGATGTTATTATCTGCTGAGTTATTATCTGCTGAGGGGATCATCCTGGCACTGTAGTACCCTTAGCAGCCTCCCCAGGCTCTGCCCACTAGATGCCCATAGCTCTCCCCACCCCCAGTTCCAACAACAGAAATCATTCCTAATCATTACCAATATCTCCCGGGTAAGAGCAGACAAAATTCCCTGATTGAGAATTACTGATATATATACACTGTTTTCTGTTTTCAAGAAACATACATAAAATGTAAAAAATGCTTTGTACCTTAAAAATAAATGAAATCATTCTTTGATTTCCATCACTGAACCAGCATTTGGAAAATAACAAAGAAAGCAGATCTAAAAACCACTTTGCTGTCTCATTCTGTACAGACCACACCATACCACAGTTGACACGTCAACCAGATCTTCCCAATTCTGAAATCACAGAGATCCGTATTTCTATAAAACAAAGTGCTCTAAATAGAAAAAAAAAGAATATAGTTCTACCATTTATCTTCAGATTTCCTTCCAACTATTTTTGGAGCTTTGCCGAATAAACATGACTGTCTTGTGACTCTGTTTATTAGTGGACTACTTCACTTGTATCTGGAGATGAAGATAGAAAACACCACCTCAATCAAGAGACTTGTGACTGATTTTTAAATATCACAAAGCCACGTGGTTCCCATCCCTGCAGTTGGCCAAGCCAGTGGGGTGAATGTTGACTAAGCCCTGATGTGCGGGCTGTCAGGTCGGGCGTGCCCACAGGGAGCAACTGAACCCCAGGGAGGTGGACCACAGCAGGCATCCTCCTCCTCAGGGCCCTGTGGACATCGCTGGCTATTTCTTCATCTCCCCTCTGGCTTGGTCACTGCCTGGAAGTGTGCTCCCCCTAAGGTAAAGCTCAGTCGATCCAATGGTCTCATGAATGACTTCCACCTCCCTGATGTCTACCTAAGCGGTGCAAAAACAGTCAAGGTCCAGTCTCATCACAAAAAATTTCAGCAGAGCTGACTTTGGACTTTTCCACCACTAAGTTTCCCCAAAGTTGAAGTCTCATTCCAACCAATAACTATTCAAAGGCTGAGATTTTCAGGACTGCCAAACAAGACTGATATTCTAGTATCTAAAAATAAATAAACAAAAAATAACCAAGCACAACATTTTGGGTCATTTATCAATAACATCGTTGAGCTCCAAAGCTCTAAGAAGTGACATTGGCCAAAAGTGAGAGGAAATGAAAGACCAAGTTTATTCTGGAAATAGGTAGGTTGTGGCTAACAAAACACGTTCACACAGTTAAACAGTCCATGACCTGAGGTGGGAGGCAGGCCGTGCTCCTGTCAGATGAGGTTGCTGGTAACTGTGCCCTATAAGTGGGCATCCTGGACGGGCCTGGGGAGCTGCACAGAGAGGGAGACCCCTGTGCTCAGAGCCCAGGGAGCCCAAGGTGAAGGTCACAGGGTGGCCAAGGGGAATTTGGGGGAACTGAAGTTGACCTGGCTTTTCCCAAGAGACTGCTATGCTTATCCCAACCTTCCAAGGCCTGACAAGTTAAGTCAGGATGAGAAATCTCAAACATCTTTTAATCTAGATTTCATTTTCCCAGCTTGGACAGACAGACATCAGGAAAATAGTTCTATGGGAGCAAACATGAATGGGCAGCTGACAGGTGATGCTAACTCATGTGGGACGTCGGCGTGGCCACCACGTGGTATCTGGCCACATCACTCAGCAGTCTCAGCCTCAGGTAATAGCTCCAAAGTCCAATGCTCCCAAAGGCCCCTCTGCCACCCCTTCCAGTCCCAAGGGGGATTTCTCTGTGTTTAGCCATTGATTCAGAATTCTTTACCCCACTCCAAGAAAATCATGTCTGTGGGTGATTCTGGCCCTTACTCCAACAGAGTGGGCCCTCTGGGTCCTGTCCTCAGGTGACATGAGGAGCCGGGGTGGGGACTGTGGTCACTCCAAGGCCTGGAAGGCTGCCCATCAGACCCTGCTTCCTTCAGGTCCAAGTGTAGATTCACTGTGTCCCCAGTTGGTGAACCAAGAGTCACCTGAACCATCCTTTGGTCTGACCCATCGCCCTCTGCAAGGAAGCAGAACACTGTGCACTGAGGATCCTTTCATTTGCCATAAAGTCCGTGATTTCTTCAAAGCCTACATTGCGATGCCTTTCTCCATAGCTTCATTTACTTAGAATTTGGAAAATGTGCACAGATGTCCAACTACTCATCTGTCTTCATTTCACTCTTAGTCTCTAGCTTGACACACAGACACATACACACTCACATACGCACACACACAGGCATGCACACACACCTCTTGCCTCGTCACTAGAGACCACATTCTGCTTCAGTTAAAAAGGCCCTGTACCTGTGTGTGTGAGTGTGTGTGTTGTGTGTACAGTAGTTACAATGCCTACCTGACAGTTCCAAGTATAAAAAACCCACATAACACTGAGCTGACTCGACACTCACTCTGTACAAACACAGTGACAATGGCACCAGGATCAGAGTCTGCCCTACTGAAAGAGAAGACATTTTTTTCAGAAAAAAATTAAGATTGTGAAAGTCACATATGCCAGGAAAATGTAAATTTCACTCTTCCTGCAACACTGATGGGAAATTCATTGCACCCTTTCATCTAAGACCAAAACGCACAATGATCAGAAGTGACGTGAGTCATGATTCCTGCCGTAGGCTGATGAGATGAAATGCACTCGTTGGCCCCAGGTTGATAAAAAGTGCAGCTTCAGTAACACGCCAGCCGTCCGAATGACAGAGCCATTTCATGGGTTTTAGAAAATAGGAGATGAGTCTGTTGTGCTAAAATCTTATCACCATCATTCCACCTAGGCCTTCAGGCAACACTAAATATGGAATTGTGATTTTTAAGAATAAAGACTTGGAATAGGCAGGAGGATTCTTTGCTCCTGGAGAAATGGAGTCTTCAGGATGTGGACCCTGCTGAGTTCTCCTCTGGGACCATGGGCATTGGGTGAGATGAGGCACTGACCTTCCTGTCTGAGCCACAGAGGTCTGCTGGCACGGACCACCCCCGCTATTGATATGCATCAGCCCTGAGCTATCGACCGAAGACGTGGATTATGTGGGTCTGTGCTTTTGCCACAAATAAGTTACACAACTTTAGAGACTCACCAAACCCTCTTCTGCCTTCTCTGGCTAATAGACATCATCATGCCTAACCCCTATACTCCCATAATTATCGTGGGGAAGATGTCAGTGATAGTGGAAATCATGAACACACTGGTCTTCATTGAATCTTATTTTGATCTCTTACCCTGATGCTGGGAAAGAGTGAGGGCAGGAGAAGAAGGAGGCGACAAAGGATGAGGTGGTTAGAAACATCACTGACTCAGTGGACATGAGTTGAGCAAACTCTGGGAGTTGGTGAAGGACAGGGAAGCCAGACGTGCTGCAGTCCATGGGGTCACAAATAGTTGGACACAACTGAGTGACTAAACAATAACAACAGCCCTTGGAAATGTTGAAACATTAGAGAAACTGTATTTCTATGAATTAAGAAACAAACTCCAAAGAAAGACATGTACCTATGAGAACTAGAAATTGAGATGAGCAGTTTATTTGGAAGTGGTAACTATAATAAATTAGAACACTTAATCATGTAACTGATATCTGTGTGCTCACTTTGAGCTAAGCCCTAAGAAAGGCAATGCCAAAGAATGTTCAAACTACCGCACAACTGCACTCATCTCACATGCTAGCAAAGTAATGCTCAAAATTCTCCAAGCCAGGCTTCAACAGTTTCTGAATCATGAACTTCCAGGTGTTCAAACTGGATTTAGAAAAAGCAGAGGAGCCAGAGATCAAACTGCCAACATCCGTTGGATTATCGAAAAAGCAAGAGAGTTCCAGAAAAACATCTGCTTCTGCTTTATCGACTATGCCAAAGCCTTTGACTGTGTGGATCATGACAAATGGTATAAAATTCTTCAAGAGATGGGAATACCAGACCACCTGACCTGTCTCCTGAGAAATTTGTATGCAGGTCAAGAAACAATAGTTAGAACCGGACATGGAACAACACACTGGTTCTAAATCAGGAAAGGAGTACATCAAGGCTGTATGTTGTCACCCTGCTTATTTAACTTCTATGCCGAGTACATCATGAGAAATGCTGGACTGGAATAAACACAAGCTGGAATCAAGATTGCTGGGAGAAATATCAATAAATTCAAGCATGCAAATGACACCACACTTACGGCAGAAAGCTAAAAGAAAGACTAAACGAGAAGGAAGAAAAACTAAAGAGCCTCTTGGTGAAAGTGAAAGAGGAGAGTGAAAAAGTTGGCTTAAAACTCAACATTCAGAAAACCAAGATCATGGCATCTGGTTCCATCACTTCATGGCAAATAGATGGGGAAACAATGGAAGAAATGAGAGAGTTTATTTTGGGGGGCTCTAAAATCACTGCAGGTTGTGACTGCAGCCATGAAATTAAAAGATACTTGCTCCTTGGAAGAAAAGCTATGACCAACGTAGACAGCATATTAAAAAGCAGAGACATTACTTTGCCAACAAAGGTCCATCTAATCAAGGCTATGATTTTTCTGGTAGTCATGTATGGATGTGAGAGTTGGACTATAAAGAAAGCTGAGCACCAAAGAATTGATGCTTTTGAACTGTAATGTTGGAGAAGATTCTTGAGAGTCCCTTGGACTGCAAGGAGATTCAACCAGTCCTAAAGGAAATCAGTCCTGAATATTCATTGGAAGGACTGATGCTGAAGCTGAACTCCAGTACTTTGGCCACCTGATGCAAAGAGCTGACTCATTGGAAAAGACCCTGATGCTGGGAAAGATTGAAGGCGGGAGGAAAAAGGGATGATAGAGAATGAGATGGCTGGATGGCATCACTGACTCAATGGACATGCGTTTGAGTAGGCGCCAGAAATTGGTGATGGCAGGGAAGCCTGGCATACTGCAGTTCATGGGGTTGCAAAGAGTCAGACACAACTGAGCGACTGAACTGGACTGAACTGGGCCACACAAAATCACAAAGCCTATATTCATTTATATGTTAAAGTTAAATACACACACATAGATCTGCTGGAGCACAGTGGTTCTTATTATTCATATGTTATCATATTTCATCACATTAAAGAAATTATCAAATTTAATGGATAGCATTTTTTTCTACACCACACAAATCTTTAAGTGGTCAGCATAGACCCACATTTGTCAAAATTTCTGAAAAATCAGAATGAACTTTTTTCTTTTTTTTTTCTTTTTTGTTATTTTTAGATGAGTCGGTTTTCTCTGAATGAGAAAAATCCCATTTCTGCCAATTTTGACACTGTTTCCAACAAGTGTCTGCTCTATAGCAGTTTCCTCTCTTCAAAGCCACTAAAAATGAAATCACGGAGCCAGCCGTGCGCTCTGTTGTGGTCTCACCCCGTCTTCCTCCTGAGCTGACGCAGAACCACCCCTAGTTCTCCCTTGGGTCTCCTGGACCCAACTCATTGCCTCATTTAACCATTTTCGCCATCACTTCTCTGGCTCACTTCCCCACTTGTAAGAAACGTTTTGTTTCCACATTTGCTAAATCCACACGTGTCTATAAATTTGGCTCTGGTGGCTGAAAACAGCTGCAAGGTGAGCTGAAGATGAAGCAGGGGCTCCAGAGAGCCGCTGCTCAAACAGCCTCTCCTGCTATGACCTGAACTGGGAACAGGCCAGTGGTGCAGACCTGGCGATGCCCCACCGTGGACAGAAAGGGCCGGAGTCAGGCCTCATTTCCAGCCTGACATGTGCCGTAAAATGTGCTCTTTGCCAAGCAGTTTCTGCCTCTGCCAATTCAGGACAGGATGAACAGAAGCTGCCGGGGAAACCGAGGGGAAACCCCGCAAGCATTGGCCCCACGGAGCGGGTTCCTGTTGCTCCATCAGATGCCCCATCTCTCGCTGCAGAGAGTGGTTTCCAAGAGCAGAGCAGAGTGCAGAGAGCAGGCACTGAGCCACTGCTCCGGAGAGGCTACGCTGGGAGCCAGTTCCCATTACTGCTTCCCCAGAACAAAAATAGATGCTCTAGTCAGCCACAGATGTTCAGCTGTGACTCCGGCACCCTCAGCAGGTAACCACTGTGACACCTGAGTGCCATGCCAGAGGACACACCTACATGCCTCCTGCCAACACAGAAAGAGGGATGGAGGAAGAGAGGGAGGGAGGAAAGAAAGAAAAGAACAAAGAAAGGAAAGAGAAAAAATAACTGGCACTATACGAATTGAAAATAGGAAGGTGACTGTAAGGAAATGCTTGAGGTGTGACACCCATTGCTGTGGCTCACTCTAACAAGCGCAAACAGTTCACGATCTCTTAACGCCTGTGTGCACATTTTTCAGCTCACTCCACATTCTTCAATTCTGGTCAAGAGAGCTCTGCAAGCATTCTTTCTGTTGCCTGCCAGTCTGCCCAGAGGTAAACCAGACCAAGCCACACACACGTGTATCACCAGAAGCCCAAGGTCCTAGATACTGACCATAATGGCTGAGACAAGAGACACTTCAAGAACGTTTGGCCCCCTCATGTTCAGAAGGTTTGCTCACTGGGCAGAGCAGAGACATGTCTGACATAAGGTCTACACAGCACCAGCAGTGATCAATGATGAATGATGATTGGAACATCATGTATAAATGCTTAGCAATAGACTTTTCTGTGTCACAGCTGTCCAGGGTAGCAGCCACCAGCTCTATGTGGCTACTGACATTCAGAAAATTAGAAATTAAATGGAAGTCAGCGTTCAGTTCATCGACCACAGGTGAAGGGTGGCATGAGGCTCCTGACTGCCTCCCTAGGCCTGGCAAGGGAAGTTTCCCTGGGATGCCCCAGTCCCAAAACTGACCACCTGGGTCCCCCGTGCCCTCGGGGCCACCACGGTGCTGTCTAGCTTTGCATTCTCCCTCCTTCTTGCAGAAGGTCAACTTTATTTATTTATTTATTTTTGTAACTTGTCTCCCTTTCATTTGTTATTTTAGCTCCTGCTTCTATCAAGATGACAGTCGTGTGCTGTTTTAGGATAAGTGAAGATGCAGCCCTGCAAGACATCAGGATGCAGTCAGCTCCCCTCCCCTGAGAACAGGACAGAACACCTGAGTGGGTTGCTGTCCAGAAAATCCTGACCTCACCTCACTCCCAACTCCTCGTGATTAATTGGTTTATTGATCTGTTGGAGTCTGGGGTTTGCTGGTTTGCTTGCATTTCAGAGATAGTACTTTCTGAGCCCCCTGGGGGTAAGTTACAGATCACAAAAGTTGTACTGAAGATTCTGGGATCTTTGAGTTGGGGAAGGATCTGTGGTGACTTCTACTTGTTACTGAGATTTAAATAATTCTCTTCAATCAGCACTCACATTAGTCAAGATCTATATCTTACACAAGCAGTCGTCACTCCTGTGAAGGATTCCTTCTGACCTTCCAGTCCTACTGGAGAAGGTATCTTAAGTCCCACCTTCCCCTACCTGCATCACACTGATTTTTAACTTTCAAAGAATGGCTGCATCCATTATTCAAAGCCCCTTCCTGAAGATCTGGGACAGATTGTGCTCTGAATATCACCCTCAGAAGCTGTAATTTGCTGAGCCCCCAAGCAGAACTCTTTTCTGCTTTGTTAGGGTTTTTATCCATCACTTCCATTCCCTGAATCAGTGAGAGGAATCATTATCACAGAGGATTGTGGGCATGACTATATGGAGGGATTGATGCTGGTCTTGAATTTGTGATGCCTTGCTTATTCTTCTAATTGCCTCAGTTTACATCCCACCTGCTGGGTTAGAGGGGTTTAGGTTTCTTCTTTCTATCAAGATTAATTGAGTGTTGAGTGTGTGTGTCTGTGTGTCTGTGGATATGTACTTCAGCTTTCATTCACAACTTTGCAGAATAAAATGAATTTCATTGGTCTCAAGGTATTTCTCCATTTTGTCATCTGTAAGATAAGATGATTCCATAATAGATTTCTATTTATTTTCATCCCTGTGTGTGTGTGTGTGTTAATTGCTCAGTCGTGTCTGACTCTTTGCAACCCTTTGGACTGTAGCCAGCCAGGTTTCTCTGTCCATGCGATTCTCCAGACAAGAATACTGGAGAGGGAATTCTCCAGGGGATCTTCCTGATCCAGGGATCAAATCCAAGTCTCCTGCATTCCAGGCAAGTTCTTTACCATCTGAGCCACCAGGGAAGGCCACTTTCATCCCTAAAAATATCTACTGTGGTATTAAAGCAGCAACAAGTTCATGGAGGCATCTAACAGCAGGAGTATCTGATGGCAATGACTGTGGGCACAGCATCCTTTCCTCACATCACTGTGCAATCTCTGTAGAAAGCCTGTGTCTCACTGATCCAAGGGCACCATGTAGACAAGGGCCATTTTCATCAAGTTCACCGAATCCCCAGTGCACAGCTTATGGCTCCCATCCATAGCAATAATTATGGTTTGCTTTTGAAACAGCCAAAGCAAAAATGATTCTTCTTTAGTTGTTATTTTTGTTCCTACTTTTATCAAAATGACAGTCATGCATGGGTTCTAACAATATAATCTAGTATTTTTTATGAATTTCACTTGGGAATGAATGCAGGGCTTTCAATAAAGGAAGAAGCATTTTTTAATGAAAGCTTTGGAAAAATAAATTGTAGAAAAGCATGTGAAGGGCACTGTAGACCGAGTTTATACTGATCTACCCAATATTCAGTAGCTTGTCTTTTAATTTTGTTAATGGTTTTCTTCGCTGAGCAAGTATTTTTAAGTTTAATTAGGTCCCGTTTGTGTATTTTTGCTTTTCTTTCCTTTGCCTGAGGAGAGAGAATCAAATTCTGTCATGGTGTTCCACCCACGTTTTCTTCTAGGAGTTTCGTGGTTTCCAGTCTTACATTTGCCTTTAATCCATTTTGAGTTTATAGCTGTGTAGGGTTGTAGAGAACATTCTAATTTCATTCTTTAACATGTAGTTGTAGAGGTTTCCCAGCGCTGCTTCTCTGTCTTTACTCCATTGTATATTCTTGCCTCCCTGTCATAAATTAATTAATGGACCACCAGTGAATGGGTTTATTTCTGGGCTTCCTTTCCTATTTCACTGATCTACATGTCTGTTTCATGCCAGTACCCGGCTGTTGGGATGACAGTAGTTTTGTGGGATAGTCTAAGTCAGGGTGTGAGGCTGGACCACACTGATTCCATCCTGTTGGCTCCATCTCAGGCCCCCCATCCCAGCCCTGCCCTGAGGTTTGCTCCCCCCATCCATCACCTCTCCCCAAATGAGAGGCCCCCCCTCTGAGCAA
The DNA here is from genome assembly GCF_032405125.1 of Capricornis sumatraensis. NCBI lineage: Eukaryota > Metazoa > Chordata > Mammalia > Artiodactyla > Bovidae > Capricornis > Capricornis sumatraensis. The sequence continues at coordinate 47,508,560 of NC_091083.1, forward strand.
ACTTGTCAGTATGGAAGCCCCCTAAACTGTGCTTCCCTCTGTGGACCAAATCCTCCAGAGGGTGGAGCCATGGCTTCTGCTTCCGCACTGAGCCCTTGGTACAGGACGACCACACACACCAGCACGTGGCTCTTTGGGCTCAAAGCTGCATGAGATAAGAGTGAGGAAAGACTCTTTCTTGATAAGAGTCAAGAAAGGAACCTTGACGGTGATGGGCAAAGAGAGGTAAAGAAGTAAAAATGACAAATACCTACTAGGGAAGAAATGCCTGTGGGACGGGTCTGGACAGTAAGCTCCTGGAAGCACAGCAATCACATTTGAAAGGGATGTTCATATCCTCTTCCCAAGAACTCATGAGGAGTGAGCGCCTTTACCTTAAACAAATATCTCTCCCAGGAAGAGGGACAAGCACATCGACCGAGACATTTAGAATTAATTGTGCTGGTGAAGTGATTTTTTAAAATTCCACCGGGTGCTATAATTCATTGGCAATGATATCAACTCGACAAAATGTTTCCAGTTCTAATTTCATAGGACCGGATGAAGTTCTTATTTTTATTCTCTGTGTTATAGTGTATATATATTTAACTACCATCTTCTGAACTTTAAAGAGAGCTAAAAATTGAGAAAGAAGTGATAGGTATCTTTGAGAAAATATGCATGATTTTAGAAATTTTGGTTCTCACATCACAAATGAAATATTATAGACCAATCAGGTTAACAAAAAACTAACATCTTCATTCATAAAATCTGCTTTAAGAAAGATCCTTATGTTACTGACCCATTTATTCCGTCGTGAGTGTTTACTGCCCATTCATCTGGATTCAGTGTTGAGTTCCAATGGGCGGGGCCTGCTAGAGGCCCCACCCTGTTTATCATCACCTGCTTCCATCCAATATGCATATTTTATCTGACAGTTGGAGTCAAAATACCTGCTCTGCTTACTTCACAGAGAATGGAATAGATGATTAGGTTCAAAAAAAAAATTACTCTCCCGGCAAGCCAGATGATTTTATGTGATGGTAGAAGAAAGACACTAAAACGCTTATGCGTCAGATAAAACCTAATCTATGATTAAGTGCTCAAAACAGCAATACTTACAGAAAGTGCCAGGGAGTTTCAGAAAACAGGGGCTGAGGGGAGTGCCAGGATAGGCTGCTCTGAATAAGGGGGTACAGCTCCCTAAAGACTTAGTGTCTCGAAGTACACTTTTATCTCTAACCCAGATCTCCACTCGACATCTTCACCCTGTTCCCACTGGTCTCGTCCCCAAAGGAACCCACCAAGCTCCCTGCTGGTGTGAAGTCAGCCTTCAGTCTTCCTGCCATTTGGACTCAGGACCCAGCACTGCTCAGGGAAACCTGGTTGGCATGCCATTCCAGTCTCAGATCTGATCTCAGGAGAGTTTCACTCACGGCCACTCCTAAAATTCCATAACTCTCTGGTTTCTCAGACTGCCCTCTGTAAACCAGGAAGCCGTCCTGTCACAGGCCTCCCCACGGTCCTCTCCATCTCCATCCTAATAGCTTCACTTACAGGGTTAAGTTCTCTGCAAAGAAAACACACACTCACATTGCAACCATGTGACTTCACAGGCTTGGGAATTCCTTCCAGTTTTCCTAAGGGTATCTTGTGATACTCAATACTTTTACTTTTTTCCAATAGAGTGTCTAGAAGAATGTAACTTAGGAACCCCTAGATGGAGGAGACACACAGGGCAGCGGGTATAAAAAGGATGTGAGTGTCTGTGCCCTCTCCGGACCCCACTATTCCCAAATCTTCACATGTTCACAAGTCTCAAAGCTCTTGAAACCCCATTCTCTGGGGCTTTTACAGGCTTTTTATGGAGGCTGAGGCGGGAAACTGAACCTGTCACCCCAATTGGCAATGAGTCACTTTCTGAAAATTGCACCCCCTTGATTAGATCAAGGCTCCCTACTGATTTATAGTCATGGAGTGATGATTCAGGGGTGAAGAGGTTCCATCCCAAAATATGTGGAGTGGGCACACTAGTTATTTGGAACTGGGGGTATTTGCACATACAGGAAGGGCTTTCTAATCTCCCATTTACCACCCAAAAGCCAAATTCCATGAGAAGGTCCTCCCTGGACCAGGAAGACAGAAGACTCTCACTGTTGTCAGAATGAACCTATACAAACAACCTGCTAAAACAGCCCTAATCATCTATTAGATCTGGGTCCACATATCTCCTAATCCCTGCCCCACAATTTACCACCCCCAGTCCAGACTTTTTCCTTTGTCCCTTCAATCTCTAAAATTTATCCTTCTTTGTTAAAACGATATCTAATTTGTCATGCCTATCTGCTTCTCTGAGTTTTTATTTCTTATGTAGGAAGGACTCTGTATACACACAGAAAATTAACATTGAATAAAATGTGAATGTTCTTCTCCTATTAATCTGTCCTTTACTCAGTTTAATTTTCAGGCCCAGGTACAGAACCTAACAGGGTGGAGGGAAAGTCTTTCCTCCTCTGTGGTTCCGAAGACAAACTCATCTGGCTATCAAAGACCGTGATTGTGTGACACCAGCCAAAATTCAGAAACGCTCCCATCATAATGACTTTTCTTCTAAAAGCATCCATCAATGATCATTCCCCAGATACATTTTTTTCTTGATTGCCATACTTTACGCACTTACTTTAATTTGCTTAAGCAGGTGTTATGATTATAAATTGGCTCTTGATTATCCACAGAGGTATTATCTTCCAATGCTTTCTGAAAATAACTAAGCAGAAGTGGTAACTGGATTGTTTATTTTCCTTCACTTTACTCTGCTTGTTCTCTTGCTTTTCTGGTTCCTGTGGCATATGCAGGATGGGGGTTAGAAGCTGAAATTCTCCATCCCTTGAAAGAAAGACAGAACAAACTTAGGAGGCAAGAGAGCTCCCGGCAGCTTTGCTCGAGGTGCCGGGACTATGAGTTACAAGGGGGCTCGAGCAGGATGGCTTCCCAGAGGAGGGAGTCGTAGCAACCTTGGGTTTGGCTCCAGGCTGCAGGTTCAGAGCTGTTAGTTCATCATGTAATGCCTTCCCAAGCAGCCATCAGGAAGCCACCTTGCAGAGAGAGCTGAACAACATGGGAGGATTCTTCAGTCCACTCTCTCCCCGGTAGTGTGAATACGGAGGAAGTGGCTTGGTGCCAACAACTTCCGGTGCTGAGGGAGCCACCTGGGTGCCTCGGCCAGAATGTCCTGTCTTCCTCCTATGAGGGTGGGGACCTGTGCTCCGTTCACTGAGACACACATCGTGACCACTGTCTCCACTGCTGGGGGCATGTCTTAGTCCCTCTGGGCTGTTATGGTAATACACCACAGACTGGGCAGTTGAACAGCAGACCTGCGTTTCTCCCAGCTCTGGAGACTGGATGTCTACGGTCAAGGTGCAGGCAGATTCAGCACCTGGTGAGGACAGCGTCTTCTCCCTGTGTCCCCGCCTGGAGGAAGGGGCAGAGGGCTCTCTGGATCTCTTGTGTCAGGACACTGATCCATCCTGGGGGCTCCACCTTCATGGTTTCGTGATCAGAGGCTCCACTCATGACACCATCCCACTGGGGTTAGGAGTCTACAACTGAACCGTGTGGGGATACAACAGTTTACAGCAGGCCCAGTGACACACAGCCCTGAGAACAAGCCTGGAGGCCCCATGTGAGAGACAGGGATAGGGGATGTGAAGCCAGCTCAGCCAGGGCTCTCAAGAGACCACCTGCCAGCCTAGAGAGGGTGCAGGACCACCTGAGAGGCTGGCGGCCCTTGGGGGCTCAGCCCCACTTTTCAGTTGGTCACTCCTGTGACTGGCCTCTTATTTACAGAAGTGTGCTCACCTTTTCCACTGGGGTCAGAATGATTGGCTGCAGGGCTCCAAGCACAGGAGGCCGGCAGGCATCAAAACCATGGAAGACCACCCATCCATAGCAGAGCAAGGATTGGAGGGGAGAGAGGCCAGGAAGCCTAGTCCAGGTGGTGGGAAGACTGAGGTCACAGCTTCCCCTGGGGCCTGTGGGCATGTCCTCAGCGAGGGCAAGAGACCTGTGACCCTCCAGCTATGACCTGGTCTCCAGGGTGTTCCCACGACCCTCTGCTGAGCCTTCCTTGTGGAGTAACCTCCTTCCTTACAGGTGTCCTCACCGGCCGCCCCAGGCAAAGGTCAGTCCAGTGGGAAACAGGGAGAAAGAGAGGCTGAGGGTGGGCTGCTTGTGCGCAGTTTATTCACTGGTTTGTTGGGGGAGGGTTCTGAAGGTTAGAGGGGAAGAGATGGGAGAAAGTTCTAGAGACAGAGAGACAGCAAGAGAAACAGCCAGCACCCACCACGGAGGGCAACAAGATTTTAAAACATGTCAATGCCTGGATTCAGCTTTAATTAGTAAAGATGGTGAATTTCTCACAGATCCTGAGATGGAGTCAAGGGCCATCTTATCTGGACGTCAAATAAGAATCATGTCTCAGGCTGGGGGATTGATGAGCATTTGGATTATATTAAAATTTATATCACATTCTTATTAAAATGACCAAAATCTGACAATACAGAATGCATTTGGTATATCCTAAACACCAAGTCATTGGAAACCTATGGCAGAAGGGGGCTTGGATGGGAGGGACAGGGGACAGAGATAGCAGAGCACACCCCTCTCGTGTCCACCAGGCTGCAGCCTGACCCCAAGGGGCTCTGGGGTGGAGGTCAGCCTGCAGTGGCCCCGCCAAGGGGGCAGAAGTATCTGTATCTGGCCTCAGGAAAGAGCATTTCAGAGCCCTCAGCTCCACACCCTGCAGCCCTTCCAGGGTGTGGAGTGGGGAACAACACCCCCACAGAAGAGTTTGCAGAGGAGAATGGACTATGAAACACACCTGGGAGCTGAGACTCAGATTTCATTTTATAATGATTTCCTTGCATTCTTTTTTTTAAATAGTTTTTGATGTGGACCATTTTTAAAGTCTTTATTGAATTTGTAACAGGGTTTCTGTTTTATGTCTTGGTTTTGGGGCCCCAAGGCATGTGGGATCTTAACTCCCTGACCAGGGATTGAACCTGCGCCCTCTGCACTGGAAGGCGAAGTCTTAGTTGCTGGACCACTTGGGAAGTGCCATCACTGCATTCATTTATAAAGGACACCTTGTGGAATTGAACAAAAATTATAGAGAATGTCAGTGAATCTTTATTTTCAAATATTATTGAATCATCTGCAACGTCAAGTCTGGGAAATAAAGGGGTGGTTATTTTTGTCACAGTAAGTTTTTTTTCAACCTTTAATTACCAGTTACTATAAACATTGAATGGCATGTGGATTTGATTTTGCTAATGATTTCAGGAAAGTAGCGATATTAGGTAACCAAATAGAAGGACCAATTTAGAATTTAAACGTACCATGAGAGACCTACACATTGGGGTCAAATAAAACAGAAACAATTACGTAAAAATAAACACACAATTCTCTGAGAGGCAGGGCCAAGGTCATGACTGAAAACATGTGCCCTGGAGCAAGACCAACCCTGCTTTCACATCTGCTCCTGGACTCCTCCTGACTGGGGGACCTTGTGTAAGAAGGGAGATAACAGTATCTATCCCAGGGCTGTCATCGTGGTTTATGTTGGAGAGTAAATGAGATCACTGAAGTAAAGTGCTCAGAATACATGCATATGCTGAAGAAATGCTTCTCAGCAAATGAGCCATCTCTCCCCCAGGCAGCAGCCGTGCGGGTGATGGAGGTGGGACCAGCGTGCTCTTGTCACTGCGGTGACATCATAACCGAAGCCACAAGCAGCAGAGTTATTAAGTATAAGGCAGACTGTGTGTAAAGTCAGACACTTAGGTAGGAATTTTCTATCTCACATCTTCTAATCCTCGCTGAAAATCAGGTGCTATTATCTCCACATTTCTGCCAACTGAGACTCAGGAAAGTTTAGTCATCCAATAAATGGATAAAATAGAATTTGAAGCTGAATGTAATACTTTTGGATGGAAATTGAAAATTGATACTTGTTCAAGGAGGGGAATCGTGAAACTAGGGCATCCTCCAGAAACTTCAGCATAACCCCATAGGGTGGTAGATGAAGGCTCTGGCCATAGATGAGTGAACTCAGTCCCAGCCCCTCTCCTCTGCTTGGCGGGCAGGGGTCCACCTGAAAGTTCCAGCCCTCTCAGTAAGCGATTGGTTCCCATAGGGACCAGCCGTCATACTTAGGGGACCTAGGGACTTCCCAAAAGTCCCCTGAGTAACACATTAACGCACACATTCGTTGCTCACATCCCTTAGGGTCTCCCAAGGGCTTTAGGGGCTCCCAAGGGCTTTAGGGGCTCTGTGCCAATGGACGCCTACGTTGTTGTTCAGTCACTCAATCTTGTCCAACTCTTTGCAACCCCACGGACTGCAGCACGCCAGGCTTCCCTGTTCATCACCAACTCCCGGAGCTTGCTCAAACTCGTGTCCATGGAATCAGTGATACCATCCAACCATCTCGTCCTCTGCCATCCCCTCCTCCTCCTGCTCTCAATCTTTCCCAACATAGGGATCTTTTCTAATGAGTCAGCTCTTTGCATCGGGTGGTCAAAGTATGGAACCCTCCATACATACCAAGTATGTACCTCTTGTTGTGAATTGTGACATCACGTTATTATTAGTCAAAGGCTTTGAGCTGGAGTCAGAAGGTCCCCACCCAGGGCCCCCCCAGAACCAGAGTGAAAGCGACGGAGCATGGGCACCAGGAAATACAGTCCAGGAGTAACTGACTTAGTGTCAGTGATGCACCCAAGTCTCTCCATTCAGTCCACATAGGGCTCCCCTTCATGAACTGAGTCTCCCTCTGGGTAAAGGAGCTTTATAGAAGGTCAACAAAATCAGGCACACGAGCTCAGCATGGCATCAGAAACAGCACACTCCTCAGGAAATAGTGACTATTTGGTCATTAAAACCTCCACCACCACCTGGCAATTTCCTCACTTGGTGTTATCTCGTCTTAGTTTGCTGTCCTACTTTTCAGGCTCTGAATCTGATATCTAACCAAAGACAGCAAGTTCCAACGTCTATATTCTACAGTTTAGCCTTTTATGTTCACATTGTCTAAACTACCCGCAGCACACAGAAGTGTTCAGTAAATCCTGGGTGAATCAAGATTTTCATGTTAATAGTATTAGCATTTATGATGTATTTTCTTTGTGCTGGGCCCCGTGCTAAATGTTCTACATACTCAGACTCATTTAATCTCTGCTCATAGCCCTGAAACGTAAGCACTCTATGAATGAAAGATGTTTCTTGATGTGTTGCAAAGATGCTGCTTTTGTTGCCATAGCAACAGAGGTCTGGAAATACAAATCCAATTTTAGAAGGCATAATCACTGTTTTGCTCCTCTTTTCTGTCACAGTTTTAATGTGTCGTTAAGGGTATTCATATAAAGACAGCTGCAGAGGGAGGCCTGCCCCAGGAGTTTTCTGTCATTGATGTTAGGTTTCCTACAACTGAAAGTGGATGTTCTAGAATCTAGACCCTCAGAATCCACTCAGGGCTCCCCTTCATGAACTGAGATGCACTGACCTCAGAGGTTCTTGGAACATGCTCAAGGCATATGAAATCAAAGGCAGAACGCTGGTGTATATTTAGGGATCTAAACAATTGGCTTTAATCCAATTGTTAAATGAGTGAAAACATTAGTCTTACGCTGTAATCGGCATGCTATCTCATGGAGATGTCAGTGTTTACAGGAGTGTTTCATATAAGTTTGGAGTTTGACACTGCTGCCATGGATGGTTCAGACTTCCATTGTTTCTGCCCAGGTTTTTGGGAGCCCAGAATGGGTCTCAGGAATCTCTGGTGTGCAGGCAGTCTCATGTCTAAAAAGACACTGTATCTAAAAATGTCCTTAGCAAGAGGTAAGGACTGTACTCTTTATATTGCACTGTCTACTGGAGCCTGTAATAAATCTTGGATGGTCATTCAAAGCAGAATGAAAGCATAAATATGGTTTCGTGAAAAAAAAGTGCTGAAGAGATATATACCAATTTACAGAAATATGTATGTATGTGCTACAGATTTCCCAGTTTCAAAAGGTAATGAGAGCCAAAATACGCTAGTCCATTTTTCTTACATTTTTGTTTTGGTAAAATATGCATCTTGCAAAATTTACCATTTTAATGATTCTTAATAGTGATTTTTAATATTTTCAGTTCAATACTATTAAATACATTCACTTGTGCTGGAACCATCAGCACCATTCATCTCCAGAACTATCTTATCTTCCCAAAGTGAAGCCCCACCAAACACACACACATGAGTGCACACACACACACACACACACACACACACACTGCTTTTGTTTGCAACAGCTATCACAGTAGACACTGAATGAAGATTCTTGAAACATTCATGTATATATACATCTGTCTCTCCTATTTTGGGATGGTCATATCAGATGAATTCCGAGGTGTTGGTTTATTGACTATCCCAAAGCCTTTGACTGTGTGGATCACAAGAAACTGTGGAAAATTCTGAAAGAGATGGGAATACCAGACCACCTAACCTGCCTCTTGAGAAATCTGCATGCAGGTCAGGAAGCAACAGTTAGAACTGGACATGGAACAACAGACTGGTTCCAAATAGGAAAAGGAATACGTCAAGGCTGTATATTGTCACCCTGCTTATTTAACTTCTATGCAGAGTACATCATGAGAAACGCTGGACTGGAAGAAACACAAGCTGGAATCAAGATTGCCGGGAGAAATATCAATAACCTCAGATACGCAGATGACACCACCCTTATGGCAGAAAGTGAAGAGGAGCTAAAAAGCCTCTTGATGCAAGTGAAAGAGGAGAGTGAAAAAGTTGGCTTAAAGCTCAACATTCAGAAAACGAAGATCATGGCATCCGGTCCCATCACTTCATGGGAAATAGATGGGGAAACAGTGGAAACAGTGTCAGGCTTTATTTTGGGGGGCTCCAAAATCACTGCAGATGATGATTGCAGCCATAAAATTAAAAGATGCTTACCCCTTGGAAGAAAAGTTATGACCAACCTGGATAGCATATTCAAAAGCAGAGACATTACTTTGCCGACTAAGGTCCGTCTAGTCAAGGCTATGGTTTTTCCTGTGGTCATGTATGGATGTGAGAGTTGGACTGTGAAGAAGGCTGAGCGCCGAAGAATTGATGCTTTTGAACTGTGGTGTTGGAGAAGACTCTTGAGAGTCCCATGGACTGCAAGGAGATCCAACCAGTCCATTCTGAAGGAGATCAACCCTGGGATTTCTTTGGACGGAATGATGCTAAAGCTGAAGCTCCAGTACTTTGGCCACCTCATGCAAAGAGTTGGACTTATTGGAAAAGACTCTGATGCTGGGAGAGATTGGGGGCAGGAGGAGAAGGGAACAACCGAGGATGAGATGGCTCGATGGCATCACGGACTCGATGGACATGAGTTTGGGTGAACTCCGGGAGTTGGTGATAGACAGGGAGGCCTGGCATGCTGTGATTCATGGGGTCACAAAGAGTCAGACATGACTGAGGGACTGAACTGAACTGAACTGAACTGAACTGAACTGAAGACCTGTTCTGTGGAAATGCGTGTCATGTGAAACTTAGAATAAGGAAGTGACTTCCACTCTGTTACCATGTTAAGGCTTCTTATGTGCACACAAGTCAGTAGATATCAAGCTTGAAATTTGAATAAATACTGCATGACTGGGGAGAAACAGCAAAGACAGTTGTATCTAAAAGGAGCTGAAAAAGGAAGTGGGTGGAGCTGCCTACCATAATAACTTTCAACAAGACTATGGTCCAGTCTCTCGGGTTCATGTGTTAATCCCAGGCTCAAAATGAGTTACATGAGATTACTGGATAGACATTACTTTTCTGAAAATGGTGCATCTAGTCAAAGCTATGGTTTTTCCAGTAGTCCTGTATGGATGTGAAAGTTGGATCATAAAGAAAGCTGAGTGCCAAAGAATTGATGCTTTTGAAATGTGGTGTTAGAGAAGATGCTTGAGAGTCCCTTGGACTGCAAGGAGATCAACCAGTCCATCCTAAAGGAAATCAGTCCTGAATATTCATTGGAAGGATCGATACTGAAGCTGAAGCTATAATACCTTGGCCACCTGATGCAAAGTGCTGACTCATCAGAAAAGACAGTGATGCTGGGAAAAATTGAAGGCAAGAGGAAAAGGGAACGACAGAGGATGAGATGGTTGGATGGCATCACTGACTCAATAGACTTGAGTTTGAGCAAGCTCTGGGAGATGGTGAAGGACAGGGAAGCCTGGCATGCTGCAGTCCATAGGGTCACAAAGAGTCGGACATGACTGAGTGACCAAACTACTGGGTTAGTGGTAAAGAACCTGCCTGCCAGTGCAGGAAGCATAAGAGATGCAAGTTCAATCCCAGGGTTGGGAAGATTCCCTGGATTAGGGCATCCAACTCACCAAGTATTCTTGCCTGGAGAATCCCATGGACAGTAGAACATGGCAGGCTATAGTCCATGGGGTCACAAAGTGTTGGACACCACTGAAGCAACTTAGCACACATTCTTGCATGCTCTGCTACTAATACTGTTCATTCTAATCATCTCCTGTCTCACTTGCCTCCACAGGTTGGTCTTATAAGTTTTGTGGGTGATGCTTTAAGTGGGGAGAAGATGGAATCACCCAAGCAGTGGATGTATATCATGGCAGTGGCCACCCAGCATTAATCTAGGACTTGTCAAAGGCAGCTGTGAGGTGTTGTTGCTGCTGTTCAGTTGCCAAGTCATGTCCGACTCTTAGTGACCCCATGGACTGCAAAATACCACACTCCCCTGTGCCTCACCATCCCCCAGAGTTTGTCCAAGTTCATGTCCATTGAATTGGTGGTGACACCCAACCATCTCATCTTCTGTTGCCCTCTTCTCCTTCTGCTCTCAATCTTTCCCAGCATCAGGGTCTTTTCCAATAAGTCAGCTGTTCGCATCAGGTGGCCAAAGTATTGGAGCTTCAGATTCAGCCTCAGACCTTCCAAAGAGAATTCAGGGTTTATTCCCTTTAGGATTGACTGGTTTGATCTCCTTGCTTTCCAAGGAACTCTCAAGAGTTGGCAGAACTGAGTCTAAATAATCATAGAACTAAATTCAGTACATATTTTTGAAGGAGAATAATTTTGATTCCAGAGTTAGCTTTTCTAATTCTTTTTTCTTTCCCAAGTGGATGAGCCTTTGACTTGTCAGAGCACTTTTCATTCATTACAGATTCATTGTTCCATCTCCTCTGAAGGACAGTTCATGAGAGTTAGAAGGAAGTGACTTACATTACTAAGTATCACTATTTTAATAGCAGTATGGCTGGGAGAACATTAAAGCTAAGCTAATGACCCCCAAAAAATGTATTTCCCTACTTTTAAATGGTCTGCTTATGTCTTGAGGCTGCTTATGTCTTAAGGACATTCTTATTCATGGCTATGAACTAAATTCTACACATTTTATAACATTTATAAAAAAAAATCCTGTCCTCACCAACCTGCCTCCCTAAAATTTCAAGAAACTTTATCAGAAACACTAGATTTTAAGTAAAACTGAAAGAAATTCTGATTCAGGGGGAAAAAATGTATAACTGGAGTATATAGAAGGTAATTCTATTAAAAAATTTTTTGAAAAGGAAAGAAAAAAGAAACAAGGGCTTCTTGGTGAGTCCACCATGAATTAGAGGCTCTTTAGACCTTGTTTCAGGTCCACACCACAGAGACTGGACACAGGTTAGCCAGCAATGCATTTGACTTCAACATCACAGAGTGATTTGATAGAAACTTGCTTGCATGCTAAGTTGCTTTAGTCGCTTCCAACTCTTTGCCACCCAATGGACTGTAGCCTGCCAAGCTCCTCTGTCCAAGGGATTCTCCAGGCAAGAATATTGAAGTGGGTTGCCACGCCCTTCTCCAGGGGATCTTCCTGACCCAGGGATCAAATTCATGTCCCTTACGTTTCCTGCATTGGCATACAGATTCTTTACCACTAGCACCACTTGGAAGCCCATTTGGTTGGTTCTTATTTCAAAATAGAGATATTTTGTTCATAAAACTATTGACTCTGAACGTCATTATCAAAAGGAGCAAACATACTACTATTAGAATCCCAGACAGTGAAAACAGATCGTTAATTAAGGTAAATAGATAAAGAACAGATACTTCCTCCTCTAAATCCTCTGAAAGCAATTAGCTGGCCCCATGGGCAAAGAAGCTGGTCCAAGTAGGAAGCCGGCCTCAGGCTCTTGTTCAGGTGGACCCCCAGCTGACCATCACCTCATACATCATCAGTCCCCCCCCCAACTCCAAGTTTGGGGATGTGTAGACAATAATTTATTGCCGTAGCTGTTTTCCAATCACCACTGCTCCACACCTGCCACTTCCTTGTCCATCACTTGTCTGTCCATGGACAGTTGACAGGAGGCTTCTGCCAACTGTTGGCTCTTTTCTAAACCTTGGGAGTTGAGAAAGAAGTAAAACAACTCTGCCACTGGCAAGAACAGTTTCCAACCTCTGCTGTGGTTCTTGGGGATTAATTTAGCTGCTTCTGGTTTCCTGGGCTTCCCAGGGATCCACCTACCAATGTAGGAGGCACAGGTTTGATCCCCAGGTCAGGAAGATCCCTTGGAAAAGGGCATGGTAACCCACTTCAGTATTCTCACCTGTATAATCCCATGGACAGAGGAGCCTTGCAGGCCACAGACCCCCATCTATGGGGGTCGCAGAGTCAGACACAACTGAGCATGCACACATGCAGTTTCCCAGGCAGAATTTCTCTGGAACACTAAACAGATCTCTACTTTCACAGCCATCAAGTTCCTGGCCCCTTCTGTTCCTCTCCAGGGTTGACCATGAGGTTTGCATGTGAGGGACACACAGCCCAAGCCTTTGTGGCCAGAGCACTTCCCCAGGGTCTCTCCCAGCCTTTAACTAGGTTAGGAAAAGATAGCCCACCACACAGAAGGCTTGAAGTTCACCCTCCAAACTGAACATCTCAGCATGCTCACTGCCCAATGTTCACTTAAACAAAACCAAAAAAAATTGCAATTAGGAAAGCAAAAAGGAAATGGAATGCTAAAACCCACTTGGGGGGAGAAGGAGAGGATGGGACAAACTGAGAGTAGCATTGATGTCACAGATAGCTAGTGGGAAACTGCTGTTTAACACAGAGGCCAGCTGGGTGCTCTGCGATGACCTAGAGAGGTGGGATTGGGGTAGGCAGCAGGAGGGAAGCTCACGAAGGAGAGGCTATATGTATACATATGGCTGATTAGAGTTGTATAGCAGAAACTAACACAACATTGTAAAGCAATTACACTCCAAGAAAGAAAGAAAACCCACCTCACCCAGACTAGCCACCTACTATTATTCCCCACTCCTGCACTTAATGGTTTAACGGTGGTCATCAATATTTTAGCAGACCAAAAAAAAGAAGCTTTTTCTTAATAAGAGATCATTCAAAATATAGGATAGTAATTAAAGAAAACTGTAGGTGTTTATAGCTTTATAATCCCCCCATTAAAATGAGAGATGTACGGAAAAATATATATATCGTAAATGGTAATTATGGGCAGGGGAAGATTATCTATTTTAAGTTACATATGAATAATTCATATGTTTCCCATAATAGCACAGGCTATCTTGGATCTTTAATATACATTTATGGCACAAAGAAACCGATAATATTACTCAAAGACACTCATTAAAATATTTCTAGTTTCCATTTTCTACCACAAAAAAAATGCTGGTAATTATTTAGAGCAGGAGTTTTAGGGTTTTTGTGTTGTGTTTCTTTTCTGAAATCACTTGAACAAAACCACTTCCTTTAAAAATGCATGATGAAGGAAAGCCTGCTGCTTATTGCAAAACACATCTGGGCAAAGTTGCTAAAGACTCTCTCCTAACATCTCATTTCTTTCAGAAAGTGCATCTCTTATGCTTTGATGGTCCCTGGAAAGTGCTTGTCAATTTGCAGGAAGATATTTTGTATGGAATGTTACTTTAGGTAGAACATTGGTTTAGGCAGAAAAAAACTACAATTAAACCCTAATAAAAAGAGTTTACACATTACTTGTGTGGCCTCAAATATCTTCTTATTACCTAGCTGTACCATGTCTGCTTCCAAAGTAAGATTTGGGCTTGACTTAAAAACACATTAAAAACACAGATAATTAACAGGAGACTGAAAGGGTTGGTCAAGCAGCTGATTTTCCTGAATCCTGCAGGAAAACTGTAATTCCAAAGCTTGTATCCTTTCTGGTTCACACCTGCCTGAGAATGGCAGATTGTATTGTAGGAAGAATCTGGGATAGGAACTACAGACCTTAGGAAACTCCAAACATCTGCCATGAGTTTTAAGTAGTCGTATCTGACTCTTTGCGACCCCATCAACTATACAGTCCATGGAATTCTCCAGGCCAGAATACTGGAGTGGGTAGCAATTTCCTTCTCCAGGGAATCTTCCCAACCTGGGTATCAAACCCAGGTCTCCCACATTGCAGGCGGATTATTTATCAGATGAGCCACCATGGAAGCCCAAATATCCATCAGCAAGAGCGCCTAAGAATGATGGAAGACAGGAGAGAAGAAAATATCCAGACAAACAAGTTGGCAGAACAGAGATGTTGATTTGTGTTGTGCTGTGTGTGGCTTCCTCTTCTTTCATGTATTTGGACCCATTATTCACAACCATCACCCTCCATGACCAGGTGGGTAGATGGGGTAGAAGTAATAGGAAAGAGTAATCAATCAGTCACAGAGAATAAAGGGAAGTGAGAAATTAAGACTAGCCTGTAAGTTTGGAGTGTGAACAACTAGAGTGATAGACGGGTAAGTAGGAACCAGAGAAGCACTGCTCTTCTCTTTATTTATTTATGTTTATTTATTTGCCCGAGAGTTCCTCTTTTGTCCAAACTAAACGTGTGCAGTATATTAACCCAGCAGAGATTTCAAGTACACAGCAGATACACAAGTCTGGAGCTCATAAGAGAAGTCATAACTAGAAATTCCAACAGCAATTCCCTTGCAGAATGACAATTTTCAGAGCCATACATCTGAATGGGGTTACCTAGGAAGGAAAACTGCTAGAGAAAAAAAGGGAATCAGGAATCTATCTTCCCGAACTTCAGCTTTCAGAAGATGAGAAAGAGCCAGCAAGATAGACTAAGAAGAAGCCAATAAAGGAGAAGAAAAATTTGGAAATAATAATGAAAATATGTGGTCAACGGTGTCAAGACTACTGAAAGTTCAAATAAAATAATTCCAGAGAGGCAAACATTGGATTTTTCAATATAGAGAGTGTTGTTGACCTTGAGAGAGCAGTTCCCTGTGGAATCATAGAAACAGAAGCCTCCAGCATAGTTCAGTGCTAAACTTAAGATGTGGAAAAGAAGGTGAAGGTATGATATTTCTATCTATCTATCCATCATCCACTTATCTATCTGTCCATCCATCCATCCATCTGTCCATCCATCCATCCATCTATCCACCCATTCACTCATCTATCTACTTACCCATCCAGCCATCATCCATCCATCTATCCATTCACCCACTTATCCAATCACTTACCCGTCCATCCATCATCCATCCAACTATCCACCCACCTAACCGACTACCTACCCACACATCCATCAGCCATCCATTGCCTATTCACCCATGCCCCAGGAGAAAGCACTGGATTAGATAGAGAATGATGCCTAGTGTCCTAATAGGCAAGGGCTATTTGAAGTAATGTTTCCATGCCCAAGTGGTATGTCTGATAAGGACAAAAAATTCAAGGAAGAGATTAGGCTACATATAATGACACAGAAGATACTCAAGTCCATGCATGTAGGTAGGACCAGTGAGGAAAAGACTTACTGGGAAGAGGGGAGAGGTCCATGAGAGGAGGCCTAGTGGTCAAGGATAGAAGCAGAGAAATAAAAGAAGCCAGAGGGTAAAGATAAGCTTTCATCAGAGATCTAATTCAGGGCCCAGACCGAAAAACTGCAAGAGTCCAAGAGGTTATTCAGGCAAATTCAAGCCAAGGTGCAGAAAGCTAGAAGTGACCCTCCACTATGACTTATTACCGAGAAAGAACCACCACATGCCCCAGGACGCAGCTGGGAGCCCTTCCACAGGCCGTGCCAGCATCACCTATGTGAGCCGGGTTGGGGGTGGGAGGGAGGAACTTGGCAGGGGTTGCAGAGGGAATGGTGGGGTGGCAGAAGAGCTTCCGGGGCTTCCAGCAGCCTGACAACCCCTCCAGAGGGCGGACCCACCTTCTTTCTGATAAAGGAGAAGCTGTTCTCCTGGAAGATCATAAAGCCATGAGACGGAAAGCACCTGGAAACTGACGTCAGGTGTCACATTGTTCCTCCAACAGAGGCTGAGGAAGTACAGCAAAGAAGAACCAGGTGTGGGAAGCAGGGAACAAAATGTCTTGGGATACACTTCAGGCCATTCAAGTGTCCATGAATAACTTTCACTCCTCATGAGAGTTCTACTTTCGCAGGGGTTGGGAAACAATGATTGGATTTGGTGCCATGAAGAATCATCTAGTAATAGGTACCTTACCCACGAGGGGCTTTCCCACTGGCTCTGGAATCTAGGCTCCGTCCTCCTCATCCTGACAGGAGCTCCCAGGATCATAGCCGAACGTTTGCGGGAGATAAGTGGCCAGCTGGCTGGTCTACTGACCCAAAGCCCATCACAGAAGACCTTCGTCCCAACCGTCCAGGCCAGCCCACCACCCCAGCCCACAGGCAGCACTCTCACCCCTCCATCCCGCTGCTCAGAGACATCCTCTCTCCAAGCTTTCCCTCCGGGGTGCATGGCAGTGAGCTTCTGACATTTAGGGCTTGGGAAACCAATGTTGATGGTTTCAAGATTCAAGACTTTCATCTGTGTTTACCTGTGTCCCTACTATTCTCATTTCCTGAACAGGAACCCATGAATACAGGCAGCCTCAGTCTTTCGTGAGGAAGAATGGAGACACAAAGGAACAAATCACTAGTTTGTGTCTTGAAAGATATTATACCGCCACGTAACATACCCCAACTTCAGTATCCCTGCAGCTAAAAGTGGTGCTGCCTTCCCTTCACATGATAACCAGCTCAGTTCCTGGATGTCCTCGCGTGACTTAGCCTCAGCCACACCCACCATTTCCTATCACCCCCACGAACAGAACCTGCTCATCTCCAATCTCACTCTGCCACACTGTGTCTCCTTTAAAATTTTTAAATAATGGTCCTTAGACATTTCTCTGGAAAAATACCATTTTTGGCAAATAAAACTTCCCCCAAAATGTTGGCTAAATAAACACAAACAACTGAAAAGTCACTCAAGTATATAGGTCAGTAAGCAAATTGCAACTGAAAAGAAAAAAAATTCAATGAGAAGGTTTCCTGATCAAAAACATGTTATTATTCAAAAGGATGCCTGGGAGTCCTTTTTCTACATCAGCCTCGCTTTATAAAGGAACTCAGATGATACAAGGGAAAAGTCTGCTCATTAACAGAACCCAAATCAAGGCCAATGTAATTATTCAGGTACCAACTCTGTCTGAACACCCAGCACTGCCTCGATAAGCATCTGTTAACCAATGGAAAGACTTGCAGTGAAATGACTTTTAGCTGCAGAAATTTCTGACTTTCATAACTAGATAAGAAAGATTAAATTTAATTAATTTTAGCATAAAATGGAAGGACCATGTCCTGATTCCCTTAGATACTAAGGCAGCCATTTTCTAAGATAATTGATTAAGACTACCATATGCAGCTTTCTATGTTTTTCTCAACAAATAACATTCCTGTCTGTCTTTCCAACTACCTGACTAGCCCTCAGTAATGGCTTAAATATATTCTGATAAAAGTTACCTGATATTACTATAAATAAATATATTTGTGGCCAAAAACTCTGACATGAGTTTTTTTTTTTAATAATGGCTACATTTTAGAAGCTGAGAATTAAATGATAATGAGATTCAAATTTCACATCATAATTACAAGGGTTTATTTTTTTTTTCCTATTTCAACTTAGATCTTTACTAAAATAATACAGAATGTATTTCATGTTGAAGTACAGTTGACTTGTAACATTATGTTAACTTCAGCTATACAGCATTTTTGAAGATTATACTCCCTTATAGGTGACTTCTTTTTTCCAAAGAGCAAAACACGGCCTTTACACTGTGTTAGTTATTATAAGTAATCTAGAAACACTTTAAAGCATGCAGGAGGATGGAGGGAGGTAATATGCAAACATGTCGTTTTATATGAGCATTTAGGAATTTGGAGCCCTGGAACCAAATATCCTCAGATACCAAGAGATGACTGTACAATCAATCCCCCAAAGTTCCATTTAAATCTATTCTCCATTATCACCCCACCAAAGGGCCCCCAGTGCGGATTTTCAAGTTTTCTTCCAGACGTTGATTCTCACCGGCCCACCCCTCCACCAGAGGCATCATGGCTTCTGACCTGGGATGAGGTTTTGCATTTACCCAAACACAATTCAAAGTGATCTTTGAAGAGGTTCTGGAATGCCAGAGCTGCCCGGTTGAGGAAGCGCTCCAGGAGGAGTTGCTTGTTAGGCTTCAGGCAGCAGGAGACACAGTACTCGTAGGCGCTACAGCAGCCATTGGACGAGCAGCCGCCACAGCAGTACTGATTACGGAGAAGGAGATGGCAACCCACTGCAGTGTTCTTGCCTGGAGAATCCCGGGGACGGAGGAGCCTGGTGGCTGCCATCTATGGGGTCTCACAGAGTCGGACTCGACTGACGCGACTTAGCAGCAGCAGCAGCAGCATAGGTGATTACAAGATAATGTCTATAATTCCCTGTGCTGTACAGTCAGTCCTTATTGCTTACTTATTTTATCCACGGTCGTTTGTACCTGTTAATTCCATACTCTTAACTTGCCCACTCCCCTTCCCTCTTCTCTTTAGTAAGCACAAGTTTGTTTTGCATATCTGTGAGTCATACAGAACATTTTTAGTCAATGCTATTTGATTTCTTAGAACTCTAGCAACTGGAAATTTTTTTTTAGCAGAATAAGATTTCCCTGTGTTTGAGAAAGCCACAGACATCATACGTGTCTGCAACTGCAAGAGGCATGATTATGCTGATTGCTTTACTAGTATTTTGTTTCCATGGATTTTCTTTCTTTTTTTTTTCTTATTTACTGAAGGAGTGATTAAGACTCCAGGTTTTGCTCCCGTATATCAGACAGTTCTCTCCATGGGTTTGGCTTTGTTTTATTTCTGTTTTGTTTTGCATTGCTTTTCATAAAGAAGAAAGTAAATGAAACTTTTAAGACAGAGCTTTCTTCCTTTCACTGAAATAGAACATGCTGGTACTGAACTTTTGGAAATTTCCCTTCATGATCTATTATGCAATAAGCCACCAAGAGTGAAAGTTCCAGGACTCTGCAGACGTAGTCCCTGGGACTCGGCGCTCCTGGGCAGCTTGAAGCAAGGCCTTGTGACTCACACTGTGCCCAGAGGAAGGGGTTTCCTTATCTCTCATTTCTCTCTCTTTTTCTTAGTATAACTTGAGTTTTAAGTAAACCACATTTCCAAACTGTATAAAATCAGCAGGTGCATAATAAAGGTCTCATTTGAAAGAGACATTTAATCATTTGGGAAGACTGGTTAACCTTAACATCACTACCTATTTACAACCCCTTTTCTGCCAATATCACACAGTCTGTGATTCACAATTGAGCAAAGCTACACCTGAAACTGGTGACAAATACTGAACATGTCGTCTAGTCTTTCTTAAAAAAAAAAAAAAAAAAGGAAAATTTAGATTAGGTTAAAAAATAAAAAAGGTTCATCTTTTCCATTGTAACTTAATGGCCCTCTATATTTTAGGATGAAAAGGCATCTAGCGAAGGGATCATTTTGATTTTCTTTGATCAGTTATTTCAGACTGGTTCAAATTAATTTACTTGCATTAATTTTTCTAAGACAAAGCAGCCTCTGATGACTGGATTACAGCCTAATTAGACCTACCCCTAGCCTCCCCTTGAGGGTGACATGGGTGGTGGGTCCCTGATTCACAGCCAGGCCCAATTTCTCCAGGACAGGTTCCTCACTGACTTTTTATTTTACATCTAGATAACAAATATTCATGGGCTTCCCTGGTGGCTCAGACACTAAAGAATCCACCTGTCAATGCAGGATACCCAGGTTCAATCCCTAGGTCAGGAAGATCCATGGAGAAGGGAATGGCAATCCACTCCTGTATTCTTGCCTGGAGAGTCCCATGGACAGAGGAGGCTGGTGGGTTATAGTCCACAGGGTTGCAAAGAATCAGACACGACTGAGTAACTACACTTTCATTTTCAACAAATATTCATCTGGGGAGGTGCAGTGCTTTTGTGTGTCCTTATCTGCAGTTTGTAATATATTCCACCAGGAGCAAAAACAGTCATTTACTGAAATGAGGCCTGGCATGAAATCTGCGTAACCTGCAGGAGAAGCTGGGGGTTTGATGTGACCAGTGCAATTTTACTGTCACCCTGTGGGAGGCGCTGTGGGGGCTCGTGAGCACGTGAGGGAACAGAAGCTTGGTGTGGCAGATCCCAGAGGGTCGAAAGGGACTGTTTGTGTTTAAAGTGTAACCAAAAAAAAAAAAAAAATCACTGTCATTAAAACACTGATAATGCCCTCTTGTGATTACCCAGGGGAAATAGCGCTAAAATCGAGAGCAGCCATATTCTTCCATCACAAACTTAAAACTCAAAGTCATAGCCATCATCAGTTATCGAATATTTATTGACCAGATTTTTTTTTAATCTTCAATTTACTGTTTGTATTCTTCTTTCACAGCTGAACAGACGACAGAAGATGTGGAATCCTAGATGGATGATAATAAAACCATCTTGGGATCAAAGTCATATTAAATAAGTCCAGAGGCAAGATGTGCACACATAAATGTGTCCCGTTCAGTTGGTCATTAGAAAATGCTGAAAATATGATCTAGTCACCTTAAAGAAATAATGCAAGACATAAAATTCACTAGAGCCTTTTAACCCTAGCCGAGGTAGGACACAAAATGGCAAGTTAAGGACAGCTCGGTGTTTTTTTCCTAGCTTATAAAACTGCCAACAAGCATCACTAAGTTTGGAAGCTAACTTCAGACCCAACGTCTGGATGCTGGGGATGGACCAAGGATCCTGCAGGTGGAGGGAGAAGCGTGGCCTGAGCACAGGCAGTGGGGGATGCATCATCTCTGGGGAACTGGAAACAGTAAGGAAACCAGCTAAGGGTCAGTCTAGGAGTCAGTCCTCCGTCTGCCAGGAGCTGGTGTTGCACACAGCATCAGTGATCAAGTCTCAGTCCTGGAGAAACCTCTGTCCGCCCACCCATCACCCATCCCTCAGCCCCTGACTACATCTGCCTCCTGCTCTACAGGTCTCACTGACAAGAGGGAAATCCCAACATTTTTGAAACATTCATCCTCATCATCACTTGCTGATAATCATCAGTAGCTTAAATAAATATAGAAACTCTCCCTTAGAGCCAACAGACATAAAATAATACTGGATCACAGTTATTTGATGTGTTGACTGTCATCCCCCTGTAGTTCAGGCTTGGGTCATACATCGTCTAAAGGACTGAAGTAGAAATTGAAGCCGGCATCTCCAGAATGGAAGGGACACCCTGCTATCATCTGATTGAACACATTCAGTATTTCCAAGGGATATGTTATGGAATACACGATCTGGAACACTGCCATGACTTTCTTTTTGGTTTCATTGTCAAAAATAACGTCAGATGGACTTCAGCCACCAAGATTAAAGGACCTTGTATGTTCCATGAGCAGCGCTGTTGAAATCTGCTAACTTAAAGCAAGCCATGAACATTTTTGAAGTGTTTTTTTTTTTTTTTTTTGCAGTTAATTTATTCGCTGCAATATGTGCCAGCACACACCCTTGCAGTTCCAACATGAAAAATGAAAGAAAGATGCAACATTCCAGGCACGTCGCTGCGGCCGAGTGAGAAGGCAGATGAAAGAAACACATCAAAGAGGAAGCACATTTCTAATCAGCCTCTGAAGAGAACACAGGATGGAGTGTATACAGTTGGTCCATACACACACACACACACACACACACACACACACAGCCGGTGCTTAGTATTTATGCAGATATACAGTTGGTATTTAATAAATGTGTGTAACCAGGCATGCTTAGTATAGATTTATGTATACAGTTGGTACTTAATGTGTATACATGTATAAAGTGAGAGCTTTACCTCCAAACACTGAGGGCCCCCACAGCCCGCATGTAAACCCTGTAAGAACTGAGATGCGGGCTAGTCTGTGAAGAATGGCCAGCAGTGGTTTTTGTTGTTTTCACTGTTGAGAAACAGGAGTGAGGAAATAAAATCACGGATGGACCACACAGGTAAAACACTCATACTTAATCCTATAGTAGAGAACTTTCGTCATTTCTACTGACTCTCCACGCACTGAACACACCTTGAACTTGCCTCTTCTGTCTTCAGAACAATGAGGATCTTTGCAAAGAGCACACACTTCCCACTGTGTGGGACTTCTGGCTCAGAGATGCCCCAATCAGCATGTCCTTCATCCTTGGTCTTCCCCTCTGCATCCCTTACGTCTTACAGTCCTAGGCATCAGCAGTTTGGCTTTCCAGAAGCTGAAGATTATGGTGAAAAGCAAGGAGACCATGAAGGTTAACGAAATTGGTAAATAATGGGCCAGAAAGATGAACACTACTTTCAATTGGGTTTGATCTCTCAAAATGATAAGGAAAAAGAGAAATAAAAAGCAAAGTGAGTAATTTTGTCTTTGAATAGCTCAAAGATTTAAGACTGGAGTAGGTACTGAAGTTGTATCAAATCACTTAGCACTCAATTAAAACAATGAGAAAAAAAAAATCTGCTCCTACTGATACACAGCGCACTTGGTTTCAAGTGGGTAAAGCAGCATTTCTGACACATAGGGGGCAGAGTTCTGAGGTCTGGTCACAAGAACCTGTGGCTGGAAATTCCTGGTCACCAGCTGCCACCAGTGACCTCTTGAACCACATAGGCCAGCTGGTCCCACCAGTGGGGGCTTCACATACCTGTGGAAGTTCAGCAAGGAACACAGGCCAGGGCAGGATTAACACCAGTGCCCTTGCCCAGGCCTCTGCTGGGAGCTGAAGAGCTCATCTGATGTTGGTATTTTTTTCTGAAATGGCTTCTTCCGTTTGCTGCCAAAGGCAGAATCTTCAGACTCTCATTATTTTTGTGACTGCTTCACTCCACCCTTCTCTTCGATCAGAACTTTGAGCTGTTGATGGAACACAATGTCTTCTAAGACGAGTTAAATTTGGAGCCTTAAGACCATGGTCAAACCAGTCAAAACACACCAATTCATCAGCATTATTTTTGTACATTATCCTTTGCAACTTTGAAAATCCAGGTTGATCCTAACTGGCTTGTCATACCAACCGAAGTCAGAAAATGTAGGGGCTTTCATGTTTCAAGGTTGTTTTCTGTGGGGACATGATCAGCATCAGTCATGTCTTCTCATCCTAGACATTCTTATTCATCTCCTATATGTCCTGAAATCATTTGGACCACATACCTGAGTTTGACATCCTTTCGCCGTTGAACAGGTTGAATGACAATTGTGAATAGTTACGTAAGTATTAATGGACTTCCCTGGTGGCTCAGTGGTAAAGAATCCACCTGCATGAGAGAGACCTGGCTTCGATCCTTGGTTGTGAAGATCCCATGATGAAGGAAAAGGCAACCCTCTCCAGCATTCTTGCCTGGGGAATCCCATGGACAGAGGGGCCTCTGCTTAAGGTATCATCACAAACAACAGGTGCTTTGCAGGATGGAACTCTTTGCAGAGTCCATCATCATGATCTCATTATTGTATTTTCTTCCATTATTCATTCATTTTTATCTCCTCAATACTGGTCAGATGTCAATTCAGAAACAAATATGAGTCTGAAGTCTGTCTAGAATTTACTATGTCTTGATGAAAATACTTAACTTGTGACAATTTTGTGCAACTCCTATTTCCAAACATGAGAATTCAATCATTTCCAAAATTGTTCCCAAATCCACAGCTCAGGTGGTGATATTCAGAGAAAATGTGCCATTTCAACCCAATCGCTTGCATTAAGCTACACATCAGAGTATCAAATAAGCAGCTGAAAATGCTTCCTAGGTTCAGTGGGAATTTCATTTCCTCCAAATTTCTCCTCCTGTGTCAGCGATGACGGTGGTGTTTCAGGTCATGTCTAGTTCTAAGGTGAGATGTCTCTGTTTCCTGCTGCCATGAGCTGAGATGGCTCTGGCTGGGAGCTTGCCTGCTGCCACTGTTCCTAAAGTGATGGTGACAGTGGTGACTGACAATAAGATACAAATGCCACTTGGGTAGCTCCTATGGGGTGGGTGTGTGGTGTGGGCCACTTGTCCCCCTGTCCTCCAGAAGCACAGGCAGCTGAGCCAGAATGGCTCTGACCCGCAGGACTCATCTCACCCAAGGTTCCTGTCTTTGCCTGGGGAGAGCTGGATCTGACGACTGTTCCAAAGGGGATGCAAAGCCCTGGCACCCAGCTTCAACTCATGAGACCCTGCAGGGCCTCAGCCCCCAGCTCCTCCCAGGGTTACTACCAAGGACTGGAAGGCATTAGAGTCCAGCTTTTCTGGCAGCCCAGTCCTGCTCCTCACTGCCTCCCATCTGTGATCTTGAGAGTGCACTCACCCCCAAAATCTCCATCTCAGAGTGCTTCCAGGAGCCCGGTCCTTCCTGGACCCTCTGACCACAGCATATGCGTCCTGTCCCCAGTACAGCTTCCTCTCATAGATGAAGAGACAGACGTGATTGAGAGACAAGAGAAATGAGACTTGAATAGTGTAGGAGACCAACATCAGGGCACTGGTTCAAATTGAGGAAACTTGAATCCACAGTTTTCAGTCCTTCTGCCATGTCCTGGCAATGCCCACCTCAGTCTCCAGGGGAGACTTAGAATCTTTCTCACATTTATCATTCATAAATCCACTTATGGTTCCCAGAGAACTGTTGTATTAAAAAATTAATAACCCACTTAAAGAAGTAAACAACATTCATCAACAGCCACAGAGTGGTCGATCACTACGTTTCTCCCAATTTAACTGATCTTCTATAAAATGTATGCAAGAGTGATCAGATTTTTCTGTAAAATCTGAGCACCCAAAAAGCACAGGTTCTGAATCTCTGGAATAGCCTTTGTTTGAGAGGCCAGCGTGGCAGGGAAGCCGTAGCTCTGGGATCAATCAGCATGGCTACTTCCCAGGCCTTGGTGCCTGGCTCCTGGCCAAGATTCCTAAACTCCATGTCTTGATTTTCTAACAGGGACAGTCATATCAAATACCTCTCAGTGCCACTGTAGGGATTAAAGTAGATATGTGTTCATCTTTTATTGCGCTTCCCTGGAGGCTCTGCAGTAAAGAATCTGCCTGCAATGCAGAAAATGCAAGCTGATCCCAGAATCGGGAAGATCCCCTGGAGGAGGGAACAGCAATCCACTCCAGTATTCTTGCCTGGATAGTTCCATGGAAAGAGGAGACTGGCAGGCTATAGTCCATGGCACTGCAAAGATTTGAACACGACTTAGAGATTAAACAACAACAGTCACCCTTAGGTGTCCTTGATGCATCTGTGGTGGGTAAAGAAACGGATCAGTGTTCCATACATGCTTTTTAAAACCATTGATTCAAACTTCTAAAAAGTAAGACAGACGACCAATCATAACCATGTCTGTTGTTAGTAAGTGTTGAGGTATGCCATGGTGAGTCCTAGATGTGCCCTCAAAAGTTTAACTCAATCAGAAAGCCATCAGAAGGCAGAAGTCTCTCAGGTGTGGGGTCGGTGGGGGGGATCCCAGCCAGCCTCCTTTGAACCACATGGAGAGAATTCCCATCAGGATGCCCCCCTTGTAAGCAAGGTCATGTCACTAAAGAGTAGCAATCAACTCTGGATGTGTCAGCTACAGCAAATAACTTCCACTCCAGGAAGCAAAATAAAATCTCATGGGCTTCCCTTTTGGCTCAGCTGGTAAAGAATCTGCCTGCAATGCAGGAGACCTAGGTTCGATCCCTGGGTTGGGAAAATTCCCTGGAGAAGGGAAAGACTACCCACTCCAGTATTCTGGCCTGGAGAATTCCATGGACTGTATTGTCCATGGGGTCACAAAGAGTCGGACACAACTGAACGACTTTTTCACTTTCACTTTCCATGATTTGTCTTCTATTTTGACCAATCCTCAGTAAAGTCCCGCAGGAAAATGGATGTATAGGTGTGGAGGAGGGCAGAAACTCAGGGTGTGGGGCGGGGAGCTGGGGGAGAGCAGGCAGGCTGTGCATTTTTTATCTGTTTCTGAGCCTTGTCTGGAGCACGAGATATTCTTAGATCTTTTCCTTGAGGTGGAAGAAAAAGACTGAGAATCTCCTAGAAATAATTTTAGGTAACCACAGCTATTTTTATCTCAATGTTCAGGAGCTAGTGTTTAATTTAAGGACAGAAATGAAAACAGTATTTAAAAAAAAAAAAGAAATGTCAGTTGTATGTTTTGATTTCTTTTTAGTTCTCTCTCCAGAGGCAAGATTTGCTTAGTCACAGAAGCCAGAGATGTCTTCTTAAAAGGAGTTTAAATCTGTAGCAGAACATTATTAAGAAAAGTTAAACCCATTGTCAAATGAAAATGAAATCTACAATGATAAAGTTGGAGTTAGCGTTTAAGAAATGGAAACCAGATGCAAGCTAACCAAATGCCATCTGTAATCCTTAGTGATATAAAAAGGGGTTCTGAACCTTTCAGCCCAGGGATGGGATTCTGTGGAATTCCAGATGACCTCGGGCTCACAGGGTAGCATCTGGAAGGAGATGATCCCCACGTGAATCTGGAAGGTCTCTGACAAGGTGGGGGAGGGGTGGGAGGATCAGGATAGGAGTGTCCATGCCTGGGCAGGGGCCCACAATCTAAGGCTTCTGCTCTAGGTCTGCTCTGCTTTAGGAAAATGCAAGTCACTTCTCTAAGGAGAGGAATGTCATGGATGAGTCACTCAGTCTTGTCTAACTCTTTGCAGCCCCATGGACTGGAGCCCACCAGGCTCCTCTGTCCATGGGATTTTCCAGACAAGAATACTGGAATGGGTTGCCATGCTCTTCTCCAAGGGATCTTCCTGACCCAGGGATTGAACCTGAATCTCATGAGTCTCCTGCATTGGTAAGCAGATTCTTTACCACTGTGCCACTTGCGAAGCAAACACCTATCCGTGTTCCTTTCAGAGGCCACATAGGTTCACTGCACACACACCCAATAGCAGAGCCCGGGCCCACATCTGGTCAGAGCAGCGCGGGGACCTCCATCCATCTGCAGGAAAACCCCACATCTTGACATTGCTCCTCTCTCCTTCCCTGGGGACATCAACCCTCCAGGTGCTGTTTGTTGCTTGTGTCTGTGTGTGTGTGTGTGTATTAATGATACAGAGGAGATAGAAGTGGAGATAAAAGTATGAGAAAGAGAGTTCATCGTTATTTTTCTTTGGTTTCCAGTCACCATTTCAAGTGCCAGTATAGTCTCCAAAACCCAGCATCATTATGGGAGGCAGAGTACGTGTCCACCTTTGGGGCGTCCTGTACCAGATGAACAAGACCTGAGAACAATGTGCTGCCTTCAAACACAACCTTTCTCTTCTTCACACAACACGTAAGTTAGATGCTTAGCATTTGGTGCAAAAATTAAGAAAATCAAATTTTCTGGGCTTCCCTGGTGGTCCAGTGGTTAAGAATCCACCTGCCAGTGCAGAAGATACAGATTTGATCCCTGCTCTGGGAAGATCCCACATAACTTTCGCTGGGCAACTGAGTCAACGTGCCACAGCTGCTAAGACCATGCTCTGGAGCAACGACTGAAGCCCTCGTACCCTAGGGCCCACGCTCCACTACGAGAGAAGCCGCTTCGATGAGAAGCCCTCACATCGCAACTAGAGAGTAGCCCCCAGTCCCCGTAACTAGAGAAAACCCTCGTGTAGCAGTGAAGACTCAGCACGGCCAAACAAATATTTCTAAAATCTCCTTTCAAGTTTTTTTAAGACCTAAGATACCTAAAAGTATAATTCCGTAAACATCCCTGAGCATCTAAATATCTAACATCTTAACGTCTGTCTGCAATGAGGGAGACCTGGGTTCGATCCCTGGGTTGGGAAAATCCCCTGGAGAAGGAAATGGCAACCCACTCTGGTATTCTTGCCTGGAGAATCCCATGGACGGAGGAGCCTGGTGGGCTGCAGTCCACGGGGTTGCAAAGAGTCGGACACGACTGAGCGACTTCACTCTTTCACTTTGATTTAAAAAAAAGATAAGTGCTGCCAGTAGCAATGAACTTGCTAATTGTTTTGGGTTCAAGAATTTGGACTGCTATTGTTATTTGTGGTTTTTTAATTAAGACAAAGATCAGCAGCTTTGCTCATCAGATTTAGATGGCAGTGAGATTTTTAGTTCTGGCATCATTGGCTTAGGAAATAGCATCATAGACAAGCTCTCTATTCTCAACTTATTTACATTTTACTCTGCATTATATGTGTTTTTTTCTTACAAGTAAAATATCAACAATTTCCCAAAGATAGCCCCCGAAGTTGAAAAGGACTATGATTTCATAAATGATTAGACTATAGTCAGGTTATCTCGCTGTTTTGGTTTCTTCTCTATGGCTTAATTACACACCACAAATCTTTTGCAGAAGCAGTCTATTAACTAAACATGTAGAGATCAGCTCCACACAAAAGCATGCCTCAGTGTGTGTTTTCTTAATCTGTCTCAGCAGAGGGTATGTATGGCAATAAAATGGTGTGGTCTTTGAATCTGAGCACTACCGGCTTGTCGTTTAGTCACTAAGTTGTGTCCAACTCTTTGTGACCCATGGGCTGTAGCCCACCAGGCTCCTCTGCCCATGGGATTTTCCAGGCAAAGACAATGGAGTGAATTGCCATTTCCCTCCAGTCTCATGTTAATAGAACATCATGTTTACTTTTGGGGAAGATGAACATATATTTCCAGGGGATGGGGTGGGTCTGATTTTTCCCAGAGGCAGGAGAGAGGTTGTCACCGTCACGCTCCTGGTGACGCTGTCCCCAAGGCCGCTGACCAGCAGACTGTGAGGGGTCGTCCTCTCTCTTACCTCTGCTTTCTAAACTCCAGAGTCACAGTAAGCCAGAGCACCCCTAAGACTCCTGTAGTTCTTCATGTTGTGAACTGCAGTAGGAGGGGGTCTGCACAGAAAGGGAATTTGACGTAATGCATCATCGCCAGCACTTTTGATTACTTTGATGGGAGGTGGTGATGACTCCCTCCTCTCGTTCTTGCAGGATCTCTGAGAGGATTATATGTTTCTTTCCGTCGGGGACCTCTGTCCAACTCCTGAAATGCAGCCCTGAGAACCGAGCTTCCTCACCTGGGAACCTCCTGGGCTCAACAGAGTTCCCACTTGACTATCGTGTGACAGTTTGTTAAATGTTCTCACTCTTGTTTATTTTCATGGTTTCGAGGGAGACAAACAGAACCACTCACTCTTACAATCTTCCTCATGGTTTTTCCTATTAAGTATATTCAATAAGTGATTAAAATTCCATAAAAACACTTTTCTTCTGCAAACCAAGTTTTCATATTTCTAGGGCTTTTTAAAAATTGTATACCCATTGCTTTTGTACATGAGTACTCTTTTAAAGGATGTGTCATGAAAACTATGTACTGTAGCCCTTACTTAAATATCTGTTTGATGGTGATGTCAAAGGAGAAAGAGTGCCACCATGTTGAAAAACATCACTGATAACTTTTGCACAAGGAAAATGAAAAAAAAAAAAAAGAAAGTTGTAAAAGAAAATGGCATCTGAAGTGGATTTCTGAGGAAAAAAATTTCATAAAGATAGTTACGACTAACAGTTAAAGAAGTGGTACAAATGCTATTGTAATATTAAAGTGACATTGATTTGAGCAATTCTAGGCTTCAGTGCAATACTACTGACTAAGTGTTCACCCTGCTCTTTATTTCTGTGAAGTTTCCAAAAGTTTCTAAAAACTACTTAATTTCTAAGGGAAGATGAAGCCACCTGATTTGGACATGAAAAATGAAGAAAGCAGTATTAACTGTCTGAAATATCTTTAACTTAGGGGAAATCTGACACTGTACCTCTGGGAAAATATGTTTCACGTATTACAGGGTCATCGTTTGGTCTGTCCCAATTCAGGCACCAGTGCTTTTTAAAAGCAGAGTGCGATGAGGCAGCTCTGGTTGGAAGGAGGCAGGGAGGAGGGCTTTTCTCTACGTGTCCTTGAACAGGCGACTGAGATGCATTTGTCTCCATTTCTGCATTCATAATGTCAGAAATAAAACACGCTTCTAAAACTACTGAAGGACCCCTGGTAGAAAGGTGAAGAGACCCACTGGCGTCTTTATGGAGCAGTACATCAGAGGATTAAGGACTACAGAGAAAAAGGCCATTGCCAGAGAATAGATGGTTGAAAATGAAACAGCAAATTACATGCAAATTTAAAATTAAATGTAATGTCGTTCTGCCAGACCCTCTGAAAATCTATGCCTTGGGTATTTGAACCTGGAGGGCACACTCATTTTGCGAGTATATAAATTTTTTTAAAGTTAAAGTTATTTATAAATTATTGGTTGTGCACTTTAAAATTTTACAATTTAAGCTCAGTGGGTTAAGTGACAAGACAGGAAACCTTGGGAGGAAAGTGAGTTACTTACTGTCAAGGTGTCCAAGTTCATGTTGGAAGATCTACTGGAATTTTACTTTAAATATGAGGCAACAAAGTCATGGAGTTGCCCCTTAACTGGGATGAAATCTTTTAAATTTATATTATCTATAAAGTGAACCACTGTCTCAGAATCAGAAATACAGGGGCTAATAGATGGTTTAGTTGATTTAATTTTCAAGTTTTTGATACATACTCCTTTCTTTGAAAGGACTAGTATGACTTAAGTCACTTTTATTTTAAAACATTTAACAATTTCCTTCATCTTGAGCGTGTCAGGTTCTCACACTTAGAAAATAAAAATTTTACAGTGTGTGCATTTTTCTAAGATGGCGTTGGTTTTAAACAGAGCCCCCAGTCTCTAACTCTGCTTCCATCAAGACTTAGGGGGCTGTCCACTGCCCTTGAACGTGGGCTCTGCAACTGCCTGATGGAATATAGTAGAGGGGACACTGCAGGTTCTCTGTCCATGCCCTGATGAACTATCTTTTTCTCCAAGAAACCCCTGAGGCCCCCCAGGAAGCTAAGCAAAGCCCTGAGCCCTCAGTCTAGCCAAGCTCCCAGCCAACACCGCACTCCAGCCAGCCATGTTGGTGCACCATCTTAACAGTGGTCTCTCCAGGTCACCTCCCCAAATAAGTTCCTGTTCCTGATCTGAACCATTAGGTGTGGAGGTGATTTGTTCTTCAGTCGTAGGTAACCAGGGCAGATCTGGGGACCTGGCCGCAGGGTGCTGCCCTAACAAATGCCTAAAAATGGGCTTTGGCTTTGGGACAACAGCAGGTAGATGCCACAAGGGCCTGGAGGAGAATTTTTGTAAAATCCTGAAATGCTTCGACATACCAGAAGTGAAGGCCCCCCTGCCCTGTGTGCCCTTTGCTAGGTATCTTCTAGTAAACAACTTCACTCCCTGCTGGGGTGGGAGTGGGACACGTTACAGTCAGTCGGATGGTGGGGAGTTCATGGGGAAGCTGGGTTGCATGGTAAAGCTGCATTTTCATTCCTTCCGTTTGTAAAAGTTTGTTCTCTCCCTTTTATTTCCAAGTTCCCAAAATATAAGCGCAGAAAGTCACTTTCAAAGTCTGTAAAAGGAGAAGTGGGAAGCTTTGCCTTCCCCCATCTGACTCACTTGTCTCTCTTCCCCACCTGGATTTCTTGATCTTGCCAGACCCCATCCCTTGCCCTCCAGGATTTGTGAAAGCCTCACCTTTCGCTTCCTGTCAGAATTCAAAAGCTGGGGCAGGCAAGCTCGTTCCGGACCACATTCAGGGCAGTTCAGAGACGCCTGCACAGCTAATGAGATGTCGCAGCCCCGTGGGGGCTGGGGGCTCGGGGCAGAGCCGGCTTCAGGGGGAACTGCAGACGTGACACCGAGCGCTCCCCATGGTGAGCGACCGCGGGGATGAAAGAAGCCCTTCCCGCCTGGCCTAGATTTCAGATGTCTCTGTTCAAACCAGAACGCTAAGGCCTGGCAGGCAGCTAGCACTTTTTCTCTTTTAAGAAATAAAAATGGATCCAGCAAAGGGGGAATCCAAAAATAGGAGTCGGTCATCTAATCAGAAAGATACCCCACCAGCCTAGTAGGATTCATGTGTAGATGGTGTACTGGCAATATTTTTTTTTTTAAGGAAAAAGAGAAAGAAAAGGTTCTTTTATTGTGTGTGTGGTTCATTTGTTCAGAACCTCCCCCTCCTAATGCCTTAAAAAGAGATAGCGCTTTGTGTGTTTTAAAATTCACCCAGTATTATTTGAGAGAAAAATCAGCAAGAAACTTTTTCTGCAAAAAAGATGTTTAATTTTATACTCTGAGCAACAGCACCAGCAATGACTAAAGTAACCAGCACCAGATGAAGAAATGATAAACCAATTTGTTTTACAGAGAGTCCAAATGCAGGTTAAATGTGCGGAACCAACCACTCCTTAACTGCTAAAGGGCCTTTCAGCATTTAGGATGTTTTTCTAATGGTTTTTTTTTTTTTTACTCAGAGCACAATTTCATGCAATTTTTATGCAAAGTTCCCTGCATGTTTATTTCCTGAGTTGCCTTCCTCATTCAGGATACTGTGGAATGAAAGCCCTGCGTAGTCAACACTCAGTGTGGAAGATGTTACAGGCAGATAACAAGATGTTACACTCAGACTTATAACACGGACCCTTGCCAGAAGCCATGCACCGTGCAAGCACTTTATATCCGTTATCTGATTTATCCTTCACAGCCAACCAAGAACAGGCACCTTGGGTAACATCCTGACTTTACAGATGAGCAACCTGAGATGGAGAACATCTCTGTCCCTCCCCGAGGACCCAGAGTCAGAAGAGGAAGGGTAAGGGTCCCACTCAGGGAGTCTCTGCAGGGTGACCCCTCCCTGCCCACCCTGTCTCTCCTCCTTCATGATGGTCAGGGTTTTTCTTTCCCTTCATGGCCAAATTCTCTGCCTCTCTCCACTCTGTATTCCATAAAGAAGATAAAGAATTCTTTCAAAAAAAATTCCTGAACTTCAGCCACTGAGTAGTGTCTTCTCCATGGTAAGCGCCATACAGACAGGCATTTTGCCTCCTTTTTTTCTAATTGATCTCTGTACCTCCTGGTACACAGATGCTAAAATGTATTTGTTAATGTTGGCTTGGGGAGGGGCTGTCTTAGCCTTTCAGATCTAGTCCTTAACCTAGTTCACCTTGTAGATCAGTACATTTGATTTAAACACTCATTCTTAGTGATGTGAAAAGGAAATCTTATTGATTTGGGGACTTTTTAAAAAGGTTTAGGTTTCTACAAAGGTGGTAGAAATCTGTGTAAACAAGAACTTTAAAGTTTATAAATGCATCCTTTTCAATTAAATGAAAGAAATTTTACTCAAAGCTATTCTTCCCTACTTTTAATAGATTACATAACTTCTTTAGATTTGGAAGATAAAATTCCAAATCTGATCGATACTCTCCTGTCTGTATCTAATATTTGAAACGCTGGAGCGTTTTCATCATTGTTTTGTTGTTGTTCTGACTGGAATATACAATGAAAGTAGAAGAGAATGAAGGAAGAAAATTTCCAAGTTACCATATACAACAGGAACATGAAGATGACATATAGCTGCTCCCTCCAGCCCACATCCTGGTCCTCAGCCACTTAGAACACGGACTGCCCACATATTTTCACGTAAATTTTCTTACCCTTATTGGAAGGAAATAAACATACAGGGAACTGTGCATAAAAATTGCATAGTTAAATTGCTTCAGTTCAGTTCAGTCGCTCAGTCGTGTCCGACTCTTTGTGACCCCATGAATCGCAGCACGCCAGGCCTCCCTGTCCATCACCAACTCCCGGAGTTCACTCAGACTCACGTCCATCGAGTCAGTGATGCCATCCAGCCATCTCATCCTCTGTCGTCCCCTTCTCCTCCTGCCCCCAATCCCTCCCAGCATCAGAGTCTTTTCCAATGAGTCAACTCTTCGCATGAGGTGGCCAAAGTACTGGAGTTTCAGCTTTAGCATCATTCCCTCCAAAGAAATCCCAGGGCTGATCTCCTTCAGAATGGACTGGTTGGATCTCCTTGCAGTCCAAGGGACTCTCAAGAATCTTCTCCAACACCAGTTCAAAAGCATCATTTCTTTGGCGCTCAGCTTTCTTCATAGTCCAGCTCTCACATCCATACATGACCACTGCCTTAAGTCTAGACACATTCATTTTCTCTTTACCTGGGGATATCTACGAGAAATCAACCAAATGGCTAACTTTGACATCAGTTGTTTCGGCAACAACTGTAAACAAAAGTTTAGCTACTTTCTAAAGAATAGGTTGAGATCTTTTTTTAGTGAGGTCTGTTAACAAAGCGAGGAGAAGACTCTCCCATGAGCTGGTATCCAGGAACTGTCAGTGTACTTGTAGCTCAAACATCTGCCCAGGGCATGACTGACTGTGTGACTAGAATGTTTTTAGAGTTTTTTGCTAGGTGTCAAGAGAGATGAGTCCAAAATTCTTACAATTCTAAGACCAAGTGGCAACTTTGAGAAGTTTCCTCTTGCACTCATATTTTTCTGGACCATTTATTTCAGGACCCATGGGCCTCTTAAGGTCCAATAACTTGCCCTCTATGACTCAAAAAGCTTCTTCCAACAGTCAGCTTCATAGGTCCTGGGCCTGCTCATGGCATTCTGTTCTTCCCAGAATCTTGTACACAGACACAAACAAATTCTCTTCCATTATTTTTTCCATTATATTTTTCATTATTTTTGTCCATCAGCCTAGCACCTTGTCTATATCAATTGTTCTCTTCTCTATAGAGACTGATGGTGTCCCTTAATTTCCTTTTTCCTGTTGTTCTGTAGAAACAGAAACCCTGGATTTTGTCTTTCACAAATGACTGCCCAGAATAGATCCTCTATTTTGAAACTAAATCAAAAGTGTCATGTGACAGCTTCCAGGAAATGTCCTTTCTGCTTTCTCTTTGAATCTCTCTTTATCCTATTACTTGGACATGGGTGAGATGACAGGCACTCCACCTGCCTTTTGGGGCCTTGTGGATGAGGGCTACACCTCAGGGATGGCTTTAGATATCTCAGGACTTTGTGGAACTGAGATGCCCAGCTAGGTCTGGGTCACTATCTCCTGGTTTTTATGTGTTGGAATGCTCCATGAATGCCAGCTTCTGGGGCTACAAGAGGAAGGCTTGATGTTGTGGTTCAAAATGCCATGCTATGGAGCAACATCCACCTGTGTGGCTGGTGTTCCCTGGATTTCAGATGGCGCATGGAGAAGGGGGTGCCAAGGGCAGGTCCAAGAACCAAAGACAGAGAGGCAGCTGTCGATTGCATTCAGTCCAGCCCAGGTTCAGGTCAGTGCAGCAAGTTTACATAAAGTTGAGATGGGTCCATGAATTCATTTTTTTCTCTTTAAAACTCTTTTTTCCTGCCAGTATTTAACATTCACTGGCACTCATTCACTCTGTTTCTACAAACATGTTCATCATGCGCCTCCTCCTTGTAAATGCATTGTTGCATCTATCTTTAGCATCTAAGCTTTCAAGTTAGCCCTCAGCCTTTTTATCTCTGTGAACTCTTTCAAAGTCAATATTAACATAGAAAGCATCAGTTAATCAAATTGTCTTTTCTTTTTTCTTTTGACCCTGCATTTGATGTATAAAATCTTTCCAGATGAACGGTAACGTTTTGTTTTATTAGAGATTAACATCCACTACTGTTTTCAGAGAACGTTCCAACATCTTTCCACATCAACTTGCTTTTAAATTAGCCCTGGAGACTTCAAACTCCAAGGCTCTCAGCAAAGGGCATGTGAAACAGTCTGAGCAGCTGCCGCCACATAAGGGCTCCGTTTGATGTGGACTTGTTACTGGATGAGCGCATCAAAGCTCTCCCAAACGCCTGCCGGCCTGGGATCCAGGAGCAGAACTGTCCTGGGAGAAACCATAGGGAGACAGAAATCACTCCTGGTTGAAACCATGGGCAACACAATCTCCTTCGTGGAGGAGCCAATGTGTCTGTCATCTGTGCTTCTGGGGACTCGTCCTGACTTGACAACTACCCTTCTCGAGCACACCTCCTAATTTCCACTTGGGTAGCAGACAGTCTGGTCTTTTAGTAAGAGGGAAGAACAGCACGAGAGCGGAAGTGTGCTTCACTATTTTTAACTTTCATATTTTAAATATGGGATTGTATGTTTTTGTAGAGATGACAGAGGATGGTGGCGGAGACCCTAAATTTAGTGAGGGGCAGAGGTTTGACAAAGCCCTTTCTTAAGGGCTGCGTTCTGGACCATATCAGGGCTCACACATTTAAGATACTTTCCCAATTAACTCCATAGACCCCAGAGGCAGAGAGATGGTAAAGTCACCTTCCAGCTTCCCTCCTTTGGCAGACAGGGAATCTGGGCCCCTGACCAGCAATGGTCTCATCCAGAGTCGGGCAGAGTCCCAATGTCCTTGGGTCCCAGGCTGCATCTTCCAGAATCTATCACTAGGTTGTGTAAACCCCAAGCCTTTGACACACAATAGGAATGCAAGTCTGGCTGTGATAAAGAGGTCTGTTCCTTACAGACTCTCCAGAGAGTCAGCTCCCTCTGTCACTGGGACCCCAGGATCAAGGTCAGCCAGTATGATTTCACAGTAGTTCTGTGAAACTGGTTAAGCCAGAGTTCGCCAGGCTCAATAGGTCAGTTCTTTGCTACTTCATTATATTTTCTTTTACTTGATTATACTTCATTTTATCTTGCATATTTTCTTTTCCTTTGCATTTTTACTGTATTTTGCTTTTTAATTTTATGTTTTTACGGTATTGTATTTTATTGAGCTTTGTCTTATTTATTTTAGTTTATCTGACTTCTATTTTCCTTTAAACAGTGATGGACCCCCTCCCTACATGGGTGCACTGAGGTCTTCCTGCAGGCCCTGGGCTGGACTCTGACTTGCACCAGGAGAGTCGCTGCAGCTGGACAGGCCTCAGGTTAAGTTTCACAGGAGAGAATGTCCTCCAGTTAAGTGATAGCTGAGTGAATCAAGCCAGAGTCCAGGATAGCAAACCTGCCTTTTCAGGGAAAAGAAACAAGTTATGCAGGTAACTCTCCCCACAGATCTGCTGGGAGCTGCAGACCTGGCTCCCTAAGATGCAGTGAGAGGTGACCTGTGACAGCGTGTGCAGAGGGGAAGCTGGGGACACACTGCTCTCCAGGAGCAGACGGAGTGGGTGCAGCCTGGGAGGAAGCTGAGGCCCCAGAGTGGGCTCCAGCTGCTCTCCAGACGCTGGAGGGGGCAGCGGGACCAGGCAAGTAGGAGACTGGGGTGATGGGCAGAAGCAGCGGGACCCAGGACCAAGGCAGGGACCCAGACATGAGGCCAAGGGGGAGTCAGGAGAGTGGGGCAGGGGACTTCATTCCTGTCAGGCCCCTTGGGATACCCCAGCCTAGAGAAGCCCACATACAGCCCACAGAGGGCAGGAGACTGCAGACCTCAGGCTGAACTCCAAGGGGGTGAGGAGTAATGGTAAACTGTAAACTGGCCTGTCATCCCCTGTGACCAGAATCATCTAGAGAAATGAAGAGACACAAGCATCCAGAGTACTGTAGCCTGGCCTTCTGGGCATCGCTCTCTGCAGCGCCACCATCGTTGGGGGCGGGGGGTGACTGTTGAGCCCCTGGTCCCTCATCTGTGAGCCCTGGTCCCTCACCTGTAAACTCTGGTCCCTCATCTATGAACCGTAATCCCTCACTTATGAACCCCAGTACTTCAATAGGAACCCCGGTCCCTCATCTGTGAACCCTGGTCCCTCATCTGTGAACCCTGGTCCCTCATGTGTGAACCCTGGTCCCTCAACTGTGAGTCCTGGTCCCTAACCTATAAACCCTGGTCCCTCACTTATGAACCCTGGTCCCTCAGTGGGAACTCTGGTCCCACATCTGTGAACCCTGGTCCCTCATCTGTGAACCCTGGTCCCTCATCTGTGAGCCCTGGTCCCTCATCTGTGAACCCTGGTTCCTCATCTCTGAGCCCTGGTCCCTCATCTGTGAACTCTGGTCCCTCATCTGTGAACTCTGGTCCCTCATCTGTGAATCTTGGTCCCTAACCTATGAACCCTGGTCCCTCGCCTCGGAACCCTTGTCCCTCACCTGTGAGTCCTGGTCCCTCATCTGTGAACCTTGGTCCCTAACCTGTGAATCCTGGTCCTTCACCTATAAACCCTGTTCTCTTACCTGGGAACCCTGGTCCCTTATCTGTAAACCCTAGTCCCTCATCTGTGAGCCCTGGTTCCTCAACCTGGGAGCCCTGGTCCCTCATCTGTGAGCCTTGGTCCCTCACCTGTGAACCCTGGTCCCTAACCTGTGAACCCTGATCCCTAACCTATGAACCCCTGGTCCCTCACTTATGGACCCTGGTCCCTCAACGGGAACCCTGGTCCCTCATCTGTGAACCTTGGTCCCTAACTTATGAACACTGGTCCTTCATCTGTGAACCTTGGTCCCTCACCTATGAATTCGGATCCCTCACAGGTGAGCTCTGGCCCCTCACCTGTGAAGTTAGGTAGCAGCAGCTCCACTTCACAGGATGGGGTCAGGATGCAATGGGTCAACACACAGAGAGCTGGGACACAGCCGGCGTTCCATGAATAAGAGGTGACAGACAGGTGTGCGGGTCTGAGGATGACAAGAAGAAGGGAGTCCCAGGGAAGACAGAAACCACAGAGGATATTTACTCACTGCCTGTCAGCAGTGACATGAAACCCTCAGCCTCCCAAATAAAATAAAGATGTCTGGGGTCTTTTCCACCTCACCCTAAAGCCAGAAAACAGGCTGGACACTCGCTAAGCCATCACGGTTGTTACCACTGCGTGTGTAGCTTTGATGAGCTGTGTCAGGGTGCAGACCTCGAGAAAAACAGGACAGGAGCAGGGTCAGTTGGTGACAAACCATGGTCCAGAAAAGCCACGCCTAGGGTGGACACATAGGAGGGGTGGCCATAGACGGCACATAGACAGCCGCTGAGTGGAGGGCAGGCGAGTGACGACCTCAAAGCAGGTTGAGTTGGCCTGCGGCTGGGAAGGTGGCCTGCTGGCTGTCAGGACGTGCACCTGCAGGGACGACTCTAGTCCCTGAATGCTGATCCACGTCTGTGTCATGGAAAGTGTGACCTCATTCATGCTTCTGTGGGTCACAGTCTATGTCTTGACATGGTGGCCCTGAGGGATGGTGTGGGGCCTTGGGACCCTGATCTAGGACAGCATAGCGCTGGCCGCCTTGGCCACAACTCAAGCCACTCTCCTCCTCCCAGAGTCTGGAAGCCTCTGGTCTTTTCTGCCCTAATTAAGTCAGAGCTGTCCGAAGGAAGCAACCACTCATGAAGCTGTGCAGGTCAGCCTGCGCGTGTGGAGCAAGCCTTGGGCCCTCAGTCCTTGTCCTGGGCCACAGGTTCAGGGCCTGGCTCCTAAGTGTCTGGCCCCGGTCCTAGATCCTGGGTCCTGCACCATGAATTCTGTGCCCTGGGCCTGGGTTCTGGAACTTTCTGTTTCTGGCAGTTAAGGGGTCTCAAAGCAAATGGCTTTCTCAAGTCCCCCAAGCCTGGACTAACTCCTGCTTCATGAAAAGGAGACCACTCTCTCCCTTCTCAAAGAAAAGAGCCTCCTCAGGACTGCAAGGCGCTGCCCCGGGGGCCTAAGCCTCTCTTTTTTCTCCCCCTGAGGGCCACCTGAGACCCCAGGTCCCCGTGGGTGCAGTCACATGACAGCCCTCAGCACCAGTGCTACAAGCAGCGACTCGGGGTCCCCAGGATTGACCTGAACGAGTATCGCCGAACTGATTTTAAAAGAAAACGCTTGATCTTTTTACCCATAGATTGTGATTGATGCAGTGTGCACACAGCCACCTGTATCTTGAAATTTTCAAGGTCCCCTTCCCCCCATTCATCCCCCAGCATCAGATGTTAAATGGCGATGGGGCTCTGAAAAAGCCCCTGGGTGGCAGTCACTTGGAGTGAGGAACCACTCAGCAGTGACGACAAAGGGATTTCATAAATGCCTAGATGAGCCTAACAGGATTTCAGTCATCAAATATCATGGTTTGTGTATTTTCCACATTATGGTGGGAACACTCAAGAGCCAGCTTCTCCCCCGTTCTGTTCCTGTTAGAATTTTATTCTCAGAGTAAATTTACATCAGTTCCACTTGTGCCATGGCCCAGGTTGTGTCTGCACTTTCATTATAAACCTTGTTTACTGAAGGTTTACAACTTGGCTGCAAAAACCAATTGGCACCAAAACGGGACACTTGGCATGAACTGTTTGGCATCAACATTGCCCGGAAGCAGTTTTTCTATCTAAATCTGAGAAAAACAGGCTAGGTCATTTTCAAGTTATTTGTGTTTTTCATCCATAAATAAAATGAAGCCTGACAGCTTCAAACCATTGTTTGCTTTGCACTCCTCAAACATAGACTCGATCCAAGAAAAGTAACATTTGGTAAACAAATACTCCATGATGGACTGTGAAAAAATGAGGGGGGAAAAAATGTAGGCTGGAGTACATTAAATAGAAAGGGAAAATGGAAGTGTTTCAAAAGTCACTCTGCGTCAGGGAGTAGGAACTAGGAGAGACATTATGAGATGATCTATGGGTTCTGGAGCCCATTGAGATGCCCGGGGACTCCAAATTAAAAGGGTAAACAAACCAAAGACAGGCTTTCAAATGAAACAAAAATCTGTGAAAAATAGACACAGAGCAACTCAGCATTCAAGGTAACTAAATGTCTGATTAGCAGGCAAGCAACCAAGAAACAAATGGTTTTTAACTGTGTTTTCTAAGAGCAGTGGGCTTTAAAAAAAAAAAAAAAAGAAAAGAAAAAAATGGAAAAGATGATAGAAAGAAGATGTAAGGACTTCCCTGGAAGTCCAATGGTCAAGACTTCTTTTTTTAATGAAGGGGGTGCCTGTTCAATCCTAGGTTGGGGAGCTAGGGCTGCCTCAAGGCCATGCCTTGCTCCCATGCCTCAAGGCCAAAAAACCGAAACATAAACCAGAAGCAATATTATAACAAATTCAGTAAAAAACTTAAAAAAAAAAAAAAAAGATGTGAATGACACCTGAAAATGTACTGATTTTAAAAAACAAATATCTATTGTTCGATATCAAGGTCTGAGATCCCTACGCCCATCTGTGTGTTGTCCAAAAAGTTTAAAATTCAGTTTGTGGGCTTTGAATTCCAGCACCCGCAACCGACTCTCTATAGGGGGACATAATGGCCTAGCCCTTTCTCTGAAGAAAGCCCTCTGGCAAATTTAAAAGTCAACCTTGACGTCAAGTGAGTGCTGACAACACTGGCTTTGCGCTCTGTGCATGTGAGCACAGGGAACTTTCACTCTTGCTGGTCTATCGGGGGAGAAATACAACCAAGCCAAGTCAAACAGAAAGTGAAAAATAAGTCGCAGAGGAAAGAATGCAGATCAGGGAAGAGGACAGCAGAACCTGGGGCTCTGTCTGGAACCACGGCTCTTTGCGGTGTCCCTGAGGGCAAAGATGCTTTGCTTTGAGGGGCCATGACTTTCACAAGGGTTTTCAGCTGCTGTTACTCCTCAGATCAGATGCAGGAAGATCCAGGGGGTATTTTTGGAAATAAAATTGGCTTTAGGCAGACTGGGAGCAGAGAAAGAATTCTATCGTTAGACAGGGGAGAGTTTTGACTTTACCCAAAGGACATCTTTTGGCCATCACCTGAGCTGTAGGATCAGTGAGTCCAATTCAACATGCTCACTCAGGCTACAGACACTCCTGGGACACATTCCAACACTATTGGTCCCTAGAACCATCAAATTAACCAGAGAATCTCTGGGCTGCACTCACTGTCTTCTGTAGCAGACACGCCTGGCACTCTCTACTTCAGAGAAAGTCTATGAAATCATTCGTTTGCGCTAACATCTAGATTGATCCCAAAGCAGTAATGGGGCATAGAGGATTCCAACTCATTCTGGGATTTGCAAACAACTTTCTGTTCCATGGAGAGCTCACCCTCCTCACTGAGGAAACAAAT
The DNA here is from genome assembly GCF_032405125.1 of Capricornis sumatraensis. Taxonomy (NCBI): domain Eukaryota; kingdom Metazoa; phylum Chordata; class Mammalia; order Artiodactyla; family Bovidae; genus Capricornis; species Capricornis sumatraensis. The sequence continues at coordinate 47,550,827 of NC_091083.1, forward strand.
ATGTGTATGAATAAACACACAGAATCTCCCGATTTACTCTCCCCAGGAAGACATGAAAGATCCAGGGAGTGTTATCTGGGCCCCAGAGGCCAGAAACAAAACAAATTTCTAGCAGGCAACAGGCCTCAAGGAGACTAGAGGGTGAAACTCTAAGTGTTTTCTCAGAATTCGCAATTATTGGGACTTCCTTGGTGGCCCAGTGGCTAAGACTCTGAGCTCCCAATGCAGAAAGCCTGGGTTTGATTCCCATTTGCTGCAACTAAGAGTTCGCATGTCACAACTACAGATCCTGCATGCTGCAACTAAGACCTGACACAGACAAATAAATTTAGAAAAACAAAAAAGAGTTTGCCATTATTTCTCCCTATGTTCCTTAAAGGGGCATCATTGGCCTCACCTGACTGGTTCTACCAGCTAATTCCTTGAGACCTGGGATGTATTTTATTTTTGTATTCTCTGGCTTCCCAGGTGACTCAGTGGTAAAGAATCTGCCTGTAATGCAGGAGACACAGTTTCAATTCCTGGGTCGGGAAGATCCCCTGGAGGAGGAAATGGCAACCCACTCCAGTATTCTTGCCTGGAAAATCCCATGGAAAGAGGAGGCTGGTGCCTAAAGTCCATGGGTTGCAAAAGAGTCAGACACGACTGAGTGCCTTAGCACACGCAAGACAGCTGGGTATCCCCAGGACAGCTCCCAAGTACTTCAGTGGCCATAATCACAGGGATGGAGCAGTTGGCCTGGGACGGATGCTGTGACCTTATGAGTGTTTATACTTATCCACAGGGAGAGAGGTCTTCTGGCTTTAAGACTGAAGGAAAATCTGGAGTTTGCAGCCAGGTGGTTTTAAAGTGCACGTGTCCCGTATCTACGGAGCTGGGGCCAAGTGAAAAGGGTTTGTTGGCAGGGCACGATCAGAGAGCAGGGACCATCTCTAAAACAGTACCCTCTTTAGTTGAGTCTTCTAAACCTCTGGGAGCTGACAGCTGGAGAAGTAGCCCCCTTTCAACCTTGGATTTGGGCGGTTAAATGGTGAGTGATGGAAACTCCAGCAGAAGTAAGTGTAGGCATGGACATATAGTGTGCACAAAGATTCCATAATTCAATATAAAAGTTGTAACTGGGGGAAGATGCTGTATTTTTCATTCAGCCTAGGTGGATTCAAGAGCAAAGCTCAGCGCACTCTCAGAACAGGATGGGCCCCCACCCCTCGTCATCCTTGCGGCAGACAGTGGGGTTCCGGGGCCCCCACGAGGACAGTATATGCGCCTTCAGTTCCTCACACTCCACCCCAGGGCCGGGTACAGCCCTTTGGCCCTTGGCTTTTGCCCAAATGTGTGCTCCTTGTCCACACTTGAAATCAGAGTGTGGGAAACACGCTGTGACAGATGAAGCCAGCCCAGCATCCACGCTCCAAAGGGACCTATGTGGTCCTTTTGTCCACGCTTCCTCAGCACCTTCTGGGGCATCCTGGGAAGTGAAAGGGAAACTAAGGGCCTGCATGAATTCTTGGAACTGAGCTGACAACAGAGAAGAGAAGAAACACAAAGTGGGAAGGGCTGGAGTTTTGCTTTCAGAACGAACTGGGTTATTCCTACCTCTGTACTTGCCAGACTGTGAATTTGCACTTGTCAGCTTAACCAACCAGACCCTTGGCCATCTCAGCCACAAGATAAGGGGACTCGTCCTGACGTGGAGAGGACTCCACAAAGAGGAAGGGTCAGAAGCAGTGTCCGCATGCCTGGCACCTGGAGGAACTAGGCAGGACCCCCTTCTCTCTGCACCCAGCGACTCCATCAGCAAGTTCATCCTGGTGGACCCTCACTCCCCCCACCTCCCAGGCCTCACAGGCTCCTGTCTATACCACGCCCAGGTGCTCGCACTGCCTCCCTGCTTCCCCTCCAGCTCCCAGAACCAGTTCCCACAACATCCCTGTGGTCCCACAGCATCAGCCCCTTCACCCCCGACCCCTGCCCTCAGCCCAGGTGGCTTCCTGACACTCTGAAGATAAAGGGGCAGGACTCCCCCATCCACTGCCCTCTGCACCCTCCTCAGCCCACCCTGGTTTTCTTCCCCGTTTCTTCCACACCAGGCACCCCCTCCTCTGCCCCTGGCTCCTGGGCTGTTGGCCCCATGTGCAGTGCTGCCCTCCAGACCTTTCTTGCCTGGATCCTCCTGATTGTTCTCATGTATGATATCACCTCTTTGGAGAAATCTTAACTTTTCAAGCTATTGGAACCTGGTCATCTTCCAAAACCCTCTGTTCACTTTCTCAGAAACCCTCACCTGAATTCTGTGGCTCCCTCACCCATTTGTTTCTGTCTCAGTCCACTCTAGCTGCTGTGACAAATAGCACAGAGTGGACCTCACAAACAACAGACATAGATTTCACATGGCTCTGGAACTGTACAAAACAGATATTCACGACCCAAATAATCATGATGATGTGATCGCTAATCTAGAGCCAGACATCTTGGAAAGTGAAGTCAAGTGGGCCTTAGAAAGCATCACTACGAACAAAGCTAGTGGAGGTGATGGAATTCCAGTTGAGCTGTTTCAAATCCTGAAAGATGATGCTGTCAAAGTGCTGCACTCAATACGCCAGCAAATTTGGAAAACTCAGCAGTGGCCACAGGACTGGAAAAGGTCAGTTTTCATTCCAATCCCAAAGAAAGGCAATGCCAAAGAATGCTCAAACTACCACACAATTGCACTCATCTCACATGCTGGTAAAGTAATGCTCAAAATTCTCCAAGCCAGGCTTCAGAAATACGTGAACCATGAACTCCCTGATGTTCAAGCTGGTTTTAGAAAAGGCAGAGGAACCAGAGATCAAATTGCCAACATCCGCTGGATCATGGAAAAAGCAAGAGAGTTCCAGAAAAACATCTATTTCTGCTTTATTGACTATGCCAAAGCCTTTGACTGTGTGGATCGCAATAAATTGTGGAAAATTCTGAAAGAGATGGAAATATCAGACCACCTGACCTGCCTCTTGAGAAATCTGTATGCAGGTCAAGAAGCAACAGTTAGAACTGGACATGGAACAACAGACTGGTTCCGAATAGGAAAGGAGTACATTGTCACCCTGCTTATTTAACTTATATTCAGAGTACATCATGAGAAACGCTGGACTGGAAGAAACACAAGCTGGAATCAAGATTGCCGGGAGAAATATCAATAAGCTCAGATATGCAGATAACACTACCCTTATGGCAGAAAGTGAAGAGGAACTAAAAAGCCTCTTGATAAAAGTGAAAGGAGAGCGAAAAAGTTGGCTTAAAGCTCAACATTCAAAAAACGAAGATCATGGCATCCAGTCCCATCACTTCATGGGTAGAAATAGTGTCAGACTTTATTTTTTGGGGCTCCAAAATCACTGCAGATGATGATTGCAGCCATGAAATTAAAAGACGCTTACTCCTTGGAAGGAAAGTTATGAGCAACCTAGATAGTATATTCAAAAGCAGAGACATTAGTTGGCCGACTAAGGTCCGTAAGGTCCGTCTAGTCAAGGCTATGGTTTTTCCCGTGGTCATGTATGGATATGAGAGTTGGACTGTGAAGAAGGCTGAGCACTGAAGAATTGATGCTTTTAAACTGTGGTGTTGGAGAAGACTCTTGAGAGTCCCTTGGACTGCAAGGAGATCTAACTAGTCCATTCTGAAGGAGGTCAACCCTGGGATTTCTTTGGAAGGAATGATGCTAAAGCTGAAACTCCAGTACTTTAGCCACCTCATGAGAAGAGTTGACTCATTGAAAAAGACTCTGATGCTGGGAGAGATTGGGGGCAGGAGGAGAAGGGGACGACAGAGGATGAGATGGTTGGATGGCATCACTGACTCAATGGACGTGAGTTTGAGTGAACTCGGGAGATGGTGATGGACAGGGAGGCCTGGTGTGCTGCGATTCATGGTCTCGCAAAGAGTCGGACACAACTGAGAGACTGAATTGAACTGAACTGAACTGGAAGCTAAAAGTCTGAGATCAAGGTGACATCTGCCTCCTTGTCCAGTGAGGACTCTTCCTGGTTCACAAATGGTGTCTTCTGTGTCCTCACCTGGAGGAAGGGCTGAGGAAGGGGTGTGCTCTCCTTTATAAGGTCACTGATCCATCCTGGGGGCTCCACCCTCATAGCCTCATCACCTCCCAAAGGCCCCACCACCTGACACCATCACCTTGGGGGTTAAGAGTCAACATATGAATTTGGGGGGCCACAGACAGTCTATAGCAGTGTCTATATCAATCCTCCAAGAATGTAAGCTCTTAGAAGTGCAGGACCACTGAACATCTCCAGAGGATGCTATTCCCTGGAATCCTGGGAAAGCAGTGCCCCATGGAGGTGTGACGGCCTGCTGGGCCCCATCCTTAGTCCCTGGTGCAGTCTGGGTCCATCAAAGCCACTGGACATGTTGGAAGGTTGAATTGATTATAAAACAATTGCATTCTTATGTTGTAAAATCATAATGCCCAACTGACTTTCTGAGAACAGCGAGGTTTAGGAGAAGTCAAGTCTGCTGGTGGCTGCAGGATGGGGCTCGGGTGGCCCGGCCTCGCAGACACACAGACACGAGTGAAGGGATTTATAGGTGGTTTAGGCACGCGTTCTGCCTGAATCACATTTTTATGCTTTTATAAATTGCTTTATTCCTTTTCAGTAAGAGCATTACTGATGTGAAGAGGTCAGTTAACATTTTTAGTTATGTTTTATTGCATTTTAGGGGAAAATTATAACTTATAGTCGAATTTGCAAAGTTGGGAGTTTTCAAAGGTCGGGGACGATGTGACTAAGAAACATGAAGGCAACACCAGGCCTGAGATGCTCTACTGGCTGCTGTAAGAAGAGTGTCTAGTCTGCCGTGCATTTTCTATCTCATCCCGGATGCCCAGCCTCACCTTCGCACAGACGGCCTGCAGGTGGGGGTCTCAGCTCAACCCTGAGATATATTGGGGCCTCACGGCAGAGGGGGCTTGAGGCTGCAGGACTGACCTACAGGCGGGACTCCTTCCCCACATCTCAGGATACAGAGAGTGTCACAGGCTCGACGGGCACCAATTCCCAAATGGCTCAGGCTGTGAACGCCTTGGGTCTCATTTCCTGGTAAAAGAATCTGACTGTGTGGGTGGGTGATCAACAAATAAAGTAAAATTTAAAAAGTAAGACCTGTTCCATCTTTGTCCTATGCTTGTTGGGAGGATTAAAGAAGAGGGAATTCAAAGGGAAATAAACGTATCCAAAAATGTATTTAGAAATGGAGGGGGGGGGGTTGATATTGATTTATGAATTTACTTGAATATCTTGTCCATCAAGGCACAGTCACCCTGACAAGTCACTCACAGGTGTCTCCGTGAATGCGACACAGAAGGGAAGATAATGAATAGCCATCTCTTTAATCCTATTGTATCTACAGTCTCGAGGGCTTCCCAGGTGATGCCACTGGTGAAGAACCTGCCCACCAGTGCAGGAGATGTAAGAGATGTGGGGCTGATCCCTGGGTTGGAAAGATTCCCTGAAAGAGAAAATGGCAACCAACTCGTGTCCTTGCCCCATGGACAAAGGGGCCTGGTGGGCTACAGTCCCTGGGGTGACAAAGAGTTGGACACAACTTAGAAACTAAACAACAACGACAACAACAAGCCACAGTCTAATGTTTTAGAAATTTTGCTATGAAGACAGAGAAAAATCCTGCCACACGCAGTCCTGTCTGAGCGGGGTCAGGCTCCACTTGATAAACACGGTTCATGGTACTTAATCCCACGCCCAGAAATTCTTTGACAAGAGAAGCCATTGGTGAAAATCACTTGCAGCAGAACAGGAGCGTCACCCAGCTTCGGGTAAAGCTGGTTAGTTTGTTCTAACACAATATTTCCTTATAACAAAATATAAAATATATGCACTCTTCAGAGTTTGAGAACCATGTGAGGTATGCTCAGCATTTCGAAAGAGAAACTTCAATAACACTTTCAATGAATAAACATTTTGTTTTTCCTAGTAGAAGGACTGAGTTATGGGTCATTCCCCTAACAATCTTTCCCATTCACTTATCCAGTTGCCAGGAAGCACGTCTATTCAGAAAGCCCCTGCTTTGCATGTATGCAGAGCAGATAGCCCCCAGTTACTCCCAATGCTGTTTGCCTATGCTGTGTAGAGCTCCGCTCTGGCAGCCTGATAATAGCAGAGTTTCAGAAGCTTAGGTATATTCTCGGACTGACCCAGTTCACTCAATCACTCTCCAGATACAATGTGGAGCTATTGAAGGGTCCGGACCCTGGTGGATTGAAGCCTTTGTCCTAATTTCAGGATGTCTTTGTCCAGACAACAATGGGTGACATCCCACATAATGCAGGGCCATTTGTACCACTGCTGCCCAAACTTCCTGTTTGGAATGGGGCAGGGAGGTTTCTGAAAAGCCTGGCTGGGGAGAGAGAAAGGAGCCACACAATGCCAGATTTCCAGGACCTTGTCTCGTGGAAGATGAAGGCAAATTTATGCATGGTGTTGGCCGCTCCGTCGTGCCCGTCTCTCTGAGACGTCATGGACTGTAGCCTTCCAGGCTCCTCTGTCCAGGGGATTCTCCAGGCACAAATATCAAAGGAGGTTGCCATTCCCTTCTCCCAGGGATCTTCCCGACCCAGGGATCAAATCCAGGTCTCCTGCACTGCAGGCAGATTTTTTACCCATCTGAGCCACTGGGGAAGCCCTTACAAAAATGACAACATCCCACGGGATGGCCAATACGGCTAAAACTGAACGTACACATCTGTGAACTCACCAGGCTGCAGCAGAGCTGGAGGTGGCCGTGAGCTGTTCTCTCAGTTATCCAAGCACCCGCCAGCTCTCCAGAGACACAAAGTCAGGTCTCCCTCAAAGACCATTATTTACCAAAAGACAAGGGAGGGTCTCCTCGAATTCTTGGAAATACCTTTTTGCAGTTTAAATAATTTTGGCATATTCTGGGGCTCTCATCCTAACTGCACTATTTCCAAAAAAAAAAAAAGGCTGAAACCTGTCAAATGAAGGAAAGAGGCAATGTATCTTCTTAACAAAGTGTCTGTCACTGAAGAACCATGCAAGTCAGGACATTTGCTATGAGACCCCACAGAGATACCGCATTCACACACACACAATAATGCACACACACCGAATCCACCGCTCACCCACACAGCCTGAGCCCACAGAGGGGCATGGCAGGAGGCGGGTGGACCATTGGCTGTAAAAGTCTCAAGTCCCAGTCTTGACACACAAGCCTGAGGTCCTGAGCGAGCAGCTGGACCTTCCGGGCCTCTGCCTCTTCCCGGGACAGGACAGCACCTTGCACTGTGTTCCATGGACCCAGAATTCTTCATGGTTCTGCCCACTGGAAGAGGACCAAAGAGACATTTCTCCACCCTAATCTCCTTGGACTCCTGGACTGCGTTTAAGGAACAATTTTGTGACATCTGAGTATTTCCAACAGAGCTTTCCAAAAGAGCTTTCCAACAGTCTAAAACCTTTTGAAGGGAGATGTTTATACTACGGTCATATTCGTTTCTGAGAAGGGTCTCGGTTTCACATGGAAAGCAAGTAGGCCTTATTTGTGGCTTGTTGATGCAATACAAAGAGGTGAAGAAACTATTTGGTAACTTTAAAAAATAATAATACATTTAAGATAAGCATCTAAGAACATGCTAATGGTATAAAATGCACTTTCTTATTTGCTAATAACAATACTAGCTCACAATTACTGAGCAGTTAAATTGGGAAAGGCACAGATCTCCACTTTATATGCAACATTATTTGTCATTCCTTAGAGGGACACAGAGAAGGCAATGGCAACCCACTCCAGTACTCTTGCCTGGAAAATCCCATGGACGGAGGAGCCTGGTGGGTTGCAGTCCATGGGGTCGCACAGAGTCGGACACAACTGAAGTGACTTAATAGCAGCAGCAACAGAGGGACAAGCCATTAACTTCTTGATATAACAAATGAGAAAACTGAATCAAATGAGCTAGTAGACCCTTGGTCTTGGACAAGAGAGAAGGTTAGATGTGGGTTAGCAGCAGATACTCAGGTGAAAAGTTTTGCTTATGAGGAAATTCCATATAATACTTATGTCACTGATGTGACATCATAAGGTAAGGAGTGAGCCACTCTGAGTGAACACATCTCTCAGCCTCACCTGGATAGACAGGTAGATGAAAACCTGACTCTATCACATGATTTGTGGCAAGTGTCTGTGTCCTTCTTCACTGCCATTCTGTCACCTCGCCATTTCAGAACCAACAATATCCTGGTGACCTTGAGCTGGTGATTAACCTAACTGTTCCTCAAAATGGGCTCATAATAACAGCATCCACTGGAGTGGGTACCACAAGGACCAGCTGAACTGAGTTGATGCCTTCAAAGCCCTTCAAGCACATAAGGTCTCAATAACTAATAGCCCATACAGTGACAGGGTATTAAAAATCAAAGACATCACTTTGCTGACAAAGGTTGGTATAGTCAAAGCTTTGTTTTTTCCAGTAGTCATGTACAGATGTAGGAGGCTGAGAGCCAAAGAACAGATGCTTTCAAATTGCGGTGCTGGGAAAGACTCTTAAGAGTTCCTTGGTCTGCAAGGAGATCAAACCAGTCAATTATAAAGAAAATCAACTCTGAATATTCATTGGAAGGACTGATGCTGAAGCTGAAACTCCAATACTTTGGTCACCTGATGTGAAGAGCTGACTCCTTGGAAAAGACCCTGATTCTGGGAAAGATCGAAGGTGGGAGGAGAAGGGGACGACAGAGAATGAGTTGGCTGGATGGCATCACCATCATCAGTGGACATGAATCTGAGCAAACTCTGGGACATAGTGAAAGACAGGAAAGCCTGGCATGCTATAGTCCATGGGGTCACAGAGAGTGATACACAACTTAGCAACTGAATAACAACAACATGCATTGATCATGGATGATCACTCCTTCATCTGTTGTGAATGGATAAAGAAGCCCAGAACTCAGTGCTGAGTAAACGGTGAGCTATGACACCATCACACTCCAAGCCCTGCAGGATCTGGCTACCCCCTCCTGCCCCCATCTCCAAAGCAAACCGTTGTCAGTCTCTCCTGGACTGCTTTGAATTCCTCTTCCTCCCTGTCGCTCTCCATGGAGGGAAATGTGGTCAAAACCAGCTTCCACACACTGGAGGGCAGGGCATCTTCTCCATCTGCCCAGCCCCAGCAAACCTAGCCCCTCGGCCACTCAGTGTTTTGCCACTTTCTCTGGAAACACCAGGGTGTCTGTCTTCTTTTCCAGTGTTTGCACCTAACAAATCCTGTCTTTTCTTGGACTTGCACTGTGAGGATTTCATCCAAAGTACATCTGTGTGCATTCCATCAGTAAAATTTTATTTTAAGATGTTCCCAAATTTTTTAAAGAACATGTGTGCCCTGGGTACTAACCAGCCGGCAGCAGGCTGGGGCTGGAGATACAAAGGGAAATAAGACGAGACCCTTCAGTGTGCAGTCTTCCCTGCCTGGAATGGGAAACAGACATCTTCATGGACAATTGAAATGAAGGGACTTCTGTGACTGCAAACGAGTGTTCAGGGAGTGCTGTCTGGGAAGGTGGTGTCATCCTGGGGCATCCCAACCCCACTGATGCCCACGAGCTGGTTCACTGCTGCACAGAGAATACAGAGATGAAGGTCAAACCCCCCCTCCTTTCCCCCGTCTTCTGTGGACCCTAGGCCTTGAGCCAGGTAAGCTTGACCTTGAGGAGATGGCTTGGGAGGAGGACTGGGAGAGAATGACTCTATCTCCTTCTCCTGCACAAAAAAGGTTTTTCCAGGTGAAGAAAGGTCAGAGCAGACCCCTCAACTCCAACAGCATTTCTTCAATCACAGCCCTGTCTCCCTGGACTAAAGAACCCAGGATCCAGGCCTAGAATGATCCCACCAGACAGGTGCATGGTCCCCTCAGGCCCCCTGCAGACCCCCACCTGCATTTCCTCAGTACCTCCACGAAGGGGGGTTGTACCAGAGAAGCCCTGCTCAGATTGTCATTTCCAGCTCCCTGAGCAGAAGGCAGCATGCGAGCCATCAGGAGAGGTGGAGAAGGTCATAAAGGTACCATCTACATGAGGCCACTCATGTAAGGAAAGAAGAACGTACATGCTCAGGGACAGAGGCATATGACCGCTTGATGTGTCTTATTTCCTAAAATTTCTAAGAGTTCCCATTGTTGGCCCAGAGAAAAGAGACCAAGAGTCTGTAACACGACCTATAATCCCTGCTCCTGGCCATCCACCCTGACCAACTCCTGAAGAACAGACAGAGGCAAAGTTTGGGGGCACAGGGAGGGGACTATGTGGTTCTAAACTTAGAAGTCAGATGGGGGAGCAAATGCTCCCCAGTTACAAAGGATTAGAACTTAATGGTCAGACTGATTGATCAGTCACTCAGTCAGGTCTAACTCTTTGTGACCCAGTGAACTGCAGCAAGCCAGGCTCTTCTGTCCTCCACTATCTCCCAGAGTTTTCTCATTTTCATGTCTGTTGAGTCAGTGATGCCATCCAACCATCTCATTGTCTGTCACCTTCTTCTCCTCCTGCCCTCAACCCTTCCTAGCATCAGGGTCTTCTCCAACGAGTTGGATCTTCGCATCAGGTGGCCAAAGTAATGGAGGTTCAGCATCAGTTCTTCCAATGAATATTCAGGACTGATTTCCTTTAGAATTACCTGGTTTGATCTCCTTGCACTCTCAAGTGTCTTCTCCAACACCATAGTTCAAAAGCATCAAATCAAAGTCAGAGTTCATCTTTAATACATGCATTCAGTGTCAAATTCATACATACCACAATGTTCACAGCTGACTTTAGAACTGAGTTGGGAGAGAAAGCGATTCAGGGAAATGCCCAGGGTGATCCTCCCCAGTCTTCTGAGCTGGTCAGGGTGACATTGTTCCATATTTGAAACAACTTGAGGTCCTGAGAGATGCACAGGTTCACATTCACATGGGGGTGTTTCTCCCTCCCTCCATCGAGAAACTGTGGACCCAGCACTTTCTGTTCAAGATTTCCCCAGCTAGTGGAAGGCGTGTGATGTAAACACGTCCACAAGGGAAGAATGATCTTTTCCTGGCAATCTGTGTACACTGCTGAAAAATGCCTGTCTGTGATCAAATTATTAATGCTTCTACATCAAACCAAAGTTCCCTGCTCATACCCCGGGGTGAATATTGGATGCCATTTTTTTTCTGCTTGGCATTTTGATAGAATTGTGCAATAACATCCAAACGAGTCCGTGTTTACATAGGCCAGGTGACAAGCGGCATGTGTGGAATTACAGCATTTAGGAAGGAATATTAGAAACATCAAAAGCATAATGAAAGCTGTATATTGAAACATAATTTTTCTTCTGCAGTTTTATATGTCGTTGACAAAAGGCAGGCGGGAGAAATGACTGCAATGGTGGAAGCAACTCCAGACTCCACTCTCTGCAAAAACATTCCTCTTATGGACAAAGTCAACAATGAACCAAGAAATGGCCAGAGAACCCGGTAAAGGAAAGCGTAATTACAAAGCTATTGTAACTAGTGTTGTAGAACTCATTTCTAAGTTAATATGCACACTCCTGTATGAAGGTACATCAGACTACAATTTTAAACCAAGCTGACTTCTCAAAGACCAACTAATTAGCAATCTGAACCAAAATAATTACAGTCCCTGTGTTCTGGCCGGATTCTTTGGTCCTGGACTCAGACTGTATACCATCAGAGGGCGTGACCTCACATTCCTTAGGAGACTGGCTTTCTGGACCACATAGGTTTTAAGACAGATGGAGAGAAAGACAGACTGGATCTGGAGTAATCTACCTTCAGCTCTGGTTTTCGTAAGTCACTGTGGAACTCTTGTTTGATCTCTGGATGTGAGGGTAAGTGATATCATTCTGCAAATATGGGAGCAATTCTTAAACTGAGACTGCAACACATCAAATGATCTGAGGGACCAATTGGGTCGACAGGAAGCTTAAGATGTCGTAGAATATCTACAAGAGATGAGTTTTTAAACTGTTGTTTGAAATGACTTGACTCACGCCCCCATCACTAACGAGCTGTGCTTGGCCATATCCCTGACCTCTCCTCGCCGAGCACACATTCCCTGAAGAGAGCGCCTCACGGGACTTTCAATACAAAACAAGAAGAGAGACCTCTCTATCTTGGTGCTGCTTTACTCCCTCTTCTTTTCCTGCTTTTGCCAAAGAGAATTAGTCTCATTATTATGAGGAGATTATCCCATTATGGCCATTTTGGTCAAAGCTGAAGCCTCTGAGGCTACAAAGCTCTCCTAACAATGTCCGCTTCCAAGATATGTGGTCACTGAATCACGCCCGTCCCCACACCGTAGAGGATGGTCCCCACTTTGCTGTTTGTCCTTGCGAAGTTATCGTCTACTAAGCTCAAGTTATCAGTGAAAGCTGAATCAGAGGCTGGAGCCCATTCATCCACTGCTAAGAAATCCAGGAGAAAAATATTTGCTGAGAAGGGTTATTGCTTATTTCAAACTAGCAGAAATCCATGCCCTGCCCTTTGAGTACTCAGAAGTTAACTGGGGACCAGGGCCAAAGGCCTCTGCAGCAACATGATAGTTCAATCTTTTAAGACTTTGTTTCTGCTTCTGTTTTGTTATGAACAATGGAAGACAGGAATCAGGGAAAATAAGCAAAGAAGGGACTTTCCATCAAAAGGGTTTTTAGAAAAGACTCAGGAGTGCCCCTTTCCCCCAATGCTTACTGTGTGCTCAGTCATTTCAATCGTGTGACTCTTTGTGACCCATGGACTGTAGCCCATCAGGCTCCTCTGTCCATGGGATTCTCCAGGCAAGAATACTGGAGTGGGTTGTCATGCCCTCCTCCAGGGATCTTCCTGACTCACGGGTCAAATCCACATCTCCTGTGTCTCCTGCACTACAAGCAGATTCTTTGCCACTGAGCCACCATGATACACCTAATAGCCCCTGCCTTTCAAAAACACTAATGAGAAACCTCCTGAAAGGCCCCAGTGGCTTGTTGGGCTTGTTGAATACACTTGAGCTTCTGACGGTGGTACAATGCACAGATCCCTAAATTCATAGAAAGGATTACACTGAAAGTTTAAAAGTTCCATGTTATGGACAAGAATACAAACTGCAAACATAAGTCAAGATAATTTCATGGCAAATAGATAGGGAGAAAGTGACAGATTTTATTTTCTTGGGCTCCAAAATTACTGCAGATAGTGACTGTAGCCATGAAATTAAAAGACACTAGCTCCTTGGAAGAAAAGCTATGACAAATATAGACAGTGTATTCAGAGAAGGCAATGGCAACCCACTCCAGGACTCTTGCCTGGAAAATCCCATGGGTGGAGGAGCCTGGTAGGCTGCAGTCCATGCGGTCGCTAAGAGTCAGACACAACTGAGTGACTTCACTTTCACTTTTCACTTTCATGCATTGGAGAAGGAAATGGCAAGTGTTCTTGCCTGGAGAATCCCAGGGACAGTGGAGCCTGGTGGGCTGCCGTCTATGGCATCGCAGAGAGTCAGACACGCTGAAGCAACTTAGCAGCAGCAGCAGCAGCAGACAGTATATTAAAAAGCAGAGACATCAGTTTGCTGACAAAGGTCTATCTAGTCAAAGTTATGGTTTTTCCAGAAGTCAGGAGTGAATATGAGAGTTGGACCATAAAGAAAGCTGAGTGCCAAAGAACTGATGCTTTCTAATTGTGGTGCTAGACAAGACTCCTGAGAGTCCCTCGGACTACAAGGAGATCAAACCAGTCAATCCTAAAGGAAATCAGTCTTGAATATTCATTGGAAGGACTGATGCTGAAACTGACACTTCAATACTTTGGCCACCTGATGTAAAGAACCAACTCATTGGAAAAGACCCTGATGTTGGGAAATACTGAGGACAGGAGGAGAAGGGGATGACAGAGGTTGAGATAGTTGGATGGCATCATCGACTCAATGGACATGAGTCTGAGCAAGCTCTGGGAGGTAGTGAAGGACAGAGAGGAGCCTGGTATGTTGCAGTCCATGGGGTTGAAAAGAGTCAGACAAGACTGAGTGAGAAAACAACAACAGGGAAAGAGAAATCAAAACAGATTATAAATGTTACAAAACTGAGGAACACCACAAACTTCACAAATTCCAGAAGAATCCATTATGTTTGACTCATTAATGACCTGATGACTCTAACATCACTCTATCAATTTTCTTTTTGACTTATCTCTTCTCAAATTGCCTCTCCATGGCAATAATTTTATAATATAATTTCCTGGAGATGGTAGGAAGACAATCTTGTCTTCCCTCTAGCAAGAGTTAACAAAACTATTGTTGCTGTTGTTGTTTTTTAAACAGCCTTAGCTTAGAAAAGTTCTTTTCAGCTTTACAACTCCTAATTGATAATGTCAGGTAAATAATTTACACTTCTTGTCAAATTCTGGAGAACCTCTATCAACATCTTTAACCTATAATCTGTAAAAACTTCAGGGCATTTTATGTTTTCTTACAGAATAATTAATTGTACACAATACTCCCTGCTTCTATTAGAAATTTGCCTCTTCCTTTTAGTGAATGATGGCTTTCAGTCTGACTGAAAAATTTTTATACATCTTACTTCTCAGCCTGAGAATGATTTCTGTCGACGTTACTGCTTGTTACTGATTGTTCTTGGTTCATATTCTGTTGATTGTTGTCTGAATTTTCCCTCTCAGTTTTTTTTGTAAATAAGTTTAAAGATATCCTTTAAATAATGTGCTGTGCTGTGCTCAGTCGTATCTGAATCTTTGTGGCCCCATAGACTGTAGCCCACCTGGCTCTTCTGTCCGTGGGATTCTCCAGGCAAGAATACTGGAGGGGGTTACTGTGCCCTCCTCCAGGGGAATCTTCCCAACCCAGAGATTAAAACCCATGTCTCTTGCGTCGGCTGCATTGGTAGGCGGGGTCTTTACCACTAGCGCCACCTAGGAAGACCAACCTTTAAATAAAGGTACTCTTCAAATTCAGAAGTCTGGAATTTTCTATTTGATTGAAATGTTCTCAAATGGCATCTCAAGTGGCTCTTAAAATCGCATATCCCCACCTAACTTCCCCTCAGCCAGGTCTCAGACATTCCCACAGCATCTGACACAGCAGAGAGGCAGCCTGGAGACCCCAAGGCGGGGAGTGGGGAGGGTCAGCGTCTAAACCTGTGCAGAGACACCCTTTCTGGAAACGTTCACAACACACACCCCTGTGAGCTCACGTGGGGCCGGAAGCCTCTTCATCTTCGTGGAAAGTCCACCTGGCTACAGGTCACCTCTCACGAAACACAGGAAAATTTAAATTACAACAATGGATTCTGCTGCCTGGAGATGAAAAAGGCTAGAGAAACACCACCAGGCTCTCCATTAAAATTCTAGACCCTCACAACACCTTTTAAAACTTATGGCTAATCCAGCAAACTGCCATGCAGTCATCAGAATAGGATTTTGCATAGCGTCTCAGCAGTTTTGCAAGTGTCTTACCTCCAACACTTTCCAAAGGTGCATTACTGATGGTTTAAAGCAAATACACATATTTCAATGGTTCCCTGATTCACCCAGTTGTTCATCCTTCGTGCCTTCCTCTGGGTCAGGCACTAGATTCCAGCAGATGGAAGCAAAGCAGGACAGGCTCCTTGAGGGGTCAGGCTCCAGCCAGGCTGACAGGGAGGGCCACATGGACAGCACTCAAAGTGCCTGGAGAACCAAGTGCAGCACAGTCACGTGGACCTGAAGCCTGGAGGGGGCAGACAGGGGTGGGGCTGGTGACAGCCCTGGGCCAGCTCGTCAAGAGGTCAAAAGTAAGATATCTGAGCCAGTGCTAGCAAAGTAAGACAAAGGTCATCGAAGAATGCCATGCGTGGCAAAGAAGCAGACAATAACTGGGAACCTTAGAGGAGGACCGATGGCATTCAGTTAGCATTCATTAAAATACATGTGTATTGGGTAACTTGCCCCAGGTCACTTTTTTGATTCATTGAGTCCACTCTGGAGCCAGATACATTTAATCTGTGAGAGTCATTGTAGTTCACTGTCAGCTTGGCCACTAGGCTACCTTTCTGCCTGGGGGATGGGCGAGCAAAGCCATTCACTGTCTCTTACTTCGGTTAGGCCCAAAAGTAGGGAAAACAGCAGAGAGAAAGATAGCGAATGCATGACATGGAGATAAGAAGTGAGATAAAACACACAATGAAGAAATGGGTCACAGTGCAGATGGAGGGTTAGTGCTGAGAGGATTAAACAACAACTGACAAGCAGCCCCTAGCTACCATCCCAGGCCATTTCACAGTGGCTCAGATGGTAAAGTGTCTGCCTACAATGCGGAAGACCTGGGTTCGAGCCCTGGGTCGGAAAGATTCTCTGGAGAAGGAAATGGTAACCCACTTCAGTACTCTTGTCTGGAAAATCCCATGGACGGAGGAGCCTGGTAGGCTACCGTCTATAGGGTTGCAAAGAGTCGGGCACGACTGAGCAACTTCACTTTCATCTTTAGAAGCTGGTGGCAGCGGCCAGTTCTGTCACTTATATTTCCCTTATTTTTTGTCCTAACTGACAACTCTGAGAATAATTTCACTGGTGAACAAAAGTCAACAGACCATGTTTTGTTTTAACAAAGATACTGTTTTTGTCTAATTCTCTGCCATTGTAATCAGTCACCACTAGGAACATCTTCACATTTAGTCTAGATCTGAATATGTATAAACAACATACAGCTTGGCCTTTCCTATGACTTCAAATCATTTTATGGTCATTCCTTATGCAATCTGAACTTTTAGGGATGATAAGCTTGTGGCTCAGCTGGTAAAGAATCCACTAGCAATTTGGGAGACCTGCATTTGATCCCTGGGTTGCAAAGATCCCCTGGAGAAGGGAAAGGCTACCCACTCCATTATTCTGGCCTGGAGAATTCCATGGACTATATAGTTCATGGGGTCACAAAGAGTCGGACACGACTGAGTGACTTTCACTTTCACTTCAACCCTGAAAGTCTCCAGTGGGTGGAGACTGGAAACTGGGCTCTCAGACCCTTTAGAGGAGACAGTCAGACAAAGTAAGGGCTTGATCCCTGAGGTGGAAATACTTTCAGATGATGAGAGCTCAATTAGAAGAGACTGAATGAATCCCAACATTTTCAGGGCAAGAAAGGACCCTCACAAGAGCATTATTTCTCTTAGAAAAATTGAGACAGAAGCCAAAAAGAGAGTTCAGATGGATGGTCTATTCTCTTCTGTAGGATATTTGGTGGGTATGGATTCAGTTTTCAGAAAGATATGTGTAAGCACTGATGAGGCTACCCCATGTCTGTGATTCTGTTCAAAACCATTGTCCTGAAATGAATCAGGTCACACATGGGGAGGAGGGGAGCACACAAATCAATTTTCTCCTTCAATGCAAATGACTTTTGCAATTTTTTTTTTTAATATTTGAAACTCATCCATATATGTATATATTCTATTCTAGAAAAATCCTTTTAAAAACTTTGAGAAGCAAGACTTCCCTGGTGGTTCAGTGGTTAAGACTTTGCCTTCCACTGCAGGGGATGTGGGTTCAATCCCTGGTTTGGGAGCTTGGATTCCATATGTCTTGTGGCCAAAAAACTGAAACATAAAACAAACAATATTGTAACAAATTCAATGAAAATTTAGAAAATGGTCTACATTAAAAAAAATTTGTAAACCTCTTTAAAAAAGAAAAAAAAATTTTTTTGCAAGATGGGAGAAGGGGTGCTGTAAATTGGAAGGTTGGAGCCCTGGACTGCCTCTGGGCCACACCACTGACCGAACTTATGGTCTCAGGTAAGCTCTTATCCCCCGTGAGTCTCCCATCTATAAAAGAAAGATGATAAAATGTCCCTTTTAGAGCTGGCCTGAGATTCAAGACAGTTCATACACACGAAAAGTGCAGAAAAGTCCTGTGTTAAGTGTCACCTGCCAGACCTTGACAGAATGACATCTGGGAACACAAGCCTCTGTCAGGTGAGAAGCAATACCACCTTGCTGCTGGAAAGACAGAGAGCAAGCCCACGTGATAACAATGGCGTGAGGGGAGTGAATGTAATCTCATACTATCATAATATGCTACTAATGATTCGCCATTAGCAGTCTGGATTATTACCAAAACCTCCGAAGTTAAGATGTCAGGAATAAAATGCTATGTGGAATAGAGAGTGTAAATCCAAATGCCTACACGGTCCAAAAAAGTCACATAGAGAGAAATGGAGGCTGAGAGTAAGAAAAACAGACACAGAAGTACAATAATGATGGGCAGATAGCACTTGGCCTCAGTGGACGTCAACTGTAGGGAATGCTGGAGACTGTGGAAAAATGAGGAGAGCGGTTCCTCTAGAAAAAGGCAGTGATACTTATCTCTGGCCAGTTGTGGTATCAGAAAAAAGTGGCTCTTACCTGGCTAGGCTTCCATCGTCTCCAGCAGAAGATGGGAATCTAGGTGTGGAAATAAAATCTTCCCATTTTTTTAATGTTTGCTCATATTCTTCCCACTAAAAGCACCATGTAGGTCAAACTGGGACCCAGAAAACAGGTAACTTTGGGTTTCCTTGCCTATTTCACCCTTTGAAAGGAAAAGACAAGAGGCAGAGAGAGGAGGCCTTGGACGTTGGGTACGTCCTTGTTGATGTCAAGTTTCACTACAACTCACTATTTGGCTAATGTGGAATGTGGATGTTATCAAAGACAGCAGTCACAAGAAAAATGAAAGCTGAGTCATGGCCAGGTCATTGGTGGGAAATGACCGCTGAGATCATCCATCCTCAAGTGAAACTGACCTATTTTATTTTTTTTCCCTCCTGCCAAACATTCCTGAGGTCAGCGTAGGTGCCTGAAGATGAAACCAAAAGAGCCCCCTCTGGCCAGAGAGCCCTTGATAACAGGAGAGGTGGGGCTGGCAAATGCCCAGGGGGGACCAGGTGGTGGGAAGGTGAAGCTCACCCCAGCCAGACCAGCTGAGCCCAGGAAAGACTTCCCCAGAGAAACTTGAGGCCAAACGGGCTTGACTCAGTGACGAAGTTTTGACAGCAACATTTTTATGGTATCTTAGATAACTCACAAAAAGGATAATGTGTACAAAAATAAACACCACCATGTTAGAGAGAGGAAAAAAAAAAAAAAAAAACCCAGAAACAAAGACACCCTTTGATCCTGGAAAGAGATCCTTATTAGCCTGTTTGATGAGAATCTGTATTCCTCACACTAGTAGCAACCAAACAAGCCAGAAATCCAGAGCTGAATAAAGTTACAGAAAATTGAATGTATCAACCTGTTTTATTTTAAAATTGAACATACGACTGGGATTGTGTGTTATGTGTGCGCTAACGGTGGGAGAGGTGGTTCAATAATCAGAGCTGTTATTTCCAACTTTGCATTAGTTGCAGACTTTGGGGGGTGTTTTTGGTATCATGCTTAAAAAAAATCCATTTTGATTGAATCAAAATAATCGAGTCAGTTGAGATTCCTAGTCAGCTGATAATTTTCTTCTTACACAGTTTTAATGAGATCAGCTATGAATGAAGCAGTACAATGGAAATTTGGATATTTACTTCTGATATCAAAAGAAACTCAGTATTTCAGATTCCAAATATAGATGACAATTGTAAGGATTAATGGAAACATATAATTAAGGGAAATTTATGTCTATCTGTACTTTTTCTGGGCTCCCCTGGTGATTCAGCGGTAAAGAATCCATCTGCCAATGCAGGAGACTTGAGTTCAATCCCTGGGTCAGGAAGATTCCCTAGAGAAAGTGAAGTCACTCAGTCGTGTCCGACTCTTTACGACCCCATGGACTGTAGCCTGCCAGGCTCCTCTGTCCATGAGATTTTCCAGGCAAGAATACTGGAGTGGGTACCATTTCCTTCTCCAGGGGATCTTCCAAACTCAAGGATCGAACCCGTGTCTCCCACACTGCAGGCATACTCTTTACCATCAGGGAAGCCCAAGAGAAGGAAATGGCAACTCACTCCTGTATTCTTGCCTAAAAAATTCCATGGACAGAGGAGCCTGGCAGGCTACCGTCCATGGGATCACAAAAAACTCCGGCATGACTTAGTGACTAAACAGCAACAATATTTTTCCACCCACATTTTCCTAGACTCCATCCCTTGGTCCATCCATAAAATTGCTGATGGCCATGCAGCTCAGTTTGTCAACATCCTGGTGCACACTAAGCAGATTTCAGTACCTTTGGTCCCGTATCAGGGTAACCATGCCAGGAGATAAGCACCCTGGAAAACGTCTCCCTATCTTGGAGCTCCAATTCATTCCTTATTTAATTCACACTTATTTACAGAGGTCATTGTGCCAGGTGCAAGGATAGGCACACAGATCAAAGCTTGCCAGTCATGACCTTGCCCATAGGGACCCTTCCCCCCACCCCAACCCTAGCCCGGCCCTCTGACAGTGTGTAAAAACAAAAGTGAAATCACTAAGTCTGTCCAACTCTTTGCGACCCCATGGACTTTAGCCCACCAGACTCCTCCGTCCATGGAATTTTCTAGACATGAGTACTGGAGTGGGTTGCCATTTCCTTCTCCAGGGGATCTTCCTAACCCAGGGATCAAGCCCAGGTCTCCCGCATTGCAGGTAGATGCTTTACTGTCTGAGCCACCAGGGAATCCCGTGTAAGTAGTGTGTAAATAGCTGCTTAATTCGTTGGAGAACTGGCCCTGAGGTCAAGAATGATGATTTTCATCTCCATAGTGACCACTGACCATGAATATTTGAGGTATAAATGAATCCGTAGTGTCAGGAGTGGAAGGGAGGCAGGCAGGGAAGTCTGGGGACCCACATTTGTGTCCGGGGCCACCCCGGGCTCTGAGGTTCATCCCTCTCAATGCTGAACTGCCGTGGTCATCACTGACCCCAGACACTGGCATGCGAGACTCAGTGTTGCCAGGGAATTCTCCTTGGAGAGAGGAGTAGATTTCTTCTAATCTACTACTTTCCCCACCTGCCTTGAATTCCCAGGAGCCTCAGGAAATGTCCAGAAATTTGAGATGATGCATAGAATTACATGAGAAACCCAGCAAATCACTTTGAACATGTGATAATTGTCTGGTAAGAAGGGCTACTCAGCCTGCAAAAGAAGGTGTTTTGGTAAATCAACCATTCTCCAATAGAAAATTTAAAAGTTTTGACTAATCAAAAAAAAAAAAAAAAAAAAGTGTTTTACAGTCTGTCTGGCTGAACCAGGACAGGACAGGACACCCCCAGCATGAGGTAAGACTTCATGGAATTTACTGATAAGCAGAGTGGGGCCTGTCCCTCCCACCCCTGCAGGGATCATTGTTCATTAACTGATAGAAAACAAGTCCTTTTATTCCCCTAGTTAGGTGGCTCAAGGAGGAACTTTCATCATCTCTTCTTACTCCTCATTTGCTGCTGGAGTTCATCATTAGCAGGAGCTAGCCCTGCTTACAGTTTTAATCACTCTGTCTCTATCTTGGGTTTCAAGCTCTGCACAGTTCACCCGTGGCTTGGAGTTCCCTGTGACGTCAGTAATAACTGACTTGTTGATCGGTGCTCCCAGATGCTGATCTGAAAGCAGGGGTTTGAAAGAAAGGACTTCAGAAATCATTACCCTCCTTCGAGCACAATTAGTGATAGGAAAACCCACAGCCAGAGCTAGAGAGACGAGGGAAAGTCCTTGTGAATCCTAGGGAGGGGAGAAATCCCTAGGAAGGTCAGAAAATGCCTCCTTGAAGGCCAAATCAGTATCTCTGCCTGTCATCAGGGTTCCTCTTTAGCTGACATGAACTTCGGTTTGGTTAAAACCTCCATAGCAAGTTAGTTAGGATAATAGAGTCCAGTTCCTTTCACCTTAACCAAAACATTACCTCATCTGCAAAGAACTCCCATTAACCATTTAGACCCTGAGGTCAAATCCTTTTTCTAGGTCTCTGGAAGTTTCTTGCTTTCACAGCAGTTCAGAACGTGACCCCTGTCTCCAGAGAGGCAGCTGAAAGGGTCACCTACCTGATCAGTAAGAGAAAGGAACATGAGCTCCTGAAAACTTCTGCAAAGTGAGAGGAACTATCATTTTAGAAAAATACCAACACTGAATTATGCGAGATAAATATGAAAGAAAACAATCAGCAAGTATTTCAAGAAAAAAAGAGAATGCCTAAGAAGACTGACTCATTTGAAAAGACCCTGATGCTGGGAAAGATTGAAGGCAGGAGGAGAAGGGGACAACAGAGTATGAGACGGTTGGACGGCATCACCGACTCAATGAATGCGAATTTGAGTAAACTCCAGGAGTTCACGATGGACAGGGAGGCCTGGCGTGCTGCAGCCCATGGGGTCACAGAGAGTCAGACACAAGTGAGTAACTGAAACTGAAGAAGACTTCTCCTCAAAGAGTTGATGTTTAAAAGAAGGAAAACAGTTAAGCATCCATCTCTAACACAAGCTACCAACAGGACCATTACTTGGGGGGTGGACACGGCATCCAGGTGACCCAGAAGCACAGTCTCACACCAGGTCACCATCTCTTCTCTCCTGCAACAAAGCTGAGCTCACACTTCCTCTTCACCAAGGAAGCTTCATGCTAAACAAGTCCAGTTCCGTGTCAGCCTGGGTGGGGAGGAAAGGCTCTGCTCTTAGGGGGCGGGGTGGGGGGTGACCATCCCAAACAGGGGATTACGGCCCCAGAAGGAGTCAGGCCTGTAGGAAACACAGGACATGAGTCCCTGAGGGCCCTGACTCGGGCAGCGTGGACAAGATGAGACCCTGGACAGGAGGCAGAGAGCGAGGGACCACTGGTGTCAATGTTCACACTCTAAGACAGGATAGAGGCAAGCGAGGATGGGAACAGTCAGGAGTAAGGACTGACCCTGAGCTGCACTTGACCCCAGTGCAAATCCTCAGAGATCTTCTGGAGAATGAAACGCACCACTGCTGAGGGCAGCAGGGCCCAGCCTGGGAGCAAGGGTGTGTCCTTCAGAGACACAAGGCCAGCATGCGCTGAGTCTGCGTGGGTGGGAGGAAGTATTTCCTGACCCTTAAAAACCGAAAGCAGTTGTATAATATAGAAATAAAAGACTCTGTATGATCCAGAACATTCAACTGCAAATACTCTTTAATAAAGATGACTTGGTACTTTGGGCCACGTGAACTTGAAAGAGAGCTAGAGGGTAAGAAATCCTTCTTTTTAAGATTTTTGTGGTCCTCCATTTAAAATTACCATGTTTCTAAGTCCAGGGCACTCAAGGTTTTTAGTGTGAAAACCTAGCTCACATGTGACCTGTTGTGAGTGGTGAAGACTATAACCGCCGAGAACTGGGGTTTCCTTGTGATTTCTCTCTTTCACTCACTCACTCACTCGCTCCTGTAACTGCGTCGATCTGCACCTACACATCTTTAAGCGTCATTCCTCAGCCTCTCCCCTCAATGTCACTCTGTGCTTTCCTACACAGAGATTTCCCTTTGCCGTCTTTGACCAGCTTTCCCAGGACTTCAGCCTCCTCTCCTTCCTCTTTGGCTTCTCCTGCATCTTATCCTTTAGGTCAGAACCAGTGTTATCTCACTGCACTAGATGTGTGTTCCTGTTACTCGCTTATCTGTCTCCTCCCTAGAGCTGGGCAGCTTACCTTTGTCCTGGTCATAAACCCTCAGTCACTCCCATCACCCATGCCATGTGATCCCATAGCTTCTGCTCCAAGCAGCCTTGGAAACGACTTTATCAATGGTCAGAAACAGCACCCCAACCCCTCCCAGTGTGTACTGTCCAGGCCAGCCACACCTTGTTTAGGGCACTTCCTTTTCTGTGCTTTGTAGACCCAAGTATTTTGCAAACTGGAGGTATGCAGCAACCCTGTGTGGAGCAAGTCCATTGCTGCCATTTTTTCCAACAGTGGTTGCTTACTTCCTGTCTCTGGGTCACATTTTGGTAATACGTGCACTATTTGCCATGTTTTCCATAATTCTTATATTTGCTATGGTGATTTGTGATCGATGACCTTTGATGTTACTATTGCAATCGCTTTGGCATCTTTAGCAAGAGTACTTTTTAGGTACATACATTGTTTTTTCAGACATAATGCTGCTGCACACTTAATCAATGATAGTATAGTATAACCATGAGTTTTACATGCACTTGGAAACCAGAAAACTTTGTGGCTTGCTTTATTGTGATATTCGCTTTATTTCAGCGGTCTGGCACTGAGCCCAAAATATCTCTGACGTGTGCCTGCATCTGGAATTTCCCCGAATTAGAATAGCCTCTGATCTTTATCTGATTTGCATGCCTATTAGAACATTTCAAAATTTCAGCAATTTTTATTAAGAAATATCAGCGATTTCTTTGTAAGACAATTCTAAATCAAAGGTCGCTTGAGTACACAGCGAGAAGAGAGCCATCCACAAGGCAGGAAGGGGGTCCTCACCAGATACTGAATCTGCCAGCGCCTTCACCTTGGACTTGCAGCCTCCAGAACTATAAGAAAATAAACTTGTCGTTTAAGCCACCTATTCTGCGGCTATTCTGTTATGACAGCCAGAGCTGATGAAAACAGTTGGTCACATGCTTACTACTGAGGTTATGTTGACAAAGTTAAACCCAGAGTTTAAGAATTATTTCATACCAAAACATCTGGAATTATCTAAAAGTCCTGGTCTTCCCAGCCCTTTCTGCTAGTACCTGACCCGTTACTAAGCTCCCTCTAGAATCTGAGATCTTAACCTGACTTAGAAGCTTCAGATCAGCTACATGTTTGCCAAGATTACAGAATCAAAGTGTAAGAAGTTTATAATCAGCTTTAGCCAAATGGGAAGCTACTCATAAAAGCGCATTCTATGACTAATAGTCTCCATGGCAGTTACAGGAAACATTATTCACTTTCTAATCACCACTAGTGCGTCTTGGTCACTGGGCAGAAGGCAGTGCTCTAGTCACCCTGTGTACGTGATCTTGCTCCTTCCCACAATGGCCTTTGCCATCAGGTACCAAGATCCCTGTTGCCAAGATGACCACATCATACGAGGCACAGAGAGGTGAGTGAGTCTCTCAAAGTCAAGTAGTTCAGCAAGGGTTGAGCTGGAGTATGAACCCAAGATATCCAACCGTTGAGTCCTGGGGCTTAATCAAATTCCTCGGATGCTACTCCTGTCTGTTGTCGGTGAGTCACCCCCAGGTTATTCTGCACTGCTTTGGGGCATCGTTGGCAAACCTGATAATCATCTTGAAGTGTTCATGTACAGGGAAAATCTTCTGAGCTTCACCTTGCATAAATAAACTGCAGAAAAGCCCCACAAAATCATGGAGACTTTGCTTGTGCATCCCCCTTCACATTTGCACAAAACATAGAAGAACAGCTTCATGGTCTCAGCAAGTGAGAACTATCCATCCGACTGAATGTGTGGCCCTGGTGATTTGGAATGGTGGATTGACTTCACTAAACCAACTATTTGCTAAGTTTCCCTTTTTCTTTGTTCTGTGCAAACACCAGTTCAGTGTTAGTGCTTTATAGCACAACCAGAGATGCAACAGGACAAGATGAATGTTTAATTTTAATTAATATAGCCAATAGAAAAACATGCATGCACTTCTCATGGAAATAAATACATTTGCTTGCACCTATTTCATAGGCTCAGGTTTTTTGTTTCTTTTTTTTTTTTTCCTCCACAATTTTTTATTTGGAAAACAGTTTCTTTCTAAATCATGATCATCTATAACAACATTCTATTAACAGAGAATCATGAGAATGGTTATCTGTTTGAATTGAACATTCAAATTATAGTCATTATAGACTTTCAGAGAGTATTTGCATTCTTTCCTTCTACTGGACTGTCAGATTTTTCTACAGCATTTGAAACCATCATTTATAAAAGGACATATCTATATGTACATATAACAACACGTGCAGAAGAAGCTGGGGAGGGCTTATGCTACTTCAGTGTCGTTTGTTAGATACACTGAGATGAGAGTCAAGAGTAATAGAACTATGTAATACCTACTGAGCATTGTCATGTGCCATGTGCTACTCTAAGACCGTAACTGTTGTGACCTCACATGCCCTTCACCGTGTGAGGATGACACCATTGTCACCCACATTTTTTACATACTAGTTTATCATTGACAATCAAGGAATTTTCCATGGTAAGCAAGCACTATTGGAAAACTGGCTACCTCATTTTCCAAAGAAAACTGATTTTGTTATAATTCTATTGCTATTTGTGAGGAGGGCAAGTAGACTCGTTGTGATTCACTATGAGGTTGGTGCCAGTGGAGTAAATGTACTTAATACAAATAAAAATGAAAATAATCTTATGTTTGCATGGACTTATTAGAAACTGCTATGCCTTTGATTCTTGGAAGCTTATACAATCCTCGACAATGAGATCATAAGTAAAGAAAACCCAAGTGACAAAATCCCCTAGAAAGCCCTGGATTCTTTTTTAGACCGTTCAAATACAATTTCCTTTTAAAATATCTCAGAAAAGAGCAAGTTGCCATTCAAAGGTTTCCATGAAAGAAACACTGCTATTAAGATATAACAATTAAAAAACCAACAAGTTTCAGAAGTATAAGAGAACAGAAAACCAAGCACAGTTTCATCTGAGAAAACCTAACTGGATTTGTTATACTGTCTACATAACAAAAGGAAATGAAAACATACTTTCTTAGAGAATTCCAAAACATTCAGTATATTGTATTTTCTGATAATTATGATATACAGCCAGAATCTCTAGTTGTTTGTAGATGAGTCATTGAACTTCTAGTTGGCATATTAAACTATTTCTGATGATCAGTTCAAATTCTATTACACATTTTTCCTAATACAACTGATTCATTTTGATCCTTGGACTCATTGCTGTTCATTCACTAAGGCGTGTCTGACTCTTTTCGAACCCATGGACTGCAGCACACCAGGCTTCCCTGTCCTTCACTATCTCCCAGAGTTTGCTCAAACTCATGTCCATTGAGTCAGTGATGCCATCCTACCATCTCATCCTCTGTCTCCCCCTTCTCCTCCTGCCCTCAATCATAGGAGAGTCAAATCAGCTGATTTGAATAGATGCCCTTCTGCATCTATCCGGATTTGTCCTGCATCCAAAAGGAAGAGGAGTACCACATTTGGTCTCTGAGACGGACCCAAGAGATTTCAGCCAGCCCAGTCTCTCCATCTCACAAAGAAGTCATGTGCTATGTGTGTGCTACGTTACTGCAGTCATGTCAGACTCTTTGTGACTCTACAGACTGTAGCCTGCCAGGCTCCTCTGTCCATGGGATTTTCCAAACAACAATATTGGAGTGGATCACCATGTGTTCCTCCAGGGGATCTTCCTGATCCAAGGATCAAACCCACAAGGAGGCCAAGTTCAACGAAACTGGATGGTCTGGATCTTGTATTAGAACAGGAACGCCAAATACATCAAGGTAGTTTGGGCACCCACTCTTACAGGAACTGGCCCCTAATTGGGGTCTTAATAAATCTGAGGAAAACTCTGATTTGGGGACTGTAGTTCTTTCTCATTAAAATGTGGCCCCTGGACCAGTGCCTTTGGCATTACCCAAGAATTTGTCAGCCACATAGAAACGCAGTCCCCATGCAGACTTGTGAACCCAAATCCACGTCTCAGCAAGGTCCTGGCTACTTGTTTGTACACGAGAGGCTGAGAAACACTGGTGAAACCACACTTCAAGGGTGGCGAGGAGGAAAGGACCTCTTCTCAGGGGCTTTCCACATAACAAGGCTGCTGCCTGTGGGGGCATCTTTGGGAAGTCTGAACGCCAACCTCCCCTGGGCCGAAGAGTTAAAGCTGCCTGCTGCAAGAGGGCAGGAGCCAGCCCAGTGAAAGCTGAAGAAGCTTGATCAGGGCAGAATGTCCACAGACACATCTCCTTGCAGCACTACAGGGGAATCGGGCTCTTTCTGACCCCAAACTCCAAATTATCAAAAAAAAGAAAAGAAGAGGAAATGTCAGTAAATCACAATGACCACCTCTTAGCCTAGTCACCATCTTGCTTGTTTGTATCTCCAACCTCCCAACAATGCTGCTCACTGGGTATTATTTTCCTGATTTTATAGATGAGGAAACAGAGGCTCAGAGGAGTTGAAATCACAGGCTTCAAATCCTGCAGCTTGGATGTCGGAGGTGAGTTGGGCTAGCTCGGAGTCTGGCCACCCCCAGCTCTCCACCCAGGGTGCAGTGAGTCTCAAGTTTGACATCAGCTTCTGTCATTATTAGGGGCTTTCCAGGGGGCTCAGATGGTAAAGAATCTGCCTGCAATGCTGGAGACCTGTGTTTGCTTCCTGGGTTGGGAAGATCCCCTGGAGAAGGGAATGGCAACCCACTCCAGTATTCTTGTCTGGAGAATCCCAAGGACAGAGAAATCTGGGGGGCTACAGTCCATGGGGTCATAGAGAGTTGGACGGGACTGAATCGACTAATACTTCTCTGTCATTATGGATGACACATTTCCACACAAGGGAGCAAACCAACTCAACTTTGCAAATGACTAGATTATACCCCTATCTCAGGGCCCTTCCTGCTAAAATTGAGATGGCTTAATTAGGTCCCATTTGTTTATTTTTGTTTTTATTTTCATTATTCTAGGAGGAGGGTCAAAAAAGATCTTGCTGCAATTCATGTCAAAGACCTTTCTTCCTCTGTTTTCCTCTTAAGGTTTTATAATATCTGGACTTACATTTAGACGTAGGTACCCTGCCACGTGTAAAACAGACAGCTAGTGGGAAGCGGCTGTTTCAGGGAGCCCAGCTCGGGGCTCTGTGATGACCTGGAGGGGTGGGCTGGGCTGGGAGTGGGAGGGAGGCTCCAGAGGGAGGGGTACAGGTATACTTAGAGCTGATTCCCTTTCTTGTACAGCGGGAACTAACACAATACTGTAAAGCAACTCCACCCCAATTAAAAAAATCTTTTTAGATTGAGATGGGAACTCATTTAAATGTGTTCTTCAAGGAAGACATATTCAAAAGGAGAGTGAAGAGCAGGCTTCTGAAACACCGTGCTAAATGAGGCAGAGCTCAGAGCACTAAGATGCAGATGTGGGCAGCCCAGCAGCCTTTTACAAACATCTAACAGGACGTCGGACACGACTGAGCTACTGAACTGAACTGAACAGGACATGGCGGCTACGGGACTGTGAATGCAGCTCCCTCACATTGGGTAAACAAGAGCAACCTTCCCCGTTCCTCCACCCTGCAGATGGGCCACCTTCTCCTTCAAGTGCCCTGAGGCCCTCTCTGAGGAGGCAGACAATTCACCCAACTCAAGCAAACTGGATAAGCTGGGAGCTGGGGGTGGCCACAGTTCCATTTCTGAAAGAGTCCAAATGACTTGCTTCTTAGAGAAGAAGTTAAGGGTAATGATGAACCAGTTTAAAAGCAAAGATCCAAAACCTACTAACTTTTCTCTTAGGTTTCAATCAAAGAGAACGGAAGCCATAAATTTCCCTTGAAGTCTGTTTCATAGTTGTTCCTGAGGGGCTGTAAAATAAAAAGGCAAAAATGGGTGGAAATTACTTAAAATGCAAAAATGGCAAAGGGAAATATTGCTGTGGGTGACTTATAAATGGCTTTAGAGATTTAGGGAAGCTGAATTATCCAGGCCAACTGAAAAACAGTCACTTTAATCTGAAGATGGGTAAACTCCTGTATATTGTTGACATATTGAAACACTCTCTTATTAAATTACAGTGTTTTATAACTGGTGAATGAAATTGGTATCATGTTTGCTATGCAAAATTCCCACTATTTTTCAAACAGATATGTATTTTAATATGAAACTGAAATTTAATATCAAAAGCACTAAACAATAAAACCAACCCACCTAGCTTCAAATCCTCCTTAAATTATTTTTTGAATTTTGTATCTAATAACATTGCACAATAACAGTGAAACAAGATTAACACTGTGATAGTATTTGTTTAGGAAACCAAGAGTGTTGCTATGGAAACAGTCGTTCTGCATAACTATGGAAACAGTGACAGTGTTGTAAATAATGACACTGAAAAGAGAACTATGTAAACTTAACAGAAGAATTCTAAAAAGAATAGAGAATGAGGAGGTGGAGGGAGGAGGAATTATATTTCTTTGAAAAAAAAACATAGTTCTATTTTTGTCTTCTGGTAGGACTTTTAAGTTAAGTTTTCAAAAGCTTCATTTGACCTCCTCGATCCGTTAGTTTCTCTCATATTAACTGACAAAATCTAACTTTATGTTTTTAATTTTGTTTACTGTAACCTATTTATACTTCATAAGAAAATTCACTAAAAAGTGTTTTTGATTCGATTTCACTTTGATAGCATTTTATAGACCAAGTTACTTTTCATAAAAATGTTAAAAAGAAAGGAAATCACAGAAAGCATGTTTAATTTATTATACTTGGAGATTGTAAAATCAGAGAGGGCAATGGCACCCCACTCCAGTACTCTTGCCTGGAAAATCCCATGGACGGGAGGAGCCTGGTGGGCTGCAGTCCATGGGGTCGCTAAGAGTCGGACACGACTGAGCGACTTCATCACTTTCACTTTTCACTTTCATGCATTGGAAAAGGAAATTGCAACCCACTCGTGTTCTTGCCTGGAGAATCCCAGGGACAGGGGAGCCTGGTGGGCTGCCGTCTCTGGGGTCGCACAGAGTTGGACACGACTTTTTTCTAAACATATGAATGTCTGAAACCATACATGGGAATGCACATTATTCTTGGTTGACTTGCAGCTCATTCCCCACCTATATTGTGTCCCACTAGAAGGAAATGATTATGTCTTACTCACCTCTGCAGTTCCCCGGATATCAACTAGACGGCCAGGTGACCAGGAAATACCCACACACTGTGGAATGAGTGTGTATGCCATTATAGAAGCAATCGAATATGAAGTAAAACAATATAATGCCCTAAAACAGCAAAAGGCAGAATGATGCCAACTTCCTGGAGTGATTCCATGAGTCTGCCCAGTTACAAAGGTGAGAGGCTGATCTGATCTCACTGAAAAGGTAATGATGGTAACTCAAAGACCACGAAACAAGGGAAGCAACTTCAAGAACGGAAGGAAGCTGAAGCTCAGCCATTAAAAGCAGGTGAAACGTACACAGTCTGTTTTTACCGGGCAAAACCCAAGACTCACGGGGTGTCCTGAGATTTCATTATCTCATGGGTTTGCCACCACCAGGAAAGGTGAGACAGAGATGGACATAGCCATCCCTTTGGATCTGAGAGCTGTGTTTCTTCCTAAACTGTTGTTCCCTAAGTCTTATGAGAATTTAAGTTCATGTTCAAGCACTCCTATATATCCTGGCATTTTTTTTATAACTCTAGAATAATGATTTTTTAAATTTGGAATTCTGTCATTTTTGATCTAAATTACTTCCTTACTCCAAATACAGACACAGTATTAGTTAGGACTTCAACCTTTGGATTTGTGGGGCGAGGGGGGAAGGATGGCATAGCAGTGTTACCCCTACTTTGTTCTTTACAGTTTAAAGAACTGGAAAAAGCAATATAAAAATGCAATTGTTAGTTAAGTGCTGGTATAACCACTTAATAAAGCATTGCATATTCGTTCAATATTTTCCAAGGTTCTTCAAAAACACAGAAAAGGCCTTGGATATATGATAAGTAAAAGAAGTCACATATAATAGTGTATATGTACACAGCATATTGACAACCTCTCCCAGAAGAGAGGGCTGTACGTATACTTGATTATCTTTTCTGGCCTGCTGTTCTGTATTTTCTAATATTGTATTTTCCAATATTACAATTGGAAATATTATAATATTATTACAATAATATCACAGTAATACAATACTATATTTTCTAATATTCCTTTATGCATATGGGTTACTTATTTTTTAAGGATAAAATAAATATAATCATTTCACAACTTGTACATAAATCATACCATCATGCCATGTGCCTTAAATACACACAATTTTTATCTGTCAGTTATATTTCAATGAAGCTGAAAAAAATGTCACTTTTTCCTGAGACAAATGGTGAGCAGTAGCACAGTATGCACCATGAGAAATGGTGTCTGTCCTTCATTTGTATCGAACCTGTATTTCTACTGAGCTGCAGACAAGTTTTGAGAGGCTGAGTGTGTATTACCAAAATGGGGACCTACGTATTGGGGAAAAACAATAATAATTTATTGTTGGCCTTCTAGACAGTACAAGCTGTCTCAGACAGACAGCTGTACATTGGCTTTTATTAATTTGAAGAGCTCTACAAGCAAAGTAAGCAGATTGTTCTTTTATCAGTTCTCTATCCAATTACTCCATGGCTCATTTTTAAATGCGACACCAACCTTTCCTTTTGTGCTTTAATTACTGCAATCACATCATAGAATTGCTCACTTTTAATTTTTAATTCAATGAATGATATCCTTAATAAGCACACATGGCCTAGATAAACCTCCTCTGTTCTGATTGGTGCAGGGAGAGATGTGTAAGAAAGCATTGGGAGGTGGTTAATGTCAACACAGGGCTCAATAGCTTACAGCAAACCAAGGGTTGAAAGAAGGGTGAGTTACTTGCAGTGCATTTCACAAGTATAGAATATCCAAGAAGAAATCTTGCCAGGCAGTAGGGATGAATAATTATTTTTAGTAGCGCATTGCAATTTTGAAGTTTCAGAATGAGTCAAATTTCCATTGTGGTTTTAAGCAATGGCCTCTGTCTCACTGTCTCTAATATTTAAACTTATATTTCAGGAATTTCCTCAGAAGAAAGTAAAATTATGATGGGGTTTTATTCTGCACCATAAAAGTAGAGTTTTCATGAGCTGTTGAAAAGAAGGTACAGTTATGATATGTCATAGCAAATATGAGCACACAGTTATGCCTACTAATAGAAAATAAGAGAAAAAACTCACAAAACAGGCCAAAGCTATATTTAAAGACAACCAACTCAATGATTAAATAAAGTTTCTTTTCACTTTCACTAGTGATTGAACATTGATAATGAAGTTGAGTTTCATAAGCTCTACAAATGGCAAGAAATGTTTCCATCTTTAAGTATAAAATCCAATTTTTCTTTAATGATTTTAAATGATAAAGTCATTCCTAGGCAATAAGGACCTTGCCATAGGCATGTCCTATGTGTTGACTTTTAACAGCAATTATAGATTTCTATGGAAGTAGCAAAATTACATTTTGCAGTTTTGCTTTTCTGTTGTTGCTTGAAATGGTACGTAAAGAAACACACACCCTCCTGAAAATTTTGAGCCTGGTGATGACCTTCTCCTCCCTGACACCACTTGAGACTCTCACTTACCAGGGGGTCATTTCCACCAGGCTGTGTCTCCTGGGATAGCCAGTGAGAACACAGGACATTATTAGTCAGAAAAGAGATGGGGTCTTGGCTTTTGGTCTTTCTTTTCTTAAGATTTTTTTTTTTTTGGATGCAGACCATTTTTAAAGTTTTTATTGAATTTGCTTCTGTTTTGGTTTTTTGGCCACAAGGCATGTGGAATCTTAGCTTCCTAGCCAGGCATGGATCCCATACCTCCTGCATTGAAAGGTGAAGTCTTAACCATTGGATCACCAGGGAAGTCCCTTGACTTTTGTTCCCAGCGTCCATCCCCCCGGCTACCGGCTCTGGGTTCTTCCTCTAGATTCATTGGCACCCTTCCTCTTTCTTTCACTCTAAGCAGTGGGACTTTTTGGAGGTTTCAATCTCTGTTTCTCTCAATCCTCTGATTTCTGATAGCATTTAGAGTTTGAATTACTCTAGGGCCTTCCCCCGAGGATGCGCCTGTGGTTGCTCAGTGTTTCAGGGGGATCACTCACTAAGTTCACTGTAAGCGCCTGATGGGTGTGGATTACGTCAGACACAGTTTTGATTCTCTGGGTGTCCAGTGTATTTGTCTGCTGGGGCTACCATAATAAAGAAGCACACGTCGTGCGGCATCAGCAACTGACATCTAGTGTCTCATGGCTCTGGAGCAGCCCCGGATCCAGGTGTCAGGAGGTGATTCCTTCTGAAGGTTGCACAGGAGAGTCTATTCCAGGTCTCCCTCCTGGTGCGGGTGCTGTCGTGGCAACCTCTGCCATCCCTCGGCCTGTAGACGCATCCTCCTGTGCTGTCCCATGGCCTTCTCCCCCCTGCGTACGTCCTTGTCCTAATTTCCTCTGTTTAGAAAGACACTGGTCTTGTTGGATTAGGACCCTCCCCACGACCTCATTAACTTAACCTCCCCCTGCCAACCCCATGAGACCCTACCTCCAAATCAGGTCACATTCTTAGATAGTGGGGTTAGGATTTAACACAGGAATTTGACACAGTTCAACCCATAAACGGAGGAGCCTGATGGGCTACTGTCCATGGAGTCACCAAAAGTCAGACAAGACTGAGCTGCTAAGCACAGCCCAGCCCATCACATCTAAGTGAAGCCTGCAAATGACTGAGCTTACACTCGCAGAGCCCTCAGCATGATCAAAACGCTGATATTTTAGGCTGAAAGGCAAGAGAGAAAACTTGTTTTCAACAACGTTGAAAATTCTAGCTTGTCTACATGTTTGGTTTGTAAGTTTGGGGGACTTAATCAAGCATCTTTCTTGTTTCCCCTCATCCCCTCACTCAGGATGACGAAAGCAGAAATCATGACCTTCGATTTCACATTCATCTGTTTGACTCAAAGAGAAGACAGATGTTCCTTTCCCTGTTTTCATTTTTAAATCTCACAGCCCATCTTAATTGGTCATTCTAGCAAAACCAACACCAGATCTGAAGTCAGGAGAATTCACTTCTACTTCTTTTTCCTACTCAAAGTCATCATGAGAGGCAGTATAAAATCAAGTCTTTTTTTTTTTTAATCCAATTTATTTTATCTAAGAGTCAATGAGTTCACCTGGGTTTAAGGAGATTTGTAATGGATATTCAAATCCTTGCTATTATTATTTTTATTATAATGTTGGATTATTAATACCAAGCTAAAAATGTCACTGGATATGCAAAATGAAGTGAGAAGTACCATTTGGCTTTTAAGAAGTACATTATAGAAACAGTCCATTAGGGAAATAATCTCAGGTTATAGCCAGCTCTCAAAAGGCCTGGGAAATAAGATTTTAAAATCAAGGCATTTGCAGCCCATTATGACAACTAAATTGGTAAAACATACTAAAATTGCAGCATAATAAATGCTCCTCAGAGAATACTGACAAATTGTATTAATAGTGTATTTCCCAAAAAGTGAAAAAAAATCAGAGTCGGTTGAGGTTGAAATGACCACTGTCCAACGACATTAAAGAGGATGGATGCGGCATCTGCAAACGTTGCCAAAAAATAGGCTGGAGGGGATACTCAGTCCTAGAGTGAGGGTTACCCAATGGCCATGCACTGACCTTCCAAACAAGTGGCAAAAGTGCCGAGTCATCACCCAGGGCTTTGCTCAGAGCTCAGGAGCATGAGAGCAGGCCCTCTCCTGTCTGCAAGAAGGCAGGCTCCAGGTGTCCACAGGGGTCAGTGAGATGTGGGTCAAGGGCAAGAAGAAACCAGAAATCCTCACCTGGAAGCCTGGAGACAAAGTAGGCCTAGGACAGACACAGCCAGGCAGGCAGGGAGAGCCGAGGTGAACACTTGTGCACAGGGAAGGCTGCGGTCATGCTACCTCTGGGATACACAGTGCTCCCGCTCAGACAGACACAGTGCTCCCGCTCAAGTAGAGGCAGTGCTCCCGCTCAAGTAGAGGCAGTGCTCCCGCTCAGACAGATGCAGTGCTCCTGCTCAGACAGATGCTGACAGCTGAGGATCACAGCTCTGTCAGCCCACAGAAGTGGGAGCTGTGGGTGTGGGTGAGTACCAGAGGGATGGAAAAGGAAAATAAAGTGAAGTGAGCATGACTATCTGCATTCACAAGCGTTTTTCCTCTGGCTCGGACATGAAGTCCTCTGAGCACATGCATGTATATGAAATCCAACTATACAGAATCCCGAATGCACTTCCTTCATTTTTACCTTCATTTTTTCATTGAGTCACACAGTTTCAAATTCAAATATAGAAAGAAAAAGAATTAAGAAATTTCTCTTTTGGAAAGGTTTTGGGATTGAATTTCAGACACAAAATGACTTCAGAGTCACACTTCAACTTCTGTTCGTTTGTTTTTGCTAGAAGTCAACATTCCCTCAGTGAATCACCAGCTACCACTAAGAACCATGCAAAGGCTGGGCTTCAAACAAAGGTCATTAATTCCCAAGTCCTGAAGGTTGGGAGGGCTCTAAAACACCCACAAGAGAGTTCCAAACTGTTTTGAGCAAGCGAGCCATCCCTGGCCCAGGATGCAAATTTTCTGGAATATTCTTAACAAGTCTGAAGATTCAGGCAAAAGATGTCATAAGACTTAGAAATTTAGCCTTTGGCAAATCTATCACTCCATTAATTCAATTAATTGTAGCTGGCATTTGTATTATCCACTGAATTGCTGGTTTTTTTGGATGATTGTTTTGATTGCTTAAATAAAAGTAAAAAAATAAGTACTCTGTGGCTTTTATTTGCTCAGAGTAAAGTTCAAAACTGCTCATCAGACTGTTCATATCAAAATAGAATTTTAAACCCAATTGTTTCCTTCCCCATGGCTTATGACAGTGGAAAGCTTGGGCAAATACTCTCATGAATTAACCTGTGGAACTTTGCCCTCATCAGTGTGCAAGATGACAAATAGGTGGTTCCTTTAGTGATATAATCACCTTTTTCTTCTCTGTGTTCAATGAAACCCCCAAAAGAAAAAATCATTACTAAGGATTCTTTTAGGGAATAATAATAGAATGGAAGTGACAAATAGATTCAAAGGATTAGATCTGAGAGTCTAC
This sequence comes from Capricornis sumatraensis, assembly GCF_032405125.1. NCBI lineage: Eukaryota > Metazoa > Chordata > Mammalia > Artiodactyla > Bovidae > Capricornis > Capricornis sumatraensis. Next base: position 47,587,632 of record NC_091083.1, read on the forward strand.
CTGAAGAACTATGGACGGAGGTTTGTGACATTGGACAGGAGGCAGAGATCAAGACCATCCCCCAAGAAAAAGAAATGCAAAAAGCAAAATGGTTATCTGAGGATGCCTTACAAACAGCTGTGAAAAGAAGAGAAGTGAAAGGCAAAGGAGAAAAAGAAAGATATACCCATTTGAATCTGGAGTTCCAAAGAATAGCAAGGAGAGATAAGAAAGGCTTCCTCAGTGATCAATGCAAAGGAATAGAGGAAAACAATAGAATGGGAAAGACTAGAGATCTCTTCAAGAAAATTAGAGATACCAAGGGAATATTTTATGCAAAGATGGGCACAATAAAGGACAAAAATGGCATGGACCTAAGAGAAGCAGAAGATATTAAGAAGGGGTGGCAAGTATACATAGAAGAACTGTACAAAAAAGACCTTCATGAGCCAGATAATCACTATGGTGTGATCACTCACCTAGAGCCACACATCCTGGAATGTGAAGTCAAGCGAGCCTTAGGAAGCATCACCACAAACAAAACTAGTGGAGGTGATGGAATTCCAGTTGAGCTATTTCAAATCCTGGAAGATGATGCTGTGAAAGTGCTGCATGCACTCAATATGCCAGCAAATTTGGAAAACTCAGCAGTGCCCACAGGACTGGAAAAGATAAGTTTTCATTCCAATCCCAAAGAAAGGCAATGCCAAAGAATGTTCAGACTACCACACAATTGCACTCATCTCACAGGCTAGCAAAGTAATGCTCAAAATTCTCCAAGCCAGGCTTCACTTGTACATGAACCATGAACTTCCAGATGTGCAAGCTGGATTTAGAAAAGGCAGATGAACCAGAGATCAGATTGCCAACACCCGTTGGATCATCGAATAAGGGAGAGAGTTCCATAAAAATGTCTACTTCTGCTTTATTGACTATGCCAAAGCCTTTGACTGTGTGGATCACAACAAACTATGCTTAAAGAGAGATTGAGAAATATCACTTCTAATTTTTTTTTTTCCTTTTAGTGCCATTTCCCCAAGCAGTATGACCAACCTAGATAGCATATTAAAAAGCAGAGACATTGCTTTGCCAACAAAGGTCCATCCAGTCAAAGCTATGGTTTTTCCAGTGGTCATGTATGGATGTGAGAGTTGGACTATAAAGAAAGCTGAGCGCCAAAGAATTGATGCTTTTGAACTGTGGTGTTGGAGAAGACTCTTAAAAGTCCCTTGGACTGCAAGGAGATCAAATCAGTCCATCCTAAAGAAAATTAGTCCTCAATATTCATTGGAAGGACTGATGTTGAAGCTGAAACTCTAATAGTTTGGCCACCTGATGCAAAGAACTGACTCTTTGGAAAAGCCCCTGATGCTGGGAAAGATCTAAGGCAGGAGGAGAAGGGGACGACCGAGGATAAGATAATTAGACAGCATCATCAACTCAACGGACATGAGTTTGAGTAAGCTCTGGAGTTGGTGATTGACAGGGAAGCCTGGTGCGCTGCAGTCCATGGGTTGCAAAGAGTCAGACACGACTGAGTGATTGAAATGAACTGAACTTGAGCTCAGGGGACAGAATACCACTGGACATCCTGGCTTCCATCCCTGACCCACCATTTATTTCATTCCTGTGATTGGAGGTTGATAAAACTTCCCTGTATCTGGTTGCATCATCAATGAAGTGGGGAAAGTAAAAGAACATTCCCTTGCTTGGCTATTGGGAGAAGTCAACTGAATACCAGATGCATAAGCACAGTGTCCGGCACATAGGAGCCCTAGATTTGTGTTAAGTGGTTTTATTCTTTTGCTTTAGATCAATCAGTTATGTCTTTTAATCATGAAAAGAGTTTTCTGTTAATGCATTTACTTAGGACCTTTTAGAACATAGGTCATGGTAGGCTTGTGACCGCCATAACAATTAACTGTTCCATCAACCTCAGAATGAGTTTTCTTGGGGTGTAAATTCAGTTAATTTGCCTGCCAGCCTCTGTGCAAAGAAGAAAAGCATTTGCTCTGGAATAAGGCAACTCTGGCATCAACTCTCCGTCTACTGCCAACCAGAGAGGCAATATTCCACAGATCAAAGAATTTCTCAATTTCTTTCTCATCCTGGGTCCACAGGATCCTTGGGTCCAAGTAACTGAGGATAGGGTAGAATTTGCTCATAAGGTTATTGTATGGATGAATTTTGAAACTGTCACCTCACCCCCAGAACATAAAGAGCTCTCAATAAATGTCAATTGATAATTTTTTATTATTAAATATTTCCCTCTACTCAAGACCTTGACCAAAAGATACATTTTCTGTGACGCTTCCTCCAAAAACCTACATTGATTCCTTGAGTGTTTACTTCTGAAATGACTCTGTGTTTTGATGCATTTAGAATATCATTCAGTTGCAAGTTACAGAGAGTGCAATTAGTAGAGGCATTTACGATTGAGGCTATATTTAACTCGCATAAAAATAAGTACCGAGGAGGAGAGTTCACAGCTAATGAAGCTTCACAGTTAGTATCTTCAAGGATCAGCTTCCTCCTCTCATTTCTGACCTCTCCTCCCTGCCCTCTAGGGTTATTCTCATGGTTCTAGGATGCCTGAAGCTGACATGGCAGAAGTTTTTAAAGCAATTATCTAAATAATCAATCCAACAGTCTGAGCAAAACTTTTATAACGTCAACTGTCTCTATGGTTTGTTTTGCCCTGTGTTGTGGAGGAGGAGACTGTGGCCAAAACCACTGAGTTGATTAAGTCTTTGCTTCTCCTACCTGTGCTTTGCGGAGATGCAGCTGACAGCATTGGTCAGGTGGGGCTCAGGCAAGTCACACAGCCACCAACTTGTGATGTGGCCTTTTCACTCAGATGTCATAATTTAAAGTAAAGGCGGCAGAGCAGTTTTTTAAAATATATTTGCAAAGTATAGATACTGATAACATCACAGATAATACATTCCTGAACATGAGTGTTGATTAAGCAAATGTTCCCCAAATATCGTCTGAACTAAAACTGATTTTTACACGTAAATAGAAAAGGTAACTCATGATTCCATGACGTACATCTAGCATGTCAAATTAAGCAGAGGGTAGTTTTAGGTTAGAAGAGTGAATGAAAAATCCTTTGGGATTATTTTTTAACACACAGTCTTGCTGTACAAAGAATTAAAAAGTAATAATCCCTTGGAGCTTCAGTTCTTGTGTCTTGACTTTCTGATCAAGTCCAAGGTATCATCATTAATTGAAAATCCTGCACCACTTAAATCGAGTGGTCCGGAGTAAAGAGTTTAGTATATTTCACCCAGAGCGAAAAAGGGAACACAAAGTAGAAAGGAGTCATTTCTGGTTCAAGGAATTTTCCTCCTTTTCTACAAAACAGAGATTGAATAATTATAAAGAGAATAGCATGAAGGCACTCTGATCTAGTATCAGATAATTTAATGGATTGTAATATGATTGATAAAATGGCCTTTGTTCAAAGACAATTAAGCCAGCTTTTAGTAGACTCTGGTGTCCTGGGCCCCGTTCTATGTCCACATGCAGGCTAAAGGGCAGGGCTGAGGTAACCCTCTCTGTCTAGATCATTCCAGGAGAAAAATAAACTGCACATTAATATCACCAAATAGAAAGAAATTTTGTGCATAATTATCCCCATGTTTCTTTGCCAATTCTGAAACCAAAGTAAAAACAAACTATTGCAACATATCAGGTCCAATTTAGCTCATCATCTCTCAGACTAATCAATCAGCAAATATTACACTTTATAGTGTGAGAAATGTACTTGGCTAGTACCCAAGGGGTGCAAATCATGATACGGCCTGTTACTGGAGTCTTGAGCTTGGAGCTTCTAATCCAGGTGGAAGGCAGGAACGCTGTAGAAGGCCCAGAGCACTGCCCAGCAGAGAGCAGGTGGGGAGAGTAGGGCTGGCCCCTCGGACAGAGACGCCCTCCATGTCCAGGTGGGCAAATGGGCTTTGTCCCTGTCAGCTCATCTGGCTTAGCTGAGTCCTACAGTCCAGGTGGCATAAACAATAGGACTTTGTCTCTCAGGGTTTTGGAGGCTGGAGGCCCGGCCGAGTGCCAGTGAGCCGTCTCTTCTGGCTTACAGATGGCTGCCTCCTCACTGTGTCCTCATTCACAGAGAGGAGAGACAGAGGGAGGGAGACAGACAGACAGAATGGGAGGTGGGAAACGAAGTTCTCTGCTCTCTTACCCTGAGGACTCTAACCCTATCACATGAGAAAATCTCTCTGGTCACCTCATTTAAACTTCACCACCTGCATAGAGGTCATTGTTCAGTCACTCAGTTGTGTCCAACTCTTTGCAACCCCATGAATGGCAGCATGCCAGGCTTCCCTGTCCATCACCAACTCCCAGAGCTTGCTCAAACTCATGTCCATCCAATCGGTGATGCCATCCAACCATCTCATCCTCTGTCGTCCCCTTCTCCTCCTGCCTTCAATCTTTCTCAGCATCAGGGTCTTTTCCAATGAGTCAGCTCTTCGCATGAGGTGGCCAACGGATTGGAATTTCACCTTCAGCATCAGTCCTTCCAATGAATATTCAGGGCTGATTTCCTTTAGGATGGACTGGTTTGATCTTCTTGCTGTCCAAGGGACTCCCTACCCCCAAACACAGGCATCTCGGTGTCTGGGCTCCAGGAAGATGCTCTCAGTCAAGAGAATCCCGAGGAGGACCCACCTGGACCGGCACCTCATGCATATCACCTGAGCCCCAACCCAGCTTCTCGGCTCAGTGACCACACGAGGAGGCACCAACCTCTTCCTGGGCTCGGCTTTGATAGTCTCTTCTAAATAATTTATCTATTTGTGCTCCGATGAGCTCTTATAGGAAGGCAGATCAAAACAGAGTTGTCCAGTTTGTGAAACAGATGAGGGGAGGGGAAATGAGGAAGCTAGCATCTACCTGGTGCACTAACTGTCCTGGAGATCAACGCACTGCCTCGGCAGAGTCTCAGATTCCAGATAGGGAGTAAGAGCGCCATGATTTGTCAACAAGGAAGGAAGACATGCAAAGTGACAATTCTCTTCTGGGCCCTGAAGTATATTTGAAATTACTCCCCCCACACACGCCCAAAACGCACACACCATCCTGTTAATATTTAGACCGAAGTTCACCCGAAGAAGTCATTGCAAAGCATAGAAAACACCTTTAAAAAAAAAAGTAGAGTCCCATGGATTTCCAGAGACTTAAAAATTCCAATGGCCTTTTATCAAGAAACCAGAGCGAAGATCACTAAGACAAGCTCTTGCCCTGAATGCCCATGTTGACCTCCTGCAACCTGACCTCTGCCATGGGAAGGTATGAGGAGTCCCACTGCCAGGGGTGGTGGCAGGCCTTGTGATGACCCAACGGTACCCTGTTGGGAAGTGGTTGGCTGATGTTCTGGAATGTCATCTGTGGCTGTTCAATGAATTCTTTCCTCCGGGCAAACAAGCTGGCTCTAGAAGTAATCACACGTGGCCATTTATTCCCATTAGCAACCCCAAACAAGCCAGTGGCCTTACCCAAACGGCAGGAAAGCCTAGGTTATTTTTAAATGCACTCAGTTTAATGTTTCATAATTCGTGATTTCCCAACGACAAAAGGAATTAATGGCACAGCTGTTAGAGTTACAAGAGAATTCAGAAGAAGGAACGCCAAGTAGGGAGAGAGGCAACAGAGGGCAAGTGACATGTTATTACAATATAAATGAGTGAAAATAATGAAATCCTAGTTAGAGGAGCCTGTTTCCACTGCTGCAAAGTCCACATGGCATTAACAGACACACACTAGTACATACAGAACAGGTAAACAACAAGGACCTCCTATACAGGGCAGAGAACTGGATTCGGTATCTTGTAACAAGCTGTAATGAAAAAGAATGGGGAAAAGTAGCCGATGACTAGATAGACAGATGTATAACTGAATCAATTTGCAGTGCACCTGAAACACTGCAAATCAATTATACTTTAATTTATACTTTATTAGTTTATACTTAAAAAAAAAAAAGTCCTCATAAAATTTAGCCTAAGAAATGAGCTACAACTTTGGGTGATATTCAAAGGATTGTGTTGATCTCATGTTTTTCTCCCAACAAGGTTCTCGGACGTTAAAAAATAAATATACTCCAAACAGGCTTGGAGGAATGTGTTTGTAAAGGCAGCCTGATTGTAAAACAGATAAAAGAGCTAAAGACAGCCAGTCAAGGAGAAGGAGTGCTTTCCCAAGATGGCAGTGGCCTCTGAGTCAGTTCAAGTCCACCCACCTTGGCTAGAAGTCCCCCAGCCCCATGAATCTAGACTGTCCATCAATATGGAGGGGGTACCCCACACTTCCCACACAGATGTCCCCCAGATGTCCAGAGTAACAGCTGTAATGTCACCAGCAAACATGTCTGGTGGAAAATAAAAAGGAAAGTTGATGTTGATTCCACATTTCAGTTAATGGGAAAATTTCCATCGTCTTTACTCCTGATTCCGCCACAGGAATTCTTTCTTATGAGTAGCATCTGAAATCAGCAATGTTAAGGATAAAAATCGGAGAAGGCAACAGCACCCTACTCCAGTACTCTTGCCTGGAAAATCCCATGGACGGAGGAGCCTGGTGGGCTGCAGCCCATGGGATCTCGAAGAGTTGGACACGACTGAGCGACTTCACTTTCACTTTTCACTTTCATGCATTGAAGAAGGAAATGGCAATCCACTTCAGTGTTCTTGCCTGGAGAATCCCAGGAACGGGGGAGCCTGGCGGGCTGCCATCTATGGGATCGCACAGAGTCGGACACGACTGAAGCGACTTAGCAGTAGCAAGGATAAAAATGGACCTGACTTTTGACATTATTTCATAAAGAAATTTGCTTTTTCATTGTCCTCGTTGCTGACAAGACAGTGTTACAGGTCAGTTTTGCTTTGAAAAAACTCGCCACATATTACCTGAAGGAATCATGACTTACCTGGGGGATTGTTGTTTCTCGGACAATCCCTTTCATCCGTAAATGAGGAAATGAGTCAGCTTTACTAAGTGCTACCTCATCACTAGCACTCTGTCATTCATCAGGGATGGGAATGCATTTTGTTACTCACAGAAGCCTGGATCACCAAGCGTACAGGTCACTGTGGAAATCTGCTCTTCAAACAATGACAGGTTCTGTTGTCAGAGATCTTAACAGTCCCTCTGATTGGAACAGTGCCTGGCTGGTCACAAGACAGCATGACTCATTACCGCTCTGCAACTTTAGCTGTACACAAGGCTAAAAGAATAAACCACCTCCCTGATGTCATCTCTTTTCTATGTATCTTTAACATAGTTTAGATAGAGTTGTTGAGTAAGACGCAAAGCTTTCAGATGAGAATGCGTCTGAAATACTTAGGGAGAGAAAACACCAGACACGGTCCAGGAATTCTGGGTGTGTGGTCTTTGCTGATACACAGCCGTCCACAAGGTTTCAAGACCTATAAACTAGTCACCTGGTTGGTCAAAGTTTAACTCAATTGAAATATTTTAGGCTTAAGTAACCATTTAAGAATGTCAAGTTTCCAGTACAGATTGAGGTACTTTCTTGTTTCCACTTACTGGGTGCCTACAAACTTCATATCTAGAGACTTCCTAAACGTGCTTCAGTGTCAAGGAATATGCGAGCAGTGGTTGTATGTGAATGGTGAGGATTATCAGTAACTTCTTGTCTTCTATTCTTTTCCAGTTCTTTAAAGAGCAGGAATTGCTTTCATGGTGACAAAAATTAAACAGAAAAAAAAAAAAAAAGTTTCACGTTTCCTCAGAGGTGGCTCCTTGAGACAAAAAACACAAAAGCTAAAACAAACAAAAGAAGTAAATTGACGACTACCTCATGTCTTTTATTACAATGTCAGTAAAACTGCAATGACCAAAAATGAGATCACTGTTTACCTCATTACACTAGTGGTCCCTGAAGAGCAAGAGTAAGAGGGGTCCTACATCCATTCGCTGTTGTAATGCTGGCAGCAACCTCTTCGAAGAAGCTGGATCACTCATTCTGGTAAAAGTCAGCCAAGAAGAATGTGTACAAGTCACTGGACAGCCAAGATGAAGGAAGTATTTTTAATTAAGCTGATGACACCACTATTTCCTCAGGGTGGCTTTATTTAGAAAATGAGAGACCAGCAGAGAAAGGGGTGTTGCATTAGGATCGGTTTGGTATCACGTGGAAAAGTTATGTTTCTTTCACACTTAACCAAGCATTGTTTAACTTCCCTTTTTTCTTCTTTTTTCCAGCATTGCCTGTTTGTGTCTTAAGAAAATATAGAAGCTTTGTCAGATGCTCACGAGGAAGTCCAGAATTGTAATAAGATAGCACTGCCCACTATCAGAGGACATCCTGAGCCATCTCTGAGGTTCTTCCTCCGTATCTCGAGGGTGAGTGTCCCGAGCTCCTGATGTCTGTGACCACGTCTGTTCTCCCTGCCGTGTGCCTCACAGCTTCCTGAGCTAATGGTTATTTATCCTCAGCTTTCAACTGCCATCCTTACATCCACGGAGTAGAATGGATGGTTTTAACCTTGAGTAATTACCAGAAAAGAAACCTTTGCAACCAAAGATTGGCATCAAGAGAGGCCAGGACCGTTCATACTGACTGCATAAAAAACAATAGAAGGGCCCCAAAACAATAATTAAATGTATATTGACAAATATGTCAGTTGTTTCCTGTGTATTCTCTCCTTCCACAGAGATTCCAAGAGTTAAAGATGACCAGATAAATGTGTTTTTCAATAAAGACAAAATTTAGATTACTCTGAAGACTACAAAAGTGGTGCCAAAAGCCTAAACCTTATCTTAAACTTGGAAAAATTGAAGTTTTAAGGGATGAAAATGACAAATATAAAGTCGCTTTTTTTTAACATCTTGTTTAAAATGTGTCTATTATTTAAGACTAACATAACAAGGTATTTCCCATAATTTAATGACTAAGTTTTATTTTATACAAGCTGCAAAGGCCTCTTAAGATGCATTCCTCTCCTCTGGGTGCTCATTAGTTGGTAACTTCATTTCCTGCAGCCCCCTTACATCCTATTAATGGTTCATCCTGAACTTGCTCCTCCAAAGCCAACTGTGTACACAGAGTATTTTATCTTCTGTAAAACAGAGGATAAACTCACTCAAACTACAGTGGCTGTGACTACCCCCTCTTCCAAGTGTGTTGATGTTTTGAAAAGAACATACCAATGAAAAATAAAAGAGCATCATGAACAGAAGTAGGCAGCTCCTTCCACAGCCCCAGAAATTTAAACACAGACTTAGCCAGTTTCTTCTGTTCTGTGAATACACACACACACACACACACACCTAATTAATAATTGAACAAATGAGTTTTTTCAGATTAGTAATTTTACATAGATAAGAAATTCTTACACAGTTAGAAAATTTTAATTACATGTATTGAGCATTCAGTAGCTTTCCCCCACCAAATGGAGCAAACCCACTGAAAATCACTGAAAACATAAAACTCCTAGTGGCCACACTGACCAGTAAAACCGGCCGGTTAAGATAAGGTGCTGGTAGGAATTATCATCATTAGCAAGAGCACTTTTCTGCCTTTATTGCCCAGCAGTAAAACTATCCACCCTCCTTGTTTTATCACAAATTTCAATCCCCTCCTCCCTGACCACTCCCACCAGAGTCTTTTATTTCATAAGTACTAATAGTTTTAATAAAAATTTAATAAAAGCATATAACTACAAGCCATTGCAAGTCTTGTTCAATTTTTTTGTATTGAATAAATCTAAGTGTATGCTCAGTCACTTTAGTCATGTCCAGCTCTTTGCAGCCTCATGGACTGTAGCCCACCAGGCTCCTCTGTCCATGGGATTCTCCAGGCAAGAATACTGGAGTGGGTCACCGTGCCCTCCTCCAGGGGATCTTCCTGACCCAGGGATCAAACCTGGGTCTTCCACATTGCAAGCAGATTCTTTACCCACTGAGCCACCTGGGAAGTCCACCAAGTAAATAAAAGCAGGATATTGAATGAAGATTTACAGATATTTATATATATGTGTGGGTCACAATAAACTGTGGAAAATTCTGAAAGAGATGGGAATACCAGACCACCTGACCTGCCTCTTGAGAAACCTATATGCAGGTCAGGAAGCAACAGTTAGAACTGGATATGGAATGACAGACTGGTCCAAATAGGAAAAGGAGTACATCAAGGCTGTATATTGTCACCCTGCTTATTTAACTTCTATGCAGAGTACATCATGAGAAATGCTGGGCTGGAAGAAGAACAAGCTGGAATCAAGACTGCCGGGAGAAATATCAATAACCTCAGATATGCAGATGACACCACCCTTATGGCAGAAAATGAAGAGGAACTAAAGAGCCTCTTGATGAAAGTGAAAGAGGAGAGTGAAAAAGTTGGCTTGAAGCTCAACATTCAGAAAACGAAGATCATGGCATCTGGTCCCATCACTTCATGGCAAATAGATGGGGAAAGAGAGGAAACAGTGTCAGACTTTATTTTGGGGGGGCTCCAAAATCACTGCAGATGGTGATTGCAGCTATGAAATTAAAAGATGCTTACTCCTTGGAAGGAAAGTTATGACCAACTTAGATAGCATATTAAAAAGCAGAGACATTACTTTGCCAACAAAGGTCCATCTAGTCAAGGCTGTGGTTTTTCCAGTAGTCATGTATGGATGTGAGAGTTGGACTGTGAAGAAAGCTGAGCATCGAAGAATTGATGCTTTTGAACTGTGGTGTTGGAGAAGACTCTTGAGAGTCCCTTGGACTGCAAGGAGATGCAACCAGTCCATTCTAAAGGAGATCAGTCCTGGATGTTCTTTGGAAAGAATGATGCTAAAGCTGAAAGTCCAATACTTTGGCCACCTCATGTGAAGAGTTGACTCATTGGGAAAGACTCTGATGTTGGGAGGGATTGGGGGCAGGAGGAGAAAGGGACAACAGAGGATGAGATGGCTAGATGACATCACCGACTTAATGGACATGAGTTTGAGTAAACTTCAGGAGTTGGTGATGGACAAGGAGGCCTGGCATGCTGCGATACACAACTGAGCAACTGAAATGAACTGAACTGATACGTATACTTCCAGTTGACACTTGGGTTCCATAGTCTCAAAGCATTTGTCATGTGCTATATATATGAATGAGTGAGAAATTTTAGGAAGGAAAAAGAAAGGAAAGAAAGAAGAAATTCACTCCCCACCCAAACAAGTAAGAGAGAGAGGTTAACCACTACAGGGAATGCCAGATAACAGATTTCAATAAAGTAAACAACCAGTGTATTTCAGAGAAGGTCCTGATATGATTTAGTTCATTTTTACTCATCAGGAAATAGTTTGAACGTGTCAATTTGAAATGAAATTATTTAGAATGTCCATGACAACTTTTCTAGATTCAGGCTGCCTTATATTTTTATAGTTATTATTTCATTTAGTATGGAAGAAAGAAGAGAAATGTGTGTGTATGTGTATGATTATAAAACTATATATAATAATATATATATAAACTATATGTATAATGTAAAACTATTTATAATTTTACATTTTTATACACACGCAGAGAGAGACAGAGAGGCAAAGAGGACAGATAGAGCTGGGCTGTAGGGTTATTTCTTCTCTTGATTTAAAGATAATATTATCAGTATCTTTATTTCAAGAAAGACCATTCTCTCATGTTACAACACCCATTAAATATTGTGTAATTATTTGAGACGTCGGATGATTATTGATCTCCTTCCAAACATCCTAACCTCAAGAGCAAACCCAGCTGCAGAGGCAATGATCCAATTTCAGAGTCTCCTATACAGCTGAATCTTCTCTAGTTATTTCTAGACTGAATCACCGCCGTTGACCCCAGGCAAAACGGTAAGTTTTCAATTTTGAGTGTCCATTGATGTTTTCAAAGGCAGGTTAGCAGAGAGAAAAATAGGCTTAATGATCATGTACAAAGTTTGAGATATTTTCTCAAATATAGTTCTATTTCAGGAATTAGAAGTTCCTACTAATTTCCAATGAATCATAGCACCTGATAATGTAACATTTTGTAAAGCAGAAATCACAGTAATTGGTTATTTGGCATATCTAAGATAATCCCCAGCCCCAGCAAATTGACATCTACAGCTAGCACAGTAGCAGACTGGGGTTATTCTAGTGACTGTTTTGTTTACCCAGATATGTCCCAAGAAATGAAAGAGAAAGAAGAAAAAGCAACTAGAATGAAGTAACTCTCAAGGGACTGATTGCACAAAAAAAGTTTGTCAAAATTTCTGAGTAAAACAGTTACTACACTATTCTAAGCTTTATAAATCTGCCTAATGTACTGAATAATTCCACTTAAAAAAAAAACACTATCAAAGAAGCAATAAAAGAACAGATATTTTTTAAATGAAAAAATTTATATATTCCAACATCACTGGAGATCATGTCATATGGCTTCAAGCCAGTGACCATTTTGGATGAAAATATTCAGACAATTCTGTATCCACAGTCATTCTGAGGAGATGATATTTGCAAACAAAATTTTACATGCAAGTTCTGTAGTACCTTTAACAAAGTCATGTAGGGAACTTGTAAAAAAGCAGATACCTGGGCCTTTTCCCCAAATTTAGTCAAGTTTATCTCTATGCACACTCAAAACCCCCCTGGTGATTGGTAGTGTGAGAACCTAAGGAGTTTCTGGAGTAAGTCATAACAGTTCTAAGTTCATATACTTTCCTTTGGAGACTAAAGTGTGTGTGTGTGTGTGTGTGTGTGTGTGTGTGTGTGTGTACTTATTCTCTAAAAATGTTATGTGTGCATATGCCGAAAGTGAATAATTTTAATCTTAATCTTTGTGGATTTTTAAATAACATAGTTTTACTGTGCTTAGTTCCTCAGTGATGTCAAAGGCTTTGAAACCCCATGAACTGTTGCCCACCTGGCTCCTCTGTCCATGGAATTCTCCAGACAAGAATACTAGAGTGGTTGCTATGCCCTCCTCCAGGGGATCTTCCCAACCCAGGGATTGAAGCCAGGTCTCTTACATTGCAGGCAGATTCTTTACTGTCTGAGCTACCAGGGAAACCCACACATTATGAAAAGTTAACTTAAATAATACAATGTCATGATTCAGAGAAGGAAATGGCAATCCACTCCAGTATTCTCGCCTAGAGAATTCCGTGGACAAAGGAGCCTGGTGAGTTGCCGTCCATGGAGTCGCACAAAGTCAGACATGACTGAAGCGACTTAGCATGCCTTCATGCATTGGAGAAGGAAATGGCAACCCACTCCAATATTCTTGCCTGGAGAATCCCAGGGATGGAGGAGCCTGGATGGGCTGCCGTCTATGGGGTAGCACAGAGTCGGACACGACTGCAGCGACTTAACAGCAGCAGCAGCATGTCATGACTGGGGCTTCCCTGGTGGCTCAGAGGTAAGGAATCTGCCTTCAGTGCAGGAGTTGCTGAAAATGCACATTTGAACTCTGGGTCAGGAAGATCCCCTGGAGAAGGAAATGGCTACCCACTCTAATATTCTTGCCTGTAAAATCCCATGGACAGAGGAGCCTGAAGGGCTACAGTCCACAGGTTCCCAAAGAGTCAGACAGGACTAAAGCAACTTAGCACATACACACTTATGTCATGATTACTGTGCACACACACAAAGATAGATAGATATAGAGATTTGATATAAATATAGATAATGATAATTTTCAGATTACAAGCTTTCTGGAGGGGCATGTCACTTCTGTCTTACCACCTGTTCCCAACAACTAGCAAAATGCCTGGCACTTGGCCGGGAATCGTTGAGCATCTTGAAGTGAATAATAATGTACAGAGAATGCTGTTATATATTCCAGCTGGTCCCACAGGGAGATTGCATTGCCCTGGAGCCAGCACAGAGCAACACCCAGGAAGCCCACCCTCCCACACCCTCCTTCATGGACTCCCTGGGTGACTGGCCATGTGCTCTAGCTCCTTGATGGCCAGAGCACCATGGACTGTCCCAGGGGTCATCCAGCCAGGGTCACCATTTCACTGAGGGTTCCTTCTAGGTGTCTGATAAGAGCCTGATAAGAGCACAATGGACATCAGGTCTTCATTTGTTTTTGAACCAGATCAGATTGCCATGGGGTCAGTCCCCTGGACTTGGGCCTGACCCTCCAGGACAGTGACCACTCGGCCAGTTCCTCTCTGCAGGGAGCCAGGTTCCAGACTGTGCCTGTATGACTCAGAGCAGAGGAGACTCAGCCATGGATAACTAAGCATCCTCCCCAAGATCTACAGTTAAAGACACAGAACGTACACTGTGATCCTGGCTAGAACATGTTTCCAGTGCAACAGTACACTTGTTTATTTTTCAAAAATCAGCAGTACTTCTCACCATAACCAGCAGCTAGTGGGCCCTCTCAGTGTACGATTGTGTGGTATCACCCCTCCACTCCAGGTCCCCTGAGCGTCACAGACAGAACCAGTGCCTTCAGAGTCTCCCTGGTGGAATTCACGGCCCAAACACCACGGCCCAAACATCCATGTCCAACTCTTTGCAACCCCATGGACTGTAGCCTGACAGGTTCCTCTGTCCGTGGGATTCTCCAGGCAAGAATATTGGAGTGGGTCGTCATTCCCTTCTCCAGTGGATCTTCCCAATCCAGGGATTGAGCTCAGGTCTCCTGCATTGCAGAGAGATTCTTTACTATCTGAAACAACAGGGAATATATATATATATATTCATAAAGTTTTCTTCAGCAGTCATCTGTTGATGGACACTAAGGTTAAGTTTCCATGCCTTGGCTATTGTAAATAATGTTACAATAAACATGAGGATGCAGATACCTTTTCAAGTAATGTTTTAATTTTCTTTGTGTAAATACCAAGCAGTAAAATTGATGGGTTGTGTGGTAGTTCTATTTTTAATTTTTTGAGAAACCTCCATGCTCCTTCCATGGTGGCTGCATCAATTTTCATCTCCACTGTTTATGAGGGTTCCCTTTTCTCCACATCCTTGCCAACATGTCTTATTCATTGTCTTTTTGCTAATAACTGTTCTGACAGGTATGAGTTGATAACCTCTAGGTTTTGATTCTCAGCCACTCTTTTTTTTTTTTTTTTGTCAGAAGCAGACCCAGAAGTGACCTAATCTACAATTATGTTTCCTTCTTTCTCCATTCAAATACTCAAATACATCTTTTTAAGCATATGGTCTAGTCGGTCCCTTAATTTTCATATGAAAACATCAATTTTGTCTGACATTTTGATTCATATAAAAACAAAGAGTTCTTATTTACAAAAGAGAATTTGGGCTTACTGATTATTGCCAGATCAAATCATTGTAATTCTGTTGGTTGATATTAAAAACACTGGGAATTCCAGAAGGATATGGAGTCATTTTAATCCTCTAGAGATTATAAATCATACTCTGGTCGGAGTGTATCAGAAAGCTATACACTAGAGCAATATCATTTAAACCTGCCCTTTCTTTACTAAATTACCCTTGATATTATTTGTTGCCTATATTGATGCATGAAAAATAGCATGCAGTTCACTGACAGGTAAATGGAAAATAAAATGTGGTATATTAATATACCAAAATACCATTTGCACAGCAGTACAAATAAGTACACTACAAAACACTCAGCAGCATGGATAATTATCAAAAACATGATGTTGAACAGATAAAGCAAGGAGCAGAAGAACACAAATACACCAATTCCATTTAGATTCAGAAACTCTCAAAAGTAAATAATATGTTGTTTATGGATGAGTGTGAAAGAAGAGTATAAATCAAATCAGGAAAGCAATAAGTACAAAATTTTAGCAAGTTTAATAGTATGCTGTCAGAGAAGGGTAAGAAGGTCTCAGAATTATTGGTAATGTCATTTAATGTATAGAGAGATTCTTTATTAGTATCTTCTTGCCTTTCATATTTCATGTCTGTCAGTCAGTCAGTCAGTTCAGTCACTCAGTCGTGTCCGACTCTTTGCAACCCCATGAATTGCAGCACACCAGGCCTCCCTGTCCATCACCAACACCCAGAGTTCACTCAAACTCATGTCCATTGAGTCAGTGACGCCATCCAGCCATCTCATCCTCTGTTGTCCCCTTCTCTTCCTGCCCCCAACCCCTCCCAGCATCAGAGTCTTTTCCAATGAGTCAGCTCTTCACATGAGGTGGCCAAAGTACTGGACTTTCAGTTTTAGCATCATTCCTTCCAAAGAACATCGAGGACTGATCTCCTTTAGAATGGACTGGTTGGACCTTCTTGCAGTCCAACGGACTCTCATGAGTCTTCTCCAACACCACAGTTCAAAAACATCAATTCTTTGGCATTCAGCTTTCTTCACAGTCCACAGCTTTCCCTCACATCCATACATGACTACTGGAAAAACCATAGCCTTGACTAGATGGACCTTTGTTGGCAAAGTAATGTCTCTACTTTTGAATATGCTATCCAGGTTGGTCACAAATTTTCTTCCAAGGAGTAAACGTCTTTTAATTTCATGGCTGCAATCACCATCACCGTGATGTCTGTAGGAACATGTATAAAACTTGTGTATATGTAATGTTTTATAACAAACAAGAGTACCAAGGTGGCCCCCCAAAATCTGCTCCTGTATGGACACATGGGGGTGTGCTGTGTACTCAGTCACTCAGTCGTGTCTGACTCTTGTGACTCCATGGACTGTAGCCCACCAGGTTCCTCTGTCCCTGGGATTTTCCAGGCATGAATACTGGAGTAGATTGCCATTTCCTACTCCAGGAGATCTTCCTAACCCAGGGATCAAACCTGCATCTCTTGCGTCTCCTGCATTGGCAGGCAGGTTCTTTACCACTGAGCCACCCAGGAAGCTATAGGGGTGTGGCGGGGACCCCGCTTTCAGGAGGCCTGTTGGGAATTCTCCTCACAGCTCTTAGAACCAGGAAAAGTTAGTGATTTGACTGAGCAACTGGTTTGTTTTAAACTTTTGAACTCTTGTAATGAAGCTAATTGCTTCTTTGTTCTAATCAAAGGGAAGTTCAGAATCCAATTTACAGTCCATCACGATGAGCTGAGCAGGGTCAGGCTCCGAGCGTGTGATGCTGACCTAACTTCCCTGGGCCGTCTGCCTTCTTCTTCACTGTCTCAGCAACCCCCATGAATCTGACACTCTGGGACCTCCTGTCTTCTGGAAAACAACCTCAGTGGTCTCCTCTTCCCCACTGTTCTTCCCCTCCCTCTCCTCATACCCCTCTTCTTCAAGGTCGAATTGTCTCAGGCTCTTTAGAAGCTCTGGGATAGTTGTCAGATAGGCTGGGGGAGGGGCACCAGCAGATTCTGCTGTTCAAGGTAGGTGTGGCCTTGGCTGAGCTTAACTCAGATGAGATTCAGTTCAGTTCAGCAAATGAGATTAGCAATAGCTTTCAGAGTCTCTGACTCCCACTCACCTGCTTGGTTGCTTGCACGTCCATTTCTGCTGCATTTCTCTAAAGTGCAAGTCTAGTTATGCCATTTCTTTGTTTATAACCTTGCAGAGTCCCCACCCCCACCCCTACCCCCATCCCATCTCCTCCAAGGTGTCAGCCTGGCCTGGACACCTTTCTTCCTCCTGGTCTCGGGGTTGAGGACTGCCAATAAAGCACAGATCCAACCACGTGGATGCTGCCCCACTGCCCTGACCGCCCAGACAGCTCCCAGGTCTCCCCTGGAGGCTCCATCTAGGGCATCCTCACCCCAGAGGAAGATGTGACTCTCAGCCCTGTCCACCCCCAGGCCCGCCAAGTGTCCCTTTTCTAGCCTCGTCACCAGGTAGTGTTAACACTTAGTTTCCATTTCAACTCCCCTGGATGAATCTTACTCTGTTTTTATCTCAAATAGGCAGGCCATTTTAAGCACACACATCCACACTGAAGGAAGAAATGGAGTACAATATCCAGATCGGCAGCATTTTAATTTTCAGTCCATTAGGGTAGATACTGCCAAAATTGCAATAATGCCGTTTAAGCACCCTGAGTTACTAGAAGCCCACTGTCCTCTTATTACACTAATGTCACCATTACTTCCCATCTAATGGGTATCAGCTGGCCTCTCACTCCTCTGAGCGACCTCACAGTCACTGTGGGCATTTGTGATGCGTCGTATTCAGAAGGAGTGATTTTCAATACAGGGTAAGAGGCAAGACTGGCTCTGCTCAAGGAGGACAGAAGGATCGATCATTCTAGAAGAGAAATCTTCCCAGAGTTGGGCCCTGAGATCCATTTGCCCAGCCTGAGCAGAGAGGGTAGGTGACTTGGGACTCCTGAAATGACCTGTGCATTAGATGCCCACAGAAAATTCCTGCCGGGCTGCAGAGGTGGAAGAAATATCAAGAAACTGCTATTGAACAAATAAGGATGCTTGAAGGCACTCACACATGTTAGAAAGATACCATCAGCCACAAAATCTTTCACCATTAAAAACAGAGCAGATACGTTACATAAGATTTGTTTTTTAAGTGATATGATTAGATTTAAATTTTAAGCCATCCTGGATAATTTTGACACAGTGAATTTTCTTATTATCACTATTATTATTATTGTTAGGGAGATGTACAGCCAATACAAATACAAATGCATACCAGGCGCTGTTCAAATTGTTTTAAACATATTCACTCACTTTATCCTTGCAAGAACCCTCTGAGATAGGTACCACATCCTGGATAAATACACTGAGACGCAGAGAGATTAAGCACAGACTGCTGAGACAAGACTCAGAAACAAACTTCTGGGCTTAAGAGTCTGTCCCTTTTCTATGGAAGGTTGGCTCTCAAGAAAGAAGGGAGTAGAAATAGTTGGATTGGCAGCTTCCTCCTATATTTAGTTCCAGGTGGCTAAAGCGAGATTGATGACCTGTCAGTCATCTGGTGAATCTGGTCTGATTTGGTCTGATTTGTGCATATGTGTCTACACAGGCCTTATTTTGTTGGGGAAGGAAAAAAATACCAAATTATTTACACCGAACATTAAAAAATGTAAAATACCAAGTGACTTAAAGCAGCCTTTTAATATTGTTAGAATTGAATTAAAATTTCTGCATGATTTGGAAAAATGATCTTAGCTATGGACAGCCAGCCAGATTCTGTTCCAGGGATAGACAAACCTCCATAAGCATGTATGTAGGAAAACATTTGAACCAGGGTTTAATTTCCATGGAAGCGTAAAGAATGTGGAATGGCTACATCGTGAAGGCCTTGACTTGGTCTTGGTAACACTGAGGAGTTCACAGAGAAGGGCATTCTACAATCTATAAACTGTTATTTCAGTTGTAATTAATAAACCTACTGCTTCCAACTGTGAGTATAGGATAATTTGACAATCTGAGTGGCGCCAATTTTCAGTTTTGTATATCTGTATCAAATCTATAGAATTTGGAAATATTATTTTTCAAGAAGATGAGATTGAAAACATTCCTACATAGACACAATGACATAACAAAAACAATAAACATATAAGATAATTTCAATACTAATCTATTCCTAGATATGAACGCTTTAAAATCAAATATAACTATGGGTACATATAGATCAGTATAAATACAGGTGACTTAAAATACAGGTATGAGTTTTCTTTTAGTTTCTTTTTAGTCTTTTTTCTGCCATTTTAAAAAATTTTTTATTGAAATGTAGTTGATGTACAGTATTATATGTTAAAGGTGTGCGATATAGTGATACACAGTTTTTAAAGGGCATACTCCATTTGCAGTTATTATAAAATACTGTTTAGATTCCCTGTACTACACAATTAATGTGTATGTTGTATGTGTGTTAACTTGTAGCTAATTTTATGTATAATGGTTTGCATGCCTTAATCCCCTGCGCCTATATTGACATGACTTTTCTAGAGGGTATTGGGTATAGTAGAAAAAACAAACGCCGTGCTACAGTCCATGTAAGTGCATAAGAAAAAGTTAATGCCATATTATAACCTGCATCCATTGATGAGCTTGTTGCTGAGGTAGATTTAAAAGACTGTAAGTCACACACTCTTTAAGAACCTAGTGGGATTGCCAAATATGCTAAACTCATTAAGATGCTCAAGAAGTATCAGTAACTTCTACATCAGTAATTTGCCCCAGGGGCTGCCCAGCCGCTTCATGTTTTAACCAGCTTCACAGTGCTTTTAAAAGGTATGAAGCTGTAACAGTAAAACTGAGCCAGACTGCAGTAGTTCCGGCAGGCAAATCCTGGGAAGACAGCAGTGAGCCTCTGAGTGCATCTTCTGCTAACAGCTCACCTCTGCTCTATCGTCTCCAGCTCCTCTGCCGAGGGCAGCTATTTGCAAAATCAGCACAGCCAAGGGTCCATAAACCAGCCTGCCTTTGACAAGCAGTTGACTGAGAAGTGACTAGCTTCATTGGGGTGAAAAATTATGATTTTTAACTGACCAATCTCCAAAAAAATTGACTTGAAAAATCAGAAAGTAGTTTGGTTTTAAAAAAAGAAAAAAAAAAAAAAAACCCACAAAGACCTACCATATAGCACAGGGAACTCTGCTCAGTATTCTATAATAACCTAAATAGGAAAAGAATTTGAAAAACAACAGATATATGTATATGTATAAGTGAATCACTCTGTTGTACACCTGAAACTAACATGACTTTGTAAATCAACTGTAGTCCAATATAAAATTTAAAAAACTTTTTAAATTCCATATATCGTATGTACTGGAGCAAGGATGAGGGAATTTTTTGCTTAAACTTGATTCTCCTCAGACTTTAAAGGATTACAATTGAGTCAAAGGTATTTTCAAATCTCTCAGAGAAATTAACGTGAAAAATGACCTAATATTACACAATAGGTGAGTGTATTTATAGGGCTATTAACATTTATCAATGGAGTTAATAAATGTAGGCATTTATTAAGAGATTTAATGAATAACTGAAAATGTCTTAATTATTAATTTGAACAAATTTTCAAATTCAGTTTTACAAATGTATCACATATTAGAATAAACAACAAAGATTCAATTCTCATGTATGCATTTTCACACAATAAAATTTTATTAAGTAGATAAGACATTCACAAAAGGAAAATCCATAGGAGGAGGAGTAATGTCCATATCATGGGCAATTTTCAACCAAAAGTCATATATTTTTAAGACAGGTTTGGCTCATTAAAGTTTCTCTTTTTTTTTTCATTGAAGTTTCATTCATTGGAATTAAAATGAAAAACAAAAAGCAGTGCATTTAATTCTAAGTAGTGTGATTAATTCAACCAACTACGTACAGAATTAAGGCAATTTTTACTGTTTTGTCCACATAATGCTGAAAACTTTTGACTAAATATACCAATTATTTTGTCATTCTATGCCTCAGTCAGGTCTTCTTAAACTTTCGATCTTCATTTTCTTCAAAGACCATCAATTCTGTTTCTCTTTAATAGGTCAAATTTAATCTCATAGCGGGAAGGTTGTTTAAAGATCCGTATGGAAAAGCACTGTGTGTGACAAGCACTTTGATGAAACAAAGATGAATAAACTCAATCACTTCCCTCCAAGAGAGTGCAATCTAGTTTACAGAAATCAATGGCTCTAACCTATAATAGATTTGATGATTATCCCACTGGGGATCTCACTTTTTTGTTAATCTGTACCTTGAATCCTAAGCAAATATTTTTGGACTTGGTCAAGGTCCAAAGGTATGACTCTAGAAAATTGTCTCTATAGTAGCGAGAAGACTGAAGAGCCTGTAGCCGAACCAGCACTGTCCTTGGTGTGCAGATACAATGGGAACAAGCTTGGTCCTTCCCCATGGGGCTGAGAGTATAATGGGGGAACAGAACCAGCATCAAAACCTTCTCCGCCTCAAACCAAAGAGCTAGAGCCCAGCTTTCTGCTCAGCGTCTCGGGCGCACATTTCACACAGAGGGGTCCGGAGTGGCAGAGGAGACGTAAGTAGAATTCAAAATCGTGTGCCTTCAGCCATTCTCGAAACCTCTCTCCTCTGTGTTCCCACAGCATGAAGTCCACCTGCCAACCTCAAGTGTTCCTGGTTCACTTCAACAGCTCTCTGAAAACTAGCCTCCATCACCAAAGTGGGGGTCTCCATCCAACCCAGGTCCTCTCCCACCAGGCTAAAGTGGAAGCACGTCCTCTGAGACAGTCAACTCTGGACTGAAGATGCTTTAGCACTCAGCTCCTCCCATCAAAGATGATCCGCTGATACAAGGACACTCGGAACAGAAGCAGCTAACAGTAAGCACCTGTGCATCACATGGATTGTCCCCTTTGGTTTTCACAGTAGCCCTGGCAGGGAGCTGTCCCTACCCTCCTCATTTTAAGTTGGAAACCAGAGTTTGGATGGATTAAATCTTGAACCCCTTGATTGAGCCACTACTACCAGCCGAAATACCACTTCCCCCTGGACAGCCTGTCTGCAGACCTCAGGATCTGGGCATTACTCTCAATTAGACACTGCAGTTAAACCCTGGAAAGGTATGGGACACATGGTAGTGTTTCAGAAAGTTCCCCTGATAGCATCCTCTTTCATACAAGGGGTGGCCTGGTATGCTTTGGAACTAATCTGAGCCAGAGTTGGGATATCTGAGCATCCCCACCAGCCCCATCTTGGGTCGTGCCCTGGGGAGGCTACACTCACCCCAGAGAAGGCAGGTGTCTGCCCTGCAGGACAGAGATCCCCCCAAGAGCCTTTCCATAGTCAACTCTCCAGGACTATCCTGTCTGTTGGCACAGGGTGTGAATATCTCCCTGACTGTCCTGCTCACCTCTGCTCTTCCATTTATAAGCCTTTATTCTTCTGCCTCTGTAAAGATTCTCATTCTCTTCCTCAGAACCAACCAGCCACTGTCTTCAGAAAAAAAAAAAAAAAAAATATATATATATATATATATATATATATATATATTTCCATTGATTTCAAATGATGCTTTATACTTTGATAAGCAGCTTAAAAAAAACAAATAAAACCCATAAACCAGACCCCAGGCTCTACAATAGCATCTGGTGTCTAGAGAAGAAAAATCCCAGCAGAAGGAATTTTCTACTTTAGTGATGGGTGATAGCTATGACCTTGAGCTGCATTCTCATCCATGTGGCCACCGGTAAAATAATTTCCATCTCTTTCATTGCATGAGATGTGAATATTTAATCAGGTGAAAGCACTGAACAAGAAGGCACAACACTTGGGTTGTTGTCTTCCTCCTGAAGACTCTAACCACATAATGCTAAAGTCTAAGCATCCCATCCTTCATTCATAAAATGAGAGTTAAATACATCAGCATCCTTACAGAGTGATGGTGTGGGAAATGACAAGTTTATGAGAAAGTTAAGAAAATGTAAGCACGATCACCACGTTGTTATAAATAAAGCTTCTTCCTTCCCTTATTTCTGAGGAAATTGGCTATAGCATCATTTTACTTTAATTAAAACTTTGTTCCCCAGACTCATGGTTGCCAAGAAGGGGCAGGGTTGGGGAAGAGATGCAGAGGGAGGTGGACTTAGCAGATGCGAACTATTATACACAGAATGGATAAACAACAAGGTCTTGTTCTATTGCACAGAGAATGATATTCGATATCCCAGGATAATCCAGGATGGAAAACAATATGCATGTGTATGTATAATTGAAACATTTTGCTGTTACAGCAGATATGGTGGGAATTAACAGAAATGAACACAACAGTGTAAATCAACTATACTTCAGTAAAAGAAAAACATCAAGAAAGAGAAAAAAAAAAACCACGTTTTTAGGTACCCATTGCTCAGGCAGTTGCTAGCAAGTCCACAGTAAATGTTGCTGAACAGAGCTAAGTGTCAGGGTCCTGTGACCTGCAAGACTTTTCAGACCCACACAAGAACACTGAGGCTGCTCCAATCAGTTTCTCCCAAAGCACAGGTTCAATTCAGGTGCAATTGGCGATAAGGGCAAACAGGAGCTTTAATTTTATCATCATCTGAACTCTTTCTACAGGTACATAAATTCACGGCAGTACATTAGGACCCAATAAGAGAAAATTGCACTTCCTGATGTGGAGGGGTGCAGACCTCAGTCACAAGACTGATAGGATGCTGGTGTCCCTCTTCATGAATTCAAAGAAATCACTCTTGTAGCCAAAGTACTTCTCCATATAGAAGCCATACACCGAAGGCATGTCATAATGCAAAGCTCAATACTATTCAGAAAAGGTTGAGGCTTCATAGAAAAATAAGGAATTCGCTCCTTCTACTTCCCAAGTCTGATACCTTAACCACAGCCTCTGTTTTCCATATGTGTCATGTTACAGCTAAATCATGTTGGTGTGGACATAACGGAAGTGTAATTGAATTAACTTCCCAAAAGAAACCTGATCTCAAGCAGAATAATCACTTTTGCAGTACACTATAGAGCTTATCTTTCCAAATAAATGGGGAAAAAATAAAGCTGTACATTTTTTCCATTAATGTTGCTTTGCCCCACTGCACCCCACCCCCCACCAACCCACACACACACCATCATCTCCTGTCACCAAAGCCCAGGAATAGCATTAAAATCAGCTCAAATTCCAGGTACATAACACTATAAATAGCCTATCTTCAAACCCTTGTTTAGAATGCAAATAAAACCTCTATGGATACAATTTTAAATAGAATTGCTTATACATTTTGTATGCATCTTATGGAAAAAGCTTTCCTTTTATGGGGAAAGTTATTTCTGTTGCACACGTTTTGAACACACCTCAGTCTTTTAGAAAACAGATTAAAATCTAGTCTTTCCATTGAAAACATTGATGACCTGATTTGCGCATTCTGCCATCTTCATGTTTGACTCACAAACTGCCATCAGTGTCTTTTCACCATCAGAATCTTCTGTGCTCCAGCCACAGGACAGAATTTCTAATGAATGTGCTGTTTACTTTCCAAATGTGTTGGGACCTGTGTGCTGGAATCCTCTGTTAGTTGGCTTAGATCTTTATTTGAATCAATGAAAGAAAACCAAATAATTGGCATATTAGCGTTTTTCAAAACAGCTGAAATTAAAATCCAGATCTGGATGTTGGTGATTAAACGATGCTGTTTGGACAGCCTGTCTGAATGCCTTCATACTGTTGTTGTTGTTGTTGTTGTTGTTGTTTAAAAAAAAAAACCTCTTTGCTTCATTTGTCACATAAGTTTCAGCATTTTCTGAAGCCCTGTTTTGCCCTCAGTCAGTCAGTTCAGTCGCTCAGTTGTGTCCAACTCTTTGCGATCCCATGGACTGCAGCACGCCAGGCTTCCCTGCCCATTCACCAACTACTCACTGTATTGGACGGTTACTGTGTTTTAGGCACTGTGCGAGACAGTGTGTGTGGTCTGTAAGTCTGGATTATATTCACATTTTAATTAAAGGAAACAGGCTTAGAGAAGTTATGTGTCACACAAGATCTACTCCTTTAAAAACCTATATAAATTTATCCTAGGACTTTATATAGAAACTAAAAAAATCAAAACAGCCTTTGATGCTAGGTTGTGCAAACAGAAACTCTTGTCTTGTTTCTTGATAACAATGCTCAGAGTTGGATGGTGTCTCTGAAGGGCTTACGGGGCTAATGCTGAAGTCCTTCTGTTTTTCTTCATTTCAGTTTCCATTCTGATTGCAATTTAAAAGGAACTGAACACTAGTACAGAAAAAAGTGTATGTCATTAAATACAAGGCCAAAAGACTCAGCAGTAATAAAAGAAATGGACCAGGGTGTGGGGAGCGTCCTGACGTCAGAGCGCTGAGGGCAGTGTCTGCCTTGAAGCACTTTGTTGCGGCATAAAGTGCATCCTTTCCAGCTGTGCCTGTTAACTGTTTTTGAAGTCATTTCAGAACAGGTTTTGCGAATGTTCACGAACTCATTCTTTAGTCAAAGTGGTGGATCTTTATGCCATGGGAAGATCTGTGCCCATGGGCCCTGAGTGGGCCCAGCTTTCACTTGTTTGTGCTGAAACACAAGGTGGGGCAGATACCCTGGAGGGTCAGAGAGCTTGGTGGCCAGTATGCAGAGTGTGTGTCTGTGTGTTTGCTGGGAACATAACAGTACTCAGGCAGCAAACCGCATAACCTCGCTCCAGCCTGTACCTCCTCCCCTGCCCTGTGTGCTTACACACACACACTCACATGCACACATAGATACAGATACATATATATATGGGCACACATAGACACACACACACACATAGACAAATACGCATGTGTAGACATATACACACAAATGCACACATCGATACATATATACTCCTACACAGACACACACATGCATAGATATACACACATGCACTCACATACACATGCATGTACACACAGAGATACACATACCTATGGGCACACACAAACACACAGACACACATATATACACATATACACACGCACACACAGACATGCGAATTGTTTTCTGGGTCTAGGTGGGGGCAGCCTCTCCTTCCATCTCCCCTCGCCACACTCCAGCCAAGGCTCACTCAGGCCCCACGCCAGGTGGGAGGACCACTGGTCATGGTCTGGACGAAGACCCCGGGCCGGCGTGTCAGACCAGCAGCGAGGCAACCCTGGGCAGGCATGAGGAGCCAGGCTCGGGCATCAGATAAAGATACTTGCGAGCCCGGCCCCCAGGTCTCCTTTGGCCCAGACTCCTGGAAACCTGCCCAGATTCTACAGGAATCCATCTGGAGCCACAGAGCCAAGGATGATCAGTTAGGAGGCTGTGACCTGACACAGGGCGGGCTGGCACTCTCCTCCCACAGGAGAGGCCACATCCCTGAGGCCACCTCCTCCAGAGGCACACAGAGCCTCTCCTTTGCAAGAGAGAGGACTGTAGCTTCTGCCCACACTGCTTCCCAGGGCGGCCCCCCACGCCCCCTACCAAGTGCCCAGTGAACCCAGCTTCTCCAGCACAGCCACTGGCCAGCCTCTCCTGTGACACTGTCCCATCCACCAGGGCGGATGGAGGGACGGAGTCTGTGTTTGTGTGTGTGTGTGTGTGTGTGTGTGTGTGCATGCGTGCGCATGCACTGGGACAGCGAAGGGTGGAATGAGAGGGTGCTCCTCCTGCAGCCATCTCAAGAGAACATTCTGGAAACGCCCCTTTGTCCTCTTCCTCATTATTGTCCTCAAAATCGCAGCCAATTCCAAACATTCTTTCCCTTATTTTTCAGGATCCTGTTGGGGCAGGACCTGTCCTCAGGGGGCCTGAGGGGTTTTCCTGATTTTCCATAAGATCTGTGATACCAGGGGCTCCAGGGCAGGTGACCCTTGCTGATGGTTTGGGACCTCAGCACCCTGTGAAAACCTGTTGACAAGACCATTTACATAAATCTATGTACTTCAGATGTCACCGACTCAGTGTAGTTTTCCTATCATTAAATTATTCTGTTCTCAGCTTTTAAGTGTTTTAGGTGCCCCCCACCCCCCTCATCAAGTGTACTCTTCTCTTTGTAAGACCAGGGAGTTGGGACAGTTTGTTCAGCTCCTTCTGGAAGGCTGTTTCAATTTGCAGGTTTTCTCCAAAATCCACTTGGTTTTATCCACTTTATTTAAGGTTAAACTGTGCTGTCCTGATGTAGCCTGAAGATAGAAGTTTGCTGCTCTTCCAGTGCTCAGGCTAAATTC
Source organism: Capricornis sumatraensis (assembly GCF_032405125.1). Lineage (NCBI taxonomy): Eukaryota > Metazoa > Chordata > Mammalia > Artiodactyla > Bovidae > Capricornis > Capricornis sumatraensis. The sequence continues at coordinate 47,615,144 of NC_091083.1, forward strand.
CAAGGTTTCTCATCATCTCATACCACACAATCTACAACCTTATCTCTCCTCCAAGTAACCAGTTTCTTATTTTCAGAGCAGAGTCTTCCCCATTACCTCTGCTGGTACATTCTGCCCCTGAGGCTCTGGACACACCATTCAAGCCTCTGCTGACCTGTAACTGTTGACCCTAAATACAGGTGTACTCACAGTCAGACTTCCCTCTCTAGTTATTTTTTTAAATGCTTTTTAGCTTTTACATAGTAAAGGAAACCATAAAACAAGACAAAAAGTCAACCTTCAGAATGGGAAAAAAATATTTGCAAATGAAGCAGCTAACAAGGGATTAATCTACAAAATATTCAAACAGCTCATGCAGCTCAATATTAAAAAAAAAAAAAAAAGACACAAATAACCTAATCAAAACCTGGCCAGAAACCTCAATAGGCTTTTCATACAGATGGCCAAGAGGCAGGCAGGAAGATGCTCAGTATCACTAATTATTAGAGAAATGCAATGAGATAACACCTCACACCAGTCAGAATGGCCATCATTTAAAAATCTACAAACAATAAACGGTGGAGAGGGCTTGGAGAAAAGGGGACCCTCCTACACTGTTGGTGGAAACGCAAATTGATATAGCCACTGTGGAGAATAATATGGAGTTTCCTTAAAAAAAAAAACCCTTTTTTTTTTACTTGGGGTTCCAATACCAATAAGGCAATATTTCCAGCCCAGAAACAACACAGGAAAATGCTTTGTGTCTATATGACTTATAGCAAACCCATATATCTATGTTGTTTGTATATGTCTTTCACTTAATATTTTTTCTGAACTAAAACTTTTTTCCATAAAGAAAACTCAGCCGCCACATCTACCAGACAACTGTTAATCAAAGAAAGGCTCAACTTGGACCTAAACAACAAAAAGTCAAAGAAAAATGATCAACAAAAGATCTCTTCTCTCAGAAGAGATTTTAGACAAAATCTCTTCTAAGAGATTGAGTTATCAAATGAAAACAGACTTGTGGGGAGGTCATGAGAACCACAGAGCAGTATTTTACTCATTCTGAAGACTTCTTCACCTTAGCAAAACAGTAAAGTTGTTTTGGTAATGGTGTTCAGAGTTGTAAAATTGATTGAAAAAAACCTAAACATACTAGATGACTACTCTGGATATTGTTCTTATGTAGAATATCTAAGCATCTAAAATTGTGACTTGGATTCCAGGAATACTACAGATTCATAGTCATTGAGATCCACCATGTGAGATAATCATACTAAGTATATATTTCATTTTTTAAGCATGCATTTCAAATGTTTCATTCTTAATATACCAAAGTGAAAAGGCAATTGCCTCTTTTTCTGATACCGCATAGAAACAAGCAGAATATACACTTTAAAAGTTATTTGTTTCCTATGCCACTTAGAGAAGAGAGAATTAGCATACTGACTAGCTCTACCCCTCAAATCTGTACTTCACTAGCCAAGTGGCTCCCCAAGGAAGTTATTACATTTCATCAAGTTCTGAGTCTTCTTCTGTTTTAAGAGACATTGATATCTCTACAAAGGCCACACTGGGCTTGGGAATGTCAGTGATATAAAGTGCTTGAAAGCACCCTGATCATTGTATTCCAACATTTCACTTTCATTCCCACAAACCTTAATGCCACACCTAGAACAAGGGAATATATGGACAAGAACTACAGGCTTTTCCTTTCCTTTCATAATATAAGTTAGTATCAGTGGAAATCAGATGGGTTACAGGCAAAAGATAATTCTCAGTATCTGTTAAGACTCTCCATTGTCACCTACTCTCTCCTTCAATTCTATGGCAGCATCTTATTCCCAGTCTATGTTGTTTTTCGTCCAGATTTTCTTTCTCTTTGAAGATCATGGGACGTAGCTGGGGCTGGTCTTAGGCACATTTGCCAAGTATCTAATCAGTGTGGCTGATAGCACTTACTCATCTTGTTGATAAACGGAAGGGAAGAATAGCCAAATTTCCCAGAAACCAAAACGAAAGTGTTCCGCTTTCTTCCTCCTTAAACAAAAGAGCTAGCTAAAGAAACAGTGTCCTTAGGGAGAGAAGTCACATCATGTTTCATGTGCTTCCTACAACATAACGTTATTCTTTTTTTTCTTTAATTTTTACAATATTATGTTGGTTTCTCCCATACAACAGTGCAAATCAGTCATTTGTCATTGTTGTTCAGTCTCTCAGTCGTGTCCAAATCTTTGTGACCCCATGCACTGCAGCACACCAGGCCTCCCTGTCCATCACCAACTTCCAAACCTTGCTCAAACTCATGTCCATTGATTTGGTGATGCCATCCAACCTTCTCATCCTCTGTTGTCCCCTTTTCCTCCTGCCTTTAATCTTTCCCAGCACCAGGGTCTTTATCAGCCATAAATGATGTATGTATGAAAGTGAAAGTGTTAATCGCTCAGTCATGTCCAATTCTTTGTGACCCATGGACTGTAGCCCATCAGGGTCCTCTGTCCATGGGATTCTCCAGACAAGAATGCTAGAGAGGGCAGCCATTTCCTTCTCCAAGGAATCTTCCTGATTCAGGGATTAAACCCAAGTCTCTGGTATTGCAGGTAGATTCTTTACTACCTGAGCCACTGGGGAAGCCTGATATATATATATGTATAATCAGCCATAATTGTACATATAACCCCTCTCTCTTGAGCACCCTTCTCTTCCCCAATCCCACTCCTCTAGGTCATCATAGAGTGTCAGACTAGACTTCCTGTGTTACACAGCCACCTCTTAGCAGGCATCCACTTCACACATGATTTATACAGAATGAAGTAAGTCAGAAAGAGAAGAATAAATATCATATATTAACACATATAAATGGAATCTAAAAGGTTGTATTGATGAATTTATGTGCAGGGAAGGAATGGAGACCCGGATGTAGAGCATGGGCTTGTGGACACAGTGGGGGAGGGACAGAGCGGGACAAATGGAGAAGGTAGTAGCAATAATGCCATTCCTGACTGAAATAGTATTCTTTTCCATGGTTCAGTCTTAAGGATGCCACAATTAAGGGCCTTGTAGATTTTAATTCACACTAAATACTGTGTTTAACTCACCAAATGTAGATCAGGGGACAGAGTTGCTATTTGAGGGAGAAAATGAAATGAACAAAGAATTCAGTTAACTTCACATGTTTTCCAATAACTTCTGATGATTTCAGAAAAAAAGTGTGATTTTTTTTGTTTGTTTGGGATGGAAAAGACTCATGTATTTTCATTTAATTTAAACAGCTGACATTTCTACCACCTCTGACTGCACCATCATAGAAAACAGAGAGGCTACCCTCCTAAGCTTACATCTGGATGACATACATGTATTCCTTGGAAAAGGTGCCATCCTTAGATACTTTTAGTAGAATTCTTGAAACAAATGCATTTTTTTCTGTAAAGTGCAATAGATGCCGAAGACACCACAAAATTGCAGAATGCCATCTTTCAAAATAGTCTAAGGTGATATCCTGCTTTAGGATAAAAAGTGCTGCAGTAAATTATCTGAACATGAGCATGAAATCATTGGTCCTATGACTAAAGCTCATCTGTGTGGGTACATCCTGATTCTGTGTCTTCCTTCCAAAAGGAAGTTGATTTACAAAAACATCATGTCAGCATCCACATGTTACACTATCTGAACATGTTCTTGGAGAATGTCCAAAGATTAGTCATGAGAAAAACATTTTTATCTTATTTATTGAAAGCTTATTGTAAAATTTTTGCTTACCAAAGTCCCCATTGTGGCATTTATATATATATATATATATATATATATATATAATAACACATACAAGGGCTTCCCTGGTGGCCCAGCTGGTAAAGAATCCACCTGCAATGAGGGAGACCTGGATTCAATCCCTGGGCCAGGAAGATCCCCTGGAGAAGGGAATGACAACCCAGTATTCTTGTCTGGAGAATTCCATGGGCAAAAGGAGCCTAGCAGGCTATAGTCCATGTGGTAGCAAGGAGCTGGACATGACTGAGCAAATTTCACTTTCACTTTCATAATAACCTATATATTATATACACATAACATATATAATGCACACAACTAGATCACCATGCTATACACCTGGAACACTGTAAATCAACTATACTTCAACTTGAAAATAGATGTATTAGTAATGACCCCCACGGCCTTCCTGATCAACCTTAAGGCAGTGGGTTGACAAGCAGAATATGAACTGAGCCTGCGGTGTTTACCTTCTATTGTACAGCTTCCTTTCACCTTGTATCACACTTTAATTCAATGAACCTTCTCAAGACAACCAACCCTGCACAGTCTTTGATACTTTCTACAAATTGAGTTGTGGGATAGGAAGTAAATATTTTTAAGCGCTCCTAATGAGCTGTAGTGTATATTTCCCCTAAGGATAGGAAAGCTTGAAGAAGGACTTCAGACCTACTTGTGAAGAAGTTCATAAGCAAGTGCAAAAGACAAGGATGCGGACACACTTCAGCCACGCTCCTACATAGGAGTACGAGTGATATGGTCACGAGTGTAACTTCCCCAAGAAGGCTGGCTATTTCCCCAGCCAATGGAAGTGTCCCTTGAGCCGTGTTCTTTTACTGAGCAGTGGAATCTCTTACCTTGCTGTGTGTTTACAGATGGGTCCACTGATTCTGATGGGGAGCAGTCACCCTTTATGTCCTGAACCTTTGAGGTCACAGACAAATGGGGACAGTAAACAGTGAAGTCCCCTGTGTGCAGGTCCAGGTTTCTGTTGGGTTCATTTGGACTCATTCCTGCACTGAGATAGGGAGGAGCATCCAGGATGGAAAATGATGTCACGTGGCCTCAGCCTGCTTGTCTACCTTCCGCTTAGGAAGCTTGGCTTGGGGGTGGGGCCGTGCTTAATACAAACACAGATGAACCCTTCTCCTGGGTCAGAAGCCTGCCCCAAATGCATTTTCCCCTGGGCTTACTTTAGCTCTGTTGTTTTTCTCACGAGCTTCCTGGAAAACAAGATTCTCTAGACGCAGCCACAAGCATGTGCTTCTTAGCAAGAAGCATCGAGTGAAGCGCTCTGGGCTGGTGGAGTTCAGACGCCCAGCTCTTTCCTTCCTTGGCGATGGAGAAAGACAGAGAGCAGGAGAACAACTGCCTCCTTCCTCAGAACCCAAGTCTAGAACTGGACAAATAAGTGAGCCTCAGGGCCAGAACAGTCTTAAATGGATGTATCAGAAGACATGTAGGGCTGGCAGGTTCCACTTCCAAGGTTATATCTCCACAGAAAATGAGGCTAGAGCACCATTAGAACCTTCTACATAGCTAATCTATTTATATGTGCAGTCAGAAATATGCTACACAAAATCTAATTGTGATCAGCAAATACTGATCCCCAGTCTGACATGCTTGTCACATCAAGATACTGCTGTGTTGCTCTTTGAGCAAAATGCCTCCATGTTGCACTGTGTCATTTCTAATCAGGCCAGTGAGAGCACGAAGGACCCAATGTCAACTTGCTCCCAAAAATGCGTGATTGAATTAGGGACGAGCATAACATAGATGACAAACGGCTCCTCATGTTTTGGGTTTTCTCCCTTCGTGGGGTAGGGCCTATGTCCCTCCCCATTGACTCTGGTTGGAGGTGCATCAGCTTCAACTACAGCTTATGGTGAACGTGAAGCCTCGGTGCTCTTGAAGTGTGGTCAGGGAAGGCTGTGCACCCAGATGTAGTTCTCTCAGGATGCTTGTACATCCAGCTCCGCAGAGTCTGACATCATAGGCGTAACCTGCTGGCACTCCAGGCGGTATCTCGCCCAAGCTCACAGCCAGCAGCACCAAGGCACACCACCCTCCCGCCCAGGCAGCCTTCGGGTGACAGCAGCTCTGGACAAGGTCCAGCTGCAGTGGCATGAGGGGCCCCATGTGGGAACTGCATGCTTGAGCCCATCCCAAGTCCTGGCCTGCAAGGTCACCAGGAAAAGTAGCTACAGGTGGTAGTAACCTGCATACAGCAGCAGTGATGCGCTGCTGCTGCTGCTGCTGCTGCTAAGTCGCTTCAGTCGTGTCCGACTCTGTGCGACCCCATAGACGGCAGCCCACCAGGCTCCCTCGTCCCTGGGATTCTCCAGGCAAGAACACTGCACACCCAGGAGCACAGGAAGGGAGCTCCTTGACCCGAGGTGATTCCAGAGCCCTGGGGAGGGTGCTGGAGTATCCAACTCCTAGATGTCTTTTACAGGATCCTAGGAATAGAGGATGGGGGGATAAAAGTAAAGGCAGTGAATGAAGTGCTGTTACTAGGAAGTGACAGCCTGACCCAGGTTTAATTCCACAGCCACACATCAGGGTCAGAGTGATTTGTCATATGTGGGGTGGGGAGCTCTCCTCTCTATCCCAAGGGTGACAGTTGGGGCAATCCACTTCTGAAGGTGTAATAGTAAACTCAGTCACCTCAGCCTTCTGAGATGGCTTGCCTACAGAGGCTCACGACACTCACACAGATGTGCCAGTTTCACCATGTGATCCGCACTACACCCAAGAGAGGAAGCACAGATTAAAAACCAAATTCATCAGTACTGTAAAATAGTCCCCTTTCCCCCCTCTGTATCTTTGCAGAGCCAGAAGGGGAAACAAAGGGAAGTCTTCTGTTCACTTGTTATACACGAGAAGACTGTCAGGCAGAAGAAGATAGGATGTCACTGTGAAGAAGATATCAGAGGATCCCCGGGGATGCCTAAAGTGTGGACCTAAAGCCATATTCAGAAAGACTGGTGGATTTCACTTCCTCTAGAGTACTGGAGAACATTCACATTCGGAACCCTGTGATGCTCCTCATGTAGAAATTGAATATCATGATAGTGTTTTAAGTGCTCCGTGAGTCTAGTTAACGGAACGAAATCAAGCGGGTGGATTCTGCACAACCACGAAGGGCAAATGGCCCCCATTTCCACGCGGGAGCAGCAGGCAGTTCCGGACATGTCCTGGGGGTAGGAAAATGTCAGGGACGAGACATGACATTAGCCTCCCAGACTGGGGAGTCAACTCAACTTAGACCTGAATTCTGGCTTTGAAAGTTACCAGCTATGTGATTTAGAGACTGACCAAATTTCATTAGTTAAGCTCTTGGTTTCCCTCACATACAAAGGAACCACACCAGACAAGGTGAGAATGTCATTTAGTGCCAACAGAATATGTCTCTACCCAATCCTAGGGAAGCTGTGACTTAATGAACACTCTGGTGTGCACCTTTCAATTGCTTAACACCTGGAGTGGAGACATAATGGTCAGATGGAGGCAGCACAGGAGATGGATGTGGGAGGACGGACGGGGTGGCCGGCTATGGAAGGAGAAGTCAGGGCCACAAACCAGAAAGGAAACATCTGCTCTATGCAGGACATGCGAACACATGTCCTTTAGCCGCCCGCACAGTATTTTCTGGAGGTTCCATGTGAATTATGAAAGATAGTGGCAGAGGTAGGTATCTTTGGGAGAGTTATTTTGATACATGCTCTAATCCAAGAAGGATGATGAATGGTCACTGAAAGGGAACCCAGCATGGTGGATTATGAGTGTTTATGAAATCAACGCCATCTACAAGGAACACGCTGACCGCCGGGAAGCACTCAGTGTGAGTTGGGGGAGGAGAGAGCTTAGTCATGGGTCCAAACCACAGGTAAGCACATCAAAGCCATAGAACAGGGGTCCTGGAGAATCCATCTTTGGGTTTTGTATCAACCTTGTGCCCATTCTGGAAATGAAGAGCTCAGAAACATTTAGGGCTTAACTAAAAATGGAAAGAAATGTTAGCTCTTATACCTGTAAGTTTCAGATTTAGGGAAAAGTTTGTTTTTTTTTTAAATTAATGTCTAAAACATATTTATCATAAAGGACAGCAATATATGTGAGGAATATGAAGTACTATATCCCATGGAGTAGAGTCTCAGCCTGACAGAATTTGGGGGAGGGGTGCCTTCTCATGTCCCAACCTGAGTCCCGATGGATTCTGTTTGGCCCTCCTGAAGTACCATACTATCTTGGAGGGGAATTATGGCAGGAATGAGCAGTGTTACTATGGTGATATGGGACGTGCGTCAATAAAGCGAACACAAAGCCCTGATGGAGAGGAAGATGGTATTTGGATCCCCTGATAGCCATCTGCACAATGGCCCAGTGAACAGCACCTGAGGACTGCAGTGTTTACCAGCACAATCTCCACGGCCTCGCAGGTGCTCAGGGGCCCTTTGGGATCTGCAGTTTTCACTCATTCAAAAACGCCCAGATCGTGTCTGCTGATGGGTCAGTGTGATCGATTTTTGTCTTTCCTCTCCAGGTGGAAAAACTGATGAGGTTATACTGTACTCTGTTAATTCTCACAAGCATTATTAATAAGTCAGCACTGCTTTTGAAAGTATATACTACATATCTACTAAGAAGGTCCAAACTGATCGCTTCGTGACTCAAATTTCAAAACCGCTTATTTCTACATTAAGGAGTAAAACTCCTTACTGTATTACACATGTAATATGCATCATGGTAACTATGGTTAACAATACTGCAATGTGTATTTGACAGTTGCTTAGAAAGTAGAGTTTAAGAGCTCTCATCGCATGAAAAAAAAATTTTGTAGCTATGGATGGTGATAGATATTAACTAGACTTAATTGCAGCCATCATTTCACAGTATATACAGGTATTGAATTATAATGTTGTACACATGTAACTAATATATAATAGAGTATATATGATCATTATATCTCAATTTTTTTAAATTTTAAGCAGGAATAAAAGAAAAACTCCAATTCTCAGAAAAATGTTTAAAGGCCCTGCCTCTTGTAGAATCAAAGAATATGAGGGAAATTTCTCTTTTGTTAATAAGGAGGTTTTCTGTCCTGTAAGTTGTACATTTTACCCAAGACAGGCCTCACCAGCCACTTGACCTGCCACCATCTTGGCTGCTCCAAGCAGGAGAAGTGGTTTAATTAGAAGGTGGGTTGGGGGCCCGGGGGAGCATGATCTTTGGAGGTAGACTGTCCTGGTAGCCACAGTCGACACAACTGGGTAAAGGGTCAGCAGAGAGGGGACTAGTGGAGGACCCTCCAGAGAAAAGAGGTTGGGGAGCCAGGTGGCTTCAGACTAGACTAGCCTAAGGCCCTTCTCCTGACTCCAGGTAAAGACAGCAGGTGTGGGCAGAGGACACAGGTTGGAGATTAAAGTCCTCAAAACATCCTCAGGCCTCCTGATGTTATCAGAACTGTAGCCCTGGAGGCATTTCCGAGGGGGCAGGGGATTGATCTTCTAAGGGAAAGGTTGCTGAGTGGGTTAGGGAAACACTCCTAAATGCCCAAAGTCCACCCCTCTCTCTTCTACCTGGGGTGCCTCCAAACAGATGACCCTGCAATATTTTGACTAAACTGATGGCATGGACGACAGCTGGGTGCTGAATGGCATAGCCCTACAGCGCACCTAGACTGTGAAACCTGGCTCTCCCTGAAACGCAACTTCCCAACTCACAGCCGCCTCTTCACCTTCCCACCCCCCACTCCAGCCCCTGTAGGTCCACTGGCTGTCTGGAGGCTGAGCCTGAACACAAGCCCTGTAGAAAGATTAGTTTTATTTTTTAACAGTAAGAATAACAGCAACTCTCTTGCAGAGCCATTCTTCACCCAGTTTAGCATTCTGAGGTTACTCAGATTGGACTGTTCCTTGATGGCTGTCCGACTTTAGGATTTTCTTACAAAGAGTTTCCGATAAAGAGAGCACCTGCTTGAGGGGCTTCCCTTAGCTGCTCTTCCACAGTGGAAATTGACCAGCCCTTCAGGGTGACCATTAAACAGCAGGGACCCCTCCTTCAGAGCACCAAGTTTGGAACCGCTTCTGGAGTCTAACCAGCTCCAGGCCTGACAGTCAAGGATGTCAGCGGATGAGAGTTTAGATGATTGACTCAACTGACCGCATGCCAGGAAATGCCATATTTTATTTATTTTTATTATTAAAAATTTCTGTTATTGGAGCATGGTTGTTTTACAATGTGATGTTAGTTTCTGCTGTACAGCAAACTGAGTCAGCTACACACATAAATACACCCCTGTTTGTCACCACAGAGCATTGGCCAGAGTTCCCTGTGCTATGTAGGAAGTTCTCATTAGTTATGCCATATTCTAGAACTTAATCTCAAGGCCACTCCTAGACTTGTGAGGATGGCAGCATGTGTTCCAACAGAAATGCCATAGAGAGACACTTGGTGACGAGCACTGAGGAACCCCTCTTGAAATGAGATCATTTCCGTGCATTCCTTGACATATTTGTATTTACACTGAAGCATCAAAAACACATTATATTCGTAGGAATTTAATTTTACTCTTTGAGCAAAGTAAGTTATGTAACTAGCTAAAAGGAATGCGAAAGCAATTTGCAAACATGAAATTGCTTTAAGGAATAAATGTACGATGATGCTATTAAGATTATCATCAAAATTCAATTAAATGTTCACTAGTTTTTAGTTATGAGAAGGAGCACATATACAGAAGGGAAATGCTAGCCAACTGGTAAATAATAATTAGTGGAAGCAACATTTCCTGATTCCACCCTGAAAGTTAGTGAAGCATTTCAAATAAGTTTTATAAAAGCAAATTTAAAACCTACCTGGAGTCTCATTCAGCATGCCTTGGGAATTTGAACACCTTTTCACAGATGAAAGTGTAAGCATTTTTCTGTTGTGTGCAAAAAGTTTTCCTTATTTTTTTTTTACTTCCTGTTGAAATGGCTACTTTCACCCATATATGGCTTCAAACACACAAACCATTTCAGAGCGCCTGTCGAAATTTTTCACTCTTGTCCTAGAGCTAATTTTGGACTTTCAGTCCTAACAATCTCTTCTTGGAACTTTGTCAGTGAAAACAGCATAGTAAGGCACATGTAAATACCATGTTGCGTTCTTGAACACAAACCAACGTGTTTTTGTATTTGGTTTATTTGTTTCTGGAACGTCTGTTTATAAGTTGCCCATGACAATTGGGAAACACGTTTTCAGCCCTGTGTACAGGAGGACTTTGGAAGTGCTTGCAGATTTCAAAGCAAGGCAATATCTTTTTGGTGACGTCAACTTCCACTCCCTTGTACCGGGAACTCACCGTCCTCGGAACTGAAAGTTAGGAGTGGATGCCAAAGGTCTTTCACCTGTGAGTGTTTTTCCTGAAGCCCAGTTAACCAGGCAAGCAGAGCTGCCAGATCTGGGAGCGAGATAAGACTATTCGGTTTGTACAAGCCTCAGTGTCAAGGCTAATTCCTCACTTGTCCCCAAAGCATGGCCCGTTCCACGTAGAGTCTCCATACCTCCTGGCTGGCCCCTGTCCTCCTCAACTGCCTGGGTCCAGCACTCAGAATTAAGCTGAAGATAGACACAAAATACTGTGACCCTAGTGAGCACAGCACATGCTGTCAAGTGCATGTTACATACCTGCAGCCGGAGCTCGTTGTGCCAGCCCCTGCATGACTACACAGTCACACACTGAAGTTTTCAGGGACACACGTATCTACAGGCTGTTTCAGTGAGACTAGAGAGCCTTGGTCCTGGCGGCCCAAGAAGCATGTCATTCAGAAAACAGAAGAGCAGATGAGGGATTTCATGCGCACACACATAACACACACGCACATATACACACAGGTGCACACGCATGCACACACTGTAGACTGGTCCTCACAGCCCATCTCGTTCCCCTAATTCACATCACTGGGTAAATCTGACTTCCTCAACTTCACGTATGAAAATAAAAATGTTCTAAGATGTCTCTTTTGCTTTGAAGTGTTTAAAAACAATTCTTCATGGAAGATCATGTTCTCAGGCTCTCACATTTCTTTTTTTCCTTTTGGAGGTGACATGTCACCACGTAAACTTGGACAAAGATGTGGATGAACCCTTGGCCATGACAGAGCCTGCCGTTTGGGAGCAAGGCCGTGCCAAAATAGACGGCAAAGGAAAATGAAACCCTGAGTGAACAATACAGGCCCCAAAATAGCAGCAGGGTTGACAACCATAGCAGCAGGGACCGCTGCTCATTGCCTGCCAACAGCTCTGATCCTGGCCTCTTGCCCTGGGAGAGGGGGAGGGGGCCAGGGGACGTGGGGCCCACCAGCAAGCCAGCTGACAGCACTCTGTTCTGAACCTCAAATGTGAAACACTGTTAACAGACCTGGGGTAGAACCATCCTTGTGAGAAGCTTTCCAAGGAGAATGAATAAGCTAACTTCCCCAGGGTTGCAGGGAGCTAGAAGGAGACAGCCTCTATCCAGAGGACCAGGAGATGCCCTGAGACAGGTCAGAGCGTCCCCAGGACATAAGGGAGGGAACTGAGACCAAGGCAAGACTGGCACACAGTCCCACAGCTGGAAGCTCTGTCTAGAAACCACGCATCTATGGTGGGCTGGGAGCCAGGGAAAAAGACATCCCTGACCCTCATCTGTAACTGAAGATGCTGTGCAAATGAAACCATAGTTGTCAAAGAAACGTTCTAGCATCTCATGGGGGCACAGGGCGCAGCAAACGCACAGAAGAGCCGTCGTACCACGGATGGGGGACGATGTGGTCAGGAGGAGGCAGGATGCTTCCAGGAGGGAAGAGAAGCCTGAGTAAAGCCAGGGCTTTAGGGGAGAAGGTTCATGGCAGAAATAAGCCAAGGGAGAGGAGGCCGGCTTGCAGGTCTTTACCACATCCTGAGCTGGGAAGTAGAGTGGTGAGAAGCCAGTAAGGAAACCCACAGGGACTGGGGACTGGGAAGCTTGCAGCTAGATCCCCAGGTAAGGGAAAGCCTAGAGGAATGATTCTGAGACCGACAAATGGGGAGCGAGAGACCAGGTGAATTCTGTCCCTCCCAGGTAGGAGGATCCACATCCCCATGACACTGCCCACAGGGGACAGGCTAGAGACCATCGATGACCCAACTGTTGCTTTAACATGAGCGGAAGCAGGAAATTACAGCCCCAGTTCTTGCACAACCCACAAGCTCTTGATAAGCAGAAGCAACTGAGGAGCAGACTTTGTATTTCCTAGTTCTGCCCAGGACCCAGAGATCCAAATTACTTCTAAACTCAAGGGGTGGACCACATCACTCCTGAATAGATGAAATCCCTGAATGAGCCCACTTGAGGCTTTCCACACAGTGTCTGATCAGAACCAGAACCAGGACCCGTGGCCCATAAACATTCTGTGGGCCCAACTCCTGAGGGTGACACACTTTCCCATAGTTCACCCTCTCCCCAGGAATACCAGGCTTCCAAGGAAAAAGTATTAAGACATTTTCAGCAGCATCTTAAACAGTGTGCATGTGGCCAAGTCCCACATGGAGCACAGAGGGAATAAGGAGTGTGCACAGACCAGAGATAAGTGGGGTCCATGCAGGAGGCACCAGGCTGGTGATTACAGCCGAGTCCGACCCAGCCATGTGCAAGCTTTGCTCACACACAAGCCACCCTGGGTTATCAGTGACAGGAAAGCAGGGTCTTGCCCATTTTACTCATTTTTTACAACAAAGAACAAATATTGACTTAGCACTTATAGAATACCTCCCACCAGATTAGAGGTCAGTGTAGAATTCTAGTGAATGAAAATAAGATGTTAATTATTACAGCTTCATGGTGTCTTTAGAAGGAAACTCAGGATGCATTTTTAGCCTACAATCGAGAGAGCCATGTCATCAGGAATGAATTCTCTTGGAGGGGTTTGAAAGAGAAATGGTGAAGTCCAGATTATTCCCTCACAGGCAACGGGATTCTTAACTGGGGCACAGCCGTGACTGGGTGTTGGTCTGAGGCTCCCTCTGATAAGATGCTAGGTCACCCTCACTCAAGGGGGTGGACACCTATGGCTTGGCCAGGTGATTTCCTGCAGATAAACCCAGCAGGTCCTTGACGTGGGTCTCCGTGTTGAGAATCTGAGCCAAATCACGTCAGCGTCCAAGACAGCCCGGGGCAGGATTTCAGAAGCATGAGGACTAGGGGCCTCTGTTCCCCTCCCATCCTCACCTTTGCCCTCAGAGCTCCAGACAATGTCGTCTACCTGATCTGACTCGGGGCCAGGTTAGGACTCCTCCAGCTGCCGAGTTACAGCAATTTTCACAAGTGGTAGCACCAAGGCAGGAGCCATCCTGCCCTGGAGGTAGCATGGTGATGAATTACAGACAAATCACCTTAATGAGCCCCAGGGGTGGGGGTGGGGAATCTCAGGGCGGGGGGCGGGGGGCAGGTTATAACCTCAGCAAGCATCAGACACCCATATGTGAAGACAGCCAGCTCAATTTCCTGATTCCAGGAAAAGAGCCATTTTTGCTGGAAGGAGGCTCTGAGACTGTACACTTCAACACTGCTGTTTTGTAGAAGTGGAAAAGCAAATCCAAGCTCAAATGGTCACTTGGTAGCCAAGCCAGGCAAAAGCTTGGTTCCCTGATGTCCAGTCCCTCTGCCACGCAGCTGGAGCGCAACTCTCAGTCTTCGGAAGCCACTGTGCATTCATGTTAGGGCTTTGGTGACAGGAGTGAATTATGATTTCCCTGGGCAAAACTGCAGCTCCACTTAGGCTGCTGGGCAAACACTGTCCCTTCTGTTAGGGAAGGTTCGGATAAAGATAAATAATAAACAAGGCAACAGCTGCTGCCAAAACCACTCGCTGGAACTTTCTTTCTTGGTAATAGAGCAATGAGTGTGTTTTCCCTAAGAACTTGTTTCTGGCAACGTGTACAAACAAAGCCACACACACGGTGACAAACTGTGCTGCTTACAGTTTTGCTAATGACACTCTTGTTATTGAAACAGGAAGTGACTCAGCCACGACCAATCATATATTTTATTCCATTGTGCTGGCTCACTTGAAAAAGAAAAAAAAAAACCTATCGCAAGGCAACAGTGTTTGTTTTCCAAATAATACACTTTCTTTGAGGAAAAAATGTATCAGAGACCACTTTGAGATTTTAATGAATGTTTTCTAGGAAATTAGGGGAGAGTTCCTCAATAGATATATCATCATCAAATTATTGCAAAATAAGCTTCACAAGTATCATACAGAATCAAGTGAGTATTTTTTAATGAAAGGAAATGTATGCTTAATATTTTTAAGGATATGGAATCTGGTATTTGCTATTCAGTTGTAAAACCTTTTACACCTCTGAATAGTAAATGACTGCTACTAACTGCAAACTTAAAAATGGTTATGGACACCCTTGGAGACATTGGAAGGTACTGCATTTTTAGCTTTTACTAACTTCACTATGACCAGGGTTGAACTGAATTTTGCCTTTGTCCAATACAGCTTTGCATCTACACAGGGCAAATGAATAATATAAAAAATATGTTTCAAAGTATAAGACATTGAAACAAATTGCCACATAAATGACTAAATCTGATTGCCTATTAAATACTGAGTGTGTGTGTGTGATAGTTCATGGAGGTGTTCAAGAACCATTCCTTTTCTACTAAAATGTGCTTCAAATGAGGAATGAAGGATTCAACAAATTTTGATCTTTAGTTGCTCACGAAGTCCCCCACCCAGCCCTTAAGTGATTCAAATAGAAAAGCTTCACTGACAATGGAGTTAGATGCCTGACATTTCTTGTCAATCACTGACTTTTATAGTAAACCACACTTCCACCTGTGCACTATGTATTTTCTATAAACTCCTTCCACTTTGAGGTTTCCCTGGTGGTTCAGACAGTAGAGTATCTGCTGCAGTGCAAGAGACCCACTTTCCATCCCTGGGTCCAGAAGATCCTCTGAAGAAGGAAATGACAACCCACTCCAGGATTCTTGCCTGGAGAATCTCATGGACAGAGGAGCCTGGTGGGTTACAGTCAATGAGGTCACAAAGAGTCGGACTCACACTTTCACTTTCTCCCACCTTGGGATTGTGAGGGGAGACTAGATGGCTCAGTGGGAGACCTTCAGTCCCACTGTGGGCCTCCTACTGCTCAGGAGACAGAGGGTTGGCTGGAGACCCAGCCTGGGTCACAAGCAGACCCAGAACCAGGGCACACAGGCCCTGCTCGTCCATTCTCTCAAGCCTTGCCCTCTCCCGCATTCTCTCAAGCCTTGCCCTCTCCCCTCATGGGAGAATCAGGACTGCCCTGGTTCAGTTCTCTATAGCATGCTCAAGCGTTCAAAAGACATAGGCCCTCTCTCTCTCATTTTTTTTTTTTTCTTTTCCCTCCTTAAATCTCAGAATGAAGTTTCCATCTGTAATTGTTGGTTTTATATTTTTAAATAGTGAACCAAAAAACTTAATGTCTCATTATCTCTGAAATGATTCGTGCATTCGCTACACACAACTCTGCTGATAATGGCCCAAGACTGTCATTTCGTCTGCTCAAAGAAAGTTCTTTTTTTAATTTTTCTTGACTGGTCTGTGGATTGCCAGATATCTGCTGTTTCCACACTCTGCACAGATCTAATTTAAGTAGTATTTAAAAAAAAAAAAAGATACCCCAGACATTATCCTGGATTGGCAGTTTCAGAAACACATGCGGTTTCAAGCCATCATTGCAGATCAGAAGCAAATTATTTCTGTAAATGTGTGAAAAATTGACTTTTCTCAAGAATGGCTCGTGAAGTACACAAGCCAAGACCTATTCAGGAAAACCACAGCTCCTGACATTCCCTCTCCATGATTTTCCTGGAGACGAGAAGTCCTGAATAAATTCAGTTTTTCTAAAATGACAGATTTTGTCAATTTGCTTTTTAGAGTCCTGTGTTTTCTTGGGCTCTGTCATGTAATATTTTACCTTAAAGCATTAAGAAAACATCTCTCTGCTCTGACATCTATAAGGGATCCTGGGCTCAGGAGAGCGACATGATTTCTCACCCCAGAAGTTCAAGGCTTTGCGGTTGTATGCTCACTGCACAAAGAAACAGTCACACCGTAAGGTTTTCTCGCTACCATGACAACATGTGATTTCCAAGTATCAATTTTTCTGCCAGGCAGCTTCAGGATTTAACTCCCAAAGAGATGTTGCCTTTCAAAAAGGTAAACTTTTAAAATAGTGCTATAAATAGCTCATCATCCAGAGGGTTTTCTTTCCATAGCGAGGTGTCTGAGGATAGGTAATTCTAGACAAATATTTGCAACCGACTCAGACCCTAAAATTAATTATTGAAACACTCTGAAACCTGGCATGCTTTTATGAATTAGATTATCACAACAATACTATATTTTGAAAGTAGTCTAAAGATATTCAGGTTGTAATTTGCCTTAAGCCAACTGGAACAAGAACATCCCAAGAGAGAACTCTGCTCAGTACAGCCAGGTGACCATCCTGTGTGTGTGTATCTTTATGCAAGCGTGCCTGTGAATACACTTGCCTGTAAATGTCTGTGTTTTTGTGTGTGTGAATGTGTGTTTCTGAGTGTGTCTGCAAATGTGAGCATCTCTGAATATCCTAGTGTCAAGGTGTGTCTACTCCCAACCAAGACTTTTGGAGGGAAATAAAAGCCAAGCAAACGAAGAAATGAAGGAAGACTGATTGTGCTGGGACCAGAGTCACAGGGCAGGCTGCACAGAGGTGTCTCCGGCTCTGCCCACTGCCCACTGGCCATCAAGGACCAAGAAGACATCCCAACTTGGGGCCACTCTGGAACAGTCCCACGGTCTGAGGCTGGGAGGAGGGCAGGGAAGGAGGATGGAGTGTGGCCTGATGCCTCTGTCACTGAGCAGAGGGGAGACGGTCACCCTCCACCATCTTGTCCTTCTCCCCATGCCCACCACTGTGCTTACCGGGAGGAAGGGCCTCTGTGGTCGCCGGTTGACATGACTCCTGTCTTCTCTCTGCAGAATCCTCCCAGGAGTCAGGCTGAATTTGTCCCTGGGCCCTAGACAAAATCCTACTTATAATTAGCAGAACTTCTACTATGAGCTAAGCATACATGAGCTTGTTTCATTGCCAACCAGTCCTGGAAAGAAAGCATGTTTTTAACTGAAGCATGTTGTTAAAGCCTTTGTTGTAAGAATTCCAGCTGGGCCCTGACACATACATCTCTCACCTCAGACACCCCTTCCCAGAGTCCTTTGCATATACCCAGGACCCTTGGGTGATGCCTCCTGACTGGTGAAGCCTCGGTGTGCAAGGCGGCCACTGGGCTGGGAATGCCACAAGGCCCCCACACTGCCCAGAGCTCCTGTGGGATCCTGGAGTCAGAGAGAAGGAGAGGACCCCTTCCTAAAACAGAAAGAAACCCCTCCAGAAAATCGTGCAAATGATGCACTCATACAAGGGACCCAAGCAAAGATTTTTTACTGGAAGTGAAGCCTGCCTTTACTCCACTCTCAGCAGCTTTGGCATCACAGGAATTAAATCATAGAGAATGACCACTGTGGGGTGTTCCATGTTCTTAATCAGATCAACTGGGAGCAGAAGTGCTAAGCAAAATCATTAGTCAATTGAATTAAAAAGCCAATTTTATGTTTGTTTCCTAACATTAGAATATACTACAGCATTAACCTGTAGATAAATCCCTTGTGCATGCAAAGGTCACTCAGGTTATCAGCCTTCAAAAAGTATTTATTGAGCAGCTGCTAGATTCTAGGCTTTGTGCTAAACACTACAGACAAAGACACCAACCTATACGTAAAGCCCTGAGACAGACTTAAACCACAATCACAGAAAACTAACCAATCTAATCACATGGACAGCCTTGTCTAATTCAGCAAAACTAACCCATGCCATGCAGAGCCACCCAAGATGTACAGGTCAAGGTAGAGAGTTCTGACAAAACGTGGTCCACTGGAGAAAGGAATGGCAAACCACTTCAGTATTCTTGCCTTGAGAATCCCATGAACAGTATGAAAAGGCAAAAAGATAGGACACTGAAAGATGAACTCCCCAGGTCAGTAGGTGCCCAATATGCTACTGGAGATCAGTGGAGAAATACCTCCAGAAAGAATGAAGAGATGGAGCCAAAGCAAAAACAACACCCAGTTGTGGATGTGACTGGTGATAGAAGCAAAGTCCAATGCTGTAAAGAACAATATTGCCTAGGAACCTGGAATGTTAGGTCCATGAATCAAGGCAAATTGGAAGTAGTCAAACAGGAGATGGCAAGAGTGAATGCTGACACTTTAGGAATCAGAAAACTAAAATGGACTCGAATGGGTGAATTTAACTCAGATGACCATTCATTATATTTACTACTGTGGGCAGGAATCCCTTAGAAGAAATGGAGTAGCCATCATAGTCACCAAAAGAGTCTGAAATGTAGTACTTGGATGCAATCTCAAAAACGACAGAATGCAATATCGTGGTAATCCAAGTCTATGCCACGACCAGTAACGCTGAAGAAGCTGAAGTTGAACAGTTCTATAAAGACCTACAAGACATTTTAGAACTAACACCCAAAAAAGATGTACTTTTCATTATAGGGGACTGGAATGCAAAACTAGGAAGTCAAGAAACACCTGGAGTAACAGGCAAATTTGGCCTTGGAATACAGAATGAAGCAGGGCAAAGGTTAATAGAGTTTTGCCAAGAGAATGCACTGGTCATAGCAAACACTCTCTTCCAACAACACAAGAGAAGACTCTACACATGGACATCACCAGATGGTCAACACCAAAATCAGATTGATTAATCCTTTGCAGCCAAAGATGGAGAAGCTCTATACAGTCAGCAAAAACAAGACTGGGTGCTGACTGTGGCTCAGATCATGAACTCCTTGTTGCCAAATTCAGACTTAAATTCAAGAAAGTAGGGAAAACCACGAGACCATTCAGGTATGACCTGAATCAAATCCCTTATGACTGTACAGTGGAAGTGAGAAATAGATTTAAGGGACTAGATCTGGTAGACAGAATGCCTGATGAACTATTGATGGAGGTTCATGACATTGTACAGGAGACAGGGATCAAGAGCATCCCCAATAAAAAGAAATGCAAGAAAGCAAAATAGCTGTCTGAGGAGGCCTTACAAATACCTGAGAAAAGAAGAGAAGTGAAAAGCAAAGGAGAAAAGGAAAGATATAAGCATCCGAATGCAGAGTTCCAAAGGATAGCAAGGAGAGGATAAGAAAGCCTTCCTTAGCAATTAATGCAAAGAAATAGAGGAAAACAACTGAATGAGAAAGTCTAGAGATCTCTTTAGGAAAATTAGAGACACCAAGGGAACATTTCAAGCAAAGATGGGCTTGATAAAGGACAGAAATGGTAGGGACCTAATAGAAGCAGAAGATATTAAGAAGAGGTGGCAAGAATACACAGAAGAACTGTACAAAAAAATATCTTCATGACCCAGATAATCACGATAGTGTGATCACTCACCTAGAGCCACACATCCTGGAATGTGAAGTCAAGTGGGCCTTAGGAAGCATCCCTATGAACAAAGCTAGTGGAGGTGATGGAATTCCAGTTGAGCTGTTTCAAATCCTGAAAGATGATGCTGTGAAAGTGCTGCACTCAATATGCCAGCAAATTTGGAAAACTCAGCAGTGACCGTAGGACTGGAAAAGGTCAGTTTTCATTCCAATCCCAAAGAAAGGCAATGCCAAAGACTGCTCAAACTATGGCACAATTGCACTCATCTCACATGCAGTAAATTATGCTCAAAATTCTCCAAGCCAGGCTTCAGCAATATGTGAACTGTGAACTTCCAGATGTTCAAGCTGGATTTAGAAAAGGCAGAGGAACCAGAGATCAAATTGCCAGTGTCCACTGGATCATCAAAAAAGCAAGCGAGTTCCAGAAAAACATCTACTTCTGCTTTATTGACTATGCCAAAGCCTTTGACTGTGTGGATCACAATAAACGGTGGAAAATTCTGAAAGAGATGGAAATACCAGACCACCTGACCTTCCTCCTGAGAAATCTGTATGCAGGTCAGGAAGCAACAGTTAGAACTGGACATGGAACCATGGACTGGAGTCCATGGAGTCCAAGGAGTACGTCAAGGCTGTATATTGTCACCCTGCTTATTTAACTTATACGCAGGGTACATCATGAGAAACACTGGGCTGGATTAAGCACAAGCTGATATCAAGATTGCCGGGAGAAATATAAATAACCTCAGATATACAGATGATACCACCCTTATTGCAGAAAGTGAAGAAGGACTAAAGAGCATCTTGATGAAAGTGAAAGAGGTAACAAGTTGGCTTAAAGCTCAACATTCAGAAAACAAAGATCATGGCATCTGGTCCCATCACTTCATGGCAGATAGATGGGGAAACAGTGGAACCAGTAGCTGACTTTATTTTTTTTGGGGGGCTCCAAAATTACTTCAGATGGTGACTGCAGCCATGAAATTAAAAGATGCTTGCCCCTTGGAAGAAAAGCTATGACCAACCTAGACAGCTTATTGAAAAGCAGAGACATTACTTTGCCAACAAAGGTCCATCTAGTCAAAGCTATGGTTTTTCCAGTAGTCATGTGTGGATGTGAGAGTTGGACTATAAAGAAAGCTGAATGCCTAAGACTTGATGCTTTTGAACTGCGGTGTTGGAGAAGACTCTTGAGAGTCCCTTGGGCAGCAGGGAGATCCTAAAGGAGATCAGTCCTGAGTGTTCATTGGAAGGACTGATATTGAAGCTGAAACTCCAATACTTTGGCCACCTGATGGGAAGAGCTGACTCACTGGAAAAAACCCTGATGGTGGGAAAGATTGAAAGCAGAAGGAGAAGGGGATGACAGAGGATGAGATGGTTGGACGGCATCACTGACTCAATGGACATGAGTTTGGGTAGACTCCAGGAGTTGGTGATAGACAGGGAGGCCTGGCATGCTGTGGTCCATGGGGTTGCAAAGAGTTGGACACAACTGAACGACTGAACTGAACTGAAGTGAATATTCCACTGCTTAAGGTTGGTACAGACATCCTGGAAAGATCAGTTGGTGTCATGTATACAGAGCAGTGCAGGTGCTCAAAACCTAATCATTTCTACTACTTTCGTCCTTTGAAATTTAATTTCCTTGGGAAATTTCTACTGATTGCTAAATTTTAAGATGGCATTATTGGTGGTTCATTTTTATATAGGACATAGTTGATCAAAATAACATGAAAGGCCTTCATCAGCAAAAATAAACATAACATTTATTTTACAAACGCAGACATTAGTCTTACTTTTGCAGATCTTCTGTTGTTTTACTCAATCGTATTTTTTTTCAAATTCTTTTTAACAATTTAGTGCCTGATGACACTAGTGCATTCATACCAAGTGTGTCAATCATTAATCTTTGGCAATCTTCCCTTTCTTTTTGCCTTCTTGTAAACTGTAGCTCTGAATCTTAATTATCAGAGGCTGCCTTACATGCTAGTCAGCAACATTACCTCCTTTAGAAAATTCTCCTGAGATGGGTGCCCACTGATGTTTCCAAGGAAGGAAGGGTGGCTGAAGACTCAGATAAGAGTTCCTCGAAGTGGACAGTCTAATAAGGAAGACTGGGATTCACAAGTTACACAAGACAGCAGCAACCTCCAAACAGGGGAACATGTGGAAAGTTGGCTTCCCAGGCACCATTTTGCAGGAAGTTAATTGAGTTGATGAAGCATCTGACTGGAACTATAAACCCTATCCATCTTTGAATGCCGTGTTGTGGTGATGAGATGTGAGGATGGGAGTCAGGGCCTCTTTTTAGGGAGCTCACAGGTCTCGGGGATGGAAAGAGCACAGCACAGAGGTGACGGGGGCATGGCGAGGGGACTGGCACTGAGATGGACTGACGGGGAAGCCTTCCAGGGGTGTACTGGGGTTGAGTCCCAGAGGACAGGTGCACTGGGCTCTCAATATTCAAAGATTGGACACACACCTGGATGACCAAATCTGGGAGGGCTGGAGGAAGCAGGGGTAGCAATGTGACAGTCACAGTTTCAGCAGCCAGAAGGACGAGATAATGTGATCAAGGCCAGTCTGCAGGCCCCCAGCTCATCACTCCAGACTTGAGATGGATTACAAGTTGCTTTATTTCCCTGGTACCAAATCCTGTTATCCTCAGAATGAAACCTGCCTTCTTTTCTCTCATCCACATCACTAGCACCACACAGCTCTGTGGTCCTACCTGGTGCTCAGACTGCCCTGGTCCATTTCCCAGCCCCATCACTCTAGGGCATCCCCCCACCCAGCTCTCCCCACCTTTCACCATGGGCCACAATACACAGCCAAGCAACCCCGGGGAAGGGAGCACTTCACCTCTGCTTACTTCAGTTTCCAGGTCTATAAAATGAGATTATGATAGCCAAGCTTGGGCTGCTAAACATTTCACTGTGTGAAAGTCGCTCAGTCATGTCTGACTCTTTGCAACCCCATGGACTTAGTCCATGGAATTCTCCAGGCCAGAATACTGGAGTGGGTAGCCTTTCTCTTCTCCAGGGGATCTTCCCAACCCAGGAATTGAACCAGGGTCTCTTGTATCACAGGTGGATTCTTTACCAACTGAACTATGAGGGAAGCCCATAAAAAATGTCATGTCTCCTTATTCCTCCTGAATAATTTTGAGCATGTTATATAAACTCTTGTGCCTTGATTTCTTCTTCACTTAACTCCTCAGCAGTGGCGTGATGGTAAGGATTCACATGGATAATCCACAGAAATCCCCAAGCATAGTCATTGGTAAAGGATGCGGTGTCCAGCTCTGTTTCTGTTCAGCCCACTTCATGAGAGCCACTTCCTGGTTATCATCACTGCCCAGCTCCTTCTTCCCTCTTGCCTGACTGTTGTGCCATCTTCCATCCACTGGCCCACACTCCTGCTGGAACTGCTTTCCAAGAAAAATTCCCCTCGTGTCCTCCAGTGTCACCCTCCCAGTGCTCACCTCCTTGTAACACTGGGCAGCAGGCCAGCATCGCTTCTGGTCCTTCAATCTGCTTGTCACCACTGTCAAGACCACCATCATGACACTCCCCATTCCTAAGTGAAATCAACACCTCCCTCCCACATTTCCGCTGCACCGCCTGCCTCTACAAAAGGTCTCCTCTGCCTTCTCCAGGCTGATGACTTGATTCTGAAATGCTGGAAGGAAGGGGGCCTTATTCCAAATCCCTCATCCACTGGCCAGAAGTTCTGTTTTCCTTTGCTTTCAGCATAGGCCAGCTCTGCAGCCTGGACACACCACCCTCAACATGGGTGGCCCCCGTGTCTATCAAGTTTTTATGGGAACACCGAGACTTGTGCCTGAAAGGGCTGATGGATACTAGCTTTTATTTTTTAGAACAAAGGATTAAGCTCTGTGTGTGTATGTGTGTAGTCACTCAGTCATGTCTGACTCTTTGCGAACCCATGGACTGTAGCCTGCCAAGCTCCTCTGTCCATGGGATTCTCCATGCAAAAATACTGGAGTGGGTTGCTATGCCCTTCTCCAGGGGACCTTCCTGACCCAGGGATCGAACCCAGGTCTTCTGCATTGTGGGCAGATTCTTTCCTGTCTTACCAGGGACCCAGATTAAACTCTAAAAGTGACCATATTATCTTTTTAAAAATTCTAAAATTTAAAGTAACGTATTCTTTACTATCCAAAAATGTTAAGTGTTGACCATCTAGGAAACTAATGGAGTCCATCACATTCCATTATTCTACTACTAAATACTATTTAATACAAGTTAATTTATATTGTTGTATGGACACACAAAAAGACCTCCCAGAAGATAATCACATTAAGACCCTGGAACCTATTAGCATGATCTTATTTGGAAAATGGGGCTTTGCAGATGTAGTTAAATTACGTTTCCTGAGATGAGATCATCCTGGATTATGCAGGTGGGCCCTAAATCCAATGACATGTGTTTTTAGAAGAGACGAGAGAGGGATATCTTAGACAGAAGAGGAAGAGGCCGTGTACCAGGGAGGTGAGATGAGAGGGATGCGGGCACAAACCAAGGAAGCCAGGAGCCACCAGCAGCTGTTAGAGTGGGAGGACCCTCTGTCAGAGCACCCAGAGGGACTGGGTCCTGCTAGCAGCTTTGTTCAGACTTGTGGCTCCAGAACCAGGAAAGAATAAATTTCAGTTGTTTCAAGCCACCATGTTTGCACTTACTAAACTAAGTACAAACATCCATACTACATCTATACTAAACTAATATATGATAGACAAATATGAATTTTATATTCTGACTCACTAGATGCTTTTAAATCAACATCCTTTCTGTCTCTTTGTCTTTCTTCCAAGAAGACTGCATACCTTAGTACACTTCCCTTCTGCAGCCTCCCCATTATTAACTAGTTCAAATTCGTTTATGGTTCTTTGTGTGCATGTGTGTGTATGTGTGCATGTGTGCATGTGAAATTTACAGAAAGTTAAATATAGATCAGTAGGGACAAACGCAATCACCTGCATTACCTACACCTCCATCCAAACACAGAACAAACCTGTCACCCATGACCGTGACCCATCACTCATCATGAAGACAGCTTCCTTATGCCCCTTCCCAGTCAAACTCCAGTCCTACTGGCCAGAAGCAAGCAAACATCAATTTTACATGCTGCGTAAACCTTCATGTAACCTGAATCTTGCAGTAGGTATTCATCTGTATAAGGCTTCTTTCACTCATTCTAACATTCCTGAGATGTGTTGGCATTGCCACACGTGCAGTAGTTTGCTCTGTTTGCTGACAAGCAGTACCACACTGGACAAGAATACCACATCTCCTGTGATGGACACCAGGGCAGCATCCAGCATTTGACTATTAAGGATAAACTGCTATGAATGATCTTGTACAAATCTCTTTGTGAACACATTCTTTCAGAGCTTTTGCTTAAACACATGGCAGATGGAAGAGCTGAGTCACAGAACACGTGTATGTTGCACTTTATTAAAAAGTCAGACCATTTACACAAGTGGTTGTAACATTTTACATCCTCACCAAATTGTAGCAAAGTTCTGGTTGCTCATCATACTCAGGGCTTCTTAACTGTAGCTATTTCAGCGGGCTATATTTCACATTTTCCTGATGATGGACAATGTCAAACACATTCTCATGTATTTACTAATTGTGAAGTATCTGTTCCAATATTCTGCTTATTTTTTTATGTTCTTTCAAAAAAACGTTGTACATCTATGTTTTCCATGTTGCTTCTTCCCCTCAATAACAATAAAAAGCCAGATCATCTATAAAATCCTCATTTTCTTTGGCCTGTCAAAGAGAGGAGGCAGCAGCCACCACATGTACTGAATCTCAGAGACTCATCACTCGGCGAAGAATAGCCACGCACAGCAGGCGTGAACATGGACGGGTGCTGAATTCACGAATGGATGAATGTCTGAATGCTGACTGCTTTCAGCTTACTGAATGACCACTGCCTGCCACGAACCAGGGACTGTGATGCACAATCTTCAATTCTACCAAACTAATTTTCAACTCCATTTAAAGGACACGATCAAGGTTGCACACCTAACACAACCAGAGTCTACAATCCATCTTTCGTATGGTGCCATGCTTCCACTCTCTGAATGACTTTCACCTTCTATGATTCTTCCTTTTTTATTTTTATTTTTAAATCAGCTGTAGTATTGCTTAGGACGGAGGAGCCTGGTAGGCTGCAGTCCAGGGGGTCGCGAAGAGTTGGACACGACTGAGCGACTTCACTTTCACTTTTCAGTTTCATACACTGGAGAAGGAAACGGCAACCCACTCCAGTGCTCTTGCCTGGAGAATCGCAGGGACGGGGGAGCCTGGTGGTCTGCTGTCTCTGGGGTTGCACAGAGTCAGACATGACTGAAGTGACTTAGCAGCAGCAGCAGCAGTATTGCTTAGATCCCATGCATACCCTTTTTCATGTAGGAAGCTGACATTATTTCCCACCAAGAAGGCATGTGCACCAGGAGTGGTAAGGCCATTGCTTCAAGATAACGACCTCCCCATGCATCTCTTGCATCGTCCTCTGTCTCAGGGAGTTTTGCCTGCTCTGTGAACGGTATGAATCCCAAATACCTAGCCAGTCCATAGGACGTGAGTAGCATGTTCTGAAGGGCTAATGGATACAGAGGGAAATCATGACAGTTATTCTCTTTGAAATTCAACCTATGTATTCTGTTTCTACACCTTCCCCCCACCCCGAAAATTACCATTTTAAGTGTATCTGTATTGTGTCCAATTCAGTTGACTATTTAAAAAATAAACTATATAATCTAAGCACTGAGAAGTGCACGTACAAGACAATGACAAACTTACATTCTACAGGAAAGTAGAGAGAGAAATGCATTAAAAACAATAAATGATTACCCTGAAGAGATGCTCAACATCACTAACCACCAGGGAAATGCAAATCAAAACCTCAGTAAGAAATCACCTCATCCTGGTTAGGGAGGCTTCCCTGGTGGCTCAGATGGTCAAGAATCTGCATGCAATATGGGAGACCTGGGTTCTGTCCTTGGGTTGGGAAGATCCCCTGGAGGAGGGCATGGCAACCCACTCCAGTATTCTTACCTGGAGAATCCCATGGACAGAGGAGCCTGGGAGGTTGCAGTCCATGGGGTCACAAAGAGTCAGACACAACTGAGACTAAGCACACCCTGGTTAGAACAGCTATCATTAAAAAGTCTACAAACACTGCTGCTGCTACTGCTAAGTCACTTCAGTCGTGTCCGACTCCGTGTGACCCCATAGATGGCAGCCCACCAGGCTCCCCTGTCCCTGGGATTCTCCAGGCAAGAACACTGGACTGGGCTGCCATTTCCTTCTCCAATGCGTGAAAGTGAAAAGTGAAAGTGAAGTCGCTCAGTCGTACTGTATATGAAATAGATAACTAATAAGGACTTAGTATAGAGCACAGGGAACTATACCCAATGTTTTGTAATAAGCTATAAGGAAATATAATCTGAAAAGGAATATATATATATATTCATATATACACACACACATACATATACATAATTATATCCCTGTGCTGTATACCTGAAACACAAGGCTGTAAATCAACTATACTTCAATTTTTAAAAATTCACAAACAATAAATGTCGGTCAGAGTGTAGACAAAAGGGAATCCTCTGACATGGTCAGTGGAACTGTAACTTGATGTGGCCACTATGGAAAACAAAATGGAAGTTGCTCAAGAGACAAAACACAGGACTATCATATGATCCAGCAATTCTACTTCTGGGCATATATATGAAAAACATGAAAACACTAATGTGAAAAGATTCATGCACCCCAACATTTATAGCAGCATTATTGACAATAGCCAAGATGTGAAAACACACACACACACACACACACACACACACTGGAATACTATTCAGCCATAAAAAAGAATGAAAATTTGCCCACAACATGGATGGACCTGGAGTATATTATCCCCAGTGAAATAAGTCAGACAGAGAAAAATAAGTAAATATATTATGACTCATATATGGAATCTCAAAAATGTAAAACAAACAAATGAATATAGCAGAAACTGACTCACAGATGATGAGAACAAACTATTGGTTACCATTGGGGAGAGGGATGGAGGGAGGGGTAAGATAGGGGTAGGAGATTAAAAAGTACCAACCATAATGTATAAAAAATAAGCTACAAGGATATAGTGTACAACATAGGAAATACAGTCAATACATCATAATAACTATAAATGGAGTATAATCTTGAAAAATTGTGAATCACTATGTAGTACACCTGAAATTTATATGTTTTAAATCAGCTATACTTCAATAAAATATTACAGGAAAGCAAAAGAAAAATTGTCCAAAAGGTGAATAAGAATACTGTAACCATGACACCCACATGCACTGCACAGAGAGTTAACATGGCGCCTTCCCTTGGACAGTGTCTCTCTCCCTTCACCTAACTCTCCTCCTTACAGTTCAGGGTGCTGTTTCCCTTGCATATTTACTGGATTCTTGCTTCCCTGGATCATTGCCACCAATTACTGAGAAAACCTACTCCCTGATATAAGCTCACTCTCAGACCCACGTCCCAAATACCACCAGCTGCTAGGCAACAATGGGTGGGCACAATCTGAAGCTGGTTCCAGGCAAGCCAGTCCCAATCCATGTCTCCTCTATGGAGGGCCAGTCATGACACTGTTTCCAGGATAAAAGACCACTGAACACAAGCCAGTGATCATTGTAATCAGCTCACCATGAATCATCTTTACAGACTTTTTAATACAATGGATACAATAAGATACTATCCTTCCCTAACTTTTGATTGACAAAGGTCCCTGCCTACAATCTCACAGGGTCACAGGCAAACTCAAGTCTGCTAAAATCTAACATACAAAATCCTCTCAAAAGTCTTTTACATACTTCATTAAAAAAAATTTATTTAAAAGATGTCTCATTAAACTCTATTTTGAAATAAAAATGGAGGTAGTAGCTATAATTCAGTTTTCTATTTCAAATTTTAAAAGGCATATTCTTCTTGGTCTTGGCATTTTGCTAGAAAATGAACATTATGGTATATTTCAGGAGATAATTTATATAGCAAAAAAAAAAAGACACACATTAAATGTCAGCTCAACATAACTTGAATTGTTTTCACATTCACTAGGGACAAGTCTAGTTGTTAATCTTCATGAGGGTCTCCAAATAGGTCTTGGAATGAGGACTGCTCTGTGGTAGGCGACAAGTACAATGACAATGTCTATATGGTAGACAACAAGTACAGGGACAGTGTCTAGAACCCCCATTTCCCAGACTTCAGTGGCAACAGATTCACCTGGAGAGCTTGATTAAAACACAATGGCCCGGACTCTGTAGGTTTGGGATCAGACCCTGGGTTTCTAAAATATACACAGCTGGTGTGGATGGGGGACCCTACTAAGATTGGTTATAGGCTCCCTCTATTTATAACCCCACCTGCCCCAACAAGATGTCCTCTTTTAAAAAATAAAAATGTGTTCGGGAGAATCAAGAGTGTACATAACCCCCTCAAGAGCCAGGAGATCCAACTTGGGTCTTCCAGGCCACTCTGCTCCTGCAGGTTAGGCAGGCAGCGGGGTGAGGATGTGGCACCGCCGTGGCCCCCAGGTAAGTGCCTTGTCCTTGTGAGGGAGGCTGAAGGGGGATACTCAGATTCATATACAACACAGCCCGGCGACTAGGGCCCTCCTGTCCCTCAGCACACCTGTAGGGCTGGTCAGCCCCCCACTCCGGGGTCACAGGTGCCACCTGGGGACAGAGGGGGATGGAACGGGGAGGGAGGGGGACACAGCGCGGGTGGTGGGTGTAGATGGAAACGGGGCAGGTACGGAGGGATAATGGAGCGAAAAGGAGGGGGGAAAGAGGGTGACAGACGGGGATGGAGACGGGAATCTACAGCTGGGGCAGGAGGGGGCACCGAGAGGGTGGAAGGACGGAGGGGGCACCGAGAGGGTGGAAGGACGGAGGGGGCACCGAGAGGGTGGAAGGACGGAGGGGGATAGAGAACGGCCGGCCAGCCCGAGGTCGGAGCGAGGGACAGAGGAGACCCAGCCGCGCTCCCCTCAGCTCGGCGGAGGGTCAGGAGACCAGGGCCCGGGCGACAGACCCGACGAACGTGGACCAGGGCTTCGGGGACAAGGACGGGGACACGACGACGGGGAAACCAGGGCCGGGCCCGGGCGATCAGCCCGACGGACGGGGACCAGGGCTTCGGGGACGAGGACGGGAAGACTGGGGCCAGGACCGAGACCGGGACGAGAAGGGCAGGGACACCGGGTCCCCTCGGCCCGACCGGCCGCGGCGCACGCAGCCTCCCGGCCGCGCACCTCCCAGCTCCGACTCCTCCGGCGCGAGACCGCCCGCGCCTTATATACCCTGCTAAAAATAGCCTGCGAAACCGCCTCCCAATCAGAACCGGCCGAAGTTCGAATTCTGCCAATGGCGAAGGCGGTGATGGAGAGGCTCGGTCACGCCAGGCGGGGCCGCGGTGAGCCGCCGCCCGCGATTGGCCGGAGCTGACATCATCGCCGCGCAGCCCCCGGGCCGGGAGCGGCGTGATTGGGCGGCGCGCGGGGCGGGCGCGGGCGAGTCACGTGGGGAGGCGGCGGCGGGGGGAGCTGGGCGGGGAGGAGGGGAGGCTGGCAGCGGAGCTTTGAATAGGGAAGTTTTGCAGGGGTTACGTTTGCAGTCAGTCCGGTGTTTGCAAATATTGTGCGGGCTCGCGAGCGCGTCTCCGGGCTCCGG
The DNA here is from genome assembly GCF_032405125.1 of Capricornis sumatraensis. Lineage (NCBI taxonomy): Eukaryota > Metazoa > Chordata > Mammalia > Artiodactyla > Bovidae > Capricornis > Capricornis sumatraensis. Next base: position 47,646,157 of record NC_091083.1, read on the forward strand.
CCAGGACCCGAACCCGCGGCGCCTAATCGCTGCGCACTTGAGTTTGCATGAACTTCCCCGGCGCTGCAGGCACGGCCGCCGCGCTCCCGACTGCAGACCGCACGCCTCCCTGTTTTTACAGCAGCGGGGACGGTCTCTTCCAACCCGACATGGATGTGCTCCCAATGTGCAGCATCTTCCAGGAACTCCAGATTGTGCACGAGACTGGTTACTTCTCGGCGCTGCCCTCCCTGGAGGAATATTGGCAACAGGTAAATAAGGATTTTCGTGAGCCAGGTGTCCCGGTGCGCCGAGCATGGAGTGCGTGCATGCACCCGCAGGACGGTGTGTGCTTGGAGGTGCAGTTCTTTTTCTTCTTTTTTTAATGGTTTGGGTAAATTTTTTAAAAAAATTAAAATAATTATTGTTAAAATGTACTTTTGCCTCCGGCGCAGAAGGCACTTTAAAGGGGCCTTTCAGAGCGTGGAGCGGAGTTGTCATCTGAGTGGGGCGCAGCGGCGCCGGGCGCTCCCCGTGTTCTTGCTGTTTTCTGGGGCTGCTGAACCGTCTTCCTGAGCGTAGACCCAGCTCCGCGGCCTGATCTCGGCCCCAGCCCTTGGCAGAAGTTTGGTGCTTGTTCCAGCTCCAGGCTCTCCACAGCTGGACCTGGTCATATGAACCCGCATGTACTGCCAAGGCTATTTTTTCTTCTTCTTTTTTTTTCAGGGATTTTGTTTTCGTTTTGCTTTTTTGGTGTTTGTACATACAGGTTTTTCATTCTTTCTTTTTTTACTTAAGAATTTCACCAGCGAAACACCCACAAGCTCCTTTTCTCTACCAGGCCATTTTTAGTTTCTTTACCTTTGGAATCCTTAAGATTTGCCTCCATCTGCCTTGTTTTTCTTACCTGCTTCTTTTGTTGACCAGAAAAAAAAAGGGGGGGGGGGAACCAATGTTTGCACAACCAGTGACTTATCAGTCATATGACAATGAGCCTGTCCGAATTGCTTCTAGTCTCAGTTTGGGAAGAGGAGTCTGTTTCCGGCATTTTTCAGTGGAATTGGAATTTTGGTCATTGGACATTTAAAAAACTCATTTTTTCCCCCTTCTCCTGCGTTAGGATTGCCTGAAGGGAGAGAGATTCTGACACTTGTCCCATTGTCTTTAAAAGATAGGAGGGTTTGGGGTTGTCTCTGCCCTACTAGGCTGTTTGCTTTTTGTCACAAAGTGAATTAGCAGATTGCATATATTCTGTGGGTTTCAAAGCTTAGAAGGCTTTTAAGGGGGATGAAATGCAAAGTGGAACAACCTTCACATGCCTGCCTCATTGTTCACAGCCCTCCCTTCCCTCTCCCCTCCCAGCTTTTCCTACTAAAGAAGCTTCCTAGGATGTGATTGAAATCGATCTAAGTAGTTTCCTTGGGCATTTGGGATTTGGGCCACAAGCCAGGCTGAGCTCTGGGTTGCCTTCAGAGGCTTTTAAACTCTCCCCAAGAGCTTCATTCTGGTCCCCAGTGCTCCTAGGCATAATGGGGATTTTAAATTAGCCAGATTATTAAAGTTTAACAAGGTCTCAGTAAACATGCTTTCCTTTTTCTTTGGAACATCCATAAGATACCTTGCCAGTCTCTCCTCAGAACACTGGAGGGTGCTTTGTAACCTAGACGTCTAATTTTAGGGGTAACAAGAAAACAATGATTGTTTTTTACCCCCTCTGCTTGCTCCTGCTTGTGGTGTGAAGAGTCTGGCGGGGGGAGGGGGGAAGGATATATTCTGATTGCAGGCACCCTGCTAAATAAGCAAGGCTGAGCCCTTTGGGTGGGCTTGGCTAGCCCTGAAAATGATTTGCTTATAAAAGAGAGCGGCGTTTGCTGTAGCAATGTAAATCTGTAGACTTGCAGTTGTATAGACAACCTTATATGGACATGTAGGCAGTTGATCCTAGTGAAGATAAGGCAGACATAATTTAATCCTAAAATGTTTCCTACCGTTTTTCTTTTCCAGTGGCTAGAAAGTTTGAGATGGTGGGGAGAGGGGATGCTGGTGTCTCGGCAGTTGTAGCTTCTGGAAAGGTTGGTTGTGGGGCTGGGGGGGGGCACTCTGTCCATGACACACTGCATGTATATTTGAACCGGGTCCTTTTTTTGGCCGCTGGTCAGAATTTCAAAAGGAAGTCTCCTTTGGCATTGCGTGAAAGAAATAGAGTGATGACTCATACAGTTGTACTCTTGGCCAGCAGATAAAGTTCTAGTCCATTGTGGGACTCCCAGCAGGGCCGGGAAAGGAATTTCCCCTCCCGCATCCTTTACAAAAGCAGATGGCCATTCTGGAACCATTTTTCCACTCCTGTTGTTGTTTTCCTCTGACCACTGTGGAAGTCATTTAAGTTGTGTGCGCACATGGCCCTGCACTTGGGAATGGCATTCTTTGAAAGCCTACTAAGGTCTGGGCTCCTCCACAGGAAACGGGTAGCTTCTGGGCAGCTCGGTTGATGTTCCTGACCCTAGACGTCCCCCTGGCTGCGTCTGCCCTGGCTGGGCGCGGCCTGTGCTGTCAGCGGTTCTCCAGAGGGGACGCATGGCCATGTCAGAGCTCACCGTGCTGCGGGCAGCAGGCCTGCAGAAACAGGCTGCCTGGGTGTCCTTCATGCACAGGGTTCTGGAGGCTGTCTGATAATCTGGTTAAACCTGTCGGGTGGGGGTGGGGGTGTCAGAGGCTGGTGTCCTTTGTGTGGCTAACAGAAACTCATTAGAAACGTCAACACTGTAACTCTTAACAGAAGCTAGCTCCTCTGTGGCCATCAGCCATTTGTGGCCATTGTGGTCCACCTCGGGGAAGCGGGGAGAGGCTTCGCCCTGGTTTTCGTTCTGAACGTGTCCCATTCTTAGAGATAGCTCTCCTCTTGCTCTGCTACAGACACGGAGTCCTATAGTGGCAAGGCCACAGTTGATCTGCCCTTGGCTCCTGCATGTTTTGGTTTTTTTTGGAATTGTGCTTTCGGTTCCGTTTTCGGTGTGGTCACAATCACGTGCCTCCCTGTGATTGTTTTGCACAGACCTGCCTGGAGTTGGAACGTTACCTGCAGAGCGAGCCTTGCTACGTGTCAGCCTCTGAGATCAAATTCGACAGCCAGGAAGATCTGTGGACCAAAATCATCCTGGCTCGGGAGAAAAAGGAGGATGCGGACCTGAAGGTGTCCTCCTCTGGCCCTCCTGAGGACGCACTCCACAGCCCCGGCTTCAGCTACAACCTGGAGACCAACAGCCTGAACTCGGATGTGAGCAGCGAGTCCTCCGACAGCTCTGAGGAGCTCTCACCCACCACCAAGTTTACCTCTGACCCCATCAGCGAAGTCTTGGTCAATTCGGGGAATCTGAGCTCTTCGGTCACCTCCACGCCTCCGTCCTCCCCAGAACTGAGCAGGGAGCCCTCACACCTGTGGGGCTGTGTGCCTGGCGAGCTGCACCCCCCCGGGAAGGCGCGGGGCGGGACCTCAGGGAAGCCAGGCGACAAGGGCAGCGGGGACGCCTCCCCCGACGGCCGCAGGCGGGTGCATCGCTGCCACTTTAATGGCTGCAGGAAAGTTTACACCAAAAGCTCCCACTTGAAAGCACACCAGCGCACCCACACAGGTCAGTCCCTCCTGCGACCTGGGCGGTGGGGCGCTGCTGAATTTCACCCGCCCTGGGAGGGGGCTGGGCAGGAGGCTGTCGGAGCAGACACATCCTCACCTCCTTTCTTCCCCCCCGAAAGAGTTGGGTCTCTGGGGAGGACAGAGTTAGCGCTGAAAGACTGGACTTGTGTGCCCGATGAATGGTCTATCGCTTTCTGATTAAACACACAAGAGGTAAATCACATTCTTTGTCTACACCCAGTCCCCTGCCCATTCCCAACCACCCGGGTTACAGAGGCCCCACTGTGCCCAGTCGGCAGTGTCCATGCATCATGTTACATGAAGTTGCCTCTGACTTGTGGACACAAAGTTCAAGGGTTGGGGCGGGGTGGCCCGGCCGTGTGGCACACATGGGTGCCAGCCACCATGGGGGGGGGTCTTCTTAGCTGACCCTATCGACTGCGAAGCGGTATCGTCGGCGGGTGCCTAGTAAGGATTTCTCTGCATGTCATGCTGCCTTTGCTTTCCAATGCCAGTTTTTAAAACGATATCTTCCTAATGAAATATCCAATCTGGAGAGTAGTTCCATTTCAAGTTACCGTGACAGCTTAGGATAACTGCTGGAATGTCACACACATCTTAGAGCTGAGAGGGGTCTTAAGGGTCACGTCACACAGAATCTCATGCTGCCAGTAACGAGAGGAGATGGGGATCCCCAAAGCAGCTCAAGGCAGAGCTGAAATCAGGACCCAGGTGCCCTGGACCAGCTCCCAATGGTCCCAGCAGCACACTCAGGACTAGCTGTGGGAATTTTTTTTTTTTTTTTTTAATTTCTCAGGTAGCACCTTTAGTGAAATCCTATTTGTACAATGGCCAAGGGATGAAGTCAACTGGGTGTCTTGTTGGTCCTTTAGAAAGTGCTTTGAAGGCTTTGGAATGGGGCTTCCCAGAAACTCATGACCTCGGTTTTAGAGAAATGTAGTTTCCCGGAGGAAACTACAGAGCCTCATTCCATGGGGAAGTGAGTAAGGAACAAAATAAGTGCTTGAGAGAAACCGTTTCCATGGAGAAAGCAGTAAAAACCCAGCCCTGGCCAAGGCTGTGGGTCCAGTGGCCTGACACATCACCTCGGAAGTATTTCTCCGGTCTGAGTAATTGTCATTCTTCCATGTTGGCTCTGGCCACGGTCATGCGGCCCTGCCAAGCCTGGGTCCATCCCCCAGCACTGGGAGTCCCCAGGCTAGGTCAGGAGAGAGCCCCTGCCTGGTAGCTCGGGAGGGCCAGCTCCCAGCCCTAACGGGTGTGTGTTCTGAGTTCCTGAGGGCAGTGTCTGCCTAGCCTGCTCCTGAGAGGACTCCCCGGCAGTATGTTGGGGTCGCGGGGCCCCTCCCTCACTGCTCAGTGAAGTAATGGCGTGCCTGTCGTGTGCTCTCTTCCCAGGAGAAAAGCCTTACAGATGCTCATGGGAAGGGTGTGAGTGGCGTTTTGCAAGAAGCGATGAGTTAACCAGACACTTCAGAAAGCACACTGGTGCCAAGCCTTTTAAATGTTCTCACTGTGACAGGTACGTGCATGAACCACAGGGGCGGGGGTGCCATCCCCGGGAGCAGGCATGCCGTCACCCCGCAGCGGGCAGCCATCCTCCGGGCCTGCAGTGGCATTTCTCTTTTCAGCCCAGGACTTTTTTTAAAGAGGCTTTTGTTTGCCAGTCGTCCAGGTTAGGAAGCCCCAGGTATTTGAGTGCCTGAGAATAGAGTGATTTCATTCACACTTTCCGAGCAACAACCCTTGATCAGATTTCAGATTTGAAGGCTGGGTAGTGAAGTCGAGTGACATTCCCAAGAACTCACTGGTGGCTTCTTTGATGTAGATATTTCTGTCAGTTGGAATTTCCTGCCCCACATGAGGATGGCGTGGCTCAGGGTGTGGGTAGTGCGCCCTCCTGGGGAGAGGCTGAGGCTGGGGAGCTCGGGGCAGAGGTCTGTGACTGGCAGGGCAGGAGAACTGATGTCTGGGAACCCGATTCTCTCCACAGGTGTTTCTCCAGGTCCGACCACCTGGCCCTGCACATGAAGAGACACCTCTGAGGGGGCAGAGCGGCAACTCCTGCGGGCTAAAAAGGCTTCCAGGCTGAGACGGCCGCGGAAGGAGGGTGCGTGTTCCAGCCAAAGCCATTTTGCACCCTGCCCGGTCGCCTCCAGGACCTACTGGGAAGGTCTTTCGAGGGCGAGAACAGTCACGTCCGAAGCGGCAGGGCACCCGGGGTGTGTGGTGTCTGGGTGGCCCCGGCTCGCCACTGGTTACCTGTCCTCTGAGTGGTCCCTAAGCCTTTGCCGTGAGCATGTGCACTGAGAATGTTAGTGGTGGGTGGGCTGTATGTGGAGGGTCTCCTACGGACTGGGTGACGAGGCACGTCCTTTCCCTGGCGAGACTGCAAGAGACAGAAAAAAAAAGAGTTTGAATGTTCTGTGTGTGAGGCGTGTTCCGTGAGACAAGATGACCATCCGTCATTTCCTGAGGGGGTGTCTGCGCCTTAGAGGAGAGAAAAAAAAGTCAAGAAGAAGGGAAGATGTGGAGGGCAGGCGTGGGCAGTCAGGACCCCGAGTGACGAGTGGGTGTTGGTGGGGAGAGCCCCTTCCCCCCCGGTGTGTGACGGGAGCGTTCAGTGTTCGGTTCAGCTGTGTGAAGTGAGTAGCTGGCGCTGCTTGCTGCGACAGAGTTCATTTGTTACCTGTTGTATACGCTGTGTACCTACAAACATAACACGTGGATAACTTTTCCTTCTAAGACAAAAGTAATGCATGGTCTGGGGAATTATCTGCTTTTCCATTTTTAAATCAGGACTACCGTTTTAATTCCAAGTTCACTGAGCAGCTAAGATAACGATTGGTCGAATCAGGTGACCCCCTAGCCATCTGGGCCTGGCAATACGTGATGCTTCCCCCTCCAACCCCAACTCCCGCCCCTTGGATTTATTCGTAACACTCCCCTTCTAGAGAGGCGTTGTGCAGTGTAGGACTATTTTGTCAGTGGTTCCGAATTCGTATTACCTTTTTGGAGAATTTCAAGTTGCCCTTAGGAGACATTGGGCACGAGTTGGGTGTCCGGGACACCAAGGCTGGGAATTGCTGGTCTAATGTCCCACTAGACTCAGAACCTAAAATTTTTCTCAGTTGGGTGGATGAAACCACTAAAGCTTAGAAACTGTTTTCTCATGCAGCTAAATTTCTCTTATTTATGCCTTGAGGACTCATTTCTGGTTTTCTAGCTGTTAATGCACTGTAGATCTTAATAATGGTGCCTTACGCAAGTGGCCCCTCCTGTGGGGGTCTCATACAGGGGAATGGGTGACGCATGCTTTATTAAGGCTCTTTTTTCACCTGGCTTTGTACTGTATCAATATTTAATACAGAAAAAAAAAAAATCTCTTTAAGGTCCTACTTCACAAAGTCAAATAGATGAAAACTCCCCAAACAAGTCAGTATTTACTCAATAGCTTAGACAACTTGACTGTCAGTGTTCAAGTGGGAAACACATGATAATTGGAAAATCAGACCATTTCTGCCACCGTGAGGGTGAGACTTCAATACAGACTTTGCACAACACTTGTACAGATCATACACCGGCTGTGTTTAATATGTAACATTTTCACGCGTATTAAAGATACAGAAGTATTAAAAAACAATGTATTTGCTTAAAAGGCACAAGTTTCTCGCGTATCTATCTAGCTATCTGTTGGTAACACAGAAGGTATATTACTTTTTTAAAAGTGGGCGAAATTCTTGTGTATGTACATTTGTGTGTATAGTATGTGTATGTGTGTGTGTATATATATATACATATATATGAATAATATATAAATATTTTTTTAAGGAGAAATTAGAATGTATAGCTAGAAAATTCCACAGCCTGTAAAGACCTATTTCAAAATGGCCATAAAGGAGGTAAAAATGAAAACTATAACTTTTATAAAGGCTTTATCTTTCATTTAACAATTTGCCACAGGCCCTTGGCATCAGATCTCTTCCAGACTGCCAAGTCACTCATCGTAATTGGTGGGTCTGGGATAGGGTCCCTTGGCCATTCAGAACTGCCATGAACGGAATACTAGCCCACTGGTTGTTTGGTCTCAGACACACTAAGGTTTTGATTTCAAATGTCAGCCTTATTGAAGATCTAACCTAAAAGTAAGCTAATCACAGAGATTCTTTTTGAAAGCATTTTTTAATGCAGATGAAGCTATTTTTTTTTCCAGCACATAGATTCTTCCAGTTTTTCCAACAAGTAATTTCCCCGAATTGGCATACCACAGCATGGACAGCTGATCCTCCGTGCAGCTGCTGGTCAAGGGTGTGGCTCTTCTCTTTATATATATTTATATATATATATATATGCACATAAGTCTGGCTGGGCTGGTATTTTGTTTGATCTTCCTGAAAATGAGCAGTGGTAAAAGCTCATATAACTGGTTTGTTTTGTTTTTTTAATCTGGGCTGATGGATACACTTACCTAAAGAAATTATTTTGCTGAGGGGGAAAATGCACTTTTTTCTTTTGGCAGTTCCAAATCCAGACACTTGATTTGCTGGATTTTGGAGAAAAAAAAAAAAACAACTCCTTTTTTGGCCCTGCTGTGTGCTTAGCCATAACAGTTCCATTAAGCAAGAAGGTAAACAAAAGACAAAAAATAAAAAACTTGCACTGGCTTGTCTCACTTATGAAACACCGTGGAGTGGTTTGATTGGGTGGGGCTGGGTGCCATGTATGTCAATGCCTGTAATTTTCATAATAAGCAAGTACATAAAGAATTACAATTCTGTTCAGGTGATAACTGAGCCTCAATCAAGCAGAAACTTTTTGCTTGACATTAAAAAAAAATTTCTATTAGTGAAATTTCTTTCTTTTTATTTTGAAGCACCCTGTTATCTAAAAAAAAAAATCTTTGTAAGATTTTTGTAAAATTTTGTTTTACAAGATTTTATTTGAAATTGTTTTTTGCAAGATTGTTATATTTCTGTATGAATGTATTTTTTATTGGAATAACATAAAAGAATTCTTATCAGCATCTTGAGTCTGGCTGTTTTTGTGTGTGGCGGGGTGGTGTGGAGGGAGGGAGTGTTGAAACAAATTCCTGCCAGATTAATCACTGGGCTCCTCCTTGGGAAATCTTCCTTATGCAATCCCAGCAGCCACTTGCCTGTCTCCCTCCCACTCACCGTGCTGGCAGCAAAGGTGGAAATAGGAGCCTGGGGTTGGTCCCCTGATGCGCACTGGGTTCTCCAGGGCCTGGCCACCAGGCTTTGGGGCTCAGGAGGAAACTCTGGCTGTGCTTTCACTGTCACTCCAGCCTGGGAATAAACTGCAGAGGCGTCCGAGGAACGTGGAACAAGCACCTCCTGTTCACTTCCGATGTTCCTGGGGACCTGTTCAAGGTCAGATGCTCCTGGGCACCTATTCCACCAAGGCCGTCAGAGATGGGGGCCACCCCCAACCTGGCCCGAACACCTGGCTGGGTTGTCACACAAGAGGGTGGAAAGGACACTGTGGGGACTGCAGGCCCCAGAGCCATCCCTCTGGCCTTCAGGACACCCTCCCTTACCTCTCCTGCCCCACCATCACCTTCTCTGGTCAGACCAGCAAAATAGGGCAGGAGGTAAAAGATTATTTACCTGATCGCCCAATTTTTTTTGTTGTTTTTCCCTTAAGGCAGATGGGATTCATTCAACGCAAAATTTTTTTTTTTGAAAATAGGGTAGCTTTTGGTTTTCTAGAAACATTTCCCAGCATGAGATCATAGTCCTGCTGTGTGATGAGTGGCAAACGAGTTTGTGTTCAGATCATATTAAGCTCCTTAGTGGGGACAGGGTGGAACTGGTGTGTGCCTGCTGGAGGGGGCAGTGGGATGCTGGAAATTTCCGAGAGATTGAGCTTAAGCTCGTTCTTAGTTTAGGGAAGTTCTCTAGTTGTTGCAGGAAGGGCCCCCTGCGTCTGTAGCGGTTCTACATTTGGCCTCGTGAGCAGGGTTTACACAAGCTGCCTTTTAATTTGATAATTGGGGAGGAGAAGCTGAAGTGTGTCCCCAGATTAGGAATGTTAAGTAATTTTCTTTCTAGAACTGCGGTAAAAATATCAGCCATTCGAAAGGAGTGTGGTGTGGGAGGGTGAAGGAAGCAGATGCAGTTTTTGCCAGGACTCTTGAGTGTGTTGTGTTCAAAGCACATGTCAGGATGACTAATAGTTGGATTGCCCCGACTGTAGCGCTAAATAAAGGCTTGATAATGCATTCTCGACTACTAGTGAGACTTGACCACTTTGTCATGCGAGGACTATGCCGAACAGCCCAGTTATGTTCAAATAAGGCTGCTAGGAGAACTGCCATGCAAGGAATCAGCTGTAAACCCAGGATATTTATAGAAGGACAAAAATTTTCACTCTACTTAACAAAAGTGTTGAAACCCAGCTAAAAGAAAAGATCTGTTCTGTGTGCTTTTGGACAATTTGCTGAGCCACACTGGACCTCAGCTTTCTTATTGCTGAAATATTTTGGGCTTGGTCACATGTATCTAGTGTTTTGTAGGGCACTGCAATTCTGTGGTCTGTGAGTATAGGGTGGACTTCAAATTACACGTCCACCCTCCTCGGAATGCTCCGCTCAGATCTAGAAAGTTCTCTCACGCCACAGTAGACGGGATTGTTGAGAAAATTGCTCTGACTTAGAATGGAAAGGGGAACGTTCTCAAATATCCCTTTGCCCCTTTAATTACAGTTAAGTTATTTAGACATTTGGTGCCATAATACATACCATTTTTTAAAATTCAAAACAAAACAAAAAACAACTCTTTGAAAACAGCCATTGTAGCCACGGCAGGCTCAAAGCCTCTAAGTTCTCCCAGCTCACCAATCCCATGGCACAGGGTCCCAGCTGACCAGTGTGCCCAGAGGGCGGGGGAGGTGATGGAGTCAGGTTGTTTACTTTTATATTTTAATTGCTGTGGAGAAAGAACGTAGCTTTCCTATGTAACTTCCTTCTTAGTTTTTAACCTTATGCCACCATGAGCTATTTTTTTTTCTCGAAGTTTTAAAAAATTGCATCTATGTATTATTTTATTTTTTTATCTTTGGCTTGCTGGGTCTTCACTGCCGCAAAGGCTTTTTTCTAGTTGTGGTGCCACAGTTCCTCACTACAGCGGCTTCTCTTGTTACAGAGCACAGACTCTCAGATACACAGGCTTCAGTAGTTGTGGCTTGTGGTAAGCTAGGCTTTTTTTTTTTTTTAACAACTTTCCTTCCCAACTTGAAATATTCCCCTCCTCAAACTGGGTGATGATGAAAGCGATAGTATCTACCATTTGTTGTGTCTTAACTACGAACTGGGGAGGGAATATGTTATATATGTGTGTCTGTGTGTGACTTCATATATATTTCCCACTGTACTTCACATGGCAGACTTTATCCCCATTTCACAGGTGAGGACTACTGAGGCACCACTAGATGAAGCTGCTTTTTCTAGGTGGCTCAGTAGGACGCATCAGGCCTGGCATCCAGGCCACGTCTCTCAAATGCCAAAGACCAAAGGTTTAATCACCCTCTGGCACTAGTTTCTGTCTCACCAGAGCCTTCCACTCATCCTGATGGATTTACCTTAAAATGAAGTTACGTTTAAGAAAGGGAGACAGAACTTTTTTATAATTCAGAAACACTGAAGCTATAAACTGTGCTGTAATCCTAAGCAAACAAAAGTAACCATTTTGAATTGCTTTCAAGAAATGAGACAGATGGCACGTATTTATTTTTAATGTTTTAGAAGCTCGAGAAAGCAATCGGGGATGTGATATCCTGCATTAATTGGCAAGCATCACCTAATGTACATAGTTAAGACACAAAGAGAAGAAAATTAGGTCCATGCATCACATAAATGAGGCAATACAGCAAAGTGTATTTAACCAGATTTATTTTATAACATGGTCTCTCTGTTTCACTCCAAGTAATTTTAATGAGAATTCTCTAAATGTCTATGAATGGTAAGAGACAAAGACGAGATGGAGTCTGGGTACCGCATGTCCTCATAGGAGCCATGCTGGACTGAGCAGTAAGCACAGAATTTTCAATAAAAGTCAGATTTAACTAGAATGCCCTTTGTCACTGTGAGTTCCTGCACATTCATGTTGCTAAACCTTGTGCTGACTTCCCTTTACATAATTGTACTAAAAAAAAAAAGATGTCATATGATCTAGAACTCTTCCTTAAATTCGTAGCTCCCATCCAAAGGTGACGTGAACAAACAATTAGTAACTTTTTACAAGGCTTAGCTGCTGACAGTGGATCGTGTTCACCATGATGCAGAAATCACATCTTGGAAGCTCTGTAATTGCTTGCTTTCCAAGCACCCATGCTGGTGACTTGCGTGTATGGATTGAGCCTAGCTCTGTTCCCCTTGATTTCTTAAGCTTCATGTTACCACATTTCATTGTGGTTGTGCAAGACTTGCTTCCAGATGCACAAGATAGGTGATGACAAGCATGGGCTTTATCAATTAACTCACCGTAAAAAAAGGCGGCCCTGCCTGGGTGTCGTTTGCCGATTGCATGGCCGCGGAGATGGCAGAGTGGTGACCCTGTGGGGGCAGGTGAAGTGGCAGTAAGTAAACTGTGCCCTGTCTTCCCTTTCAGCAGGAATTTGACAAAATCTTCATCAACTGTCACCCCTATGTTCACTCAGTTTACCATCCTCCCCAAAATAGGTCATTTACTTGGAAGTTCAAAAGCTGTGCTGACTTCCCAAGAGACATATATGTATACACGTGTGAGTGTTTTAACTGTAAAACTTTAACTCTTTGTGGTAAACTTGCCTTTGGGCAACATTCAGATAGAGAAAATATTTAGTTGAAGAAAATGGAAGAGAATCTCAATGTTTCCTAAGGACTGAACTGTGATGATACAGTTTGGAATGTCTGTCTGTCGTCCAGCTACATCAGATGATGGAGAGGGGGTGACAGGAGCTGAGACCTCTGAGAGTCCGGCGTGGGTGAGGCTGCCCCTGCGACCTGAATGAGCCCCAGTAAAGCCGGGACGGGAGCCTCTGCTCGGTGAAGAGTAGCCCGTGAGGACGGCCCAGGGGATCACCACCCACCTCCTGGGTTTCTCCAGCCCCTGCTGCAGGGCGCACTTGACGTGACTCAGGAGGAGGGGGGGACAAAGGGAGCAGGTTCAGTCCCATTTTGGCCAGAAATGTTTATGGCGTTTGAGAGAGAAAGGCTTACTGGCAGCTTCTGGTTCATCATTAATCAGTCATGACCCACCCACTGGGCACTTCCCGTAGGTAACAAGGAGCTTGCCTTTTAAGGAGGTGAGAATTCCAGCAAGTAGTCCAAATGGCACCTGGAAATGAAGAGACAGAACGAGGATGGGGAAAGTCGTTCAGGGAACGTCGTTCACCTTTCTTTATGGTGACTTTCCTTGGAAATCCTTAACGGTAGCCTATGCTAAGAATTGTGTGTGTGTGTTTAAGGGAATCCTATTAATTGTATTTTGCAGAGACTGGGCAGGTATTACCCTATTGTGTTCCTAGGAGGCAGCGATGACCGCTCTCACCTGCCGCTCTCGAAATGAATCGCTGATCCCTGGCTTGGAGATGGTTACTAGAAACTCTTTCAGCTTTGTTTTCCCCCATCTCTGAAATGAGAATAGTGAGACCCTTTTCAGATCATTGAAAGATTAGAGACAAGGGATATAAGGATCAATAGTAGTCATGATCATATCCCATGGTGGATATTTATCTCTCAATTAGGAAAATAATTTTTGTCTTCCTGTCGAATTTGTCTAGCAGTGGAATTTAACACACAGCATTAGGAAAAAGTCAGCCACATTTAATTTCCACAACATAATTTTGCAGTGAATTCAGTGAAGGGCAAGACCATGTTTATGTTACATTTTATGATCAGTAAAGCAGCTTCTTCGTGAAATGCTTGCTGCACTGCAATCTTACAGGAAGGGAGTTCTGCAAGTCTTTGAGAGAGATGCACTTTCCTGCTAAAAACTGTGAGCACTCTGACCACTGAACTGACCAACAGGCTCAGTGAGCTGAACTTACATTGTTTTTGACGAATGACACAGAACCCAGAGGTCTTGGTTGTGACTGCCATTTTTAGAAGCAGCTGTAAATCCTGAGAGTGTATGAGTCGCTCAGCCATGTCTGACTCTTTGTGACATCATGGACTGTAGCCCACCAGGCTACTCCGTCCATGGGGTTCTCCAGGCAAGAATACTGAAGTGGGTAACCATTCCCTTCCCTAGGTGATCTTCCCGATCCAGAGATTGAACTCAGGTCTTTTGAATTGCAGGTAGATTCTTTACCTTCTGAACCACCAGAAAAGCCCTGAGACAGGTCTGATTCTTCTGAGTCAGGTGGGCTGTGCCTGGCTGGCCACTGAACCACAGTCTCCTCATGGTTCTCTGGAATTAGTGCATTATTTGACTTGTTACTTTCTTCCTGATTAAATGGATTCTGTGTCTGGAATATCTCATCCACGAGGAGGCAGCAGCCTAGATGCTAGAAGAACTTGAATTTGGCATACATTCTCTCCAATTAAAATTTCTGCACTTACCTTCAGATACACTTGTTGGTTATTTTCTTTATTTTGTCTTGTTTTGAGTTAACCAGTGTTTGTTTGCTTCTTTTTTAATTTTCACCACCCATTTTCTTACATGCTAACCCCCATCGACATGCATTCGACATATCCTTAGTGTAAATAAAATGCCATATATCTGCAGAGGTTTTGTTTGTTTTGGTGTCACTGTAGTCTGTGTGTAAAATCATCTCATGGCCATTTCCTTCGAGAAGGAAGCACTGGGATGACGGGATGCAGGCTGCCCCTCTGGGTGACAAGGTCAACAGCGAGCATGTGAGTCAACACTCATTTGCTCCTCAGGCTGCCAGTGGTCAGCAGGGCAGCCACCCACACTCTCCTCTTGCAGGGAATGAACCCAAAGCCCAGTCAACCAAGCCATATGGTCAGTGGGAGGCAGCCCGAGAGATAAGCCAGCCCATCTCTCTCCACTGTCATAATAGGTTCTGCTTTGCTACCTGTTGATGTCTCCAATTTTTAGGTGCTGTAGACATCACAGGTGTCCACCTCCGTGTAAAGTGTGGGGCAGAACCACGTCTGCATCCTCCATAGTCCAAGGGAGTCAGTGATGGAGCATCAGGGGCAAAGCCCATTCATTCATCATTCACTCACTCACTCACTCAACTGGAGAGTGTTGACGAGCTGTCGGGCACCTTGCAACAAGCCCCTCTGGCTGCCAGAGCAGAAGACTGAGTCCCAAGCCTTCTCTTCAAACTGTAGCTTATACACCAACCTAGCCCCCAGCCTCCCAGGCCATGCCAGCCACGGAGGGTCCCCTTCCTGAAGCTCCTGTCCCTTGCCTCCTGCTTGCCTCCTCTGATACCAGTGGGAGGTGCCTGGTTTCTCGTTCGTGATGCTCGGCTAGAGAGCTGAGCCTTTCAGACCAAAGCTGGCTGTGTGTGTACCAAGCCGTGCCAATGACAGTGCTCTCTCTGCACCCATGGTCCTTCTCCATCAGCTCACAGCCCTCGACTAGGGATCCATTAGACCTGCTAAGCAGTCCCCAGGGGCCCCCATCTGACCACACAGCCCAGCCGCAAGGTTGGGAGTCACGCCTGATGCCCCCCTGACTTCTGCAATAGTGCTGGAGCCTCTACACCTGACAGCCTGGGAGCTCCCAATCAGGACGCAAACGTGTTTGTTTCCATCTGTGCTGCAGAGCGTGAGTACCTGGCACATCCTCCCCAAGGGGTAATCATCAGAAAGGGAGGAAAGTGTCCCTGCTCCCCAGGCCTTGTCTGCTCTCCAGAATCTGGATCCATCACCTGCCTCTTTTCTCTGGGCTTCCTTAGTCTCCCTCTCCTCTCTTTCTGTCTCTCTGCTTCTCTCCTTCTCTCCCTCCCTCCCCGTGAGTAGGAGTCCCTTTCGGCCAAGACTCTGTACCCACAGTTTTACATGTCCCCTGGTGAGGGTACTCTAGTAATGCCTCTTCAACGAATGAATGAAAGGATGATCCTACCACGACTTTCTCCTGGGTCCAAAGCATGGAGAATTTAATTCCAAGGATAAGCACTAAATAAAATCCAGCTGCCCAACTTATCCACTGTGTGAGGACTCTATGGTACACCTATTCCTGGATGTCTATCCCTAGATAGATGTCTATCCCTAGATAGATGTCTATCCATCAGTGGCCAGAAAGGCTGAGCATGCCTCATGTTCAGCCCATTCTTCTCCCTTGTCTCCTTAAATGGAAAAGTTATTCAAGAAGAGGAAGTATCTGAAGGTTAGAGGAAAATGATTGGGGAAATCCACGCACTGGTGGGCGTGGCTCTGTGTAAATGATACCAGCTGGATCTGTGGCCAGTGGGCGTCACTTAGCAAGTGCCCCTGCCTTCAGCTCGTGTGAATTGAATAGAGGCACCCTGAACTCTCCAGAAGGAGCCTCATGCCTCTGAGTGAAGCTGCTCGGGGAAATGAAAGCAAAGCTGTAGGAAAACTGGCTTTCTGGACTTGTTAGTACAATTTAAATATTCAAGTGTTTTGACGTATTACTTCCACACTGAATACAATGCATTTTTGATTCTGGTTATGAGTCTTTGGCACAGGAAGAATAAATGGTGGGCTTCCGGGATAGCTCAGAGGTAAAGAATCCCCTTGCCAACACAGGAGACGTGGGTTCAATTCTTGGGTTGGGAAGATCCCCTAGAGAAGGAAATGGCAACCCACTCTAGTATTCTTGCCTGGAGGATCCCATGGACAGAGGAGCCTGGCAGACTACAGTCCATGGGGGTCACAAAGAGCTGGATACAACTGAGCAATAGGCATAGAGTCCCTGATGACCAGTTAAAATACCTGCAAGTTCCTCTCTCACAGCCTGCTCCTACATCCTGCCATGGGATATCGTTTTTGCTGCTTGCAGTCCTGGGGGGTCGTCCTTCCTTCAAGGTCAAGTGGGTGACTAAGCTGTCATCATCACGTGACTCATCATGTGTTGGATGTGATCACACACTACAAGGGCTTGCAGTCTTTTCCCTGCTGAAAGTAACATGATCCAGTGAGCTTTTGAGGTGAAAAAACTGACTTTGAATCGCATCTGTGTAACCAGGACGAATTCCAGAAGCTTTGAGCCTGCTCTCACCTGGGGAAGGGGCCCTGCTCCAGGGGCCACAGGTATTGACTAGTCACCTGAGCAAGGGGCTCTTTCTACATGGGCTGCAGGCATTGACTAGAAGACCCACACCAACATTCCTGATTCTGTCCCCGGCCCCAGGAGACCTAGAGGAAACGAGGCCTCGTCCACTTTTCTCTTAGATAAAAGGCTGTTTTTGTCTCACATCCCTTGGGTAGAAACTTTTCTCACATGCCATCATTTTTTTTTAGCAACTTTCCCAGTCGATTGATTTTTATGAGCCACCCCAGGGAAACATCCTTTCAGGACATCTCAGCAACAAATAAAATGCTCCGGTGCCTGAAGGCTGGTCCCCAGCCAGGGTCCACCCCAGCTCTGTCACTTCAGTCAAGATGTTCCGTGTCTCCGAGGCACAGATGCCAGTCTCCCTGGATCGCTGAGGCTAGTGCCACAGCCGTCAGGAGCAAACACACAGAAAAGACACCCCAAATGGAGTTGTTGTTCAGTCGCTCAGTCGTGTCCGACTCTTTGAGACCTGATGGACTGCAGCATGCCAAGCTCCCCTGTCCTTCAATATCTCCCAGAGTTTGCTCAAACTCCAGTCCATTGAGTTGATGATGCCATCCAACCATCTCATCCTCTGCCACCCCCTTCCTCCTGCCCTCAATCTTTCCCAGCATCAGGGTCTTTTCCAATGAGCTGTTGCCTCTCATCAGGTGACCAAAGTATTGGAGCTTCAGCATCCCTGGAAGACTGGGCTCAAATACTAGGATGCTGCAGCCCACCCACCTCCCTTTTTCTTACCTCCTTCTGCTTTGATTCTCTCACCTGTAACACTGGGGATGACAATAAATAGCCAAGGCACTGACTGTCATTAGGACTAGAAATGATCCACGGAACGAGCTCAGCTTGGGACCTGATACCAAGAGGGGTGATTCCCATCAGAGTTCGCTCGACTCAGATTCAGATGATTGCTGTGCTTTCTTTTTTGTCATCTGGGAAAAATAATTTTAAAATACTCTCCTGAAATTCACAGGTATAGGAAAATGTCAGTTCAAAATAGCGCATACAGATACAGCTACTATTCTCGGTATGACTTGAGCAGTTAAGGCTGTTTGTTGAATATGCCTATACTTTTGCCAGCTCTGCTCCAGCAAGCTACTTAAATGAAAGGCAGAAATCAGGACTGCAGCTGCCTGCTTTCTGCCTTACAAGGAGACGCTGCTGTAGTTTCCTGTCCTGGATATGCATGTCACGTAGATAATATTCATCTTTGCCTAACAATCCGTCAGTTTCTACTATGGGCCCACTACTGAGAGTTCTCTTCGTATAAAGAGGACAGGCGTTGCTGGTAGACAGAAGGTTTTCTGAGATGGTGGTGTTGCTAAGCACTGGTTGAACTGACTGGCAGCCACCTGGTTATGAAATGGTCAGATCACCCTCATTTGCATAACTCAGAGCATGCTTTGTCTACACTTGACGTTGTCATCCTGAAGGCTCGAGTTTGCTGTGCTTCGAGGTTAGAGAAAACTTTGGGAGCAAAGTCAGCTCAGGACTGGAGGACAACAGAACAGTGACCGGACTCCTTCACCGCCCACCACCCCTAACTCCTAGCAAGTAACAGCAGTGACAGCCACAAACAAACAGTATCAGCTCCGAGGGTACAGACCACACTTGAGGGTTGCACCTGCAGAACTGATGGGCTGGTCACTACCTTGTGAAATTTCCCCTTCAATTCCTCAACATCCCTTCCGAGGCCCCTCACAATGCATTAGTCAATGGCCAAACTCATCCATCCATCCCCTTTCTACAACCGCAATGAAGTGAGTGAGGGACCATTGGGGACGAGTCTCTGCACAGACCTTAGGTCAGAAAGTGGAAGTGCTTTAGGATCCAGCAGACCTGAGCCGAAGGGCAGCTTTGGAAGTTTCTAACCATAAGACGAGATCTCCTGGAGTCCCTTACACTCTGGAGTGTCCCCTCCTGAAATAGAGGACATCTCCCTCTCAGGTTCCCCCATCCCAGGAAGCACAGCCCAGATGGGAGGAATTTACCTGCTGGCAAGGGTTCAATAAACCTATAAAAGCTATGACAAACCTAGGCAGCATATTAAAAAGCAGAGACATCACTTTGCTGACAAAGGTCTGTATAGTCAAAGATATGGTTTTTCCAGTAGTCATGTGTGGATGTAAGAGTTGGACCATAAAGAAGGCTGAGTGCTGAAGAACTTATGCTTTTGAACTGTGGTGTTGGAGAAGACTCTTGAGAGTCCCTGGACAGCAAGGTGATCAAACCAATCAATCATGAAGGAAATCAACCCTGAATATTCGTTGGAAGGACTGAGGCTGAAATTGAAGCTCCAATACTTTGGCCACCTGATGTGAAGAGGTGACTCATTGGAAAAGACTCTGATGCTGGGAAAGATTGAGGGCAGGAGGAGAAGGGGGTGACAGAGGATGAGATGGTTGGATCTCATCACTGACTCGATGGACATGAGTTTGAGCAAACTCCGGGAGATGATGAGGGACAGGGAAGCCTGGCATGCTGCAGACCATGGGCTCACAAAGAGTTGGATATGTCTTAGCAACTGAATGACAAAGGGTTCAACACATGACAGACAGTATAATCTGCCTCAGCTTTGAGCTCAATCCTATAACGTCTTGTAGATACGGAGCCCAGGCTCCTCTAACTCCCACAGAGTGTAGCTTCAACAAGACCAGTTTCAGAGCCGCAGCTTTCTGTTCTCTGCCTGTTATTCCCTGTGTGTTGCTCCCTGAGTCTGAAATACAAATGCCTTGGACTCTCATGCAGCAAGACCTTAATGTTAGGCCTATCAGAACCCAGGCCTTCTGGCTCCCCACTCTGTCTGCTTCCTGCTGAGTCATGGTCGTGGCAGCTTCCTTACCTTGGAGGTCGTGGGCCGGCCACAACTGGTGGATGGAGAATGGGTTGCAACAGCATGCATTGCAGCCTGGGTTTTTGGACTCCACTGCTGCTTTTCAGATGGCATGTCTGTCATGGGGCTGAGAGAGTGTGCCCACGAATCCATGGTGAGTACTTTCTCTCTTCACTTTCCCCCAAACCCATGAGAACAGGCACCCCAGTCCCTGTCTAAGAAAGGGGCCCCTAAGGCTGCAGCAGTCAGTGTCCCTGAGCCCAAAGCATCATACAGACCTTTATTCAGCTAAACTGCTGGTGACCCCTTAGCACTTCAGGGAAACTGGGGTGTTATTCAGGCACATGGGGTGCGGCCCTCTGGCAGCTGCAGTGACTCAGGTCTTCTCAACTCGCCCCCAGATAGCCTGTGAGTCAGGAAGGGGCTCTGGGGGTGGGGCTGTCGAGCAAGATTCTGCACTTTCCTCACCCATCCATACCTGTTCTGGGAAAATCCGTCAGGCTTAGGAAGGTTGCCTGACGCATCTCACCAGGACTTAATCTCCCGGGCCTGAGTCCAAGAGGCACCACGCCCTCAGCCTCAGACCAGAAGGAAGCACCTGGGTGAGATGCCTGAAGAGATTCGAGGTGTGTCCTCACAAAACTGGATAGTGGGGTTGTGACTTGTGCCCTGGGAGGAGGCCTGGGACAACAGAATGCAGGGAGATTTAGAACCATTCGAGTTCTGCCATGCCTGAGCTGTGTGACCATGTGTGAGTCACTCAACCTCTCTGAGCCTTCAGCATGACATCTGTGAAAAAGGGACAATATCTTCCTTGCAAAACTCTCTGGGAATCATATGAAACAGGCATTTTCAAATATTAACTCCCTTTCTTCTCAAATGAAGGGAACTTACCTTTTCTAGAGGCCAAGAAAGGAGTGGTGCAGGAGGCTGGGGAGTAGACGGTGAAGCAGAGCCCAGCTTAGCTCATGGCCTCATGGTTGTGGGTTCAATTCAGCCTGTAGAGTCAGGTGGGGCAGCATGCTGTAGACTCAGAGATGGGGGATGTACTAACCTTACAGATGACTATTGCTTAAAAAAATTTATTTCCAGAATAATTGGTTTGGGGGGTAATTTTGTGTTAGTTGATATAGAAGGTTACTTTATCCCTATAGTTAACCCAACGAAGAAACTGTTTCTATCCTTATTTGCTAAACATGCTTGTGTCATCTCAGGTTTCCATCCTTCTGTCTGCCACATGCTCCTGCTTCAGCAAGAATGACACTTAGGACAAGCTTGGAGGAATCCACTAGCCATTAGGTACCTCCTATTAAAAATATAAAATTTACAGACTGAAAAAAAAAAAAAAAACTCTAAGGTGTTGCCTAAAGGCTCTCAGGTCCAATAAGTAGTGCATGCTTACTAAAATATATTGACGTGGTATATTCACAACAGAAGAGCCTGGGTTTGCAAGTCACTTCCCATATGAATCCATTTGCTGTGTTCTTATAGAGAGAAAAACAAATTTTAACTCAACTGTCACTTCCAATGAGCAGGTGGGTGGGAGGGGGTCCTTGTGAGCTGCAGCTCTCCGAAGGTTTCCTGAGAACAAATGTTGGAGGACAGAGTCACTCGTCAGCAATTTGAGCTTCATTATTCACCCACAAGAGAATTCTGAAGGCTGCTATCAGATCAGTTCCCTTTTCCCTCAAATGCAAAAAATACACCCTTTTGGTCTTTTAACACTGCAGAATGGGTCTGGATCCAAAGGTAGATGCTCAAAGAATGGCAAGCTTGTTTGCATATGAGTCCCAGTTTCTAACTGCGGATTCAGTAAGTCAAAAGCAAGAACCCCAAGGATGAAAGGCTTACACAGTTGGGGCTAGGGTCTCAAAACGATTACTTTGGTTTATAATTGCAGCTCATTTAGTCTTCAGTTTTTCATAGATGTGTCCAATTTATTTTTTTCTTTTTGGCTAACACACCTTTCCACAGTCAGTGATGGCTTTATCTCCATACGCTTTTTTCTAAGTTCCAAATATTTGGCTTAGAAATGAAACAAAGAGTCAGGGTTTGAGGGGCTTCTCTGCTGTCTCAAGGATGCCCAGAGAGTAGATCTAGCTGAGCATGGTGAAGCTGTGACAGCAGGATGGTCCTTTGAGCAGGACCCTGGGTGGAGAACACCCCCGAGTGCAGAATGTGCAGTGCAGGGAAATGAGGTGTTTTACTATTGCTTTGCTTTCAGAGTCAAACCTAAATCAAGAGACAGAAGTCAAAATGACTCAAGACGTTTTGGACAAAAAATAAAGACAAGTCTCCTATAGAATTGTGTGCTTTTATACAATCTGAGCAGAGAGAAAGTTGTGATTAAGGATCTGTAATTTTTATTTGCAGACTTTCAGTTCTGCTGTCACTTGGTTGAAACCATTGGTTCCGTCTTTCATTTCCTGTATCAGGCGTATCACTAAGAACAGCTTCTCTGCACCCCTACATCGTCCAGATGGGCATCTGGACAAGCCAGGACACACTGGTGTCTGCTGCCTGGATGGGTTGGAGGTCCCTGGCTCATTCTGAGCTCTTCTTCCCATCACAGAAGTGCTCTGATGCTGGGCCTCCTTGAAAGAGAGCATGGCCTCATTCCCGAAGCCAAGCACATAACCAAGGGCTCGATACCAAATGCAGAAGTCACAAATGGGAGAAAATGCCCTCTCAACTGCACGTGGAGCTATGGTTTTTGAACCAGAGCGAAAATCAGAAGATTCAGAGGAACTTGAAAGTTACCCGAGGCCTTTTGCTCAGAAATTAAAAGCTCAGCTTCTCTTCATCCTAAATATTATGCAGATTCTCACTCCTAAACATGTACTAAAAAAAAAAAAAAAGAGAGAGAAAAGACGTGTGCATATTTTGGGGCTGCTTTGTAAAAGAAGAGACCGGTCATTACCAGTGTTCAGTGTTCTCCTTGGTGCTGAAAGTTAAGCTCAAGTTTCTCTAAGGATAAGGCATAAGGATCCTTCCTAAGCATAAAACTGTTTTAAAAGAAAAGTACTGTGAGCTCAGAGGTGGAGAAATGGGGACCTGAGAGGTGTCCCCTGGCCACGCTGGTCAGTCTTACTGTTCTTGTCATGATCACCCTGTATCTTTGCCTTCAACACCGGCCAAGTTTCAAGAACACTTGTAACTCTACATCATTCTGAAGATAACATGAACATATTTGAAGAAGAAAGCAAAAAGCCCCTTTGATTGTTTTAGGAGCCCATTGTCTCAATAACCTCACCTTGGAGGGGGTCCAGGGAAGTCTACCACGTGTTGGCTGGGCCTTTTCTGCCTGAGGTTTGCAGCTTGAATCCATCTCGAGGCCACATGGTGCATCATGTGTCTGATCCTGGGAAAGGAAAGAGGGGGGTTTATGGTGGCCCGGCACCCAGAGGACCCCAGGGCAAACCATCTCTCTCTAGGATGGGTGGGAGGGCGACACACAGAGTCCCACCACCCCGGGGGAGCTGGGACATGAGGGTGAGGCAGAGGCCGCAACAGGCTCCCAAGTCACAGCTGTCCCCAAGTCGACGGGCAGGACATAAGCCAGCCTCACAGGACACCTGTCTCAGGTGACCCAGCATCGTGGACCCACCAGACACCTCCACAGCACAAGCCAGCGTGGCTGAGGATGGAGCCGTCCCGCTGACATCTCTGCTGTTGTTCTTGTGTCTGAAAAACTCGGTGTCCTCTGCTCTCCATCCCCTTCCACCCACTTGTCAGATCTTCCACGTGATTCCATTTGCTCGAATAATAATTGGAATAAGGAAAACAGGTAAGTTCAGTGAAGCCAGAGCTGAGCATCCCTGAAGCCTCTCTTTCACTGTCCTTGTGTTCCTGGGTTTAAAAAGCCAGCTCAGCGCCGTGTTCCTGAATGTGCTCAGCTGTGGGAGCAGCTCTGCTGTGATGGATAAAGTGGGAGAAGGAGGAGGGTGCGGGGAGAGGAGGGGAAGAGGGGGTGTGAGGGGGAGATGGGGACATGCCCAGCTCATCACACCCATCAGGCTGAGCCAGGCACCACCACCCATACACACCACAGGCACCTTCTCCCACCTCTGGGACTCTGCCCTAAGAACTTAATTACCTACTTTAAGGTGTGTGTGGCCCCTGCAGGGTATGTCTCTTAGTTAAATGGATGTTATGTTCATGCAAGGTGTTAGAGAATTCTTTGCTCCTTTTTAGGGGGTATTTCTCTCATAGGAAAAATTTAAAAAGAAACACTTGTTCTTTCAATCTGGAACTTCATAATTTATATTAAAAAAGGAAGGATGTGTCCCCATTCTGTGTGGAAGGGACAGGACTTGTCCTCCCTCTTCTGGAGCATCCCCAGTTGGGGAGCTGTGTGGGGTCCTGGGGAAAGTAAAGATCTTCAAGTACTTGGACACAGTGAATACAGAAAAGGAGCCCACTGCCCCTGCTCCACGCCGACCCCCTCCTGTAGGAAAATTCAGACAGGACAGCGGCCAGTGCACCGCTGAGTCACTCACGGGACGTTTGTTGGAGAGGCTCCTTGGGGTCAGCTGTCCCAAGTCCCTTTCCAGATGCGCAGACAGTGTTGGGAGGGTGTGCAGCTCCCATCACCTTCTCGTCTGCGCCTCCTGGACTGGCTAGGTTCTTGGAACATTCTTGCATAAACCACAGCCCAAAAAGCTCCACATGGCCAATTAAAAATGTTACACCTCACAGGGCTTCCCTGGTGGCTCAGATGGTAAAGCGTCTGCCTGCAATGCGGGGAACCTGGGTTTCATCCCTGGGTCGGGAAGATCCCCTGGAGAAGGATATAGCAACCCACTCCAGTACTCTTGCCTGGAAAATTCCATGGACAGAGGAGCCTGATTGGCTACAGTCCATGGGGTCCCAAAGAGTCGGATACGACTGAGCGACTTCACTTTCACTTTCACTTTTCACACCTCACTAGAAGTGGTGAGAAAAGACACTTCTGTGCAGGTGAGTTAATTTTTCCTTGGAAGCACTCGAGAAGCAACAGCTCATGGTGAACCCTGGTTTCGTGGCTATCCCACTAGCTAGTCCCAAGACTTCCCTGCTGGCTCAGCTGGTAAAGAAATTGCCTGCAATGTGGGAGACCTGGGTTCCATCCCTGCGTTGGGAAGATCCCCTGGAGAAGGGAAAGGCTACCCACTTCAGTATCCTGGCCTGGAGAATTCCATGGACTGTATAGTCCATAGGGTCACAAAGAGTAGGACACGACTGAGCAACTTTCACTTCACCACTGGCTCTCGGGCTTCCTCCCTGAAGGCCCCAGAGCCTGTTACGATGGACATGGGTCTTTCCGCCAGTTGAAAGGCTGAGGTTCATGCCCTGTCATGCTGCTGCAGTGGGGATTCTCCCAATAGCCACCACTTCACTCCCGTTACAGTCTGTGGCAAGGACTAGAAAAAAAGAGCTCTTATTGAGAATCATGCTTCATTTCTTTATTAATCAACACCAAGGATTTCATGTTAATACATGAGTTTTCTGAGTCACCTCAAATTTAGGTTCATTTCCATGTAACGGCTCAGGTGCAATGCTAAAAACTGAAAAATTAGAGCAAATATCTATTCAGGGTTTATTACTCACAAAACACCAACATAAATATTTTATATTATTTAATATTCTTGGAAACTCTGCAGTAGACATTAGTTTTAAATTTTTTTTACAGTTTTTAAAGGTTACTTCCCATTTACAGTTATTACTAAATATTGGTTATGTTCCCTGTGTTATACAATTACATCCTTGAGCCCACTGGAGTAGACATTATTTTTATCACACTGTTACAGATGAGGAAACTGAGGCTTGTCAGGCTATGTGAGGTCATGGGGGGCCAGGCACATGGACCACACTATTGTTATTTTCCCCTGTAAGGCAACAAGTTTAGCTTTCTAACCCAGCATTTTCTTTCTGTTTCATATGCCTATGCACATATATGTATGCATAGACTTATAAATACATGCATGTATAACTATTAATATTTTTTCATGTACAACCAAATTATAAATAAACATAATGTATGTAAAATTTATGATAAATCACATAATGCTATATAATTAATAATATATATTATATCTATATAAATATATTTATAATATACTCATACTATATTTATATATTATAATGTGAAAGTGTTAGTCACTCAGTCTTGTCTGACTCTATGCTACCTCATGGACTGTAGTCCACCAGGGCCTTCTGTCCATGGGATTCTCCAGGCAAGAATACTGAAGTGGTTGCCATTTCCTTCTCCAGGGGATCTTCCCAACCCAGGAATTGAACCCAGGTCTTCAGCACTGCAGGCAGATTCTTTACCATCTGAGCCACCAGGGAAGCCCATGTATTATAATATGTGAAAATATGATATATAATACATTTAATATATTATTATGTATAAATAATAACTATATAAATACATGTTACATTTTATTATATACATTATATGTACTATGTACTTGTATACTATATAGATTATACATAATTTGCATTATATGAGAAACATGCTAATAATTGTGTATATACACACATTTAAAATCTACTTCCTTCCAACTACTTCAGACTATGTCTCCACATCTCTACTGACGTCTCAGCCCAGATATTCCCATGGGTGGGGCCACCTTGAGCACTAGGGGAGGACCAGCCACACTTCTAGCCACCATCCACTAGTAGTACCCGGACCCCCAGTTATGACCCCCAAGATGTGTCCAGACACTGCCCAGTGGCCCCTGGCAAAGGCAGCGAGTTGCTGCTGCTGCTAAGTCACTTCAGTCATGTCTGACTCTGTGCGACCCCATAGACTACAGCCCATCAGCCTCCCCCTTCCCTGGGATTCTCCAGGCAAGAACACTGGAGTGGGTTGCCATTTCCTTCTCCAATGCATGAAAATGAAAAGTGAAAGTGAGGTTGCTCAGTCGTGTCTGACTCTTCGCGACCCCATGGACTGTAGCCTACCAGGCTTTTCCGTCCATGGGATTTTCCAGGCAAGGGTACTGGAGTGGGATGCCATCGCCTTCTCCGAAAGGAAGGGCCAAATCACCCCTAGCTGAGAACCATTGGCTTAGATGCTTTCGGACAGTTTTATCCTTGAGGTTCTACTTCTCAGTCTGAAACACAGAGTGTGTTGTTGGCAAATATCCCAACAGTCGCTGGTTAGATTGGAGGAAATCAGCCTGCCCTCTCCTACCTTCACCCTATAACCCCGGGACCTGAGGACCTTCCCAGACTTTCACCTCTCATCCCTGAGACCAGGCAGGAGCCCCTCCTATACAGCTCTGACCCTGCCCCGTGTTCCTCAGGTCCTCGCTCCTCGATGGTCATTTCTGACACAGCATCTGACAATACCACGTGACCTCGGTTCTAAGCCTTCAGATTTCTCTCTGATGAGATGTTTTTCTTCTCTTTGGAAAAACAACAACAGAGTATTATTATTGGTTTGCCAATCATTCCTGGGCCATACAAGCAGGCTTCTTCCTCCAGAATATCTGGAAAAATTCCCCCAAGAAATTGACTATGAAATAGGGCAGTTTCCTCGAGTCCTCATGTGGTTTTTATCACACAGACTACCTGTATAAATAGGTCATGAGACCTACTGAATAAATAATGAAAGTACAGTGTAACAGTACACACTGGCACCTTTAAAAACGACGCTTGTGAATTCCCTGGTGGTCCAACGGTTAGGACTTGGTGCTTTCACTGAGGTTCCAGCTCTAATTCCAAGATCCTGCAAGCCCCACGGTGAAGCCAAAGTAAAAGAAAAAACCCTTGTTGTTGAGTCCGGGGTAGATGGTCCTGTATCAGCTCTCTGGGCAGCAGGCGTCTACCGAGAACCAGCACTGACCTGAGAACCTCGGCCCAGCAGGGAGCAGAGGCCCCTGGGTCCTTTCCAAGGCCTGGCAGTTGAGCAGGAATTTCTCCAACACCTGTTCCCTTTGGCTACAGTTTCTCCTTCACTCCTATCACTGTTTCCAAATAATGTAGAGTTACAGTACAGGAATTTCCCTCCTGGATCCCGCCTTAATATATAACTTTTTGAGCTGACTTCTGCCTCCTTTCAAATGAGTGCATTTCTGAGTCTACACTGATACATCCTTGAGAAAGTTGACTCAGATTTCTGAGACCTGAACTCAGCCTGAGTGCTTTCTTGTTCTTGTCTTTGATTTGCTGAGAGGCCACTATTTAGAAGTCTAATCATGTTAAAGGTAAAAAGATGAGATCGAATTAAAGGAGATACAGGACGTATTTCTAAAAGATTTACACATTTCTAAGATTTCTAAACTCTTTTAGAGTGAGGACTAATCTGAAATAAGATATTCTTATTTTTAAGTGAGGTGAGGAAAAGTTTCTATCATCAACTATATATTTTCTTACAAAAGAACATATTTCTTCTTATGGAAAAGACTATGAGTAAATTTAATGGGAAAATATGTATTCTAAAATAGCTCCTAATATTCTCTTGACATTCTGTACTGAATTTATTATTAGTAAAAATCAAGGAATAATGCCACTGGAATACACTGCAATGGAAAAACTTGTACTTGTGCAAAACAATCAATACTATGTGGCATTTTCCCCTACATCGATAATTGATTGCTGTAATATCTTTTTTAAGCTACACCACTTAAAACTCTTCTAAGTACTAAACAACTCACAGTGCATATTTTCCTTAGTCACCTACAAGATGGTTATGCAGTAAATCATGCCTTAGAACAGATCTCATAAAGCATTTGGTACCTTGCTTAAACATAAGACTCTTTCAGGATTTTCTTATAAAATGAGAAAATATGGCATCATATTTTTGCTCCCATACAATATGACTATGCAAGCGTCATGTGTTCCCTTAGTTTTTATCCATTTGAATGTAAAGAAACTGAAATGCTTGGAATCTATGAATTTCCCATATGGAACTCTGCAGCTTGTCTATCATGACTGACCTCAAAGGGTAAAAGAAACCTGACTCGAGGAATTGAACTTCAACTGAAGCAGCAAAACAAGCCACACTGAACCGTGTCCTTCCCAGACTAGGGGGCCTCCTGCAACACAGGACTCACAGACTATGTCTGAGTTGTGGGGAGGTCGCCCTGTGTATGTGTGTGTGTGTATTTCAGGGGGAGGGAGGAGGGGAGGCATGTTTTTCTTTATCAGAAACCATTTCCTGTATTCAAATGTGCTTTCTAAATTTATCTGCAGTCTGAGGCAGGGAAATAGACACACGGAAATAAAGATTGAGTCCAGCTGGGTCATTCAAGCACCCAAGTAGGGTCTCTGTCTTTCTCCCACACCTTCTCCTCTCAATATCTTGCCCAAAGATTAAACAGTCACTGTACAATGTGTTAATAGGAATGCAAGTGAAACAGTCCATCTGAAACTTGAAACTTCCCCATTTAATCTCTCCATCCTACGACAGATAGATGGATGGCTGGATGGATAAAGAAGTATAGTAAGGTAAGTAGAAAATGGCCAGAGGGAAGCCAAACAATAGCAAAAATAATAGAAAAAAATTGGCCTGAATTTTCCTTTCCCAATATTTAAGTTATCGTAGGGAGGTCTTGGCATAGGTATATTAATCAAATATTCCTTAAAGATCCCCCCCCCCCACGCATACACACACACACACACACACACAAAGCAGTGTCAGTTCCTTTACAGAAGTATGAGCTCCCAGAAATTCCAGGACAAAGTGTTGTTTTCAGTCCTTGGACAAGGGCCAAATAACCTATGGTCTGCTTTGGGGAGAGAAAGGCTGGCTTCTTTGTCACCAGCGTGAAGTCCATCTTTTGGAATTGAGGAGCCTGAGGGCTAACCCTAGCTGGGCCAAGGGGCAATCGTCAGCCCTCAGTGGGCCATTCGCTCCAGTCATTTCTCAGATGTCACTAAGCTGCTGTTACAGAGGTGATGTAATACAATTTTTGACTTGGTCTTAAGCCCAAAGGATGTGTCCAGTTGGTTCTCATTTTTTTTCTATCCTGAAAACACCTTTATGTAACTGATGGGAAATCAACTGTCACAGCCACGCTTTGACAATCAGATCTCAGGGGCTGGATGTGACTTTGTTGTGTGTTTCCTGGTGGTTCAGGTTTTACTTCTCTCTGTTCTCAGTCATTCTCCCTCCCCAAGCCGGGGAGGGGAGGGGCAACTATTTTTAGACTCAGGCGAGCTCCAGGGCGTCAGACAGTAAATCATTAGCCGTGACTTTAAAATAGTCCTGAGCTGCTTTGGGAAGAAGTATTTCTCCATTGCATATGGACTTGGATCTACATCCCACCACCTATACAGTTCAATCCCCATAAACATGATGAAACTCGCCTCCAAGGCTGCTCACAGCTGATGGTCTCTGGATTGAGGTGAAGCTTCCAAACTGCCCCGGTGGTGGTGGTGGTGGTGGTGGAGGCGGAGGTCCAGTGGTGCTCTGAGGTGCTTGGAAAACAATCCAAAAATAAATCCAAAAAAATGTCTCCCAGATCCCTTATTCAGCACCAAACTCACAACAGAGGGATGCTGTGTTGGACTGTATGCTTTGTATTTTCTTCCGTAAGGTCGAGGTCAGATGTGGACAGAACATGACCTCTTAGAACTGGCCTGAATGTTCTAAATCTGCAAAAGCAAGATCTTCTGTAAAATTTCTGCCACTAGTTGTTGCCTCTTACCATTCATAAAATTGCCAAATGCCAAAAACGTGAGAGGAAACTGAGGCTTAGAGAAGGGAAGCGACTTTTAGGAAAGTTGTGGTAAAATCACGACATCAGAGTCTGGACCCCTGAGTGAATGAGGTCTTGGTAGTAAAACATTCTGCCTGACACAGATGGGGGCTTTTTTGTGTAGTTCAGCGTAGTTGTGGGCGTATTCACCTACCAGCATCACTTCCCTAGATGTTTCAGGGAGAGGAAAGGAGACGAGATAGTGAGGAAACACTTAGAAATTTAAATTCCCTGGATAACATGACATAATTCCACATGTCATAATCTCATCTTTAATTAGGCAAGCGAGTGAGGAGTTGCAAATGGCATTCTGCTCATCAATGTTAACTATTTGGCTTTCCAAAATAGACTCCTCTTGTTCTGGTCTAACGGACATTTCAAAACTAGAAAGAGTGGAAGGACTTCACTGGCAGTCTAACTGTTAAGACTTCACCTTTCAATGCAGGGGGTGCAGGTTCCATACTTGGTGGGGTAGCTAAGATCACACATACCTCACAACCATAAAAACCAAAACATAAAACAGAAACAAGGTTGTAACAAATTCAATAAAGACATAAAAATGGCCCAAAAAAAAATGAAAGGAGGGGAAGAAAAGGAAGAAAAAGAATAATAGCAGGCTTTTGTTTTGGTACTTCTTTTTTTTTTTTTTTTTTTCTTTTTACTAGAGGAAACTCTTTCATACCAGATTTTTAAAAGGAAGGCATTTTAGAAGCCACAGATGCAAATAGCCACCTCCACTGTTTGTTCAGCTTTGGCCAAGTTAGAGGTCAATTTCCAGTTGTTGACAAGGAAAGTCTAGTGAGCAAAATACCTTTATCGTTAAATATTATCTTGCAAAAATATTTACTAGGGTGTAAGTTAGAGCATTGTGCTAAGAATGGGACATACACATTTCGAAGCTGTGATCCAGTCCGGAGAAACAATACCCAGGAAAAGGCTGTGTTTTCATCTCTCCCAGCTGTGCACTCTGCTCACAGCTCTCTGCAGACGTGTTAGGAGCTCCTATTTGCACAATTTCCATGACTCTTGGTTGAACTGGATACTTTTTATTACGTCCCCGGATTGAACGGAAAAGAGTTCTGAGTTTATATAATTAAGTGGCCCTCCTGAAATCAAACTTCATTAAAATCATATTTCGATTTGCTGAACACTCTTACTTTCCTCCGTTTTTGCTCACTGCTGTATTTCCTGGGAGACAGTGGTGTCCTCGGCTCTGCTGGGTGGTCAGTGTGTATTAGGTGGATAGACAGTTCAGTAGCTCAGTAGTATAGATAGTATACGGATAGTATAGATAGATAGTATAGTGAGATACAGAAGTTTAAAAAAAATCCATCGATCCAAATTTTATAGTTGTTATAGTTTTTTTTTTTTTTTTTTTGGCTGTGCTGGGTCTTTCTTTCCTAGGCTTCTCTCTAGCTCTTTGGCATGTGGGATCTTATTTCCTCTACTAGGGATCAAACCTGAGACCCATGCATTGCAAGGCAGATTCT
This sequence comes from Capricornis sumatraensis, assembly GCF_032405125.1. Classification (NCBI taxonomy): domain Eukaryota; kingdom Metazoa; phylum Chordata; class Mammalia; order Artiodactyla; family Bovidae; genus Capricornis; species Capricornis sumatraensis. The sequence goes on from NC_091083.1 coordinate 47,678,019, forward strand.
TAACCACTGGACCAACCAGGGAAGCACCTGTTACTGAATTTTAAGACTTCTTCATTTTCAAGGTAGGGATACAGACTCATGTGGTTCGATCTTGTTCTACAATTGCTCAGTGTGTCTGACTCTTTGCAACCCCAAGGACTGCAGCACGCCAGGCTTCCCTGTCCTTCACCATCTCCCAGAGCTTGCTCAAACTCATGTCCATTGAGTCAGTGATGCCATCCAACCATCTCATCCTCTGTCATCCCCTTCTCCTCCTGCCTTCAGTCTTTCCCAGAATCAGGGTCTTTTCTAATGAGTCAGCTCTTCACATCAGGTGGCTAAAGTATTGGAGGTTCAGCTTCAGTATCAATCAGTCCTTCCAAAGACTATTTAGGATTGATTTCCTTTAGGATGGACTGATTGGATCTCCTTGCAGTCCAAGGGACTCTCAAGAGTCTTCTCCAACACCACAGTTCAAAAGCATCAATTCTTCAGCATTCAGCTTTCTTTATGGTCCAACTCTCACATTCATACATGACTACTGGAAAAACCATAGCTTTGACTAGGGTAGCTCAGTAGTCTTCCTAAATGTCTCGATAGAAGAACTAGAAGAATCCCCACATACTGTCCCCCCATACTATCCCCCCAGACCTCAGTGCTTCTGCACTGCATCACACAAATTATAAGGGTGTAACTGTTACTAGCTTCAAAATGCATATTTTGCTAATTATTAGCAGAAAAAAATAAGAGGACAAACAGAAAACAAGTCTCCATCCAGCATTAATTGTATTTATATATCCTAGAGGAACATTTCATGCAAAGATGTCCTCGATAAAGGACAGAAATGGTATGGACCTAATAGAAGCAGAAGATATTAAGAAGAGGTGGCAAGAATACACAGAAGAACTGTACAAAAAAGAGCTTCACGACCCAGATAATCATGATGATGTGATCACGCACCTAGAGCCAGACATCCTGGAATGTGAAGTCAAGTGGGCCTTAGAAAGCATCACTATGAACAAAGCTAGTGAAGGTGATGGAATTCCAGTTGAGCTATTTCAAATCCTGAAAGATGATGCTGTGAAAGTGCTGCACTCAATATGCCAGCAAATCTGGAAAACTCAGCAGGGGCCACAGGACTGGCAAAGGTCAGTTTTCATTCCAATCCCAAAGAAAGGCAATGCCAAAGAATGCTCAAACTACTGCACAATTGCACTCATCTCACATGCTAGTAAAGTAATGCTCAGAAATCTCCAAGCCAGGCTTCAGCAATATGTGAACTGTGAACTTCCAGATGTTCAAGCTGGTTTTAGAAAAGGCAGAGGAACCAGAGATCAAATTGCCAACGTCCGCTGGATCATGGAAAAAGCAAGAGAGTTCCAGAAGAACATCTATTTCTGCTTTATTGACTATGCCAAAGCCTTTGACTGTGTGGATCACAATAAACTGTGGAAAATTCTGAAAGAGATGGGAATACCAGACGTCCTGACCTGCCTCTTGAGAAACCTATATGCAGGTCAGGAAACAACAGAACTGGACATGGAACAACAGACTGGTTCCAAATAGGGAAAGGAGCACGTCAAGGCTGAATATTGTCATCCTGCTTATTTAACTTCTATGCAGAGTACATCATGAGAAACGCTGGGCTGGAAGAAGCACGAGCTGGAATCAAGATTGCTGGGAGAAATATCAATAAACTCAGATATGCAAATGACACCTCCTTTACGGCAGAAAATGAACAGGAACTAGAGAGCCTCTTGATGAAAGTGAAAGAAGAGAGTGAAAAAGTTGGCTTAAAACAACATTCAGAAAACTAAGATCATGGCATCTGGTCCCATCACCTCATGGGAAATAGATGGGGAAACAGTGGAAATAGTGTCAGACTTTATTTTCTTGGGCTCCAAAATCACTGCAGATGGTGATTGCAGCCATGAAATTAAAAGACGCTTACTCCTTGGAAGGAAAGTTATGACCAACCCAGATAGCATATTGAAAAGCAGAGACATTACTTTGCCAACAAAGGTCCATCTAGTCAAGGCTACGATTTTTCCACTAGTCATGTATAGAGGAGAGTTGGACTGTGAAGAAAGCTGAGCACTGAAGACTTGATGCTTTTGAACTGTGGTGTTGGAGAAGACTCATGAGAGTCCCTTGGACTGCAAGGAGATCCAACCAGCCCATCCTAAAGAAGATCAGTGCTGGGTTTTCATTGGAAGGACTGATGCTGAAGCTGAAACTCCAATGTTTTGGCCATCTCATGTGAAGAGTTGACTCATTGGAAAAGACCCTGATTCTGGGAGGGATTGAGAGTAGGAGGAGAAGGGGATAACAGAGGATGAGACAGCTGGATGGCATCACCGACTTGATGGACATGGATTTGGGTAGACTCCAGGAGGTGGTGATGGACAGTGAGGCCTGGCGTGCTGTGATTCATGGGGTTGCAAAGAATCAGACACGACTGAGCCACTGAACTGAACTGACTGAATCAAAGTCAGCTCTCCTGGCCACCATCCTCCAGCCTTAGGTGGTAACTTAGGTGCATTCCAAAAGTCACTTCATTAGCACAACAGACAACATCTTTATCTCGTATCACTTAGGAAATTCCAAAGGTTTTAGAGCTCTGTGCTAGAACAGGAGAGAAAACCAAATAAATAGTTATTATAGATCACAATTTCCCAATATCCATTCTGTAGCATGACATATCAACCCGAAGTAGCTGTTTAGAGCCTTATCTATTAATGTGAAAAGATATCTGTAATACTTGATGAAAAAGAGTCAGGCTTCAAACAGTAAAATAGGATTCTATTGTAAAACCAGGAAGAAAAAAAGAAAGACAAGTGACCAGGACTACTCTCAATTTCAGTTTCAGTTTAGTCGCTCAGTTGTGTCTGAGTCTTTGCGACCCCGTGAATCGCACCCAGTCTTGTTTTTGCTGACTGTATAGAGCTTCTCCATCTTTGGCTGCAAAGAATATAATCAATGTGATTTTGGTGTTGACCATCTGGTGATGTCCATGTGTAGAGTCTTCTCTTGTGTTGTTGGAAGAGGGTGTTTGCTATGACCAGTGTTTTCTCTTGGCAAAACTCTATTAGCCTTTGCCCTGCTTCATTCTGTTCATTCTGGCTCAGATCATGAACTCCTTGTTGCCAAATTCAGACTTAAATTCAAGAAAGTAGGGAAAACCAACAGACCATTCAGGTATGACCTAAATCAAACCCCTTATGATTATCCAGTGAAAGTGAGAAATAGATTTAAAGGACTAGATCTGGTAGACAGAGTGCCTGATGAACTATGGACGCAGGTTTGTAACATTGTACAGGAGACAGGGATCAAGAGCAACCCCAATAAAAAAAAAGCAAAATGGCTCTCTGAGGAGGCCTTACAAATAGCTGTGAAAAGAAGAAAAGTGAAAAGCAAAGGAGAAAAGGAAAGACCTTGATTAAAGTGTTAGAACTTTCAGGGAGGAACTTTCAGGAACGGTCTTCCCTCCCCTAGACCTCCAGGGAAAGAGACAGACTGGTGTTTGAATTAGTCACCAATGGCCGATGATTTAAAAAATCTTGCTTCTGTAATGAAGCCTTCATGTTAAGTGCTAAGCTGCTTCAGTCTTGTCCGACATTTGCGATCCCATGGACTGTAGTCCACCAGGCTCCTCTGTCCATGGAATTTCCCAGGCAAGAATGCTGGAGTCGGTTTCCATTTCCTCCTCTTGGGGATCTTCCAGACCCAGGGTTGAACCTGAGTCTCTCACATCTCCTGCATTGGCAGGCAGGTTCATTACCACTAGCACCCACCTGGGAAACCCTAATGAAGACTTCAGGAACCCCCAAAAAGAGTGGTTTGGAGTGCCTCCAGGATGTTGAACACATGGAGGTTTGGGGAGCTTGGCACCTGGAGATCATGGAAACCCCCAGCCTTTCCCCAGAGCTTGCCTTCCGCATCGCTTCCCTTTGCCTGCTCCTGAATTATATCCATTTATGATAAGAAAGCAAGCCAGTTAAGTAAAGTGTTTCTCTGAGTTCTGTGAGCAATGCTAGCAAATTCATCAAACCCAAGGAGGGGATGTTGGATTCCAGTGATTTGTAGCCATTAGATCAGAAACATAGGAGATGACCTACACTTCTGATTGACAACTGAAGGGAAGCAGTCTCGTGGGACTGAGCCCTCAACCTGTGCGATCTCCAGGTAGACAGTGTCAGAATTGAGTTCAATTGTAGGACTTCTAGCTGATGACAGAGAATTGCTTATAAGAGGTGGTAGTGTACGTGTGTGGGTGTGTGTGTGTGTGGGGGGGGGGTGTGTGTGTGGAATCCCATCCAGCCCCAAACATACAGGTCTGAATTGTGACCAAATAGATATAATGTCATTTATTTTAACACCTTCATGTTGTTGGGCATTTAGACTATTTCCGATTGCTGTCATCTTTTTAAGGTAAATATTTTCTGCATCAATTTTATATTGGTGTTTCTCTTACTGTGGACGATTTCCTGAGACTTTTTTTTGTGTCATGGATATCCTGCTGAGATTGGTAGTAACACTGTAATATTTCATATTGCTCCATCCCGACTCTTTGCAACCCCATGGACTGCAGTCTCTGCCAGGCTCCCCTGTCCTTTACTATCTCTAGGAGTTTGTTCAGAAGGGGTGTGATACAGTTTTGTGATTTTGGAATTAAAGTCTTGCTGATATCTGTGACCTCTTCCATGTGAGCTGTGCCTTCCTCATTGCTCAGTGATCCTGCTCTTGTGACAATTGACAAAGGGAACGGTGCTTCTGAGAGATGGGAGAGGTGGTGCTCCCCTCATCCTCTCCCCCATCACCTGCTCCAAAATGCAAGTAGAGTCAAAAATATATGTACAGTGACAAAAGTGTCATGAGGAACAAAAGATTCTGGAACTAATTTAACTTTTCTTCCAAGATTAAGAATTTGGCAGCTCATGGAGTCCTAATTAACAGAGAATATTGGTCCTAAGGACTGCATGAGTGACAACAGAAGAAAGGGCTTTGATTTCAAGTGTGGGGAGAAAGCGATGAGGTGCAGCCAGCTCTCATCACAGGTAAATAATGAATGCAGGTATGTTTCTGCCCAGGATGGTAAAGGGAACCAGGAGGAAAGGAAAGAACACAAACCCTGATTGGCTGGTAATGTTCTGATGGGTTATAAAGATGGGTATTAACTGTAAGATTTTTAGGAGTAAAACAATATTTTTTATATCTTAATTCAATGAGGGGCTTTATTCCAACCCTGGGATTTTTTTCACAATGATAAAAGATGGCAGGATAATGAAACTGTCAAATGTTTGACTCTGGAGGTCAAAGACAAAGCCTTATTTATCACAAATCAACAACACCTAGAGCTAGCATAGAGCTGGCAAGCCCAATCAATGTCTCCTGATGTTCCTTGAATGTGAACCAACCAGCAATGAGTTCCATTGTCCGCCCTTGCTATTCAAGCAACAGCTTTATGGCTCTCCTTAGTTCACAGTTAATTCAATCAGCATTATCAACAAAGATATTTTGTGAGGTACTGTCATTGTTTCAACCTTCTTTCTCCTCTCAGTATTGACAGTAGAATTTCAAAATGTCAATTAGCTATTTATATAAGTCTGGTATAATTTGAGAAAAATACAAAGATGAAGAAGATGATAGGAAGAAGTAAAATACATAGACAACCAATTCAGGAAAGATTAAAAAAAAAAAGAGCAGGAATTTCAGCAAAAGAAAACTAAGAGAATAGAAAGAAATAATAAAAGAAACAAAGCAAAAATGTTTCTCAAACCTAAAGAACATGAGCCTTTAGACCAAAAGGACTCCCAAAGTACCAAACAACTCAAATAAAAAAGACCCACATCTAGACATGTGCTTTGGATTTTTACATAACCAAGATTAAAAGACATTACTAAAAAGTTTAAGACTAAAGAAAATCACTGAAAAAAAAAAAAAAGGATTACATCAGCAGTACTGAATGAAAAGAACAGTAAAGCAAAGTTGTCAAATTACTGATCGAAAATTATTTTGAAATGTTGTTAGCTTCAGCTACTGTCTTTTCTTATGTGCCTACATTAAGGAAGATATTTATGTGTTTGCTATTTATTTTTTAAAATTATTAACGAATACATGCACTATTGCTATTCAGCCCATCTCAGCTATTTTGAGCCACCAGAAGAGAAATTCTAAGCAAATGATAGTTTTTTCCTAAAATTTCACATCAACAGAAATTTGTTTGGGTAAAGAGAACACACACTCTGGGATTTTTGTTTCTTCTTTGCCAAATTTTCTTTTGTCTGTTGACATATAACCAATTATAGTTTTCTTTAAAGTTTTGCAGATTTTTGGTTTCTTTTCTGCAAGTTAAACTACTTTCACCCTGTCATTCATGTGTTTACTCCACAAACATTTACTGAGGATATACCCAGTGGGAATCCGGGAGACTGGGGTTCAATCCCTGGGTCGGGAAGATCTGGAGAAGGAAATGGTAACCCACTCCAGTACTCTTGCCTGGAAAGTCCCATGGATGGAGAAGCCTGGTAGGCTATAGTCCATGGGGTCACAAAGAGTTGGACACAACCGAGTGACTTCACTTTCTTTCTTTCTTTCTTTCAGATGGTAAAGAAACCAGCTGCAGTGCAGGAGACCTGGGTTCGATTCCTGGTTCGGTAAGATCCTCTGGAGTAGGGAATGGCTACCCTCTCCAGTATTCTTGCCTGGAGAACTCCGTGGACAAAGGAGCCTGGTGGGCTACAATCCATGGGGTCCCAAAGAGTTGGACACGACTGAGTGACTAACATTTTTACTTTCACTATTGTAGATTATTCACTGTGATAGGTAACTGTTGTATTGTTGTATGAAACAAATAAACTGATTTTTTTTTTTTTGTCTTCACAGAGCTTATAGTCTAGTCGGGGAGTGGGTAGTTGGTGACAGACAACTAAGGGAATAGGTAATCAAGATCCAAGTTGAGAGGACTTCCCTGGAGGTTCAGTGGCTAAGACTCTGTGCTCCCAGTGCAGAGGGCCCAGGTTTCACCCCGGTCAGGGAATTCGACCCCACATGCCGCAGCTAAAGGTCCTGCATTTGGCAGTGAAGATCCAGCACAGCCAAATAAAAATAAACATTAAAAAAAAATCCAAGTTGATAACTGCTATGATCTAGTCTCGAGTGGGCTAAAAGATTCATAGGTCGGCTATTTCAAACTGCACAGACAGCAGAGAAGCTTCCTGGGGGTGTGGACAATGTAGCAAAGTCTTGAATTTTTTTTTTTTTTTTTTTTTTAAAGGAGAATCTGGTTGAAAGGAGGCTAAGGAATTGAATTCCTAAGGAATTTGGGCACAAAGGAAGAAGCATCCTTTTCAAAGCGAGGATGCAGGAGGAAGGGTATATAGAGCATGAGGACCTGCAGACAAGGGGAAGCGGAGAGAGCTAGCAGGATCAGGTCACTAATCCTTCGACTCTCATGCTCATTTGGGCCTTATCTTGAAGATGGTAGGGGCATGTTCTAAAGTGGGAAGGGGAGTTGTAATAATGTGTGTGGTTTGTTAGGAAGATACTCCAGTGAGTATTTAACTTGGGGGCAAAATTGAAGACAAAAATGTCAGAAGGCTGCTTCTCTGGCGGTCAGGAGAGACTGAGGAAGGAATCATGAAATCAGGAAAGAGGCATGAAAAGATGAAAAAGATACCACACAGAGATTTTGACAGGATTCCATGCTCAGGTGGACACAGGGCTTCGGGATAGAAAGAGGCAAGAATAACTCAGCCCGGGTGGGGAATATTCAGATGAAAATGCACAATGCCATTAGGTTAAATGCTTGGAGACTCCTAGGAGACACCTGGAGAGAGTTGGAGATGGAGTGCTATCTGCATACAGTTGGTGACAACACTGAAGTAATGGCCAAGGTCACTGAGGAGAACAGGTGAGATCACTCAGAGAACCCTGAGCCCTCAGGGCTGGGTAAAGGAAAGGGCTCCAAGAATGAATGAAACTGGAATACCAGACAGGGAGGCTAACATTCATCTAATCTTGCAGAGGCGACCAAGTAAAAACAAGGACAGAATATTTTTTGTTGTATTTTGCAACAGAGAAATTACTGATGGTCTTAGCAAGGGTAAGATGCTGTAGCTATAAATAACCTCATTTGAAACAGGTTGTAAAAGATTTTAGGACAGAGGCTTCACTATCTTTTACTTTTGGAATGTGGGGATGGATTCTGACGTTGAAACGGTTTTGTCCAGAGTGAGAGACAAAGCTGTGGCCCGTTTCCAGATTCTCCCTCCCGTGGGAGGTGAGGGAGATGCCGTTCCAGTCTGTTATGTGGTCATTTGTTCTGGCCTCATGCAAGCTTTCAGAACTCTCTTAAGAGAGGCTCAAGCAGAAGCTGTCACTATAATCGACAGCCCCCGTGTTTCCATATTCCAGAACATTGTAACGTCTGTACTTCCTCTGATCCTTCTCTGGCCCACGTCCAGCACGCTGTCACTGGCTTTTACTCTTATCTTGTGCTGAGTTATTTTTCCTCCCCTTTTTCAGTTCTCAGTGTTCTACTTACTATTCCCAGCCACTTTACTGGAATAAAAACACAATCATTTTATTTGATTTTTTTCCTCGTTCCCTTTTTTCCATCTTCTTTCCTCTCTCTCTTCTTTTTTTCTTACCTTCATTTCCTTTTGACATCTCAGACTTCACAATTCCATTGACTCAGTGAATTTTGAGAGCCTCATAAGTTTATTCTCTATATAATCTCTACATTTGTTCTGCCTTCATAGTTTACATCTCTTCACTTGACTGGCTCCGAAACTCGTCAGTGAAAAAGCTCAAGACAGTGAGAAGGAAGGAAGCTGTTCTCAGTGGGAGCAGGCCTCACCTTTGCAAAGGACTTGATCCATCACCTACTAACCGTGTGCCTTGTACTTCGACAGCCTCTGAAGAGGGATGCTACTAAGAGATAATGTGAATATATCATTCAACTTAATAGAACAAACAATTCTACTGAAACCTGTGAGATAACAAACATAAGGCTTCTCAGGTGGCTCAGTGGTAAAGAATTCACCTGCCATTGCAGGAGCCTCAGGAGACACAGGTTCGATCCCTGGGTCAGGAAGATACCCTGGAGGAGGAAATGGCAACCTATTCTAGTATTCTTGCCTGGAGAAAACTCTGTCTTTCCTCCATTAGGAATGGGCTTTTGGTACAGTGGAATAAATTATGCTATTAAGTATTAGATTATGTCAACATGTATTAAATTTGACTCCTTGTGATGAGCTGGAAAATTCTTGGACCGAGTCCAGAGTTCCCAATGCCCGAACTGCTTCTCTGTCGATAGACTCGGTCACACTGATTGGTTCGAAGAGTAGGACTGACTAAGTCAGAGCACACTCTCCAGAAACACACTCTTTTATTGCCGGCTTGTGTTCTGGCCTCAACAATCTGTTGTGTCCTTTTGGAGATCTGGATTTGATCTCATGTAAGATAAAAAGACTATTTGGGAGAGAGCAGGCAGGCCTAAGCAAGTTCTTGTCAATAATGGCACTGAGTTGGTTTTCTAAGGACAGGGGGGTCTCTCCCAAATGGGAGGCATTCACAGTCCATAAGATCATGTCAGCATCAAGATGAAAGAGAGATACCTCAAAGCATGGACATCAAGACCTCGCCATGCATACAGCAAGATGACTTTTCATCAGGATGTGTACATTAGAATCTCTGCTTCTCAGATGTCCCTGGAAGTGTCACTGATCTAAGGAGCTCAGCACCAGTATTACACACAATAAGGTTAAATATAAGCTGAACTTGAGAAGATGATGGATTGGTCATGCAGCCTATTCTTGCCCCCCGGAGGTGCTTCCCCTTCCACAGTGTGTGTGCCTGGGGATTGGAGCCTGTGCAGCTGCAGGTGTCCCCACTGTCCTCACGTCACCCCCTCACATCACTGTCCTCACCACCCTCATGATCCCTGCAGTCACTGGGACCCACATACTTCACCCTCTTCGTAACCACTTGGAATCTGAATTTTAGGTACAGGGTCATTCCAGGAAGACAGAAAACACCAGAGAGACATTTTTGACTAAAGTGAAGGTGCTTCCTAACTGGCTCAGAGTGGTTTCTACTCCCATGCAAACATTTCTCTACCCTGGCAATGTCTCAGGTCACTGAGACCCCATGGGAAGGTTGCAAAGAGCCATGCTTCTAAATGCTAAGAAATTTGGTTTGAAAGAATACTAAGTTAGGCCAGGCCGTCCACCTTGAGTACACAGTCTGGTGGGAAGCAGCTCTATGCTCTGTGAGTGCAAAGACTATTTGGCTCGCGGAAGTCTTTACACGGTCTAGCATAATCCTTAACACATAGGAAATGATCATTAATGACTGGGGAACACATGCAATTTTAAAAGGAAAAATACACTTGAGGCTTGAGGGCAATTCTTGAGCATGTAATTATTAGATTTCCAGTTGCAAAACTGTTTCTTTTTTTTTTTTTTTTCTGATTGGTCTCTGATGATTTTTTTTTGGTTCTAATGGAGGGCTGAGCTTTGACTTTGCCTCCACTGTGGACCTGGTTTGCCAAAGGGGTGAAGAATGCCAAAGACTTTGAGCTGAGCTTAAAAATGACACTCTACTAATTAAGCCCATCCAGTGAAATTTTTTATTTCAGTTATTGTATTTTTCAGTTTCATAATTTCAGTTTGGTTCTTTTCCATATCTTGCATTTTATATTCTACTTTTTCTCATTTGTTTGGAGATAACTTGTAATCGATTGCTTGAGCATTTTTATGATGACTGTTTTCAAATTCTTGTTGATAATTCCAGTGTCTAATTCATTTTCATATGGACATTGGTTGATCGTCTTTACTCATTTGTGACTTTCCTGGTTCTTGGTATGACGTGATTTTTTGTTAAACTGTTTCCTGGAATTTTGCCTCTTATGGGCCCCATTTCTTTTATTCATTTATTTTTGGCTTCATCCTGAGGCATGCAGGAATCTTAGTTCCTGACTGGGATTGAATTTGCATGCCTTGCAGTGGAAGCGTAGATTCTTAACCACCGATCCCATAACAATCTCACATATTTGCAGTTATCCTGTTTAGGTTCTAGATTTGCTGGTTGTGGTTCTAACGGCTGTTTAATTCTCAGGGCCTCTGTCAAGCTACTGTTGTCTGCTTGGTTTGTCCGGTGCCTCTGGGAAGCCACTGATCCCTGCTGGGGGCCCTGAAAGGATGGCAGTCATTCGTGCATCGTCCCCTTTGCCAAAGCCCCCAGAACATCTTTGACTCAGGGTACAGGGGCTCCCTGAGTCCTGGGCCCCCTAATCTGCACACTTTTCTCCTTCTACACTTCACTCTGTCTCTTGCTCATCTCCGCAGTTTATAGTTACCCTTAGTGTGAACGAGTAGGGAGAGACGGGTCTACATTACCTTGTCAGAACTAGAACCAGAGCTTAATGGTATTCTCTGAATCTCCTTCCTAGACTGGACACCGGGATCATGGATTGGCGGGGAGGCGGGGTCTGTCCTTGGATTGACAGGATGAAAAAAACAATTCTAGGGATGCGTTGGCTGTCCACTCTCAGGTCACGGACGTGATCTATCACCCCTTCCTCCTAACTTCTCTTTCTAGGACAACAGCCCAATCGACTGGTCAAGGTCTCCTTATCAGGAGGTGGTGGGAGAATAAGTTACCCTGTAAGGAGTAGGCACTTGACCCTCCATGTGCCTTCCCCACCTTGCTGCTTCTTGGTACTTTTGTGCACAAGAATTGTGTTGTGTTGCGGAATTCTGAGGTGAGGGTGTCGAGAGCCCGGAAGAACAGGCAAGCACAGGAGGTTACACCTACTCCACCCCGGGGCTGAACTCGCAGGGCATCTTGAGTATCCGCAGCTCTGGCGCTGCGGGACTGTGGGTCGGTTTCCAAGCATTAATTTGGTGGAAAAGCTCTTTTTCAGTCTGCAAGGAGGGCCCGCCCCTAACAAGAGACCCCAGTTGTTGAACCTAGCCCTTGGCTGTCTCTCGAAACCTGTTGAAGGTTTCAGACGTGAGTCACACCTTCAGCGGGGCCCAGCGGAAGGGGGGACCCCGGCAGCCAGAGGTTTAGGCTCCCGAAGAGCTGCGAGAGTGAACACAGGCAATGAGGGGGACCAAGGCACGTGAGCCCACTACCCGGCCAGACTGGACGATCCCCAGCGACCAAGCAGAGCTGGATGAGCGACGGAGGGCTGCTGGCAGCTGTGCAAACCCGGGGGCAGACGAAAACTCCAGCCCCACAAATAAACACCCGATTTAAAGCCCGAGCCACATGTAACTCCTGCCAGAAGTTAAACGCTGGTCGACAGGTAAACCCAGATCCGCCGCTAAACCTGGGGGCCTGCAGGAACCTCTCATGCATAAGCCTGGAGTAGGTCCTGAACCTCTCAGACATAAACTCGTGGGGGTTTAAACCCCACCTGATGTACTGGCTGTAAATAATCCCCCAGCCGTAAACCTGGGGCCCTGGATGTGAGTCCCCCAGTTGTAAACCTGGGGCCCCGGATATATGACCCCAGCCGTAAACCTGAAGCCCCGGATGTGACTATACCTCACCCAGCCGTAAACCGTGGGCCCCGGATGTAAGTCCTCCAGCCACAAACATAGGGCCCCAGTTTAAGCCCGCCAGTCGTAAACCTGGGGCCCCGGATGTATGACTCTAGCCATAAAGGTGGGGCCCTGGGTGTATAACCCCAGCCGTAAAGGTGGGGCCCCCGGTGTAAATCCTTCCGACATAAAGTGGGGGTCCAGCAGTAAAGACCACTGCGGTCCGGTCTCCAGTCGCTTATGCCCGAAGAGAGCAACCCGAATCGGAGCTGTAACCCGGCGGCCTATGCTGAGCTCTGGAGTAGAGTAGGCCTGCCAGGCCTGGGCATCTCACGCCCTGGTGCCTCAGACCTGATGCCTGGCGTCAGAGGACTGCGGTCACCACAGCAAAAGGCCACTCCTCGGGCCTCCGTCTCTCGACCCAGAGGGCTCCGACTGGACGCCGGCCCTCAGGCGCCTCTGTGGCAGGACAGCCGGCGAAGTGAGTGTGCGTGTCTCCCTTGGGTCCCCGAGCTGGCATGATGGGCACGGTCTTAGAGTGCGGCCCCTCTTGACCGGGGTGGGGGTAGGGGGGTGTTGAAGCCGAGACCACCGCCTCCCACCCTGGTCTCCTTGGGTGTCTCGTCCCGGCGCAGCGAGACTTCGACCGGGCCAGGCTGTTCCCAGGGCCAGCTGTCTGCGGGGTCACAGGTCGGGGCACCCGGGCGGCACGAGAGGCCGGCTGTCAGGGGCGGGGCCCGGGGCATTGGGCAGGGCACGCCCGCCGGTCCCTCGCTCTGGGATCGTGGTCTTGTCCTGGCCCGGCAGGCAGTGTAAGGGTGGACCGAGCGGACAGGTTGGCCTTCGGACCACAGCTTTGGGGTGTGATAGGAGATAGTGGTTCTGTGTCGGCACTCCGTCTGAGGCAGATGCTGGCCCGGGGTGGAGCGCTGAGGTCCCGCCGGCCGTCGCTCGCCTGGGGAGGGGGTCCAGCGCAGCACCGCGCCCCGCCCCGGGCCTGGGCTGCTCCGTCTCTGTGGATCCTGGTCTAGGTGTTTGGAAGTTGCCTAGTGCAGCCCTTTCCTTCACTTGGCCTGTCATCACCATAGTGTCTTTCCAGAGGTGATCCTGCAGGATGTGAAGATGGTGAGGTGGTAACTGAACAAGTTGGGAGACATGGCTGTACCTCCTGTTGGACTGGGAACACGTTTATTTTTTCCCCAAATGGGCTGGTTGGCCAGGGTGGAGCAAAAACCCTTATCTTTCAGCACCCTGCCTCTCATGCAGGGCAAATTCCCTCCCAACTTTATTTGATCGTGGATTATGGCATGTTCCTATTTATCCAGGGAGGAGCCCTTAAACAAAAGCATTTGCCAGGTATCTCGTTGGGAGAAAATATATTGATATGCCTACTCTTAATTCAAGGGATGTATTCGATATTGTTTTCCTGGTTTCATTACCAGGCAGAGTGTGTATAAAGTTGATTGACACATTATACTAGTGCTGTTTAGTGCTTTTATGAAACATACAAACTGTAACTGGTTGAAAACATTTTTTTTTGGTCACTTGGGGATACATTAACATATTTTTTCTGATTAAAATGTGTATCATATTCATGATAGTAAACTTGGAAAATACAAAAACAGAAACTACTTAAGACTCGCCATCCACAGATGGCATCTGTGAATATTTTGTTGTTTCTTCCTATGTCTGTTTGTCTCATACTTGAATGCAATTTAGGTGATGACTTTTTTTTCCCTCTTAACATCTAATGATCATGAAATAATTCAATCGTTCAGTTTTAGCACTTTCAAAAGCTGTTCTGTGTAGTTGTAAAATGGAAAAGAGAAGGATTTAATATATTTATTCTTAGAGAGTAATCATCATTCTTACAAAGAAGAATAAAGAAGGTAAACATTTCTCATCATTCCATCACTTAGACATGAGAGCTGTAAATTTTGTCTCTTTGCTGATTTATTTCTTCATACTTTAAATGCTTATAGGACTATTTTTGTTCTTAAACAGATGTTTTTATTTCAAGTCAGTATATTACAAATAACTTTACATACTAAAATATCACTTTTGCTTATTTCTCCTAGAGGCATTTATTTTTTAATAACAAGAATGAGAACTTTTTTTCATTTAATAAAAAAGTCTAATGGTGTAACATGATTACTGAAGAAAAAAATAGTCCTCTTAGGTTATTCATGAAAAAAGTCTCACCGTTTTGGAATAACTTCTTTGCTGTATCTACTTCTGGGTACAATTTTTTTTTAACCACATATTACGATTTTTTTTTCTCACAAAAATGAGATTGTAATATATATTGTTAACAGATTGTTCAAATATTTGATCAGATGTTAATATAGTGAATATTGAGTTCATTTCAGTTTAGTTTCTCAGTCCTGTCCGACTCTTTGTGACCCCATGGACTGCAGCACACCAGGCTCCCCTGTCCATCAGCAACTCCCAGAGCTTGCTCATCTCACGTCCATTGAATAGGTGATGCCACCCAGCCATTTCATCCTCTGTTATCCCCTTCTCCTCCTGCTTTCAATCTTTCCCAGCATCAGGGTCTTTTCCAATGAATCAGTTTTTTTGCATCAAGTGGCCAAAGTATTGGAGTTTGAGCCTCAGCATCAGTCTTTCCAATGAATTTTCAGGACTAATTTCTTTTAGGATGGACTGGTTGGATCTCCTTGAAGTCCAAGGGACTCTCAAGAGTCCTCTCCAACACCACAGTTCAAAAGCATCAATTATTCGGGGTACAGCATTCTTTATGGTCCAACTCTCACATCCATACATGACTACTGAAAAAAAACATAGCTTTGACTAGATGGACCTTTGCCGGCAAATGTCTCTGCTTTTTAATATGCTGTCTAGGTTGGTCATAGCTTTTCTTCCAAAGAGCAAGCGTCTTTTAATTTCATGGCTGCAGTCACCATCTGCCGTGATTTTGGAGCCCAAGAAAATAAAGTCTGTCACTGTTTCCATTGCTTTCTCATCAGTTTGCCATGAAGTGATGGGATCAGATGTCATGATTTTAGTTTTCTGAATGTTGAGTTTTAAGCCAACTTTTCACTCTCCTCTTTCACTTTCATCAACAGGCTCTTTAGTTCTTTGCTTTCTGCCATAAGGGTGGTGTCATCTGTGTATCTGAGGTTATAGATATTTCTCCCAGAAATCTTGATTCCAGCTTGATTCTGGCATTTTGCATGACGTGCTCTGCATATAAGTTAAATAAGCAAGTTGACAATATACAGCCTTGACGTACTCCTTTCCCAATTTGGAACCTGTCAATTGTTCCATGTCTGGCTCTAACTGTTGTTTCTTGACCTGCATACAGATTTCACAGGAGGCAGGTCAGGTGGTCTGGTATTCCCATCTCTTGAAGAATTTTCCGCAGTTTGTTGTGATCCACACAGCAAAAGACTTTGATGTAGTCAATAAAACAGAAATAGATGTTTTTCTGGAACTCTCTTGCTTTTTTGATGATCGAACAGATGTTCGCAATTTGATCTCTGGTTCATCTGCCTTTTCTAAATCCAGCTTGAACGTCTTGGGGTTCATGATTTATGTATTGTTGAAGCCTGGCTTGGAGAATTTTGAGCATTACTTTGCTAGCCTGTGAGATAAGCGCAATTGTGTGGCAGTTTGAACATTTTTTGGCATTGCCTTTCTTTGGGATTGGAATGAGAGCTGACATTTTTCAGTCCTGTGGCCACTACTGAGTTTTCCAATTTTGCTGGCATATTGAGTGCAGCATTTTTGCAGCATCATCTTTTAGGATTTGAAATAGCTCAACTGGAATTCCATCACTTCCACTAGCTTTGTTCATAGTGATGCTACCTAAGGCCCATTTGAGTTCTCATTCCAGGATATCTGGCTCTAGGTGAGTGATCACTTAAAGTATGTATAGTGAATATACTTAAAGTTAAATGTTTGAGTATATCCATAATGATTTTATTCCATTTCAAAGTGGAATTATTGGGCCAAAGGGTTGAGTCTTTCTAAGGTTTTTATAGGAATGAACAAATTTAGCTTGCACAAGTATGTATCAGTTTGTCTTTCCCTCAGTAGTATTGGAGGCTCTTCACTCCTCCTGTCTGGGACAACATTGGATACTTTAACTTACATTTAACGTTTCATAATTTCTTAGGTGAAAACAGTATATGTATTTTCTCTTTCAAGTGACTTGTTCATATCCTTTGTCCATTTGTCTATGAAAGTGTGTGTCTCTTCAGATGTTATCAGTCATTTATGTTCTAAGAATATTAACTCTCTGAGACTGTATCTGTGGGAAACATTGCCTCCAACTTTTAAGTTGTTTATCAATTCTTGAGGCCTCAGGGAATTTTAGTTATGTGTGTTATTATTTTCGATAAATTAACTTTGCAAAATCAGCTTGGGAATGTTTTAAGTTGGTTTTGACCTTCCATTAAAAAAAAAGAAAATCTTATTGGCAATTGATATGTTTCCAGTTAGAGTTTTTTTTTTTAATTAATTTGTATTGGAATATCACTGCTTTGCAATTTTGTGTTAGTTTCTACTGTACAGCAAAATGAATCAGCCATATATATACATATACTCCTCGCTTATGGACTTCCTTCCCATTCAGGTCACTACAGTGCATTAAGTAGTGTTCCCTGGGCTATACAGTATGTTTTCATTAGTTTTATATTTTATATATAGAATCAATAGTGTATATGTGTCAATCCCAATCTCCCAGTTTTTCCAATTAGAGTATTTATTTATTAGTACTCTCCTAACATTATTAAATGAAAAAATCAGGTGAAATAAATGTGTCTAATATGGGGATGGCACACATATTTTCCAAGATAATTGTATAAACAGAAGCTGCACTTTTGGTTTTAGCTGGTAGACTGACCTCCTTTCTCCATGGCTCATCCCTCAATCAGTTAAATCTACAGTAGGGCATCTCACACTTGCCAGAGAATGAGTCTCCTTGTTCCCACTGGGCACAGACTCAACCTGTGTCTCGCTGTGTGTGTGTAAGTCAGCACAATGATTGTGAAAGGCCGAGATGCAGAACTAGGTTAGTTGGATGTCAGAATGTCTGTGTGTGCAGCTAACTGGTTCTTCGAATGACTTTAATCATGATTTCCATGTCAACATACCAGAATTATTACATATAAAATTAAAGATTATTCTGCCATCAGGTTCATCAGGGCAGAAAGGATTCTTCTGGTTTGTGCCAGTATGTGAGTGGTTGCTCATGCAGACTGGATTCCCCAAACTTTTCTCGTTGTAATAACTTCAGAACTAGGACGCTACACTGGTTAGTCCAAGGAATAGATTTGAACCAGAGTTGCAAGGTCTATGAATGGATCAAAATAAAGACCTTATTCCAATATAACTTCTCCAGACTTGTTTGGAAGGTGCTTTAATACTTTTGAATCTAATATTTTAGATTGCTAGTAAGCTTGCTGAAGACCCCACCACTCCCTGTTGTCTGGTGCCCAGTTATTTCTGCCTTGAATGTTACCTAGTTGGTCTGTCACAGCATTTGCGTTTGGTTTCCTAGTCCATAAAGTAGATACTTGTGGAGCTGTCAAAGCCAGAAAGATGATGGGGGGGTGGGGGGTGGGGTTGAGGTCAGAACAGATCATTAGGTAAGGTGGAGGGGGCAGAAAGGTGGCTAGGAGTCCTCTTGCTAGAACAGACAGCCTGAGGCAGCTGCCCTAACCAGTGAGTGGATATTGGGAAAAGTAACATCTGTGAAAGACACGGGAGGACCAGGGATCAGAGAAGCAGGGGAAACAGAAGGTGGGCTGGGGCGTAGTGTGGCAGCAGGAGGGTCCCCAGGCGCAGCTGCAGGTCTCAATGGCATCCCCAGGTTGTGACCGACTGGGTCTTGCAAGGCCTAGGTGTGTCTGGAATCAGATGTTCGTCTTCCCCCACCTGCCAGTGTCTTTGGCTTGAGCACGGGGAGCTGTGAAGGCAAGGCGTTGATAACTCATCAGGATCGTGTCTCTGAGTTGTGAGTTCCTGACTCGCTTCTCTACCAGCCTGGCGTCACTTCAACAGTGTCCCGTTGGTTGGTCACAGAGCACAGAGACAGAGTGAGTAGAGACTCACCCTGTGATGAGCCAAATGAGAAAGAATTTTTTTAGTGTCCCTGTGGGCTGGTGTGTGGCAGAATCCTGCTGCCCAGGACTTTACAACCTGCACACTTTTCCACTGACTTCTGGAGCACTCTGTTTTCTCCTCTGAAAGACAGATGCTAACAGTCATTAGCCCTCAAGGTTACTGAGACAATCAAGTGAGGTCGTCTTGCAAGCGTGCTCAAAGTGATACCTGGTCCGTGGCAAGCATTCAGTAAGTCTTAGCTGCTCTCACGTTTATGTGGAGTCTGGTACTTTGGTAGCTGTTTATTAAGGATGATGTACCACTGCTAGTACCCTATGCTCATTCTCTCACTCCCACAGTTCCAGGAGCAGGATTTAGGGGAGGCACACTGATATGTACAATTTCTCTTTCCTAAGCCAGATGTAAAAAAAGGTAGTGACGCATATGCCTCTTTGACAAATGTGTGCTAGAGTGAAATGAATTACCTCGAGATTCCATATCATCCAGCTCTAACATTTTTAACTGTGTCATAAAATCCTCAGAATGTTGGCTGGGATAATTCTTTGTGCATGAAGCTGAAAAATGATAGATAATTTTTCACTTTATAGAACATAAAATCGCTGTATGTTTTACAGATTCTCTTATCTGAACCTTTTAGTAACACAATCTAGGAAAACATTGTATTTCTAGTTTAAAAAGTAGTAAAGATCCCTGTGCCCCAAACCTGTAATTTGAAGTGTACGTTTTTCTGTAAGGCAGATGGATAGCGGATAGCAGGGCCCTCACTGTGGCCTGGTCCTGCTAGAGAAAGATTCCAGAAGGATGAGAGTGAAGATTCCGGTAACTTAAAAGTATTTCGATAACATCCATAATAGTCACTGGAAACATCAAGTTAATTTCTCAATGATCATTATATAAAAGGCTAGTCTCCACATTTAACCTGTGTGCCTGGTAAGAGGAGAATGACAGTGATTGTTTAATTCATGAAAAGTTAAAGAAACAAAACTGCATTGTACTTGGGCAATGATCCGTCTCTGTGTTTTATTTTCTAGAAGATGCAATGCTTGCCTGTCACTTTTCTCTGTTTACTCTTAAGAAATGCAAGATATAAAGTATTCATAGGAAGTCCTCGTTCGTTTTATTGCTGAATTTTAGGTTCAAATTAAATTTTTACTACATAATAGTTATTTAGTAATGATCATGCTGTTTTTATTGGTTACATTGTGATAAAATCTAGTCTGTGAAATTTATGAGACCTTCTGCTATACCGTCTGTTGAATAATGAGGTAGTATTGCACACATTGAAGGTCTTTATAAATGACCATTCTGACATTTGGAAAAACTATACTGACCAATCACATCCCCTTACCTACTGATACAGAAGTGATACAGAATACAAAACACTTGTTTCATCCTTTCTGAGTTCAAGCTTTTCTTTCATTGTACATAATTTAATAAGGATAAATTCACTGAATAAAATTCAAATTTTACTGAAAAATTTTTTTACTGAGTAAACAACAAATTCCAGGATGGATGCTAGATATTATAAAAATGTAATTTCTTTCCATATTAGTGTATAATCTGGTGTAATTCCAAGCAAAATCTAAGTGAAATTCTTTTGGAATCTCATAAATTTAAAATATACCTTAAAAGTAACTTGGTATAAAGAACGAATGACTTAGACAAAAACATAATACCATGCAAATAATTGTCATAATATGCTTTGATATGCTGAATATCCCAAATTACACCTCATACATGTAAAAAGCTATCTTCTTCCTTTAAAATCTGTATATTCCATGAATAGGATTAATCTTTGATTAAATCCACCCTAATGCTGATACATTCAAATCCAGTCATATGGGCTATTTTGTGTAAAATGAGGTACATTTTTCAGTTATATGAGTAATTAGCATTGTGTAAACACACTCATGAGGATATGAACATATCAACAAAGTATTTAAGATTACACTAAATCTTCCCCAAAGATACTGAGTCAGTGAGTAAACTTTTGAGCCCTACCAAGTTTGGTAAACTGGTTACCAACTTTGTAATGTACATCAAGTTCAGGAGAATATGTTGTAATCAGGAGGCCCCTGTGTAATCACTCTGGTCTTTAAGCTTCTGGTTTCTTCAGAATTGCTTGTGTATATATATACAGTGCAGTGATAACATGCAAGCGTTATAAAATTCTTTATCTGTAGGCATGCATTTCCTTATTTTGATACATAAAGTGTTTGATACAGATGCCTTGAGCAAAGTCTCAAATGTGTAAACCCAAGGTAAATTGAGTGTGTTCAGTATATTGAGCTATATTTAATATTACATGAGATTTCTTCTGGCTGATGAAGACACTAAGAGGGCATAGGTGCTGATTCACTAATTGGCCACCCTGGCAGCCTGAAAACACACCTACAACTGCTTACTGCACTCTCAGGCTGGGGTTTAAGGCAAGAAAAATCTGGCTGAGTACGGGTGGTTCCTAGCTGAAACCATTTGAGTTAAATTTGTTTTATTGTTGAAGGGAAGCAATACTGCATTAAGAATAAATCCTGAAACAGTTTCTCATGTGATATGTATGCTGTTGGGTAATGTAGGCTATGACTATTAATTGACCTAATGCAGGGAAAGGGCTTCTTGGTTCCTTAGATGGTAAAGAATCCGCCTGCAATGCAGGAGACCCAGGCTCGGTCCCTAGGTTGGAAAGATTTCCCTGAAGAAGGGCATGGCAACCCACTCCAGTATTCGTGTCTGGAGAATTCCATGAACAGAGGAGCCTGGCAGACTACAGTCCATGGGGTCGCAAAGAGTTGGACACAAATGAGTGACTAAGCACAGCACAGCACAAAGCAGGGAAACAGAGATTATACTTTTTTTCACTGACCCACTCATTCACCTATGTACCAACCATTTCTTAAAGTTGAATCGCTTCCAGCTAGGATTTGAAGGTACAGAGTTGAATAAGACTCAATTTTTTTGTGGATGGCCCCTGCAGCAGTCCAGTAAGAATTGGACACAGGGCAGAGCACAGAGCTGGGGTGCCCAGAGAGTGGCTGAGGGCATGGAGGCAGGGGCAGGGGAAGTTTCCATAGAGAACACAGAGCTGACGCTGGATGGCTATCAGGAAAGTTAGATGGTCCAGGGAGGAGGGTGCAGGGTGACATCCCAGCAAGGGACTCAGCCATTTTGTGTGACTGGACCTTAGGTTCCTGATCTGAGAGGCTGCGCATAACCCAGCCCTTCTCTCCCTTGTCCATCCTAGCTCACGCTGCTGTAGCTACACTGGCCTTCTACATTCCCTGAGCAGGACAGAGGAATCCTGCCCTCCAGCCTTGCAGTGGCTTTCTTCTCACAGTGGGCTTCCCCACGACATCCACATGGGGTGCTCTCTCCCTCCTTCAGGGCTCCTTTCAAATCTCACCTGCTCCATGAGGACACACCTACAACCCCCCCCGCCCCGCCCCCAGCCCTGCCACCCCTTACAATGTCAGGCAGCCCTCTCCCCTTTTCTGACGCACCACATCCATCTTTCTGAATCTACATTTTGTATTCCCAGGTCATTTTCTGCTTTTTTTTCCTTACTGTTAAAATTTACTTATTCAGGACATCGCTGATGGTCCAGTGGTTAATAATGTACCTTACAATGCAAGAGATGCAAGTTCAATCCCTGGTCAAGGAACTAAGATCCCCCATGCAGCTAAGCCTGTGGGCCACAACTACTGAGCCTGCTTGCCACAGCGAGAGAGTCTATGTGCCTCAACCAAAGATCCTGCATGACACAGGGAAGATCCTGGGTACCACAGCAAGACCTGATACAGCAAAATAAATAAATAGATAGATAAAACTAAAAAATAAAATTATTTATTCATTCTGTTTCACATTTATATTTGTTTTCACCTGCTACAGTGTTAGCACCTATTTTATATGCTGGTAAATTCTAAAACTCATAAACAGTATGGAGCTCACGATAGGTACACTGTAAGTATTTGTTGGATGAATGAAAAAGAATTAGTTGGTTAGGCAGTCTTCTGAAGAGGTAGAAATCATGCTTTGAAAGCTGTTGAGTTTGGATTAAAAGGGGAAATTCCCACAGCAGTGTTGCCATGGTTACTCTCACTTGACTAGGAACTACATCATCACTGGCCTCACTGAGAAGGCACCTTCACCACCATGCTTGCACGGATACTCTTCACTCTCACTGCCTGTTTTTCACTCACTTCTTCATGGATTTTACCTGTTTAGCAGAAGCCAGGTGGCCTGGGTGATCCTAGTAGCAAGGAAACCTGTGACAGTGGTTTTGAAATCTCCACTCTCAGACTACAAGTCCAGACAAGGGGTTTAGGGTGGGAATGAGTGGATCAATGAGTCTTCATGAAGGACTCTGTCTTACCTAGTTAGCCATGGCTTTCTCTGTATAATGATCTGGTGGTTATCCTGCCAGGTGCATTCCATCTGGCTTTTTTTTCAGTTAAATTTTATAGCAGCTTTTCAGGAATGAATGCATTATTAGTGTTTTAAAAATAAAAAGTTGGAGCTGGAAGAGGTCAGCTAATATTCCAAGGTTAATCATTTAAGTTATTTAGTGATAAAATCAGATTTTGAACACAAGCAATTTTATTTCAGAGTTCATGCTGACTATGCCAGCTACCTACACCTGCTTCTGTTTATTTGTAAAAGAAGAAAGAAAGTTTCCACTTTGTGTCTCCTAATCAGACTAGAAGGCACTTTGAAGTTCTTGTCTGAATAATGCCATATAGAACCAACCAACTCTAGGCAAAGTTTATTTTACAACCATTTGGTTGTCAATGACCTCTACACGTGTTAATGCTGGGCTCAGCCTTAAGATAGATAGACTATTATAAACTGATCGGTTTGTCTACAGACATTCAATAGAGAGTTGACACAGCAGGTCAGTGGGGGAAAGACTGACCTTTTAGCAAATGATAGCTTTTGACTTTCGGTTATCCATTAAGAAAACCCAAAACTAAAGCCCAAGAAATTAGTTCTCACATCATATCACATATAAAAGTAAATTCCAGATTGATAAAAGTCTTAAATGTGAAAAGACAAAAATGTAAAATTTTAGAAGAAAGTAAGGAGAATGTCAATAATCATGAGATTTGGGAAGGACTTTTAAACAAGACACAGAAGTGCACACCATTAGGTAAAAGATTGTTATACTTGACTATATTGGGAAATTTTGCTTATCATAAAAATACTGAAAGACAAGCCATAAATTAGAAGAAAATATTTGTAACACAAGTGTTTAGAATCCAGAATATATACATATGTATTTTCTTGTGCGTGTGTGTGTATGTGTGTGTGTGTAAGAAGTTGACAGAGAGGGAAGAAAGTGCATAAAAGACACAAAGAGGGATTGCATAGAAGGCTTCATTAGGGCCTTCTATGGGCTTCACACTCACAAATGATAGCTATCAACACCCAGAGAGATACAGAAACTATCTTAGGGTTATAGGAACTGGAGAGCAGTTGAATGTGAGGCAAGTGATGGACCCTGAACATATTTCCATTTTTCTTCTAGTTTTTATGTTTACAGAAGTTCCTGTTGAGGCAACAGTTGCCCTGGATGAGTAAGATTATGATTAAAAAAAAAAAAAGCCATGGTCTCCTGAACTGGAGGAACCAGGAAGAGAATCCTAAAGGAGCCGGAATGGCTGCAGAATAGAGGAGAACCCCAGGGAGGAGGAGGAAAAAGAGGGGCATCTGACTCTGAATGTAAATGCAGCCCAGGGCTGAGCATTGGATCCCACATGCTTGGGGCAGACTGACAGCAGCTGCATCAAAGACTTCAGGAGCTGAGCTCAAGTCTGGCTGTCTTGTTCAGCAGTGGCATGAGGCTCTTTTCACTGAATCTAGTCAAGCTATTTGCTTGTGCTAATAAAATAAGAACATCCATACCCTGAGCAGTGGAAGAAAACCCAGAATCTCCACAGTATGGTAGACATAATTCAGAATTACTTGATCTACAGAGAGCCAGGAAAATGTGACAGCCCTTTCCTCCCATCTTAAGGGAAAAACAGTCCGTCAATGATAGCCCTGAGACAACACAGGTTAGACTTATCAGGCAAGACTTAAAGTAATATTGACACTGTGGTTGATGTGTTTAAGGGAAACATACTCATGTCAAACAAAAACATAGGAAATGCTGTAGAGAAATAGAAAATAGAAAAATGACTGAATGGAAAATCTAGAACTGATAAAAATGCAAAATAAGTTCACTGGAGGAGCTCAGTTGTGGGTTAGAGATAATAGAAAAAGGGGCCTGAAGACTTGACGATAGAGCAATAAAAAATATAAAATCTGAAGAAGTGAAACAAAGTGGTTGGAATCTTAGGGAACTGGAGAGAGTTTCGCAAGTCTAGCTTATGTGTAATAGAAGTTCTAGAAGGAAAGAGAACAAAAGTCATCTTAGAACAAAATGAGAGGATGAGACAAAAAAAATAATTGAGGAAATAATGGTTAGTGCCTTCCCAAATTGGTGAAAGATATAAATTGACAGATTCAGAACCTCAAACAGGATAATATAAAAAGGAATCATGGCTAGTCCAATCATGGACAAATTGTTGAAAATCAGAGAAGAGAAAACTTTTGAGTTCACCAGAGAAAAATGACAAATTATATACAGGAGAGTGATGATTTTAATTATCACAAATTTTTCATCAGAAGCTATGGAGGCTACAAAAAGGTGAAAACACCTTTTACATTACAAAAAAGAAGAAACAAAACACATGATAACCTGAAATTCAATGTTCAGTAAAAACATCCTTTTAAAACAAAGTACAAGTAAGGACATTTTTTCCCCAGAAAAAGTATTAACTAAAGGAAGTTTTTGCCATGAGACCTGTACTACAAGAAATGCTAGACAGTGTTGTTCAAACTGAAGTGATACCAGAAGGAAACTTGGGTCTTTAGAAATGAATGAAAAGTGTCAGAAATGGGAAATTTATGGGCAACCATAAAAGGCATATTTCTCAATTTCTTTAAAAGCATAGAAATGTTTAAATATTATAATGTTTAAATATTATAACACTGTCTTATGAGGTTTGTAAGGTAGGCATGCAACATACATGAAAAGTTAGTGTAAAAATTAGCACTAGAAGATAAATGTTTACTGGGGTTGCAGATTTTTGTATTTTAAGTGAATTGGTACAGTATTAACTCTAACTAGACTGATAAGTTAAGGATGACTATTGTAATCCCCAGAGCAACCATGAAAACATGCAAATAGGTACACTTTAAAAAGTTTAGTTTTTCAAAATAGAAATTAAAAGCATTTGTATAATCTAAAAGAAGGTGGGAAAGAAGGAAGGCAGAAACAAAAAACAGAAGGAGCAGCAAATAATAAGATGATAGACTTGATCTGAACATATCAATGCTTACATTAAATGTTAATGTAATATGAGAGAATATCAAGATGGATACTAAAGGGAGAACCAACTATTTGCTGTCTACAAAAGATGATTTGCTTTAAGTTTAAATATATTTTAAAAATGGATGGGCTAAATAAGCTATTTGAACAGTGTATATCAGAGAATTGGAATTACTGTATTAACAGCAAGTACCTACAATTTCAAGGCCAAAATTCTTATGAAGGATAAGAGAATTCCAAACTGAAAACAGTGTCAGTTCATCAGGAATTCATTAATAAGCATAAATTTGTATGAACCTAGTAAGAAAACCTCAAAATATTATACATGAGGAAAATATCAATAGTTTGAAAGGGAGAAATAGGAAATTTCACAAACATAATCTTCTCTTAGCAATTGATGGAACAACCAGACAAAAATTAATAAAGACATAGAGACTCTTGTTAGTTACCTTGAGCTGTTGATGATAGAACACTGAGCCCCAAACTGCAGAGTGTACACTGTTTTCAAATGCATGTGCTGTGTTTGTCAAGGTAAATTCTCTCTATTGGGCCATAAAACATGTCTCAATACATCTGAAAGGCTTGAAAGAATACAGGGTTTGGTCTGGTCACAATAGAATTAAAGTAGGAATCAATAATAAGCTATCTTGAAAACACCCAAATGTTTGGAGAACATCACACTTCGAAATAATTCATAAGTGAAAGGAGAAAAATCTCAAAATTAGAAAATAATGAATGATAGGAAAAATAAAAAGCATCTGTTCCAGAAAAACATCTACTTCTGCTTTATTGACTACATCAAAGTCTTTAACTGTGTGGATCACAACAAACTGTGGAAAATTCTTCAAGAGATGGGAATACCAGATCATCTGACCTGCCTGCTGAGAAATCTGTATGCAAGTCAAGAAGCAACAGTTAGAACTGGACATGGAACAATGGACTGGTTCCAAATTGGGAAAGGAGTACGTCAAGGCTGTATGTCGTCATCCTGCTTATTCAACTTCTACGCAGAGTACATCATGTGAAATGTGAGGCTGGAAGCACAAGCTGGAATCAAGACTGCTGGAAGAAATAGCAATAACCTCAGATACACAGATGATACCATGCATATGGCAGAAAGCAAAGAGGAACTGAAGAGCCTCATGATGAAAGAGAAGAGTGAAACAGCTGGCTTAAAACTTAACATTCAAAAAACCAAGATCATGGCATCCAGTCCCATCAGTTCATGGCAAATAGATGGGGAAACAATGGAAACAGTGACAGACTTTACTTTCTTGGGCTCCAAAATCACTGCAGATGGTGACTGCATCCATGAAATTAAAAGACGCTTGCTCCTTGGATGAAAAGCTGTGACCAACCTACAGAGCATATTAAAAAGCAGAGACATTACTTTGCCAACCAAGGTCCATCCAGTAAGCGCTATGGTTTTTTTCAGTAGTCATGTATGGGTGTGAGAGTGGGACTATAAAGAAAGCTGAGTGCCAAAGAATTTGATTCTTTTGAACTGTGACATTGGAGAAGACTCTTGAGAGTCCCTTGGAATGAAAAAAGATACAACCAGTCCATCCTAAAGGAAATCAGTCCTGAATATTCATTGGAAGGATTGATGCTGAAGCTGAAACTCCGGTACTTTGGCCACCTGATGCAAAGAACTGACTCATTGGAAAAGACTCAGATGCTGGGAAAGATTAAAGGCAAGAAGAGAAGGGGACGACAGAGGATGAGATGGTTGGATGGCATCACCAACTCAATGGACATGAGTTTGAGTAAGCGCCGGGAGTTAGTGATGGACAGGGAAGCCTGGTGTGCTGCAGTCCATGGGGTCGCAAAGAGTCGGACATGACTGAGCGAATGAGCTGAACTGAACTGGACTGATATTTTAGGGATGCATGCAGTTTTTATAGGGATATTTACAGCTTTAAATGTTTGTTTAAGGAAAGAAAAAGTTCTAAGTAATGCCCCCATGGTTCCATCTTAAGGAGACAGGAAAAGAAGAGTATATGAGAACATCACTGCTCACCAGAAGAATTCAGATTCTGAGCACAGTGAGACACTATTGCATAGTCATTAGAATGGTAAAATTTAGAACACATGTCCATCTATATGTGGAGAAATTGAAACTCTCATGTACTCCTGGTGAGAATGAAAAATGCTGCAGCTGTGTTAGGAAGCTGTCGGCTTTAAAATGTTAAATATGAGGTAGTGTTAACCTTAAATATTGTAATAAAATTTATCAGTTGTAAAGAGGCATAAAATTTACAGTACTCATTAAAAAGAAAAAACAATATTAAATGTAGGAAACGAGTAAAATGATAAAGATATATTTAATATTATGATTATAAAAATGTATTTGTGTCAGATTTCAGTTTTGATGAGAGAGAAAGCAATATATGATCTATAATTGACATATAAAGATATTCAGAAATGTTGAAAATTACAGTATGGACTCAGATGCAGATACATCAGGTAAAAATAAAACAAATGAACAAAAAAGCAATTTTAAAGGGAGATGAAATTCGAAACAATAATAGACAAATTACTGGAAAAAATGAATCAGGAGATGTGATATTTATACGTGATATAGCCTAAAAATTCAGAAAGCGCAACTCATAAAATTATAGGGAAAGTAGATTTTAGAGATTTTAACATATATGTTGGGAAATTTTCAATTCAAGTATACAAAAATGTACAAAAGATAATCCCATATACAGACGTTTCAAGTGTGCAAGTATATATATATGTATGCATACATATATACATATATATTCTATATGTAAATTTACATATAAAAATAGAAATTTCCACTTCTGCTGCCCATATGGAATACTTACGAAAAAAGATTTTGTAGCAGGCTACTCTGCATATCTTAATACATTTATAGAAGAAAAATAGCTGAACGGTCTAAACTTGACTAAAAATACAATCAAGTTAGACCTAATTAACAAAATAAGCTTAACAAAATTCATTTCAAAAACCTAAAATAATGCTACAAAAACAACTCTTGGATTAAAAAGGAAATCATAAGAGCAATTCTGAAAACTGGGTGACATACCAAAATGTGAGGGATAGCACTGAAGCAGTACTCAGATGGGAAGTTATAAATGTAACCAGAAATACAAAGAAGGCTGAAAACAAGCTGGATTTTCAGGTTGAAAAGTCAGGGGGGAAAATGAGCATCAGAGTAAAATCAAAAAAGTAAGAGGACAATTATCTGGACAGAAATTAATGAACTAGAGAACTATAACAACAGCTGTCTTTGAAAGGCTCATTATTAAATCGTCAATAAGACTGATATGAAAGAGGGAAGTTACTGTCACAAAAGGGTATTTAGTCAAGGATGTAAGAAAATTTCAAAAATTTCAACATTAGAGTATTTATCACATAATTTTTTTCAAGAACTGCAGGGACGAAAACCTCAGGATAATCTTCATAGATGAGAAAATATATTTAAGTTCAAATCTGATATTTAAAAATCTTCAGAAAACTATGGAATGTTCTTAATTCAGTTGATATTTATTGAGTGCCTACTAAGGTCTAGACATTACGCATTGAAATATAACTTGGGATTTCCTTTATTTTCATGTCAGTATTCATGCAGAGACATTCCTTCATAGGGAGGATAGTGTACCCATAGTATAACCATTATGTAAACAGTTTTGAATTGGCACATTGTATAACTGCCTCTCAGATCAGAAGCTTCTGTCATTCCTACACATAATGACTTCACCTTTTTCCTATTTGCCTTTATGTGTATAAGCAAATATTAGAATATATGCTGAATGTTATAATCTTGAAATCAAGACTCAAAGTTATCAAGTAAAATATAAAACTACAGACTTTAGATTTCAGAGGGTAGATAGTCTGTGTGTTTGTGTGGTTTGTTTATAACTTGACCTTTCCTTTCCTTGAGAAGGACACGGGAGGCATTCCTAGATGGATTCTTCACGTGTCTTTGGTACAGAAGTGGCTCAAATCTAATTTTTTGCAGGTGCTAAATAAAATCAAGACAAAGTTAAACAGATGGTCACACCTCCCTCTTCTCTTCTCAGTTAGTCAGCCTGATTAAAATGGTCATTCTTCCAAAACTTGTATGTCTTATGCAAATGCATCAAATATTTCCACAAACCATATGTCCAGTATCCTAACTTAAGCATGAGTAAATCTTTGTGAAAAGTTGATATTGGCATCCACTCTAATAATGCATGCTTAGAGATGCTCAAAGGAATTCCGGTGAGGTATTTTTGCTTGATATACACCTACAAAAGGTACAAGCTATAATTCAAAGAATTAAAAATATTGTCATTATAATATAAATATTAACAATCAGTACTCCCAGAGGAATTGACTGTGCACTTCACAAAAATCAAGGCTTATGTCTTGTATAACAAAATGGCATTTTAACTTTAAATAAAAATTAAAATTTTTTTAATACGTTGAAAATGGACTTCCCAGGTGGCTCAGTGGGCAAAGAATCCACCTGCAAGGCAGGAGAGCAGGACATGTGGGTTCAATCCATGGGTTGGGAACATCCCCTGGAGGAGGGCATGGCAACCCACCCCAGTATTCTTGCCTGGAGAATCCCTTGGACAGAGGAACCTGGCAGGTTACAGTTCATAGGTTTGCAAAGAGTCAGACACAACTGAAGTGACTGAGCACAGCACAGCACAAGTTGAATATTATTCTTTTTCTTTTAAAATTTAATTTGAATTTAACTTAATCCCATTCTCTACAAAGATCTATGCTGAGCAAGCAGGTCTAGAGTTTGGAATGAATGAGCTGTCGTTTTTCAGTTTCTGCTCATGTGGCTGACATCTGCTTGAAATGAGTTGAGTCAACCAGTTATCCAGGTCTGTGTAGTAGCAGCTTTAAAGGTGCAAGGGAGGAGCACCTTCCTGCCTCCTCCCAGCACAACTGCATGTACATACAGCATATCTGGGAGACACACACCTGTGTGGTTTTTACACACACAACTTGACAACTAGTGTCAAGAATGTTTTACAACTTGAAGAATATTTCACAGTTTGACAGCTGGTGTCATCAGGTTAGCCTATTTTAGTATTTTATATAAATTTAAGTCTAAAGAGCTTTGGGATAACTCCAAGAGCTTGTTAATATGTTCCAGTTTGGCACATAAATTCATTCAGCACCTGTGAACATAATTTGAATCAGTGTTGTTAAAAAAAATTCACTGTTAAGTATGTTTGGAACTACTTTAAAATAGTTTTGGGCTACAAAACAGGTATTAAGTGAATGCATGAGTAAATAGGAGAATTTCTGCTTAGGACCCTTCAAACAGGCTGGTGGAAGGAGCCAGGCTGTGGTTTCAGGCTACAGAAGGATCCTGGATCCACCCATTCTGGACACTTACTTGGGCACTTGGGTCTCAGGTTCCATGCCAGCTATGGGGTAATCAGATCTCACTCCAGGGAGAGTTTGAGGATTATCCCGGATAATAACATGTGTGACGAACCTCTCCTAACACATACTTTAGGAGCTCAGTCAGTTCCTCTGTTCATAGCAATATTGATAAGGTGTTTTAATAATTGACCATTGTGGAGCTTTTATTTTGTACATGGACGATTTTAAAACGGTACACATTTCTTGCAGGGAAATACTGCCACTGATTTCACTGATTTAGATTTCTGGACTCTTTTTCAAAATGTTAGTTGAAATGAATGCCCATATTTAGAATATTCTTAAGTGAGACCCATGCTGAATGGGGATTCTTGATTATCTGGTTAATTGGGACTGTATCTGGTTAATTGGGACTGTCAAATTTGCTGTTAATTGGTCTGAAATTAAATTACTAACGAATCCTCCAGGCATAGCAAATGTTCAGTTATTCACACAAACACAGGTCACAGACTCAGTCCCCTCCTGCACTCTGGCATATATCCCTTATTTGATGAAATTACAAGTATGCTCCTGCTTTATAGTAGCTTCAGAATCAAAGCTAATTACTGCCTCTTCTTGATTAAAAAATGCATGATTTTAAAACAAATTACACTTAATCAAATGTTTTATTAATTAAAAAAAATAAAAATTTAATGTTTTGCTAAATACACTATTAATGTATTGATAGTTACAGAATGTCCACTTGTTTTAACTAATCAAGTAGTCCAAACTTAGTGCTACTGTGATTATGTTCCAACAAGTCCACAAATAGCAAATTTTAGGCCTTTTGTGAGTTAGTATGGAAGTAGATGGCAGAAACTCTATGCTTTCTAATTCACTCATTCTGTTCTTCTCATTCCTAAACAAGGTTCTACAGTATAATTTCAATCGAGTAGACTGTCACCTGATTAAGAGAAAATTCTTCTTGTGCTTATATGCCATAGTATGTATCGGAGTTACTTTTGATTTTAGGATAATAATCATTTTTCCTGATGGAGCTGAGCATGGTGCTCACATTCAGTTCAGTCACTTAGTCGTGTCTGACTCTTTGTGACCCCATGAACTGCAGCATGCCAGGCCTCCTTGTCCATCACCACCTCCCAGCGTTTACTCAAACTCATGTCCATTGAGTCAATGATGTCATCCAACCATCTCATCCTCTGTCGTCCCCTTCCCTTCCTGCCTTCAATCTTTCCCAGCATCAGGGTCTTTTCCAGTTGGTCAGTTCTTCGCATCAGTTGGCCAAAGTACTGGAGTTTCAGCTTCAGCATCAGTCCTTCCATGAATATTCAGGACTGATTTCCTTTAGGATGGACTGGTTGGATCTTTTGGTCCAAGGGACTCTCAAGAGTCTTCTCCACTGTATCAATTTAAAAGCATCAATTCTTTGGCACTCAGCTTTCTTTATAGTCCAGCTCTCACATCCATACATGACTACTGGAAAAACCATAGCCTTGACTAGACAGCCCTTTGTTGGCAAAGTAAAGTCTCTGCTTTTTAATATGCTGTCTAGGTTGGTCATAGCTTTTCTTCCAAGGAGCAAGCATCTTTTAATTTCATGGCTGCAATCACCATCTGCAGTGATTTTGTAGCCCAAGAAAATAAAGTCTGTCACTGTTTCCATTGTTTCCCCATCTATTTGCCATGAACTGATGGGACCAGATGCCATGACTTTAGTTTTCTGAATGTTGAGTTTTTTTTTTTTTGGTCCTTCTGTTTTATTTATTTATTTATTTTTTAATTTTTATTTTTACTTTACTTTGCAATACTGTATTGGTTTTGCCATACATTGACATGAATCCACCACGGGTGTACATGCGTTCCCAAACATGAACCCCCCTCCCACCTCCCTCCCTCCCCACAACATCCCTCTGGGTCATCCCCGTGCACCAGCCCCAAGCATGCTGTATCCTGCATCGGACATAGACTGGCGATTCGATTCTTACATGATAGTATACATGTTTCAATGCCATTCTCCCAAATCATCCCACCCTCTCCCTCTCCCACAGAGTCCAAAAGTCTGTTCTAAACATCTGTGTCTCTTTTGCTATCTCGCATACAGGGTTATCATTACCATCTTTCTAAATTCCATATATATGTGTTAGAATACTGTATTGGTGTTTTTCTTTCTGGCTTACTTCACTCTGTATAATCGGCTCCAGTTTCATCCATCTCATCAGAACTGATTCAAATGTATTCTTTTTAATGGCTGAGTAATACTCCATTGTGTATATGTACCACAGCTTTCTTATCCATTCATCTGCTGATGGACATCTAGGTTGTTTCCATGTCCTGGCTATTATAAACAGTGCTGTGATGAACATTGGGGTACATGTGTCTCTTTCAATTCTGGTTTCCTCAGTGTGTATGCCCAGCAGTGGGATTGCTGGGTCACATGGCAGTTATATTTGCAATTTTTTAAGGAATCTCCGCACTGTTTTCCATAGTGGTTGTACTAGTTTGCATTCCCACCAGCGGTGTAGGAGGGTTCCCTGTTCTCCACACCCTCTCCAGCATTTATTGCTTGCAGATTTTTGGATCGCAGACATTCTGACTGGCATGAGATGGTACCTCATTGTGGTTTTGATTTGCATTTCTCTAATAATGAGTGATGTTGAGCATCTTTTCATGTGTTTGTTAGCCATCCGTGTGTCTTCTTTGGAGAAATGTCGTTTTAGTTCTTTGGCCCATTTTTTGATTGGGTCGTTTATTTTCTGGAATTGAGTTGCATAAGTTGCTTGTATATTTTTGAGATTAGTTGTTTGTCAGTTGTTTCATTTGCTATTATTTTCTCCCATTCAGAAGGCTGTCTTTTCACCTTGCTTATATTTTCCTTTGTTGTGCAGAAGCTTTTAATTTTAATTAGATCCCATTTGTTTATTTTTGCTTTTATTTCCAGAATTCTGGGAGGTGGATCATAGAGGATCCTGCTGTGATTTATGTCTGAGAGTGTTTTGCCTATGTTCTCCTCTAGGAGTTTCATAGTTTCTGGTCTTACATTTAGATCTTTAATCCATTTTGAGTTTATTTTTGTGTATGGTGTTAGAAAGTGATCTAGTTTCATTCTTTTACAAGTAGTTGACCAGTTTTCCCAGCACCACTTGTTAAAGAAATTGTCTTTACTCCATTGTATATTCTTGCCTCCTTTGTCAAAGATAAGGTGTCCATATGTGTGTGGATTTATCTCTGGGCTTTCTATTTTGTTCCATTGATCTATATTTCTGTCTTTGTGCCAGTACCATACTGTCTTGATGACTGTGGCTTTGTGCTAGAGCCTGAAGTCAGGCAAGTTGATTCCTCCAGTTCCATTCTTCTTTCTCAAGATTGCTTTGGCTATTCGAAGTTTTTTGTATTTCCACACAAATCTTGAAATTATTTGTTCTAGTTCTGTGAAAAATATCGCTGGTAGCTTGATAGGGATTGCATTGAATTTGTAAATTGCTTTGGGTAGTATACTCATTTTCACTATATTGATTCTTCTGATCCATGAACATGGTATATTTCTCCATCTATTAGTGTCCTCTTTGATTTCTTTCATCAGTGTTTTATAATTTTCTATATATAGGTCTTTAGTTTCTTTAGGTAGATATATTCCTAAGTATTTTATTCTTTTTGTTGCAATGGTGAATGGAATTGTTTCCTTGATTTCTTTTTCTACTTTCTCATTATTAGTGTATAGGAATGCAAGGGATTTCTGTGTGTTGATTTTATATCCTGCAACTTTACTATATTCATTGATTAGCTCTAGTAATTTTCTGGTGGAGTCTTTAGGGTTTTCTATGTAGAGGATCATGTCGTCTGCAAACAGTGAGAGTTTTACTTCTTCTTTTCCAATTTGGATTCCTTTTATTTCTTTTTCTGCTCTGATTGCTGTGGCCAAAACTTCCAGAACTATGTTGAATAGTAGCGGTGAAAGTGGGCACCCTTGTCTTGTTCCTGACTTTAGGGGAAATGCTTTCATTTTTTCACCATTGAGGATAATGTTGAGTTTTAAGCTAACTTTTCACTCTCCTCTTTCACTTTCATCAACAGGCTCTTCAGTTCTTCGCTTTCTTCCATATGGGTGGTGTCATCTGCGTATCTGAGGTTATTAATATTTCTCCCAGCAATCTTGATTCCAGCTTGTGCTTCATCCAGCCTGGCATTTCGCATGATGTACTCTGCATAGAAGTTAAATAAGCAAGGTGACAACATATAGCCTTGACGTATTCCTTTCCCAATTTGGAACCAGTCCATTGTTCCGTGTCCAGTTCTAACTGTTGCTTCTTGACCTGCATACAGATTTCTCAGGAGGCAGGTCAGGTGGTCTGGTATTCCCAACTCTTGAAGAATTTTCCACAGGTTGTTGTGATCCAACAGTCAAAGGCTTTGGTATAGTCAATAAAGCAAAAGTAAGTGTTTTTCTGGAACTCTCTTGCTTTTTCGATGATCCAACAAAGAATATCATAGATCAGGCAGTTTATAAAGGAATATGTTTATTTCTCAGAGTTGTGGAGGCTGGAAGTGGAGATCAGAGGGCCAGTGTGAGAGCGCTCCATCGTGCAGACACCAGCTTCTCTCATTTCGTCTTCGCATGGCTGAGGGCAGAGAGGAAATGCAAGCTCTCTGTGACTCTTGTTGAGGCATTAATCTGATTCATGAATGCCCCACTTTCATGGCCTTGTCTAATTGCTGCCCAAAGGCCCCATCTCTTTATACATCACATAGAGGGGGATAGGGTTTTGACATATGAATTTTGAGGAAGTGGACATAAACATTCAGTCCATAATAAACATCTTTCAGACCACTGTGGCTATATATTCAGTTATACCATCAAACCATTGTTCCTTTACATGACTCACAATCAGTAGAGAACAAATTTTAAAAACTGGAATTGTATTCTCTGCGGGCATACCAAACCCATTAATGGGGTGAAAGTAAGAGCCAGGATAGGTGTGGGTTTGAAACATCCCTGTCCTGCTGTGGCAGCCCAGTGAGTACTGAGACAGTGAGTGTTTCTTGGGTACAAAGTATCCAAGTTGGAGTAACTGACTCCTGTGTGGTACAGACAAGGTGTAATGGAAACTGCAGTGTGTGCTGACATCCTTCTGAGGACTTTGAGAACATGTGCTTATGAATTAATCTCATCTTCTTTTAGTTTATTTTTGATCTGCCTGAGGGTCACAGACTTGTTTATTGAGAGGCCGGAGCTTCTCTCCCTATCATGTGAACAGTTCTGCATCAACACAGTACGTAGTAGCCATTCTCAGAGTGCTAGGTTGTGTCTGGTCCCTTCTGACTGGCAAGCTGCCTCATCCTGCCATGCCCCTGTCAGGTTTCCAAATGATTTCCATGATTCTCTCAGTGTGATCCAGGTCTGAGACTTTAATGTTCCAAAAATCTGATTTCCTGCTGAGTCCCAACCACCTGACCACCTTCCCCATCAGGTCCTCCAGTTTCTACTTTTAGTTTCCTGTGAGACATGGACCCAGGCTTACGATGGGATGTGGGGCAACCCATCAGAACCCGTAACGGGTCTAGCATCTGGGCAGCTGACACGCGCATTATTTAGAAACCACTGGGTATGTAAAATGGGAAGACGTCCACTTGGCAGTTCGAATTGGCGCAGGTCTATCTTGTGACACTTCCCCGGCTTCCTGGAATAGAACGCAACCCCTCTTCCAGAACCTCCTGCAGAATATGTGACTTGCATTTGTAGAGTCAGCCTGGGGCACTTCATAAGTCTGCCTTGGTGACCATGTGGTAACATGATTCACATATTTTGCAAACTAGGAGCTTGGAATGAGGAGTAGTATTAATAATGCCTGTCTGTGCTCCATATCACACAACTGAATCAAGTAGATGGCTCCCCTCACCCCTAGAATGTTGAATATAGTAGCAGGCTAATGTGAAATAAATAATACAATCAGGCTTTTGCTGAACTGGAATGAACATGTCTTGGAAGTTAACCTTTAACCAGAAGATCCTGTGAAGGGATTCCTCTTTCCAAGTATGTTTTCAGTCCTGGGTTAATCACATGATACCGTGATACTCTGGACTTTCTTTGCTCTCTTAATGACAAGAATAATAAATTGGTTTGGGTTATGAGTCAATCTTAATTATTATTGCACAACCCCCCCCCCCGCAACTTTTTTTTTTTTTTTTGCTTAAAACTTACTACATAAAGCGTGGATGCCCGAATTCCAGTTGAAATGCTGGAATTTTTTCTGTTCCTAACTGTGAACACTGGTCTATTCTTCATGACTTGTGAGGGTCCCCTCTGGCACAGGTCTGTGGCCATCAGGGGCTGTCTAGATCTGTGTGACTTTGGTTTTGACTGAATCTCTTGAGATTCGTGATCTCATCCTTTTCATCATTCATCTTTATCACATTCCCCCCTCAAGTGGCTCTTTGATACTTTGCTTGGGCTTGCTTTTTGGGAAACCTCCAGTAGCTTTCATCATCCATGATGGTCTTGCCCTCCACGCTGTGAGCCTCCATGCTGTGGGTCTCCATGCTGTAGGCCTCCATTCTGTGGGCCTCCATTCTGTGGGCCTTCATCCTGGTAGCCCTTTGCTGCTCTCTGGGCATTGTCACATCCAGCAGGATCTCCATATCAGTTTCTGTGTCACCCCAGCACCCACAGGGAGCAGACGTGAAGCAGATGCAGATGGAGCTATCTGTGGGCTGATCCAGATGCCTGGTCAGCTGTGTCCTCTGCTGGCTGACGTTGCTATCCAGAAGGAGGGTGATTCTGCGATGCATGTGGCTTGTTGTAGCCAGCAGCCTGGTGTCTTTTTGGGCCCCTTCTAAGTAGCCCGCAGACCCCATTTTCAGTGATCCTTTCATACCCACAGTCCCCTGACAGAGGCAGAGGAGCCTGCTGCCTCAGCATCCAGCACGGGCCCAGGTCCTTTCCCTCCCGTGCAGCCTGCTGTCCTTTCCCCACTGGGCCCTGTCCTGTGGTCAGTCTGGTATCCACACCTGGGCTCAGTGCCTTTTTGCTGCTCTCATCACGCTGAGGACCAGAGTCCTTACCTCAATCCCAGGTCCCATGACCAGCCCTCACTTTCCCTGAGCATCATACCCTCACCTACAAACTGGACCCAACAAAGCCCCTTTATTTGGGTTATTCTAAAGGCTGAGCGAGGCCCTAAGAGCCACTGTTGTGCAGGGGCAGTAAACATCAGCTGACTCGCCTTCTTTCTGCCTCCTGGTGTTCCCTCCCCTCCCCCTCACTGCATGCAGCAGCTTCATGGGCTGCACAGCCTCAGGCTTCTGGGTGTTCTGCTAGAATTTATCCAACACATCCCAAAGGACATCTTGGTTGCCTCCAATTGTGGCAATTATGAGTAAAGTTGCTGTAAACATCACTTTAAAAACTTGAACCAAAATCTCTGTAGCCAAATGCAGGTAGCATTTAATTCTTGATATCCTTTCCCACCTCCATCCCAGGTGTGTTCTTTTTTGCCTGGAAATCCTATCACATGGGTCTTGAATATTCTAAGAAGAAATCTAACAAAGGAAAGTTGTTGTGGAGGGCACCTGCCCAATGGGAGGGATGATCCTGTCCTTGTGTCTAGTGAGTTGGGGTTCTCAGAGGTCTGGGGAAGTGACCTTGCCCCCAGATGGTGCCAGAATTTACCAAAGAGATGCTCACAGCACCTTCTTCAACACTGATCCTGGCCTGGGCGTGACATAGACACAGGTCTTCAAATCTCAGGGTGCCCCCCTGGGATGCAGGCCCAGGGGAGGTTGCCTATAGACTGAGTGACTGCTGCACCCAGAGGGGCTTACCTGTAGGCATTCTGTGGGCCTGTGCTACTTCCAGTCTTTGCAGACTCAAAATACAGCTTGAGGGCCCCCAGACTCTCCACGGGTCTGCACAGGGAGCTCTAGGACTTGAGGTGGATTTGAACCAGCTGGTCCCTTCCTCTCACCAGACTCAGGCCCTTCCCACCTGTGCTGCTGTCCCAGCTCCCATTCAGCTCTGGGAACACACAGCATCAGTGCTCTGTCCTCTTAGCTGTCTCCAGCTTCTCTCTCTAAAGGGCTTGCCTCCATAAGCATTTAAACCTGAGCAGATAGGTGAAGGGGACTGAAGCCTCTGTCACTGCCCTTCCACTGCCACTGTCTCCCCCTCTTCACAGCCACATTTTATGAAAGAGTGGGTTGTATTCCATTTCTCAGTCTTCACTCACTTTTCATATACTAACATATTCCACTTTATTTCTATCTTTTTTGTGTTGTTAAAAGGAAGGAGTGTTTCTTTCTCCTTTTACACTTGCTCTCAGTGGAATTCAGTCTGTTTGGTCATTTTTACCTTCTTTCCTTTGTTTTACCACACCATATGTTTTTGCTCTTTCCACTCAGATTGCTTTACCTTAGTCTCATACTCTGACTTAGTTTCTCTGCCTGACCCTTCAGTCTGAGACATGTTTAAGGCTCTGTCCTCAGCCGTCTCTCCCTACTTCCACCTCAGGTGGTTTGATCCAGCCTGTGTGTTCAGTAGCCTCCCATACACGAGTAGTTTCCAAATACGTCTCTAATACAAGACCTCTTCTCAGAGCTTCAGAAACATACACCTAGCTATCAGGTTGGCAGTTCCATCCAGCTGTTAAGGTTGATGTCCTTCCAGTGCACGAGCCAGAAATCTGGGAGTCCTATGTGGCTGCCGCCTCCTCCTCCCTCCTCCCTGTGCAGTCCAGCACAAATTCCTCAGTGGTTTGGCCTCTGGGCTGCACTCCGTTCATCATCTTGTCTCCATTACTCTGTGTTACGTCACCCCTCTCATCCCATGTTTTACACTCAATTTCTGTTCTGCACCTGAAATGACCTTTACATTTAAGGCTTTATTACATTTTAAATGCTTCAGTGATGAGCCCTCAATCTGTAAGGTGGCTGATAATACCTCACTTCATCTCTGCTCAGACTCCCTCTTACCTCCTGGCCTCAACTTAACATCCTTCTCGTTGTTCCTGGGGCCTTCACACCCCTGTCTTTCTGGATAAGACACCCCCCTTCCTGTGATCTTAATGAGCTGTTCTCCTGCTTCAGACTTCTGGGAAAATGCTGCCCCCTTGGTGGCTGAGACTAGTTCAGGTCTCCTTCACACTGCGAGCTCTTCCTCCTGGCTCTGGTCATAGCTTGAGGTTTTGTGTGTGGTTGACACGGTGACCCTTAAGCTTTGATACAGAGCCTGGCCCATAGCAGCTGTTCAGTTAATATCTTTGAAATGAATGAACAAATAAATGAATGAGTAAATGAGAGAAAAAGAGGACAAACCCATTAAAGGGCAAGTTAAGATAGACTAGGGTTTCATGTGATGGTGGGATCGATCCTGCAGACTGTTCTAAGTTTAGCCTTCACGTACAGTCAGTAATAACTGTTCATTTAATGTAGCCACATATCAGATCTTTTGACAGACATTTCCTCACAAGAAGTACTTCTCAGTTAAATCCTCAAGTTTTCAGTTTTGGTGTTTGATGCTTTCTGCAGCTGGTTCTAACCCACACTGATATTTTTTTGTCTGGAGGTTTGCCTGGAGTAACCTAGAGGTGGTGGCAGGGAGCTGACTACTCCTACCCTCTCCCACTTTCTTATCCTGGGTGAGAGGGGAGTGGGACCTCACATGTGGGCACAGGCCTAGACCCCTGCTGCTTGCCACGTGCCCTGTGTGGGAACCCATGATTATGGCAGACAAGGTGAAGACCCAGGATGGCCAAGAGCCTGGGTGACCTTCTGCCTGGCCAGGGATAAGACATTCTTCCTCCTGTTCTTGAGCACCATTCCTGACATCATACTCTTTAATGAGGGGAATTTGAGCCCAAGGTGGGATTTCTAGAGCTGAGAGAAGTTGTGTGAGACCTGGGAGTTTGAGCAACTTTTCAGGAGTTTTTGGAGATTGTCTCTGCTGACAGCTTTCTCATGAGTCTTCCAAATCCATCCTGGTCACATCTGGAGAACAGACTTGTAATTTTTTCCAGCATTTTCAGAGAATGAATGGTTAATTGGTAGGTTGGTAATCTCTCATTTTCCTGTCTTCCTCAGAGGGAATTGGAAGGAAGGGTAGCAAGAGCACAATCACAGACCTAACACTGTTTATTCTGTACAAGTAATCACACTGTTTTTAATTGTAGCAATACTAAATCACATTTCATGCAAAGATGGGCTCAATAAAGGACAGACATGGTGTGGACCTAACAGAAGCAGAAGATACCAAGAAGAGGTGGCAAGAATACACAGAAGAACTGTACAAAAAAGAGCTTTACAACCCAGATAATCACGATGCTGTGATCAGTCACCTAGAGCCAGACATCCTGGAATGTGAAGTCAAGTGGGCATTAGAAAGCATCACTACGAACAAAGCTAGTGGAGGTGATGGAATTCCAGTTGAGCTATATCAAATCCTGAAAGATGATGCTGTGGAAGTGCTACACTCATTATGCCAGCAAAATTGGAAAGCTCAGCAGTGGCCACAGAACTGGAAAAGGTCAGTTTTCATTCCAATCCCAAAGAAAGGCAATGCCAAAGAATGCGTTTTACTGCACAATTGTACTCATCTCACACGCTAGTAAGTTCAATTCAGTTCAGTTCAGTCGTTCAGTCGTGTCTGGCTTTGCAACCCCATGAATCGCAGCACACCAGGCCTCCCTGTCCGTCACCAGCTCCTGGAGCTCACTCAAACTCATGTCCATCGAGTCAGTGATGCTATCCAGCCATCTCATCCTCTGTCGTCCTCTTCTTCTCCTGCCCCCAATCCCTCCCAGCATCAGAGTCTTTTCCAATGAGTCAACTCTTCACATGAGGTGGCCAAAGTACTGGAGTTTCAGCTTTAGCATCATTCCTTCCAAAGAAATCCCAGGGCTGATCTCCTTGAGAGTGGACTGGTTGGATCTCCTTGCAGACCAAGGGACTCTCAAGAGTCTTCTCCAACACCACAGTGCAAAAGCATCAATTCTTTGGCACTCAGCCTTCTTCACAGTCCAACTCTCACATCCATACATGACCACTGGAAAAACCATAGCCTTGATTAGATGAACCTTAGTCGGCAAAGTAATGTCTCTGCTTTTGAATATGCTATCTAGGTTGGTCATAACTTTCCTTCCAAGGAGTAAGCGTCTTTTAATTTCATGGCTGCAATCATCATCTGCAGTGATTTTGGAGCCCCCCAAAATAAAGCCTGAAACTGTTTCCACTGTTTCCCCATTTATTTCCCATGGAGTGATGGGACCAGATGCTATGAACTTCGTTTTCTGAATGTTGAGCTTTAAGCCAACTTTTTCACTCTCCACTTTCACTTTCATCAAGAGACTTTTTAGTTCCTCTTCACTTTCTGCCATAAGGGTGGTGTTATCTGCATATCTGAGGTAATTGATATTTCTCCCGGCAATCTTGATTCCAGCTTGTGTTTCTTCCAGTCCAGCGTTTCTCATGATGTACTCTGCATGTAAGTTAAATAAGCAGGGTGAAGTAAAGTAATGCTCAAAATTCTCCAAGCCAGGCTTCAGCAATACGTGAACCATGAACTTCCAGATGTTCAAGCTGGTTTTAGAAAAGGCAGAGGAACCAGAGATGAAATTGCCAACATCCGCTGGATCATGGAAAAAGCAAGAGAGTTCCAGAAAAACATCTATTTCTGCTTTATTGACTATGCCAAAGCCTTTGACTATGTGGATCACAATAAACTGTGGAAAATTCTTCAAGAGATGGGAATACCAGACCACCTGACCTGCCCTTTGAGAAACCTATATGCAGGTCAGGAAACAACAGTTAGTACTGGACATGGAACAACACACTGGTTCCAAATAGGAAAAGGAGTATGTTAAGGCTGTATATTGTCACCCTGCTTATTAACTTCTATGCAGAGTACATCATGAGAAACGCTGGGCTGGAAGAAGCACAAGCTGGAATCAAGATTGCCGGGAGAAATATCAATTACCTCAGATATGCAGATGACACCACCCTTATAGCAGAAAGTGAAGAGGAACTCAAAAGCCTCTTGATGAAAGTGAAAGAGGAGAGTGAAAAAGTTGGCTTAAAACTCAACGTTCAGAAAATGAAGATCATGGGATCTGGTCCCATCACTTCATGGGAAATAGATGGGGAAACTGTGGAAATAGTGTCACACTTTATTTTTTAGGGCTGCAATATCAGTGCAGATGGTGACTGCAACCATGAAATTAAAAGACGCTTACTCCTTGGAAGGAAAGTTATGACCAACCTAGATAGTATATTGAAAAGCAGAGATATCACTTTGCCAACAAAGGTCTGTCTAGTCAAGGCTATGGGTTTTCCAGTAGTCATGTATGGGTGTGAGAGTTGGACTGTGAAGAAAGCTGAGTGCCGAAGAATTGATGCTTTTGCACTGTGGTGTTGGAGAAGATTCTTGAGAGTCCCTTGGACCGCAAGGTGATCCAACCAGTCCATCCTAAAGGAGATCAGTCCTGGATGTTCATTGTAAGAACTGATGCTGAAGCTGAAACTCCAATACTTTGGCCACCTCATGCAAAGAGTTGACTCATTGGAAAAGACC
Organism: Capricornis sumatraensis; assembly: GCF_032405125.1. NCBI lineage: Eukaryota > Metazoa > Chordata > Mammalia > Artiodactyla > Bovidae > Capricornis > Capricornis sumatraensis. The sequence goes on from NC_091083.1 coordinate 47,721,919, forward strand.
CTAATGCTGAGAGGGATTGGGGGCAGGAGGAGAAGGGGACGACAGAGGATGAGATGGCTGGATGGCATCACCGACTCGATGGATGTGAGTTTGAGTGAACTCTGGGAGTTGGTGATGGGACAGGGAGGCCTGGTGTGCTGTGATTCATGGGGTTGCAAAGAATCGGACATGACTGAGGGACTGAATTGAACGGAACTGAACTGAATCATGCTGTTTTTAATTGTAGCAATACTAAATCACTGTGGAAGTTGTTAATTACTATCAACTATTATCCAGTACTATCAGAGTATGTGACTAGTGATACTGTTATTAATGTCCAGTGTCATGCAGTACTGATATATAACTAGTGATACTGTTATTAATTGTAATGATACCACATCACAGTAATTGCTGTTTAGTCACTAAGTCATGTCTGACTCTTTTGCGACCTCATAGACTGTAGCCCACCAGGCTCCTCTGTCCATGGGATTTCCCAGGCAAGAATACTGAAGGAGGTTGCCATTTCCTTTTCCAGGGGATCTTCTTGACCCAAGGATCAAACCCACAACTCCTGCTGGCAGACAGGCTCTTTACCATTGATCCGATGTTACACTGTCTATAAACTACTATTGGCCAAAAAGTTCGTTGGAGTTTTTCTCCATCTGTCATCTTATGGAAAAACCATAATGAACATTTTGGCCAACTCAATATAATTAATAATGCCATTAAAATACCATAGTTACAATGGATAGTGTTAATTGTCTATTTGAGATTTTTAAAAAATGTAATTGGAAAAGAAACATTTGAGCAAATCTTAAACATAGAATTCATTCCCTATGTCCTTAAAATAAAACAAACTAACTTTTGGTGTAAACATCTCTTTCTCTCTCTGGAACCTTTCTATATTTCTATTTGATTCTCTTTTTACCTGTCGTCAGGCACGAATGCACATTCCAAGTGTTGAATTTTTTAAAAAAGTATATTCATGACGAGTGATAAGGAAATTCTTTTCCTAAAAAGGGAAATTGTATATATACGCTTTCTTGTCACACACTTTAGACCTCTACTAATAGGTATTTCTAGGCTCTGCTTCATAATCCTCAAAAATCTCCTGGTGAGACTCTTCTATATATGGTTGGCTGAAAGTAGGATGCAGAGTTTCTTGTTTTCTTAAAGAAAGAAGCTGCAGGGAAAACCCAGATATACAAACCAGGCATTGTCATTCAGATTCTCAGACCTTGTGGGAAGCCAGTGATCTGATCTGCTCTTCCTTAGCAGAGATGACTCCCTCCCCCCTCTCTCCCGCCTACCCCTTTATGTGTTTCTTCCATTCAGTAGCAGGTTTGACCAGCACAAAACCTTTTATCAGACATACTTGTCTGGGGAGTTTGTGTGGATTATTTTTTTAAGTAGCACCAGTTTTTATTTTTGAAAACTATTATAGCAGCAAAGGGCTTCCCTTGTGGCTCAGCTGGTAAAGAATCCACCTGCAATGCGGGAGATCTGAGTTCAATCCCTGGGTTGGGAAGATCACCTGGAGAAAGGAAAGGCTACCCAAAGGGGCTTCACAGGTGATGTTAGTGGTAAAGAACCTGCCTGCCAGTGCAGGAGACATAAGAGACGTGGGTTTGATCCCTGGGTCGGGGAGATCCCCTGGAGGAGAGAATGGCAACCCACTCCAGTATTCTTGCTTGGAGAATCCCATGAATGAAGAGCCTGGTGAGCTATGGTTCAGAGGGTCGCAACGAATCAGACACTATTGAAGTGACTTAACAGTAGCAACAGCATAGCAGCAAAACCATTGCTTAAGTTAATCATGTTTTCTGAGAAGGAACTCAAGCTAGAACTAGTTCTGTGAGTTTCTGGTTTGTGATCCAGGGTTCTCTGATTTGACTTATAGAAAATTAGATGATTTTTTTTTTTTTAACATGGGGCCAGAAAAGGGAAAAGACATTATGCTCTGCACATAAATGCTTCAGTGTTTTGGAAAAACCTCCATCTGAGAGAGACATTGATATTGTTTTCCAGTTCTGAAGATGCACACCCTGGGGAAAATAGTGGTGAAGAATAGCAGCCCCTAAAATGGTCTGTAGTTCCCATAGTTGCTAAGCAGCCTGTGTGAACTCCTCTGCCCATCATTTTTGTGAGGAGCCACTGTATTTCTACTGAAATCAGAAATTATGAAAGAAATTCCCACAATTTCTGAGTGTGTAACTGCTCTATCCATTCATCTTTGACTTTGGATAGTTGGATGTCAAAATACCCATTTATCGATTACTCTGGTATTATACTACCTCAAAATTAGATGAAAGATGTATAGTCCTAAGTGTTATTAGAGGAAAAGGAGATAGAAGATCTTTAGGTTCAGTTTCATTTATTCCTGTTATATTGTATTTCTTTCATATATTGTGTATTTCCTTCCTCACTAATACTGTAATTCTTGTGTTCATAAACATGGTGAGGTTAGCTAATCATATAAACACAGTAATCCTACAGGTTTTGACTGGACGCCCAGCACTTAACAATGTCATGTCTTTAGTGCCTGGCGTCCCATCAAAACCCATCAGGCATGGGAAGAAGAAGAAAAGATGTACTTAAAGGAGAAAAATTAATACAAACAGTCCTAGAAATGACAGGGATGATGGAAGGAGCAGAAAAACCTGAAAACACATGTAATTAAACCTGAAAATAAGCCAAATAATGGGATGAAAATGTGAATATGAAGAAGAGAGATATAAAAGGGTCCAGCTGAACCGCCAGGGGTGAAAAGCTGTAGCGTTCAGAAGCCAGTTTGCAGGAGTGGGAGGGTAACACTCCGTTTATATATAAAAGATATAAAAGGGTCCAGTTGAACCGCCAGGGGTGAAAAGCTGTAACGTTCAGAAGCCAGTTTGCAGGAGTGGGAGGGTAACACTCTGTTTATATATAAAATATATAAAAGGGTCCAGTTGAAACGCCAGGGGTGAAAAGCTGTAGCGTTCAGAAGCCAGTTTGCAAGAGTGGGAGGGTAACACTTCTGCATCTTTATAATATTTGTTCCCAGTATAATAAAGTCCCCAGTATTGATGAAAGAACTAATTGGCTTAAGTTGGTCTCTAAAAATTCTGCTTTTCCTACATGTAACCATTGACCCTTTACCAAACTCCTTTCCTTCTCAAAAGAGTCTGACCCGCAGAGCCGCAGACTGTCAGCTGTCCTCTTCCTCAGTCTGGGAGACCGACAGCCACGGGGTTAATCATTTAGGAATTCATACTGAGAAATTACAGCATGCAAAATGATTCCTCTCATCCCTTGTTTTTTCTGACATCCAATAACAACCCAAGTTCTTTCAGGCAGTGCTTTCTCTCAGCTTCTCTTCTCCAAACATGCAGAGTTTTTATGGGTAGGAAATGCTCCAGAGAGTTCCTCCACTCTCACCTCTATGTGGGGTGTGTTGTGTGTGTGCGTTGTGTATAGACATACATCCATGTGTTGTGTGTACATGCACACCTCACATGCATATGTGTTACATGTGTCATGTGTTGTGTGTATGCTTAGTAGTTTATGTGTGCCTATGTCTCATGCATATGATTGGATGCACACAAGCATGTCCTTGTGTGTGCACGTATATGTAGGCATGTGTCTATGTGTGTGTATGTATATATGTATGTGTTATACCCCCTGGTTCACTCCATTTGCTTCTTGGGCTCACCTGGGCCATGCACTTTCCATGATAGCCAGAGTTTGGGTCTGGTCCTCTCAGCACTTTGTACTCCCTCTCTCGGGACTCATCACACTTAGTTTTAAGTGCTGTTCACGTATGTGTGTCACACAGACCATGGGTCCTTTGTTATCGCTGGACCTAGGGCCTGGGACCCTTTGTGGAACGTGGCTTTACTATTTAATGCATCACAGTGCTGTCCTTAGTTGCCATGATGCTTGTCCATGAAGATAAAATTCAGTTTGAAATCTGGAACCTGGGTAGACACAAACTGAGTGAGGTAGACATTTGTCTGGATGGTGATGTTAGGAGAGTGAGAACCAGAGGGAGGCAGAGTCGTGTTCACCAGAGCACTTTCCACGTGACAGATGGCCTAAAAATGCTCAGTATGCTCCAAGGACTAGAACCCTTTTAGTGTATTGCTTAATCACCTTTCCTCATTAAATATAATTCTTTATAGTGGTAGAAATGATTAAATCTAGGAGATTTGCTGAGGATTTTTTTAGTTTATTGGATACTGGACCCAGATGGGAGGTTTATTTTTGTTGAATATTTCTACTTCCATTTGAAAAATATTTACCTGCTTTGAGGTAAGTCAGTTTCCTTCTGGGCTTTGGTAGTTTTCTCTAGCACAGGTCATTTATAGGGAACTCATATTTAGGGAGTGATTTTTTTTTTTAAACACTGTTGCCAAATTCACATTATCATTATCACCACCAACCCTTTTTGTCCAGGCGGTTCAAGAAATGCTATTGCCTGAAGCTTAAGAGCAAGTTGACTATCTTCCCCAAAGGAAAACACCAGAAAAAATCGTTTATCACTTCATCCTTTGCCATTTTGAGGATTTCTTCTCATAGAATAAGTCTTGTCCCTGAGGCTGTTTGGAAATCGACAATTCAGGAAGAATCAGTGGGGACCTGCATTTTTGATGGATGAAACATTTGAAAATTCTGTGGCATTCTTCCCATGACCTTTTCTAAAGACAGATAAATAGCCTTCCAAAGGTTGCATTGTAGTTTATGTTCAAAAAACTAGCCAGTCCGGGTATATTGGAAACAACAGAGTCATGTTAGGCTTGTCTTCAATGTGAAAAATGTAAATAAAAGGAGAAAAGATAATGCAACCTAGAGACATTTTTTGGAGGAGACAGAGTGATTTGCAAAGAGAGGGGAAACAGCACTAAAGGAGTTTGAACCCAAAGGATGCAAAGAATGCAAAGAAGTTCTTCATTTGCTTGTATTAATAGAATGACATTTCCTTTACATTAATCATTCTGGACCTAACACAGCTTAACTTATATCTTGCCCCCCGGTGTTGTCTGATTCCATGGTCCGTGATATATTACTAAGGAAAAAAATTAAACATGTGGAAATGACAACAACTCAGCAAGATGAAACATGGCATTATCAAATATCAAGATATGAATTATATAAGGGCATACCAGATGTGAGAGATGCTTATAGCATGTGAGTCAAGAGCACCTCAGAGAGTTTCTTATGAGATTTGAATGTGGGAGTAGAAAGAAGGATCTTGAAGAATTTAAATGATTCTATAGAAAAAAAGGTAGAAACTCCAGGATGGGTGAAGCCCAAGCATGTGGGCAGCGATGGCCAGAGTGTCCTAGAAGAAGCAGGAGAGAGGTGGTGAGGTACACTTTCGTATGACGAGGATGGTGTAGGGTCATCAATGAGTCACACTCAAAGATGGTCAGTAGTCTGTCAGAATTAAAAGGTCTTGAAATATTTAAAACATAATTTTATTTAAGTGAATTTTTTGTTTTTGTTATGCTGGGTTTTATTGTGCTTACATTAAGTCAAGAAAAGGGATTCATGTGCTTCATTACAGTGGATTTGTCTCATATATTGATGCCTTTAATCAAAGTAAAAACAGATCTTATTTATTGAATTATTGAGTTACATAGTATGTTATCCACTTTACATGGCATGCCTTATTAATTCCTTTAATACTCTGTTTTGCAGAAAGTTTTCACTTTCATCACAGGTTCAAAGGATTTGTTAACAAAATAAGTCACTTGTTATATACAAATAAATAATACAGATATTTATTAGAGAATTATCTAGCTTGCTTTCAACACACTAACGTTAGAAAAAAGAAGAGAAATAGAAAAGAGCAGAGAATCCATCACCAAATTGGGTTTTGACCAACATCCAGACTTAAACTGTGCTGGTTAAGTCCTGTGTCACAGTACATCTGGAGTCCCAGTCGGGAAAGGGTCCCAGGCAGCGTCAGCTCCATGGGTGAGTCTCCAAAGATTGCCCTTTGGGATTCCCACTTATAATTCCAGGACACAAACTGTTTTATCATCAATCTGTGACCAAATTACAGCTCTGGTTTCAAGTTAGTGCTGTTGGTTTTGTCATGTAAAACTTGGAATGTTGCCAAGCCTGGGGCTTGGTTGCCCAGGCCCCCTCCAGGGGCTCTACAGTCTCAAGATTCCTCCCCCATCTTTTCTATGGTGCTGGAAGTCTTGCACTCACAACAGGCAGTTACTCAGAGTCAACTCACAGTCAGGGCAGTGTCCAGGCAGGTTAGAAGCAAGGTCAGAGGCCTACTCTGCTTTGCAAAACCTCAACAAGACTATTTATTTAATTTCCCTAACATACTCTTAGCACAAGCTGGAATCAAGATTGCTGGGAGAAATATCAATAACCTCAGATATGCAGATGACACCACCCTTATGGTGGAAAGAGAAGAACTAAAGAGTCTCTTGATGAAAGTAAAAGAGGAGAGTCGAAAAGCTGGCTTAAAACTCCACATTCAAAAAACTAAGATCATGGCATGCGGTCCCATCAGTTCATGGCAAATAGATGGGGAAACAATGGAAACAGTGACAGACTTTACTTTCTTGGGCTCCAAAATCACTGCAGATGGTGACTGCATCCATGAAATTAAAAGACGCTTGCTCCTTGGATGAAAAGCTGTGACCAACCTAGACAGCATATTAAAAAGCAGAGACATTACTTTGCCAACAAAGGGCTGTCTAGTCAAGGCTATGGTTTTTCCAGTAGTCATGTATGGATGTGAGAGTGGGACTATAAAGAAAGTTGAGTGCCGAAGAATTGATGCTTTTGAACTGTGGTGTTGGAGAAGACTCTTAAGAGCCTCTTGGACTGCAAGGAGATACAACCAGTCCATCCTAAAGGAAATCAGTCTTGAATATTCATTGGAGGGACTGACGCTGATGCTGAAACTCCAATATTTTAGCTGCCTGATGCGAAGAACTGACTCATTTGAAAAGACTCTGATGCTAGGGAAGATTGAAGGCAGGAGGAGAAGGGGACAATAGAGGATGAGATGATTGGATGGCATCACCGATTCCATGGACATGAGTTTGAGCAAGCTTTGGAAGTTGGTGATGGACAGGGAGGCCTGGTGTGCTGCAGTCCATGGGGTTGCAAAGAGTCAGACATGACTGAGAAATTGAACTGAACATACTCTTAGGGTGAATGAACTGTTTTTCCATTGTATATTTTCAGACAGTGGTTAGGGACAGTGGCTACAGTGTTTGTAACAGCTCTGGGAGATACTTCCCTTGTGGCTCAATGATAAAGAATTCACCTGCAATGTAAGAGATGCTGGTTTGATCTCTGGGTTGGGAAGATCCCCTAGAGGAGGGCATGGCAACTCACTTCATTATTCTTGCCTGGAGAATCCCATGGACACAGGAGTCTGGTGGGCTACAGTGGATAGGGTTGCACAACTGAAGCTACACAACTGAAGTGACTTTGCACGCATGCACACAGGAGATGCTTGATAACACATCTCATGCTCCTATTTTGAGAAATGTGTTTTCAGTGTTTTTTACCTTACTTATTGATGTCTTAATAGATTTACCAATAGCAAATCAGAAGCTTCCCTCGTGGTTCAGCTGGTAACGAATCCACCTGCAATGCAGGAGCCCTGGGTCTGATTCCTGGGTTGAGAAGATCCCTTAGAGATGGGAAAGGCTACCAACTCCAGTATTCTGGCCTGGAGAATTCCATGGACTACAGGTCATGGGGTCGCAGAGTCGGACATGACTGAGCAACTTTCACTACTCACTAATCACCAACCAAATTAAAGATGAGGAAATAGAGAATTATAATTTTTTGTTAAAAATAGTATATATGAAAAGAAAATTAAATTATCTATAAAAATAATAGAAACTATGAAAAAACAAACCACTTTTATGTAAGAGACACTGCCTGAGTCTACAAAATTGTAAAACACTCAGATGAAAAAAAAAAAACACCTTGAGGGAGTTCCTTGGTGGTCCAGTGGTTAGAGTTCAGTGTTTTCTGTGCTGTGGGCTGAGTTCAATCCTTGGGCATCCCTGGTTGGGCAGTTAAGATCCTGCAACCAATGTGGTGTGGCCGAAAGAAAAGCAGTGAGTTTTCCAGGAATGAAATGAAACCCCAAACAAAACAGCTTCAGTAAAAATCCATTATGAACAGGGAATAGTTTTCTGATCATAACACAAATGGAAACCTGCAAGAGGGGGGTTCACTCTGTTGGTGATGAGTTAGTCAAATCATATAAATTGGAGAAAAATTCTTCTTGAATATGGATGTTCATTTTATTGATGTTTTCTCTTGACTCACTAAAATGAAAATATTTTAAGAAATTGAAATATTTGTTAGAGTTTCAAATAGATTTTGCAAATTTTAACTCATCCGTTTCCATCTACATTATCATGAAATCCTCGTTGAATGCATTTTTTTCATTTAGGTCTTGGGCTTTCACTGTCTCTTCCAGACTCTTCAAGGCTTGTTCACGTGGTCAGTTTGTTGAGCGCTTACTGAAGACCATTAGGTGCAGTCTCTTACTTCTCCCTCACAGCAAGTCTCTGATGTTGACAGTGATCATCAACATCACCATCTTCAAGGCCAGATGATTTCTAGGAGCTGAGGCAAGTGAAGACCATCCAAAGGTTTTCCCAATGCCTCAGTGCGTAAAGAATCTGTCTGCAGTACAGAAGACATGGGTTCGATCCCTGGGTTGGGAAGATACCCTGGAGGAGGAAATGGCAATACTCCAGTATTCTTGCCTGGAAAATCCCTGGCAAGCTATAGTCCGTGGGGTTACAGACCTGGGCATGACTGAGCAAGTAAGCACACAAAGTACATCCTAAAGAGAGAAATACATCATTCTCCAGACCCTCATATATTCTGATTATTTGCTGTGTTTTGCACAAAGCACCTTCCCAACCAAATCCCAGACTGTTAACTGTGAACTTCAGCCAGTGGCTCATTTATTTAATGTCTAAATCTGTTAAGGAAACACATGATGCATTTGGAAAACCATTCATAGTAGAGAAACAGAAAAAAGCATATAGCTGTGTTTTACCATGGCCAACTTGAGACAGTTTGGCTTTTTTTTTTTTGTTTTTTACCATCTCCATTATCTTTTGGATTGGTAAAGAGGTTACTGAAGTATAGGCCACTTTAATAAAGCAACATATTGGAAAGAAAGAAAAGATATTTAAACCTGTCTAAGCAGTATTCTTCTACACACTGGCATGCCTCTGAAATCATTAGATGTCTTTACCACATCTTAGTATAAAAACAGCACTGAGAAACTCACATTTCATTTCTAATCCAGAATTTGCTAAAAGCAGTGAAACAGAACCACTTTGTTGTATGTTTTTAACATTTTGGTTTTTCAAGATGTTTTGCGTGAAGTAGTGTTAAAATTATTTCCTCTGAGTGACTGAAGATGAAACTTTGCAGTAGCTTGCAGGAGGCAGTCTATCATAATGGTTAGGAGGGGAGCTCTGGAGGTGACATGTGGTGGTATTCCTGCCCAGACTGTCAGCCTTCTGCCGGTAGGCAAGAGTCTCATCGATCTCAACTGGGAGAACAGTAGCACCTCTTCACACAGCCACTCTGAAGATGGGTGGCAAGATGGCCTGGAAGCCGGCTCAGTGTCCAGACCCTGCGGGTCCTGCGAGCACTGCTAGTACTGTCAGTACGAGTGCACGTACTGTGAGTAAGATCACATGTTTTCAGGTGTTTTCTCGTCGGAAGGTCCATTCAGTCATTTCAGCACTGTGCAAATTGAATGCCTGATTTAAAATGTTTTGTTCGTAAAAATCCATGCATATTTAACTCATTTCAGAAATATAAAAATGGGGGCGAAAAACCCTGTGCATCCCTTCTCTCCCTCTCACACCCTTTTTCCTGGTCTGGATCTTTTCTAATGATGGAGACATTCCTGAAACTAGAGTTAGAAATTTTTTTTTTTCTCTCTCTTCTCTCATTCTCGCTTCTTTACTATGATGAGTCATTTTACTTTCACCATAGAGCTGTCTTTTCAGTGTTCTCCGCTCTGTTTGGTTTTCTTAGCCTGACACCTCCATGCTTACCTTGAGAAAGATTTTCAGGCCACTGGACAAAATCACACATGATTTGTCTGTGTCAGTATTTATGCTGCCATGTTTCTGAGTCTACTGGAGTTTGTCTCCTTCAAAATTAATTATTAAGTTCTCAAAAAGGAATTCTGGTTTGATAAGATTTTTTAATATGAAACTGTGCAGCATTTTTAATTTAGAAAAATAATTACCTAGACATTCTAAAGTTCTAATTAAAAAAGGAAAAATATTTGTTCAATTTCTGCCTCACTAAATGTAAAAATTGTTTTTTTATCAACCTTGTTCACCTTTACATGTAACTTGACAGTGTTGCAGTCATAATGCAGGTTATTTTTAATGCAGAGATCATTTTCAGTTCCTCCATATTGCCTTCATGCTCAGCCAATAACTAGAGAAGTTACAGGAGTTGGACACTACAAAAAAATGCAGAACATTGTCAGAAATCAGATCTGTTACATAGTTGGGTCTGGTGCAGTGAACTCAGGTGAAGCTCTGCTCGGAGAGGCCATGATAAAGACGCCAGCCCCTGAGCCTCTGATGCGCGGGGGCCCCTGATCGCCACCTTGCAGCGCTTGAGCCATGGCACTGACCCAGGTGCTGCTGTAGAGCGGTTAGCACACTGCTTGCGAGTAGTTTTCTGGTGTCATTGTTCCCTCCTTGTGCAGTAGCTGCTCTTTATTTGCATATACTGCTTACAGAGAACCAGGTCAGAAGTGGGGAGAGGGAAGGGAGGATATGGTCCAGGAATTTTCCTGTGTTCTTACGTGCAGCCCCTGAGGGGAGCCTGGTGTTGGCTCTTTGTTTGCCGATCAGCTGACCCTGGCCTGGGGTTCTATTCAGTTGTAATCCATTATCATTTCTAAATCTGTTGGTTGAGTCTTCTTCACACTTCTATCTTCCATATGAAAAATGTGCTTCTGTTTTCCTTTTGAGATGAAAAGCTCTGTCTACAGAGAAGTCAGCGGTTTGATGGATTTGTCTGCCTGAATACTGACTCATCTACATACCAGGAATCAAAACATGAAATTTATACCATGTGTACACTCTTATTGCATGGAAACAATTCAGGCTTACAGAAAGACCAAACAGCTTCTGTAATGAATGTGAATTGTAGAAACTATAAGAATGACATTTATGTATAGAGAGATGACTATGGGCATGAATCTCTTGACGAAGTTTCCTCAGGATCACTGTATAGAGGTGATTTTAGTAGACTCTTGGTGCTGTCAGTCAATGTTTAGCGCTCCTAGCTTTACTGTTTCAGATTCACCTTGATCATAGAATTATGGGTAATTGAATCCCTGGTTAATGCTTAGTTAGCCAAACTCTCTCTGCTTAATCAGTGGGCTTTACAGGTCAACACTGTGGTCCTGTTGACCCTTTAATGCTTATGTCACTCTGTAAGTAACGCGTTTACTCTGATCTGCCTATCTTTCTGGAATAATTAAACTCCAGAAGGAGCCTAATACATTGATTTCATCTCCAAATATAGTTCAACTATGAATCGCTTTGTCAGAAGCCAGCAGATAGAGCCAAGACTGAAGGAACTCATAGGAGAGAAACAGGATTGCTCTGCACAGGTGAATATTTCAGAAGCAAATGACCAGGAAACCTAAACCTAACAAAACACGCAAATTTATGAATCTCTGGCAATAGTTCTAGGGAGGAATTTAAAGCTGTGATGTTTGGTTTGAAGAATTTCAGGCTGGTTTTTCTTTGCAATAGATGATGCTGTGTTAATGACAGAGCATCCGTTCTGGCATGCTAAGAGCCTCACCATTGTCTCCCTGCTAATTCTGTTTCACCATCCCGAAAGCACACAGAGCAACAAACAACTCTGGAAGCTGAACCCTTTAGAAAAGGCCTCACAGGTATGTAGGTGAAGCTCGAGCCAAATCTTTATTGGATCAAACTAAACAAAAGAATTGCCAGTGGGTAATCGTCACTGGAATATGGGCCATAAAAATGTGATAACGAGGAATCCACATCAAACACATAAAATAAGCCCCAAAATGTAAAGTCACTTGGTTTTTGAAGGACAGAATCACTTGATATATGGAGGGGTTTGAAGCACTGGATGAATACCCTGTCTGGCTTCTGCCCTCAGAGTTCCACAGAAACAGCTTCTGCAGAGGTCACTGGTTATCTTTACGTTACCAAATTAAAGAGGCATTTTTTTCTTTCTCCTGTTTTGAAAGTCTGGCAGGATTTGATGTAGTGAACCGCTTCTTCCCTGAAATGCTTTCTTCCTTTGGGCTCCACAATACCCCATTGTTGTAATTTTTCTCATACCATGCTGGAGGATCTCCCTTAAGTGTTGCCTTTCCCCCAGGTTCTTATCCAGGTTGGCAGCTTCAATTGCCATCTAACTGCTAATACTTCCCATTTGAAATTTCTGGCTCAGACTCATATATCTAAGTGTTTATTAAGCATTGCCACTCAATGTTTCAAAGTACCTTAATCTCAACATACCATGTTGTGGGAGCTGCGTTTTCCTTGCCCTCTCTCTCCTATGTTCACCCACTGTGGCCCCATCAGCCCACTTTAAGCTCCCATTGATCTCTGAAGGATTCCTTCCTCTACCTGTCTTGCCATTCGTCCACATGGCAGGCCATGGCTATTTCAAGCCTCCCCCAGAAAGACGTGTGATCTGTTAATGGAACAACTGTGCACTGGGAAATGGGGGAATACCCAGATTTCCTAGGGATTATTAGGTAATTCCTCTGACAGGACATTAATCCCTAAAGCCAGTTTGTTTCTGTTGATCAGAAATGGATTTAAGGTAGCAGGTGATAGATTCACAGCATGAATCTGTTCACAGCGGGTCCAGCTAGGCCATTGGGCTTCCCTTGTGGCTATTTCTAAAGCCCTGGAAGCTATTAATACATTTAATAACTGTCAGAACCCTACGAAGATGATACTACTGTCAGAACCCCACATGGGTTCTATTACCACTGGAGTGAGGACTGTTATGGTGGGAGGCCCCAGATGGAAGTATCCCCAAAATAGTGAATTGGATTATCAGGAGAGTTCGAGAGTTGTGCCTTCATGGAGATGGCAGGATGTGGAGGAGGGGATTCCTGTCTCACTCCCCTCTAACTTGTACATTTGGCTGCTGGAAGAACCAGATGGATCTTGCAGAGTGACTTGGATTATCACAGATGTAATCAGCAGTGATAACAATCGCAGCTGCTCTACCAGATGTGGTATCTTCCTTGGAATAAATCAGCATAGCCTCTGGCCACTGCTACCTGCCATGTACCCATTGGTTGAGTAAACGCTTTCTTTACAGCGCCCATCAATAAAGATAGTCAGACAGAGTTTACCTGTATCTGCCAGGGACGCCATAAACCCTTAATGCCACACCACAGAGCTATGCCCAGCTTCCTGCTTCTTGACTCCAGTCTGCAGGTGCTTTGACTATCCAGTAAAATAAAACACCAGTTATACCAGTTACCTCATACTAATAAACAAACAAGCAAGTAAACAGTTTTGTGAGCCAAGAAGCCAGCTGAAAGGGAGGGGGCCATGTGCATCCAGTGGAAGAAGGAAGCTAGGAAGGTGAATTTAGGTCTTGTAAAGGAGGGTCTGTAGCATCGGTGTTGTCCATTTATCCTTCCTTTCCTCCCCCTTCCCTTCTGTTCCTGCTGCTTTCCATGAAGGGCTCTGGATGTGCATCATATTATCATTTTGGTTCCTGGTGGAAGTATGATTAGGTGGATAACATTCCATGAGGATACAGTGGTTGATGGAGACTGAGTTTCCTTGTGCTGGGTATGCTAAGTTTTACATCTGAAAGAAGGAGAAATTGTTTGCTAAATGGCGAAAAGGACAGATTATGCCGGTGATTGTCTTCACGTCCCTCCAGATCCATTTCCTGCTGCTTTCTGCTGTCTGTGCTCTGAGATGCTCGCCTCTGTGAATGGTCTCAGTTGGTCTTCTTGGCCTCTTTGATGAATACAGCCAAGAAGAGGCATAGAGGAGAGAGGGTAGGGGTTTTTAATCGCCCCCCCCACCCCCACCCCCCCGTTCTGTCTCTGCTGGGCCATGGCTTTGGCAGTGCTTAAAAACTTTAAGGCAAACTGTCTGAAGCACACTTTCATCCCTGGATGGGGCCATCAGCGATTCTGGACAAATTGGCTTCAGGCCAAGGGATCATTACTGCTAGTGCTTATTCTCACAGCTTCACTGGTGATTTTCTAACCCTTTCTATAACTGTTGTAAATATTCTTTGTATAAACCTTGTCAGTTAACCCTTGCTAATGTACCATCTGTACCATCTGTTTCCTGCCAGGACACTGATGCACTTAACACATAGCTCTTTAATCTGTGTACTTTTTTCAGTCTCTGCTTATGCAGTGAGCTTGGACTGCTCTAATAAAATACCAAAGGATGGGTGACTTAGATAACAAGCACTTAACTTCTCACAGTTCTGGAGGCTGGAAGTTGCAGATCAGATTGGTGCAAGTTCAGTTCCTGGTCAGAACACTTTTCCTTGGCGGCCACCTCTTTACTGTCACAGACCCAAGAAAGAGTGCTCTGGTGTTTTTTTTTTCTTTTGACATTGTGGGGGCCCACTCTCATGGCCTCACCTGAATGAATTGCTTCCCAAAGCCCCCACCTCCAGACACACCACACTGGGGCTCAGGCTTCAGTGTATGAGTGCTGGGGACACAGACATTCAGTTTGTAGCACATCTCTTACCACCTGCAGTCTGTGCAACATGGCACCTGCTCTGCTCTTAGAGCTGCTTTTGATGTGCGCTGTGCTCTGTGTGTGTGGTGGATGATCAGGGCTTCCAAGGCACTGCTCCTCTCCAGCAGGGGGTCACTCTTTCTTGCAGGGCCTCCCAGCAGAATGTACAAAGTACGAATCTCATCTCATTGGTTTTGCTTCCACCAGTGGAAAGCTTTAGATCCTCACTTGAAGAGGCCCTTATTGTGAGCTGCCCTGGCCACTCTGACTTTGACCATCCAGTGGGAAGTACCGGCCCTAGCTTGCTGTGTAATGATATCAGCACAAGGGGCTGACCGGACACCACCTACAGCCTAGGACAGGTCTCCATCACCGTGTTTCTTGGAGTGCAAACTGGAAGTTATAACTTCTAACAGCTGAGGCGTTTGTAAGTAACCTACTAACATGTGTCATAGTCACAAACTGTTACATGACAACAAGTCTGTTTCGTTGCTGAGTCATATCTGACTCTTTGCAACCCCATGAACTGTAGCCCACCAGGCTCCTCTGACAATGGGATATCCCAGGCATGAATACTGGAGTGGGTTGCCATTTCCTTTTCCAGGGGATCTTCCTAACCCAGGGATCCAACCCACGTCTCTGCATTGCAAGCAGGTTCTTTACTGCTGAGCCACCAGAGTGGCCTGTATGACAGACAAAGAGGAGGTTATAATGGCCATAATATGGGATCTGATAGGAAGACAGGCCATTAAGTAGAATAGATTATCAGTTATGTATGAAATAGACAAAGATTACACATAGAGGAAAGTTAGAAAGAAAAAAATAAAACAAAATTGTTAATAGCCATTTGCCTTTCTAAACAAAAACTATTTCAGTTTCTTCATATTTGAAGCAAGTTGGTGGCTCAAATGGTAAAGAATCTACCTGCCAATGCAGGACACCCAGGTTCCATCCCTGAGTCAAAAAGATCCCCTGGAGAAGGAAATGGCAACCCACTCCAGTATTCTTGTCTGGAGAATTCCATGGACAGAGGAGCCTGGTGGGCTACAGTCCATGGGGTCTCAAAGAATCAGACATGACTGAGAGACAGAGCGACTAAGCACACAATGGAATAGAGAGAGCAAGAGTTTTGAAATTACACAGGTCTAAACTTGAATCTCCACTTCACCAGTCATTGATGATGCGATATTGGAGGTTATGAACATCTTTGAGCCTCTGCTTCCATAATTGCTTCCTCATCTTTATCTTGCTTATTTCAAAAGACTGTTGGGTGGATGTGTGAGAAAGTGTATGTAAAACATCTGCAACTGGTTCTGTTTTCTTCATATTATATATTTTAAAAGAAAAAAATAGAGGAAAGGGAGGAAGGAAAGAAGAAAGGAGGAAGAGCTTTTCCTCAGGTGAGGAAAGTTACTGTCTCTGTGGGAGGGGCTTGCTGGGAATCCCCTTGGTGGTGATAGACAGCCCCCCAAGCAGTAATAAACATACAGTGACACCCACGAATGTGGATTTTTAAAGAGTTCCACAGGTGCTGTAATTAGCAACCGAATCTGGCACCACTGTGTGGGACTCCGAAAGAACTGCTGTATTCTTAAAGGAAGTTTTACACAAACTTGTCAGCAAGCCCTGGAAGCTGGTTGGAGGGCCTGGGGCTGACTGGAGTATTTCAAGTTAGTTCAAGTTTCTCAGCTACTTCTAAGAAATCAGGCCAATCTTTTCCCTATATCTTTTTGTAAAAACAAAGACAAAGGGTGAAGGAAGAGTAAATTAAGAATGAATTTGAAAGGGTGTAATACTCAGCCTTTATTGTTCAAAAGGCAAACTCAACAAAGCCGATGGGCCAGGCTAGCCTGTTATTCTGGAAGCTGCCTCCTTATTTCTCTGTTCTGAGTACAGACAGGGATGCATGGCTCTGCACCAAGACACCTAGCGACTGGATGTTTCTTGATGGAATTTTCTGATTTATAAAACTTTTGGTGACCACTGGGCAAAATATTAAATGAGTTCTTGGTGATGATATCTGAACCAAGCCAAGTGTTTCTACCACCAGGAATTGATCTGCCAATACCATTTAGATGGAGTTTGCTTGTTTTATGAAATGTAGAGTCTGTTTGCCAGGATCATCGCATCAGCGGGAAGGGAATGAACGGCCATTCTCCGCTGTCCTCTGAGGGACTGCATGGGTCAGGCAGGATGGCTGAACAGCCACAGCAGCAGTACACAGCACTGAATGGTGCCTGTGAATGAGAAGTTACCATCAGACTATAGGGCTTCCCTAATGGCTCAGCTGGTGAAGAATCTGCCTGTAATGTGAGAGACCTGGGTTCAATCCCTGGATTGGGAAGATACCCTGGAGAAAGGAAAAGCTACCCACTGCAGTATTCTGACCTGAAGAATTCCATAGACTATATAGTCTATGGGGTCGCAAAGAGTCAGACATGACTTAGCCACTTTCACTTTCACTTTTCATAGCAGCACAACCCCAGCACAAGGTGCAGTCACCTGTCCCCTAGCAAGGAAATGGGGAAATTACTAGAGCACAGGTACAAATCCCTAGTGAGTCAGAGACAAGCCTTAGAAACAACAGATTGTTGAAATTTTAGGACTCTAGATTTGTTCAGCCCTGTGAGTCCCTATCAGTTGGAAATTGTCAGCATTGTGTAAACTGTATAAGGGACACATTGGTAATGCTACATGCAATTTGATTCAGTGAGAGAATGTGTGAAGTCCAGGGCTTCACATTTAATGAATCTCATATTTCAATAAACTTTTTACGTTGGAACACATTAGAGGGGTGAATTTGACTTCTGATTCATCTTACTAAAGTCACAGAGAAATTTCTGTAGATATTATAACTTTGCTAATACAATAAGTACTTGAAAAATGTGATGAATTTCTTAAATATGTGCTAGAGATCACATAGATCATCAGATTTCTTGGCATTCAGACTTGGCAGTGGGTAAGTAGCCTTTACTTGATTATTTAAAGAATGAAAATTGCAAAAGGTATTGTCAATGGTTTGAGGTGATAATGGCCTCTGGAGGGTTTAATCTATCTAAATCTGGCTTACATGTATAGGTTCCATTGCTTGTGAAGAAACTGAGAATACTTGTATCTATGACGGCCTCTTGGAGTTGAAATTTCTGTTGTTCAGGAAGCTGCTTTTTAAGTGAGACATAGCCTTTTTATTCATCATTGGAGAGAATTATTGGTCTCTCTGGCTTGTTTTGCAGCTCTCTTGAAGACAGAGGTTGCTATGACATTTCTTACTGCCCTTGCCCCTTGTGAATATTTATCTACTGTCTTGTGAAAGTGTTGGAACTGCTGTACAGACTATTCTGACCTCACCGAGGCTTCCAGAGCAGGCTTTAATCTTGCTACTGCCAAGTGGCTGCGTGACCCAGAGCTGGCTGGCTTTCATGCCTAGGCTCCTCATTTATTTGCTGTCTTCTCAACTGAAAACAAAGTTTTATTAATTATGTAGAACATTACCCCCTGGTATAAATACGCAGGATACTTGAACCAAAACATTGACTTTTTGAAGAAGGGAGAGGGAGCATTAGCTAGAGCTAGTCAGCTTTAAGCATCCATCAGTCTGAGTCTACTCAGGGCAGTGAAAGGTCAGCATTTCTTTGAGAAGTTTGGGTTGAGGAATAAAGAGATTTTGGGCCACTGTTCTGATTGTTTAGACAAGCGTCTTAGCAAATTACTTTATTGCATTTTTCATTGTAGAAAAAACACTTGTGTTTGGAGGAAAAGTAAGGTATTGTTGATAAAGCCTGCATGTGGCTGCAACACTGTGGACACAAGAAGCATGTGGCTCCTTCAGGGAAGCAGCATGACTCTGGACTCAGGACTTTCTCCTCTTACCCAGTGTCCTTGGCAGAACAGGTTGATGAGCTCGGTGAGTCTGATCCCCATTCACACCTTGTGATTCCTTCTAGCCTCATGGGATTGTCTAGAGATGAAGCAGCACTTTAAAGCACCCTTGGTAGCCCTTGACAAGAGTTAACTCCGCATATGTTATTTTCTCTTTTTGCTAAGACGCCCATGCATTGTGAATTTCTGTGTTACTGTTCATTTCAGTCAAAAGGTGTGTGTTTAGCTAATGACATGTGTGCTCCTGTGGTTTCATGGACAGTTTGCTGGAGCTACTACCTTTGCTGTGCTCTCGCAGTTCCTGGTCTAGTAGTGGGTGAGATATTTAGGCAAAAGATGGTACAAATAGGCAAAGAAGGAAGTTGTCACCCAGCATGTCACCTGATACACACCCTGCTTTACCTTTCACCTGAGAGGTATTTTCTTTCCTTACAGTTATTTACATCAGGCATATGAACCAAGCATGCCCTTGTTTGCAAATTATATGGTCAACTCACCTTTGTTTTCCCTCGAAGATTCCTCACTTCACATTGTTGTGCTATGATATGTGGGCAGGTATTGAAATATTTGAAACAGGAACATCTGCTACTGTGAAGAGCTGTGGTTCACTGCATGCCAGAGTAAATGAGTAAATGAATGAGTAAATGAATGAATGAAGGCATTGTTGACCACCATTTTAGTTCCTCTTAAGTTTCTTTGGTTCACATTTTAAACAGTGTACCCATTTATTTTTGATCACCCTAAACACAAGCACCTTTTATATATGAATTTTGTCTTTAAGAATATAACTTTTTTAAAATATTTTTTTATATGGCTGTGCTGGATCTTAGTTGTGGCACAAGCGATCCTGGTAGCAACGTGAGGAATCTTAGTTGTGGCGGGTGGGATCTAGGTCCCTGACCAGGGATAGAACCCAGGCCCCCTGCATTGTGTGCACAGAATCTTAACCACTGGACCACCAGGGAAGTCCCCAGAATGTAATATGTTTCTAAAGCAAGGGGAGTTCTATCATTTGCTTTCAATTCTTATACACAGTTAAGGGGAGCATTGGGTAGAGGAAGTGAAAATGCATTGGGCTGGAAGATTGGATTTTAGCTTTAGCTCCAGCACCTGTAAACTGCTTTAAATCCTAGCTTCTCTAGAGGTAAAATGGAATAAAAATTCCTCTTCTCTAACGTAATTTCTATTATAAGCGAATTAAAAAATAAAGTGTGAGTGCTTTGAAAGCTCTGAAGAACTGCCTCAGTTCAGTTCAGTCGCTCAGTTGTGTCCTACTCTTTGTGAGCCCATGAACCACAGCATGCCAGCCCTCCCTGTCCATATCCAACTTCCGGAGTCCACCCAAACCTATGTCCATCGAGTCAATGATGCCATCCAACCATCTCATCTTCTGTTGTCCCCTCCTCCTCCTGCCCTCAATCTTTCCCAGTATCAGGGTCTTTTCCATTGAGTCAGCTCTTCACATGAGGTGGCCAAAGTATTGGAGTTTTGGCTTCAACATCAGTCCTTCCAATGAACATCCAGGACTGATCTCCTTTAGGATGGACTGGTTGGACCTCCTTGCAGTCCATGGGACTCTCAAGAGTCTTCTCCAACACCACAGTTCAAAAGCATCAATTTTTTGGCGCTCAGTTTTCTTCACAGTCCAACTCTCACATCCGTACATGACCACTGGAAAAACCATAGCCTTGACTAGACAGACCTTTGTTGGTGAAGTAATGCCTCTGCTTTTTTAATTTTTTTTTTTAATTTACAATACGTATTGGTTTTGCCATACATCAACATGAATCCACCACAGGTGTACATAAGTTCCCACTCCTGAACCCCCCTCCCACCTCCCTCCCCATACCATCCTTGTGGGTTATCCCAGTGCACCAGCCCCAGGCATCATGTATCCTGCATCTGTTTTTAATATGCTGTCTAGGTTGGTCATAACTTTCCTTCCAAGGAGTAAGAGTCTTTTAATTTCATGGCTGCAATCACCATCTGCAGTGATTTTGGAGCCCAGAAAAATAAAGTCAGCCACTGTTTCCCCATCTATCTGCCATGAAGTGATGGGACCAGATGCCATGATCTTAGTTTTCTGAATGTTGAGCTTTAAGCCAATTTTTTCACTCTCCTCTTTCACTTTCATCAAGAGGCTCTTTAGTTCTTCACTTTCTGCCATAAAGGTGGAGTCTTCTGCATATCTGAGATTATTGATATTTCTCCCAGAAATCTTGATTCCAGCTTGTGCTTCTTCCAGCCCAGCATTTCTCATGATGTACTCTGCATATAAGTTAAATAAGCAGGGTGACAATATATAGCCTTGGCGTACTCCTTTTCCTATTTGGAACCAGTCTGTTGTTCCATGTCCAGTTCTAACTGTTGGTCAGGTGGTCTGGTATTCCCACCTCTCTCAGAATTTCCCACAGTTTGTTGTGATCCACACAGTCAAAGGCTTTGGCATAGTCAATAAAGCAGAAATAAATGTTTTTCTGGAACTCTCTTCCTTTTTCCATGATCCAGCAAATGTTGACAATTTGATCTCTGGTTCCTCTGCCTTTTCTAAAACCAGCTTGAACATCTGGAAGTTCACGGTTCACATATTGCTGAAACCTGGCTTGGAGAATTTTGAGCATCACTTTACTAGTGTGTGAGATGAGTACAATTGTGCGGTAAAACACATTACTTGGCATTCCCTTTCTTTGGGATTGGAATGAAAACTGACCTTTTCCAGTCCTGTGGCCACTGCTGAGTTTTCCAATTTTTCTGGCATATTGAGTGCAGCACCTTCACAGCATCATCTTTCAGGATTTGAAATAGCTCAACTGGAATTCCATCACCTCCACTAGCTTTGTTCATAGTGATGCTTCATAAGGCCCACTTGACTTCACATTCCAGGATGTCTGGCTCTAGGTATTAGGGAGGAGTTAATTTTCAACCCAAGTATATCATTCTTGATTTTATTTCTAGGTAATGTAGTCATGACCGCAGAAAGGAAAATGTGAAATATACTCAAATGTTAGTCTCTGTTGACCAAGAGAAAAGTCCAAGGGAGGATGAGCTTTGTGCACACAAATACTGCAGGTTACCTGTGAGCCATGGTGGCTACTTACTATGTTGTAAAAGTTGAGGTTCTCAGTACCTCAGTACCTTCAGAATTTGCAATAACAGGAGATTGAGGCTAAACTGAGTTTATTACCTGCATTCAGGGCTCTCAGGTGACTCAGTGGGTCAAGAATCTGCCTGCAGTGCAGGAGATGTAAGAGTTGAGGGTTTGATCCCCAGGCTGGGGAGATCCCCTGGAAGAGGGCATGGCAGCCCACTCTAGTATTCTTCCTGGAGAATGGATAGAGGAGCCTGGCAGGCTATAGTCCATAGGGTCACAAAGAGGGTCAGATACAACTGTGGCAAGTGAGCTCACAGGCACACACCCACAATCAAAGAATTTGCTAAATTAAAAAGTTTGTTTACAGAACAGTGTTCTCTAGTACACAGTGCTGCAGGTGACCCTTAGGAAGTAATTGAAAGGCTATGTGAAAATAAGCTCTGTCTTTTCTTAAAACATGACTAAGGAATCTTTTAGTTACTGAGTGTCAGAATTCACCCTCAGCTCCTTACCTGGTAGATGAGGTAACAGAGTTCTTTGTCTAAGCAGCTTCTGAGAATATAATTTTCCTACTGATGGGGGTATTGCAGAGCAGAACCTCCCAACGCTGCTACAGGAAGTGGAGAGTCTTGTTAGATGGTGACTAATGGGTCACTTTAAAGGTCCAGGGTGATAGACAGTAAGTCACTCTGATACTGATGCCCAAGGAAACGGCAGAATATTGAAATAGCATTCATCGCCAAGCTTCTGGAGCCTGTGTTTTCTTTCACTTCCTCTTTTTATTCCTCCTGCTCTCTTCACCTCTGTTTCTGTCCTGAATTTATTTCTTCTACCTTTTCTTCCTAAATGGCTTTTAAAGAATACTGTGGAGTGAATTAAATATAGTATCTCCTGTTTTTCAGTTTGCTCTTTTTTTTCAGTTACAAACAAATAGGAAATGCCAATCCAACAGTTATCCAAAGAAAAACTGGTTAAAATCATGCCAGCTTGCTGTTGTCAGATCATTCCATGCTAAGTATACCTCGAGTTTCTGCAGGGGAAGTCTCCTGTTAGCATATGTGTATTTAGCTTCACCACATGGAATTATTGGAATACCTATTAATGTATGTATGGGAGTGATTTGGGTCTATAAGCTAAACATTTGGTTACATGCCTAATGAATTATTTTGAGTTGTTGACATTCTGTCAAAGCATGTAATCATGGTACCAACATTGGCTTGGTCACATTTAAAGTTAGAAATGACTGCATACAAATTGTATCTTCCAAGAAGACATACTATGTGAGCTATGAGTGAAAATCTCTATATGAAGGATCCACTTAAATAAGAGTTTTCTGCCTTTTTTTTTGGTATCTAAACTATGTTAAGATGAAATCAAGATTTGACTTTAATACTCTGTGTTTTTCTCAAAAAGAAATGCCAGAAAGTTTTCTTTAGTTTTGCTGATACATCAGAACATTCTTGTAACCAGTGAAAACCAGGCTGATTACAGATTTTGGTTTCCGAGGTAATGTACGTTAGACTTGGGAACAGTTGGAGTTAGGTATCAGCAATCTTTGCTTGGTACAGTTGGGTCCAATGTAGCTTCTTTTATTTTTCTTAAGACTTTATTTTTTAGAGAAGTTTTAGGTTCACAGCAAAATTGAGGGGAAGGTACAGATGTTACCCATGTATTTCTCCCTCTCTCACAGTCTTCCCTTGCTACCAGCACCCCTCACTAGATGGTACCTTGATTACATTGCTGACCCCACACTGACACATTGTCATCAACCAGACGCCCCAGTTTACATCAGGGTTCACTCTTGGTATGTACATTCACTACGGGTTTGGGTAGATGTGTAATGATATGTCCCTGTCCTTGTCATAGCATACTGTAAAAATCCTCTGTGCTCTACCTATTCAGCCCTTCCTACTTCCCAAAGCACTGATCTTTTTACTCTCTCTGTAGTTTTTCTTTTTCCAGAATGTTGTAGAATTCGAATCCTACATGTAGCCTTTTGAGACAGGCTTCTTTGACTTAGTAACATGCATTTAAAGTTCCTCTGTGTCTTTTCATGGCTTGATAGCTCATTTCTTTTTTGTCCTGAGTGGTACCCCATTGTCTGGATGAACCACAGTTCATTCACCTACTGAAGGATATCTTGGATGCTTCCAAGTTTGGGCCATTATGAATAGAGCTCCTGCAAACATCACAGTGCAGGTTTTTATGTGGACATTAGTTCTCGGCTCCTAACAAGGAGTGCAGTTGCTGGGTTATATGGTCAGACTTCCAAGAGGCGGTACCATTTTGCATTCCATGTAGCTTCCTCTAAAGTGGGAATTAATTCTAGCTCTCAGTGTTCTTAGACCCAAATGCTGCTGTCCATTCTGTCAGCCGCAGTGTCTGGGGCTGTGTGTTAATATGCAGACCATGACCACCTTGCCGGGGAGACTGGCCACCCAGGATCGATCTGTCTTTGCGTGTGTCAACCCTGCACATCCCAGAGCAACTCTGCATCCCTGCCGGCTGTGTTGACCCTGAGGGCATCTTAGTTCCCTGTGCCCTGTGACAGTGCCCCCTGGTCCACGGTACACTTTTCCTTTTGTTTTCCCTGCCCCTTTCGCAAATGGAAGAAGTGGAAAGATCAGACTGCTTCTCCTTGACTCCACTCCCCACAGAACGGCTGCTGCAGGCGAAATCCGGAACACAGCTGCCTGGCCCTGGTGGCTCCGCAGCTCCCCGTGGACACCCCTGTGAGAGCAGGGGCCAAGCCCCATGGTACAGTCGGAACTGAGAAGGGAAAGGAGAGTGAGATGCCGGGAGTGAGGAGGAAGGCAGTGCTTCTCTGGATCTTTTTCTCCTTAACTCTCACTCTTCTTACTGCTAATGAGCTTCACCCCTTCACTTTGTTTAGAGCCAGCCGCATGGTGTTGGGGTCATAGCTGTGGGGACGCAAGCTTGTAAGATGCCCAGCCTTAGCTGGCACCCTGGTCTCCTGGTGACACACCAGCCTTCTCAGAGACAAAGCCTGCTTCACGGCAGAACCCGCACGCTTGACATTTACCACTGACAGGGAGCTCTTTATTCTCCTTTTTCTCCTGTGGTGTCCAGTCTCTCCTCCACTCTTCAGTCCTGAACAGCGATTTCCTCAGGGGGAGTCAGCAGCCTGTTGACTCATCAGGGGTCAGGCAAAAGAGCTTTCAGCCTCCTTGTCCTAAAACCTGCCCAAATCCATTGTGTTTATTATTGTAGAAAAATTTAGAGATGACATTATTATTTTTTTTTAAATAAAGGCAGGAAATGTAAATGTGGCTTTTGAGGACATTCTTTTCCTGCCCTTGGTGTGATTTTGACATGATTTTGATGGCTCAGAGCGGGGATGGTTGGGAGAAATAGGCCTCGACTTTTAGAGCACAGGCTCCAGGGACATCAGTAGATAAGTGAGTTCAGACTGATTCGAATTCTGGTTCAGATACTGTGTCAGAAGACAGCCAGGTCACCAGACAGCTGAGTCCTTAGCATTCTCATGGCTTCAGAACGTTCACATGGGCTGGGTCATGCTACCGCAAAGTTGCCATTGATGGCGACGGTGATGCAGATTTCTGAGCTAACTCAGAATTCTTGGCAAACTAATTGAGAGCTGTGTTGGTAGGCCGAGACCTGAAACACAGTCACAGAAACCATTCAGTTGTCCCTAAACTCTGCCTATGATATATCCCCAGTGGCTTCCTGAATTTAGTCCTTAAAGTGCTAACAGTTCCAGTTAACCCCAAATAGCAGTTCTGAAAGTGTGGACTGTGACAGGAGGACAAGGATGTGGGTGTGAAAAAGAAGGTGCTCACTATTATTTTAATTTTTAGTTAAGTATGCACATACTGCTGCTGCTTGACGTTTTCTGATGGTTTGTCGTTGCCCACACTCACATAGAGCTGAATCTGTAAGGCGGGGCATTGAGGCTGTTGTTGTTCAGTCGCTAAGTTGTGTCCGACTCTTTGAGACCCCATGGACTGCAGCATGCTGGCTCCTCTGTCTTCTCTCTGGGGCATTGAATAGCTAATCACAATTATTATTCATATTTGCTTATTGTTGTGGTCCTTTCAGGAAGCCATACCAGAATACTTGTTTTACCTGGGTGGCTTATAAACAACAGACATGAGTTTCTCCCAGTTCTGGAGGCTGGAAGTCCAAGATCAAGGTGCCGTCAGATTCAGTGTCTGGTGATGACCTGCCTCCTGGCTCATAGACAGCATCTTCTCACTGTGTCCTCACCAGGAGGAAGGGATGGGAGAGCTCTCTGGTGTCTCTTCTATAAGGACACTAATCCCATCCTGACAGTCTTATCACCCCCACCAAAGGCCCCACCTGCTAATATCATCACTTTTAGGGTAGGATTCAACATGTGAATTTTGAAATGGGGAATGAAACATCCAGAGAATAGTACTAGCATATTCACTGAAGAATAGAGTTTGTTGCCTCTGCTAAAGAGGAGAAGGCAGCAAACTCCGAGAAACAGTGACGCACAGGGAAGCTTGGCGTGCTGCCGTCCATGGGGTCACAGAGTTGGACACGACTTAGCAACTGAACAGCAACGACAGGGTCTATCTTGAGCCTCATTCATCACTCAGATACAGTTGTGAGCACAGAGAGGAAGGTGCTGCACGTGAGGAGCTGTGTGAGCGTTACAGGCCTGCCCAGGCGTCTACGTGCCTGTTCACAAGCGTCCATTTTGAGTTCTCTGGAGGCCAGTGCTGAGACGGCCTCTGGAGTGCAGGGTGTGAGTCTCGGCACCTGGGAGGCAGAAGGTGGGGAGCGAGGACCCAGACTGCCTCGTGTCCTACCTTGAATGGAATGGCCAGCTAGAGCTGCCTGCTGACCCCACTCCTTCCTGGAAGGGCATCTGGGGGCACAACTCCATGTCCACCACACTGGCTGAGGACCAGACAGGGCTGGAGGTAAGAGGAACTCGGGCCAGTCCAGTCACTGGGGCAGCAGATGGGGAGCCTGGGGTGGTGGTGGACGCCTCTCAGAGTGGGCAGAGAGGGTTTAACTGCCCTGTGAAGGAGGAGTATGATCAGACCATCAGAGAGCCAGGAAGGGAAGAGTGCTCAGCAGCAGTGTGGAGATGCGAGCACACTGAGGACAGCGGGACCTTCTGGATGGACCTATGATCCCCTGTGTCTGTGAGGAAGAGGTGGTTTGGAGGACTCCACGCACCATCAAAGAGACCTGTTATGGGTCCTTGGGTGCTCTGGAAGGCCCGTGAGTCTCACAGCAAGATGGGGATGGCAGTGTTCTTATTAGGACATGGAAGAAGCATGTGTGGCCTGCAGTCATAAAGCACTTGGGTTTGTTCTGTGTGTCCATACTCTGTGTGTGACCAGGCCCTCCCTTAGTGATCCTGAGCTCTGAGTTCCTTCATCTGTAAGTGAGACAACCTGGGCACCCTCACGGGGATTATTCGCATCCCAGTGGACGCCTGAGTACAGCAGGACAGGTGTGGACCTCCAGGCACACAGTAGGTTCTCAATCCAAGCTGCATGAGTGACTAAACAGGGAGGAAGAGGAAAGATTCTTAGGAGATGATTTGAATGGTTAAAAGGTGAGATAACCTACTTCAACCCAGAAGGAAATAGTGAAGTTGAGAGGGACGGTGTAGTGGAAGAAGGAGGCATTTAAATAGCACAACCCCTCACTGGACTTGGGGGCGGGAACCAGATGAGAAGGAGGCGTTGAAGTCAATCACCTGGATGAGGTCGTAGCCCCTGTAGCTGCCTGCAAGTAGCTGCCCTCAGCCAGTGAAACCATCCTGGTTCTGGCAAAATCCTTTGTGATATTCTGTGTAACTAGTCCTGCATTAACCTTGTCGTTGAGCCGGAGAACCACAAGGGTACCACTACAGTAGCATAAATCATGGTGCCAGGCAGTGGTCCAGGGTTCAACAGGGCTGTAGTAGTTTAGCTTCAGGTAAATTGTGTTTGGGATGCTTCTGGAAGTTCAGGCTTGAATCTCCCAAGAGAGACCAAGGGCATTGAATAGAACTGAGACCAGTCTATAGATGTGAAGCCCAGAGACTGAATGCGTTCACCAAGTGGTTACTGTTCACCCTAGACCCAGCTTTACCTCTCCAGGCCCAGTGCCCTCTCTCTAGTTCAAAGCCTTGTCCTTTCTACCTGGGTTACTATAACGAACACAGAAGTGGTCTCTCTGCCCCCTGGTCTTCCCCTCCCTGCAGCCATTCTCTACTCTGCTACTTAAATGGCGATGTATCTGATGAGGTGTCTCCTCAGGTGGAGCTGTCCCAGACTTCCTCTGCCGTCTACCACTGCCTTTCTCACACTCCCAAGTTCCTGCTCACTGACTTGCTCATGTCCCTTCTTCACCTGGGTCTTCACTTCTCAGGACTCAGCTGACTGGGACGCTTTCCTCACCAGCCGGTCAGGTCTCTCTTTTGCAGCCTCGTGTTTTTGGCAGAGCCCTTTCCCAGCTGGCTGTGCTATTGCCTGGCTAGTGCTGGGCCCTACCCAGTTGATAAGGCCAGGCAGGCACTTCAGATCTGCAAAGCCTGCAGGCACAGGATGGCAGGGAGGGGTGAGAACTGTGCAGACTTGAGTGAATTCAAGCAACCAGCTAAAAAGAAGCCACAGTGCTGGCTGAAGAGGCCTTGTCCATAGACTTGCTTGACCTGTTGATCACAGATTATGACCCTCAGACTGGGCGGGTTTCCTGAAGGCAGAGACTAGAGAGAGAGATGCCTGTTCCTGAAGGAAGGAGGTGATTAGCTTCAAGTACTGAAATGTAAAACGGTAAAGGACACAACCTAATAAGAAGATGCAAAAGAAGTTGTTATTGTCCAGTCTCTCAGTGGTGTCCGACACTTCGCGAACCCATAGACTGCAGTACGCCTGCAGGGAAGCACAGGCTTCCCTGTCCATCAGCATCTCCCAGAGCTTGCTCAAACTCATGTCCATTGAGTAGGTGATGCCATCAACCATCTTGACCTCTATCATCCCTTTCTCCTCCTGCCTTCAATCTTTCCCAGCATCAGGGTCTTTTCTAATGAGTTGGCTCTTTGCATCAGGTGGCCAAAGTATTGGAGCTTCAGCTTCATCATCATTCCTTCTAATGAATATTCAGGATTGATTTCCTTTAAGATGGACTGGTTTGATCTTCTACAGTCCAAGGGACTCTCAAGAGTCTACTTTAACACCATAGTTCAAAAGCATCAATTCTTCAGCACTCAGCTTACTTTATGATTCAACTCTCACCATCCATACATGACTACTGGAAGAACCACAGCTTTGACTAGATGGACCTTTTGTTGGCAAAAGAAGAGGAAGACACAAAAGGAGTTTATGCAGAACAGTTTCTTAACTATTGAAAACAGGGGGATGTTCAGACTGAAGAGTTGAGCAAAATTACTGGAATAGTGAATATGCTTCAGGAAAGGAGAATGTAGAGAAGACAAGTTAAAATGACCTGCTAAAAAAGAAACATATAATTTTACCAGTTAAAACAGTCCCTTCTCAGACTTTCTGGTGGCACAGTGGATAAGAATCCACCTGCCACTGTAGGGCATACAAGTTCAATCCCTGGTCCAGGAAGATCCCACATACCACAGAGCTATTAAGCCCGAGCGCTGCAACTGTTGATCCAGTGCTCTAGAGCGCAGGAGCTGCAACTGCCGAGCCTGCATGCTGCAGCTACTGCATCCCGCACGCCCTAGAGCCTGTGCTCCCAACAAGAGAAGCCACTGTAAGAGGAAGCCCGTGCACTGCAATGAAGAGTAACCCCTGCTTGCCACAACTAGAAAAAGCCTGCATGCAGCAATGAAGACCCAGCACAGCCAAAAATAAATAAAACATTAAAATTCCTGCTCATTATATTAATAGAAATTTTAAACCAGAATGAATAGAAAGAAGTCAGTCTGAGAAGGCTGATCTGTGTTCTGGGAGTTCACAGTGCTTTGCCAGTGTGGAAATGTAACAGACAGGACCTATGGGCAGGAGGAGGGAGGCATGGCATACAGAGGGCACTCCTCTGAGATACCAGGTAGTGAGAGGGAAGAAGGACAGCAGTGGAGGAGATCTAGGCGCTAGCCATGATGGAAGTTGAATGCAACACTTTAAATGAGCTTTCCAGAAGCTGCTTCCCAGATGACTTCCTCTTAACACCTCTGAGGTCACTGCTGCTACCTAGGGTGACCGTATGCTTTGTCAGACTAAGAGCACTTTTGAGAGAGCCATGTAAACTATTACTGATAATTGTGACAGTTCATCAGGCTGAAGAAGATGCTAGCATGGGCCAACCAGAGACTGTGGCTGACACCACCCCTAGGAGGTGAGGAATGTAGTCTTTGAATTGAGCAGTTTACTGCCCCATATAAACCACTTACTTTATGAGTAAAGGAGAAGGGAAGATGGCCATTGGGTGCATGACAGGCAGTCCTGCCACCACACTCACCTCCAGCAGTGTATTATAGATGACTGAAAATTGGTTGCTTAATATCATTCATTTGTGCCTTCTTCCCTGTTAAGGAAACAGCCCGATCAGTCCCTAACACTTTAGTCTGAATGACAACACTTTTGCTGTCTTCTGACTGGTGAAAGCCTGAAAGACTGCTGTTCACAGGGATCAGAGAGACGAGGGTTTCCGTAGATGCAAACTGAAGGTGTGGGTGGGAGGAGGCCATGGAATGGATTCCCAGGTGGAGGAGAGGATGGGCAGGGTTACACACACTTTCACTTATAAACCCTCCAGCTGATTTCAGGGGGAGAGGACAGAGGCTGCCAGTTTGGGACTAAGTTAATCTGACAGCTACAGCACTACAGGCAGTTAGGATATTAGTTTAATAGGGGTGCCATGTGAAACATTGACAGCTGTGGGCGGAAATAATGAATCAATCCGATGGATCTGTTATCCAATTAGAAATGATTATTATCCAGCTTGTCTTTTCTCCTGCTCATTAGGATAAGTGGTGCCCTCTTGGGTGAAGAGCTCTGTGTAAAAAAAAGCATGAAAAGCAGCATGTAAAGTCACATGGATCTCTGGCCAAAGACAGGGCCTGGTCCTGCTGGGAGGGGAGGGGGCATTTTCTGCTCCCAAGACTGGCAGTCCTGCTGGGAGCTGACAGGAGACACTTAGGACCTAGACTCTCAGTGGTGTAGCTCCTCACTTGAGCAGGAATGTTTGGCTCAGAGGTTTCCCAACTGATTCAGTATTTAGATGACAGGTTGGGGACAGTCAGGCCCTACAGCTCCTGATGAGGTCCCTAAAAGCATGCAGCACCAGGAACAGATTTCTCTGGACAAGACGGTGCACCTGAATCTGACTCAGGCCTCTGAGTGACTTCCAGTTTACGAGAATGTGAGGTCAAGGAATAGCTAAAGTACACCATGAAGAGACAGATCTAGAATGTGGGTTTTTTCCAGCAGCTCAACTGGTTCCTTTAACATGTCAGGGCCATGAAAAGAAGGGTAAAAAGGAGGTGTTGGTCTAAGTTAGAATGTACCAGAGAACCATGTCTACCTGTTACTGTGTGGGTGTTATTCAACCTTAGTTTGAAAAAAAGAAAACTCTTAAAAGTACCTTATTGAAATCACTTTTGAAATTAGAATATGGATTGTATGTTAGATCTTAACAAGGAATCATTAATTTTGTTAGGTATAAAAATAACATTGTGTTTATGTTAAACAGTCCTCTTTTTAAGAGATGCATAGGGAAGTGTTTAGGAATTAAATGATGATGCCTCTGATTTGCTTTAAAATGAATCAAAAACGAAAGAAAAAAAAAGGAGGGTAGCTTAAGTAAGTGTGGCCACATTTGGGGCAGTGATCCGTTTGAGAAATAAGCCTCTGCAGGTTTATTGTACTATGTGTTCAACTTTGACATATTTTGAAATTTTTCATTAAAAATTGAGGAAATAAAACTTTAACAAGAATTATCAGTTATCTGTATTGTGTGTTTTATTAGCCATTTTGCCAAATTCCGTATATTAACAATTGTTTATGGTCAGAATGGCTGACATGAACTTTCTGAATGACTGTGGAGGGCAATTTTGTCAAAGAGACTCATTTTCAAAAATGCAGAGTGACAGGGTTATACTTTATCCTTATGGGATGTGTAGATTCTAGGTTTCTATATCTATGCAGCTAGAGGCAGAACTAAATTAAGGAGATCTGGAAGATTGACCTACCAAATTGAGTGGTTGGAGGCATAGATTTGCTTCACAGAATTCTTTACGTGACTTGAATGTCGGTGGCCTGACTCAGTGAACTAGTAGCATGTGTATTTCTATAAGATACACATATATGTGTGCATATACATATACATACACATTAATGTTCTTATAGAAACCTGGGGGTAATGTCCCACCTGAGATTGTACCTCTCTGCTTCTATGAACACCAGCAGAAAGTCACCTCAGTTCAGCTCTGGTGAGAGCTGGTGTCAGAACCCAGCTGACAAAAGCACTGAGTCCTGCCCGGTGGCCCTGGACGACCTTTGTTCTCACTGTGCCTCAGTTTGCTTCTTCATGGCATGAATGTGATAATACCACAGATTTCTCCTGCTGTGAGTAATGGTGCTTTACCATATGTGCAACACCCAGGGAGTGCCAGCACTAGGAATGAGAATTCTCTGCTCCTGAGACCTCTAAGAACTGCTCTGAAGTCTTAGATTTCCATTTTATGGGGTTGTAGTTTACTTATGACAGAACTTTAGGGTTCCAGTCCCGTCAAGATCTACCTCAGGGTGCCCTGTGCTCCGCTGCACTTCTTCCATCCTCAGTGCCTTCCTGGCCTCTGGTCCCCACACGTCTACTGTCTGTCATTTACATGAGTTTGGCTTCAGCTGGAATTGGCCTCAGGAAGCAGTACTACCAATAAAACTAGTGGAAGTGATGGAATTCCTGCTGAGCTATATGAAATACTAAAAGATGATGGTGTTAAAGTGCTGCATTCAGTATATCAGCAAATTTGGAAAACCCAACAGTGATCACAGGACTAGAAAAGGTCAGTTTTCATCCCACTCCCAAAGAAGGGCTGTGCTAAAAAATGTTCAGACTACCAGATAATTGTGCTTACTTCCCATGCTAGTAAGGTTATGCTCAGAATCCTTCAAGCTAGACTTCAGCCGTACTTGAACTGAGAACTTCCACATATACAAGCTAGGTTTAGAAAAGGCATAGGAATCAGAGGTCAAATTGCCAACATTCATTGCATCATAGAGAAAGCAAGGGAATTCCAAAAAAAAAATCTACTTCTGTGTCTTTGACTACTTGAAAGCCTTTCACTGCGTGGATCACAACAAACTGTGAAAGATTCTTAAAGAGCTGGAAATACCAGGCCATCTTACCTGTCTCCTGAGAAACCTGTACACAGATTAAGAAGCAACAGTTAAGAGCTTACCTGAAACAATGGACTGGTTCAAAATTGGAAAAGGAGTATGACAAGGCTATATATATTGTCATCCTGTTTATTTAACTTCTATGTAGAGTGCATCATGTGAAATGCTGGACTGGATGAATTACAAGCTGGAATCAAGATTGCAGGGAGAAATATCAACAACCTCAAATATGCAGATAATACCACCCTAATGGCAGAAAGCAAATAGGAACTAAAGAGCCTCTTGATGAGGTTGAAAGAGGAGAGTGAAA
This sequence comes from Capricornis sumatraensis, assembly GCF_032405125.1. NCBI lineage: Eukaryota > Metazoa > Chordata > Mammalia > Artiodactyla > Bovidae > Capricornis > Capricornis sumatraensis. Next base: position 47,755,264 of record NC_091083.1, read on the forward strand.
AAGCTGGCTTAAAACTCAACATTCAAAAAAACGAAGATCATGGCATCCAGTTCCATCAGTTCAGTTCAGTTCAGTCGCTCAGTCGTGTCTGACTCTTTGCCACCCCATGAATCGCAGCACGCCAGGCCTCCCTGTCCATCACCATCTCCCGGAGTTCACTCAGACTCACGTCCATCGAGTCAGTGATGCCATCCAGCCATCTCATCCTCTGTCGTCCCCTTCTCCTCCTGCCCCCAATCCCTCCCAGCATCAAAGTCTTTTCCAATGAGTCAACTCTTCGCATGAGGTGGCCAAAGTACTGGGGTTTCAACTTTAGCATCACTCCTTCCAAAGAAATCCCAGGGTTGACCTCCTTCAGAATGGACTGGTTGGATCTCCTTGCAGTCCAAGGGACTCTCAAGAGTCTTTTCCAACACCACAATTCAAACGCATCAATTCTTCAGCACTCAGCTTTCTTCACAGTCCAACTCTCACATCCATACATGACTACTGGAAAAACCATAGCCTTGATTAGATGGACCTTAGTCGGCAAAGTAATGTCTTTGCTTTTTAATATGCTATCTAGGTTGGTCATAACTTTTCTTCCAAGGAGTAAGCATCTTTTAATTTCATGGCTGCAATCACCATCTGCAGTGATTTTGGAGCCCCCAAAATAAAGTCTGACACTGTTTCTACTGTTTTCCCATCTATTTGCCATGAAGTGATGGGACCAGATGCCATGATCTTCGTTTTCTGAATGTTGAGCTTTAAGCCAACTTTTTCACTCTCCACTTTCACTTTCATCAAGAGGCTTTTTAGCTCCTCTTCACTTTCTGCCATAAGGGTGGTGTCATCTGCATATCTGAGGTTATTGATATTTCTCCCGGCAATCTTGATTCCAGATTTTGTTTCTTCCAGTCCAGCATTTCTCATGATGTACTCTGCATAGAAGTTAATAAGCAGGGTGACAATATATAGCCTTGACGTACTCCTTTTCCTATTTGGAACCAGTCTGTTGTTCCATGTCCAGTTCTAACTGCTGCTTCCTGACCTGCATACAGATTTCTCAAGAGGCAGGTCAGGTGGTCTGGTATTCCCATCTCTTGAAGAATTTTCCATAGTTTATTGTGATCCACACAGTCAAAGGCTTTGGCATAGTCAATAAAGCAGAAATAGATGTTTTTCTGGAACTCTCTTGCTTTTTCGATGATCCTGCGGATGTTGGCAATTTGATCTCTGGTTCCTCTGCCTTTTCCAAAACCAGCTTGAACATCAGGAAGTTCACGGTTCATGTATTGCTGAAGCCAGGCTTGGAGAATTTTGAGCATTACTTACCCCGTCCCATCACTTCATGGCAAATGTGGAAAAAGTGGAGGCAATGACAGATTTTCTTTCCTTGGGCTCCAAAATCACTGCAAATGGTGACCACAGCCATGAGATCAGAAGATGCTTGCTTCTTGGAAGGAAGGCTATGACAAACCTAGACAGTGTATTAAAAAGCAAAGGCATCACTTTGCTAACAGAGGTCTGTACAGTGAAAGCAATGATTTTTCCAGTGTCATTTACGAATGTGAGAGTTGAGTCATTAAGAAGGCTGAATGCCAAAGAATTGATTCTTTTGAACTGTGGTGCTGGAGAAGACTGTTGAGAGTCCCTTGGACTTCAAGGAGATAAAACTAGTCAATCCTAAAGGAAATCAACCCTGAAAACTCACTGGAAGAACTGATGCTGAAACTCCAATACTTTGGCCACCTGATGCCAAGAGCCACCTCATTGGCAAAGACCCTGATGCTGGGAAAGATTGAAGGCAAAACGAGAAGGGGGCAACAGAGGATGAGATGGTTGAATGGTATCACCAATTTAATGGACTTGAATTTGGGCCAACTCTAGGACATGGTGAAGGACAGGGAAGCCTGGTGTGCTACAGTCCATGGGGTCAGACATGATTTAGTGACTGAACAACAAGAATCTTATATAAATAAGTTATACATAGGGTGTGATCTTTTGTTTCTGGCTTCTTTCATTTATGTAAATGTACTGCGGTCCACTCATGCGTGTTTTCAGTAGTTTGTTGTTTGTTTCAGTGACTTGTATTCCACTGTATAGATAGATATGTATTAGCTTATTCATACATTCACAACTTGACAAATGATTGGGTGGTTTCCATTTGGGGCCTGTTTAGTTTTATAAGAAAATTCTGAACTGCTCCGCAAGGCGACTGCACCATCTGCATTCCAATGTGTGCATGTTCCGGGAGCTCCACGTCCCAGCCTCCCCTTGGATCATCAGCATTTTGTGTGTTGGTTCATTGGATGGATTCTTTAACAGGTGGTATCTCCTTGTGGTTTAAATTTGCCTTTTTCTAGTGACAGTGTGGATCATCTTCACATGCTTCTCACCATCCTGTGTCTGCTCAGGTTGAAGTGTTTGATCAAATCTCTTGCGTTTTCTGTTAAGTTTGGTATTTTTATTATAAATATTTTCTCCAAATCTGTGCTTGTGATTTCATTGTTGTAATAATGCAGAGGTTTTAAATTTTGAGGTAGTCCAACTTATCAACATTAATACTTTATAATTTATTCTCTTGTATTCTACTCATGATATCCTTGCCTATGATTGAGTCAGATGCACAGAATATACATGTGTGAAATACTGAGTCTTTCGACCTGTATTATTCTTTCTTTAACTCACCTTTACTTTTTATAGCAATCAGAGATGTTATGGGGAGGGAGGTGGGAGGGGGTTTCATGTTTGGGAACACATGTAAGAATTAAAGATTTTAAAATTTAATAAAAAAAAAAAAAAATGTTAGATAGTTTCCAGTGTGTAGTTTTTACACATTTTTGTTAATGTATCCTTAAATATTTCACCGTTTGGATATTATTGTCAATAACATTAAAACAGATTTATTCTTGTTGTTCATTGATAACATATAGAATTACAAGTCATTTTCAAATATTAATCTTCTACCCTGTGACCTTGTAAAATTATTTATTCGAGAATGGTTTTAAAGGAATTCTTAGCAATTATTTTTGTTGACAGTCACCTGTGATTAAATAAAGTTGTGCTCTTCCTTCCCAGTCTGTTTACCTTATATTTATTTTATTTTCTCTTCAGTTCAGTTCAGTCACTCAGTCGTGTCCGACTCTTTGCAACCCCGTGAATCGCAGCATGCCAGGCTTCCCTGTCCATCACCAACGCCCGGAGTTCACTCAGCCTCACGTCCATTGAGTTAGTGATGCCATCCAGCCATCTCATCCTCTGTTGTCCCCTTCTCCTCCTGCCGGCGACGGAATGAAACACCAACACTGCAGAGTGGTTTAAATCTTTATATTTTAATGCTTGCTTCTTACAGCTACTTTATTTTATATCCCTTGCACAACAACCTACAGGGCAAGCTGCCAAGCACTATGATTCCGAGACTATACAGTGCGCAGGCGCAGGGCAAAATAACCTTTACCTTGACTTATTTACTGCAGCTAAGACTTTGTTTTGGGGAACTTCCTTATCAACTTAGAATCCATTTTGTCCCAGGGTCTGTTCCTTTTGAGGAATCAGAGAAACATCCTTGTGTGCAAGAAATGTTCTTTTCCCACGGGAACAAACAGGATTCTTAGCTGAACATCTCGTTTGCAAGAATGTTCAGCTCAGGTTGAGAGTCTCGTTTGCAAGCACTTCTCAACCTTCCTTAAACCTAGTTCCCTACACTGGGCAGAACATCTCGTTTGCAAGAATGTTCAGCCCTGGTTGAGAGTCTCGTTTGCAAGCACTTCTCAACCTTCTTTATACCTTGTTCCCTACATCCTCCTGCCCCCAATCCCTCCCAGCATCAGAGTCTTTTCTAATGAGTCAACTCTTATTTTCTCTTAGCTCAGGTTAATACCTACAGTAAAATGAGTAGAAGGGCTTGAGAGCAGATTTCCTAGACTTGTTCTTGACCATATGGGGAAATAATTCCATCATGACAGTAAATAATGATGTTAGTTGTTGGTTTTCCATAGATGTCCTTTATCATATTAATGAAGTTCCATTTTGTTCCTAGTTTGTTTGTATTTATTGTTAATTAATGTTAAATTTCGTCAAGATTTTTTTATACATCTGTTGAGTTGATCATATGATGTTTATCTTTTATTTTTTCAGTATGGTGAATTACATTGATTTTTGACTGGTGAACCAACCTTGCATTTTTGTGATTAATCCCAGTTGGTCATGATATATTGTCCTTTTTACATACTGATGGATTTGATTTCCAAATATTTTATGAAGGTATTTGCAGATATGCTCATGAGGAATATTGATTTATGGTTTTCTAGTCTTTTCTTATTATTATTTGGTTTTATGTCAAGATCCTACTGGATTCATAAGATGGGTTGGAATATAATCCCGTTTACACACATTTTTTAAAGGGTTTGCATAGAATTGGTGTTATTCCTTCTCAGTTTTCATGGCACTCACTAGTAAATCGTCTGAGCTTGGAGTATTCTTTGTGAAAGTTTTTAATTACAAAACAAATTTCTTTAGTGGATATGTAGCTAGTCATATTTTCTATTTCTTCTTATATCATTTTGTTAAATAACTTACATTTTCAAGGAATTTGTCCAGTTCACCTAAAGTCTTGAATATATGGGCATGAAGTTTTCATAATATTTCTTTGTAATTGTTCTGTAGTATATCTTAAGTAGTTATATTATTGTAGTTTGCTATAAGTGACTGACTTCTTGGACAAGAAGAAGGGATGAATAAACTTCTTATGCAGACTTAAATTACCAGTAAAAAGTCAATTAGAAATTTTCATTTCTGAAAATTGTTAGGTAAATCAGTTGAATAAATAGAATAGAGACTAAAGTGGGGGAAGGGTGGGGGACTGAGTGGGATTGCGGAGAGGAAGGAGGACACTGCACAGATTAGGAGGGAGGCTCCAGGAAGACAGAACCCCGCCAGAGCGCTCGGGAGCGGCCAGAGTGTTTGAAGAAGTTTAAGAGGGGATGACTGCGGTGTGCCAGGTGACTGGGGTTCATCCCTGAATGGGGATGTCACGTCATCAGAGTCTGCATCTCTTTTGAATGCAGCTCCAACAGAATTTGCCCACAAAGTCTGCAAGTGCGAAGGAAAGAAGGCAGGACGGGGACAAAGAATATTGTGCTTTCACACAGTCTCTGCCACTAACTGGCTCTGTGACCATGGCTGGATCACATAGCTTCACTGTGACAGACTTGAAATTGAACTTTGGAGTGACTCTCAGTATCTTCACGTATTAGGTAGTGATAACAGCAAGCCGGTGTATGGTGCTATACCTAGGTGCCGAATATGGTTCTTAGCTACACATTTGTTACCTGATTTATTCTGTACTGTGATTTTTTGAGGCATAGCTTATTTTTCTAATTTAGAGGCAATAACACAGGAACATAGAGGTGAAGTGATTTGTCCGAGGTTATATAAGTAGCACACAGTCAAGCCAGGATTTGAATTCTGCCTTGTAATATTGTGTGAACAGGTAATAAAGGGCATAGAGAGGCTCTAGGGTTTGATGAAAACATGTTGATACACAGTTTACATACATGTAGTTTCTCAAGCTGTGATTTAACAATACTGGATGTGTTGCTCTGATGGTGGTAAGAACAGAAGGAGCAGGTGATAAAGAGACCACATGTACATCTGATGGACCTACACCAAAATGTGTTTCTTTCCATCTCTGAAGGTGTTACAAGTATGTGACTAATTCTACATTGACATAACTTTTTTTTTGTCTCAGAAAATCAATACACTATTTTTCTAGGCTGTAGTTTGACGAGGACCTGTGACCTAAGAATCAGATTACTTAAAATCAATCCTGGCTTCCCGCCGGCTAAGCGTGTTGTACATAGCCACGCAGAACATCTCAGGTCCTCTCTGCGTTTTCAGAAGGCACTGTGAGTCTGAGTGAACTCCAGGAGTTGGTGATGGACAGGGAGGCCTGGCGTGCTGTGATTCACGGGATTGCAAAGAGTCAGACACGACTGAGTGACTGAACTGAACTGAACTGAACAAGACCTTTCAGAGGTCTTGGTACTACCTTCCCAGAGTGCAGAGCACACACAGAGTTAAGGTCTGCAAGCACTCAGGCCTCTGCTCACATGCCATCTAAATACTAAACAGCACAGGTCTCCTGTGTCGTGCAGTTCTCCAAGAAACCCCATTTGACACGCCTCTAAGGATACAGGTAAAATTTTATGGTGTGATATATTAGTATCTTTTGTCTTCTCATTTTCTTGATCTGTTACAGAGTTTCTCCAAGAGTTAAAGCATAAGTCACTGCTTAGTTCAGCTTTATTGGTTTTCTTGAGCCGCAGCACACCCAAGAAGCGGGCAGGATGGTGCAGCACCCAGCTGTACTCCAGCCCTCTGAGCTCTGTGCCCATCGGATTGTGTTATCTGATTCTCTAGCTCCCCACACTCTGGAAGAACAGCACGGGAGGTAATATGCCTGATTGTTTAAGGGGAACTGGTTGGTGTCAGGGGCGTGGCAAAAGAAGTGGAGCATTGGGAAAAAGTGATCAGGAAAGAAAAAGAGGAACATAGTTAAATACCCTGTCAATGAAATGAAACAAAGCAGGCATTCCCAAGCCAGAGCCGCCAGTGTGGGTAGAGTAGGGAGGGATTCTGAAAACAGCGCTTTCCCCTCTATCATGATGTGTGTAGCCTCAGTCACTTCCTCCACTGCTCCTTTCTGGGGACAGATGGAGAGAAGGGCGGCCATGAAACTTTTCCTGTGGAATTTTATCCAGGTTCTCAGCACACACCTCCCCAGTTAGTGCTTGAAACTGGGACAAGAAAATCTTGGACTTTCCTATGGAACGAAGACAACAAAGGCTTTTATCTAGGAGGTACATTGTTAATCATTGTGATATATTTCTCTTGACATCAACGAAGCCAGAAAAATCAATTTGTCTTGATCAGGTGGTGGCCTGACTCTGTGATGTAGGTCAGTCTTGGACTGGACACTCTGAAACCACCAACAGGATGGAACACATGAGTGTGCTGCAGAAGGAGAAGTTCTCCTGTGGCTGCAGAGTAAGGAGAAGAAGGGCAGTGGGCGAGGCTGCGGGGGGAGCGGCCGGAGAGCAGAGAGCACAGTGCTCCCCGCTGAGCCATGGCATCATACCTACAGTTGTGGATGTGGAATGAAGTGATGAGAGCCCCTCGCGAGGCACTGAGTGCACAGCTTCTGCCTGTGGCCCCGCTCCAGTCAGGAAGAAGGCAGTAGCTAGTGAGGAGATGAGGCACCATGGATCTAGCTCAGTTTTGCCAATTGCAATTGGTAAAAATTAAGACTTTCCCCAAAGAGGGAGCACCAGAGTAGAAGCAGTGTATCCTCCAGATGTTTCTGAGCAGGAGAGAGGAAAGGGAAAGAATGCTTGATCCATTTCCCTTTTAAAAAAATGCCAGTAGGCTAGTGCGGTTAAAAATAAACCTCAGCTGGATTTCCCCTTGTGCCTTGCTGCCCACTCATGTCAGTAAAAACCAGCCCTTGGAATGAAGAGCCTGTTCTCTTTGACAAATAAGCCTTGTGGCTAGCCCATGTGTTCAGAAATCAAGGTCAGGAGACAACACAAGACTCTATTCTGGGGGCCTGCAGAATGGGCGCCCTGGTCCCCGAGCCTGTCCTTGGTCCCTGAGCGTGTCCTCGCTGTTTGCACTCAGGGCTGCTCCCCGATGTGCGGGCGCTCCGGAGAGCCAGTGGCCTACGTGGAAGCCTCGCACTCGCTGAGATGGGGCTGCTGCTGAAGCGTGTACTGTGCACGCTACAGACCACTGCAAGACACGTCCTCACCAGGCATCCTCTGAGCTGGCTGAGTGTGTAGGGCAGGGACGCTCTGACAGCAAATCTGGGTAGACAGGGATCCTAGTGGTCACCAGTGCTGAGCTCAGTGGTCATCCCAGGCCCACCCTGGGGGAGTCAGTGCCTGAATTCAGATCACTGGTCACCACTTTGCAGTTTCCCCCCCATAACAAGTGGGCCTGATTGATGTAAAGGTTGATATGTCATGTGGCCCCTCCCCAACTATATTGCAATTGCTGCTGCTGGAGTCCAAGTCATCAGGACTCTGAGCTCAGTAGATATAAACTCAGTGCTAGCTTGAGCTCACAGATTGTGCAAGTTGGGGGTTGACATTGGCAGAAGGCTTCTCAGTGTGCGTCTGTTAGAGGTGGCCTGTCCCAGGGCCAGAGCTGTCTCTTCTCACAGGCTACAGCTTTGCTCCTGGTGGCTTGGACCTCAGCTGAGCTCTTGGCAGTTGTAGGCTGAGTTATGTCAACCCCAAATGTGTGTGTTGAAATTGTAAACCCTAGGACTTCAGAATGTGACTCTAGAGATAGAGTCATTAAGGAGGAGATTCAGTTAAAATGAGGTTGTGTGACCGGCCCTAGTCCAGCAGGACTGGTGTGTCTGTAAGAAGAGATGAGGACATAGAGGCACACAGCCATGCAGAAGACACAGGGAGAGGGCGTGCTGTCAGTGCCGTCCAAAGCTGGTGGTTCTCCCTGTAAACAGCAAGCCTGGAACTCTCTCCTGAGTCCAGACTCTTGTATCAAGTTGCATACGCATATTTCCACCTGAATCTTATAGATCTCAAACCAGGTATGATCAATACAAGGTCAGTCCTTTTCCTGAGATATTTGTTGTTTGTTGCTGCCTAACAATTTAACAGCTAACACAACACACATGTATTATCTCTGTGGGTCAGGACTCTGGGCCCAGATTAGCTGGGTTTTAATCTAGGTGTTAGAGCTGTGGTCTCACCTGAGGCTCACCCAGGGGCATGTCTGCTTCTCATCTTCTCCGGGGCTGGCAGCATTCAGTTCCTTCCAGAACTCTGGACTGAGGACCTCTGCTTCTTGTTGGCAGTCAGCTGGTGACTGCCCTCATGTTGCTGCCACATGGCAGCTCACAGCCTAGTGACTTGCTTCTTCAAGGCCAACAAGAGGGAGTCTTCTAATAGGTTGAGTTCAGTTTCCTGGGCTTAATCACATGCCCAGAGTCACCCGTATCTGGCTATACTCTGTTGGTTAGAAGGAACTTACAGGGCCCCCACATTGGAAGAAGGAGGATACAGGGTGTGAGCACTGGGAGGCAGCAGCCACGGGGCTGCCCCCGAGCTGGCCTTCACACCCAAAAAACACCCTCCTCCCATAGTTTCCCACCTCAGCTGAGGGAAGCCTGACCTTCCAGTTGCTCGGTCAGAATTCCAAGCCTTTCCCACACTTAGGTCCCACATCAAGTCTGTCAGCAGATGGAGCTGATGCTACTTTAGGGTGGTGCCCAAAACGTGACTGCTCCCACAGCAGTGGTCCCTTTGGTTCCAGCCCACCATGTCCCCCCAGGTTTGCTGCGGGAGGATGGCCTCCTGACTGTTCCTTCCTCCTTGCCCTTCAGAAAGCTTCAGAACAACAGGTAGACAAGTGCTATAACATGCACATCAGGAGTGGATGAAACCGTTTCCCTTCCACACCCTCCAGTGACTTGCGTTGAGTCCCAGGTCTTCACAGAAATTCAGAGCCCCCCCCCCCTCCAGCTCTGCTCCTCCTCACAGTCCCCTGACTGTCCCCTCACAGCGGGCAGTTCTTCCTTCTGCCCAGAGCTTCCTGTCTCCTGCTCTTTGCTCTGAGGCTTCCTCCTCCCAGGGGTCTTTCTGAAGCATCCTTTTAAAATGTCAGTGCCCGCCTGACACGCTCTGTCCCTCTTCCCTGCTTGTGTATGAACTAGAGAAAAAGTACAGTCTCACGTGCCACCAGGATGTGCAGGGCTGCATCCCCTGGGTCTCTGGCCTCACCAGCTCCACCGCTTGGCTTCGCAAGTGGCCTCAGGTATTCACCTGAAAAAATTTCATTAGGATGCATTCAGGTGTGACCTCAGACTCTCCAAGGCACATCAAGCTCCTATCATGGATATTGCCATGAATTTCCTTTACTATAAAATGTCTCCTCAGCTGTACTGTTAGTTCACTGAGGAATGGAAATTAAATGAGTCACTATTTGAAATGTGCTTAGACAGGGCCTGCAAGTGGAGGATACAAATAATTGTTTAAAAATTAAATGCAAACAAGTGCATCTTTCATCTGTATACCCTGTTCAAGGACCCTCTTCCAGTCAGTGAGAAATTGTAAGGCAACGAAGGAAGCTGACAAAATAGAGATGAAAATAACAGAAAGAGAAGTAATTGTGCAGCCAGAAAAGGGTAATTTTTAGAACATGTTTCAGTACATGCACTTCCATTGCCTTCAGTGTCCTCCTAGCCCCCAGCCTCCCAGCCCCACCTCAGATTTCCTAAAGAAATATTCTCCAGAGCTCTTAAAAGAGCCTCTCTCCCTGGTTTAAGGGCCTGAGCCCCGTTCAGACACTCTTATCCACAATGTGTACTGTGGGCTTATTTTGTAGAAAAGCCTTCACTTCAGACAGATTTATACTGATAGCTTCTCAAGTGCTTAGGAACAATTAATTTTCCCAGGCAGGTGAAGTGATATACCTATAATCCCGTTTGCTCATTTGCTGATCTGATTATTTTTGCAATGCAGGCCTTGGAATGATCACAGTGGGGTCTGGAGTAATAAGGTTTTTCAGTATCTTTAATTATGTGTAAAAGTGTCAAGATAATAATGCCCTCATTTAGGGTAGGACAAAGAGAATTAATTAAATGTGAAAAAGTGAGACACAGAGGTCAGATGTAGGATAGGACTTCCTGTCTGTGAATGTGGCTTCACACCCAGGCTTGTGCTGGGGGTGGATTAGGATGCGTGCAAACCTTTGCAGATTAGTTCTGTTTATATTCATCTGGCCTCAGAGCCCGTGGTGTCCTGGAGGTCCCAGTTATGGAGGATCTCTCAAGGACCACGTGCACACCAAGGTGCTCCAGGTTTATGATTTCATTACAGTTATTTTCTGAAGAGAGGAATAGTGAGGTTGTTTAGAGAAAGGTATACAGCAAGGTTCATATCTAAATGGAATGCCTGAAAACAAATATTCTAGAAACTATCCATTGTTTTTGTGCTAAATTTGCTTTTTTTTTTAAAAAATGAACCCAAATGAGACTTTCACATCTAAAAATGCTTTCCAATGTGGGCTCATCCTTTCTCTCCATTCTTTTGATGAATTTCTGTGACTGTACCAATCATTAAGAAAACCTTGCTTTTTAAAGAAACAAGGCATCCTTAGCTCTTGAGCAGCTTTGCCAGGCACGGGAGGGAAGGGTGTTGTTTCTTTGGCAGCAACTCCCATCTGTCTGGCCTCTGCCCCCTCAAATGGAAAATGGGTTAATTAGTTAATTAGAGGCCTGGTGTTCCCCTCATGGAAGCTGTTACATCCGTCTAGTATGTCTTAGGAAGCCACACCAGTTCTCACGCCTGCAAGACACTTTGTGAATATTTATACCAGGTTAGCGGCCTATCTGCTGTAGCGGCTGGAACTCTGCTGTTATGGAACCACCCAGCCACATCCAGCTACATGCCCAGGGATATATTAATGTATCATGCACTGTGAGGTCACATCCTCAACCTGTCCTTTGTGCATTTCTCTGACTGTAGAACTCTTCTCAGTACATGCAGCTGTTATAAACCCTTCTGAACGATCTGATCCAAATCCATCTACCTAACCCCATGTGCTTCTACCAGATAGATACCAGAAAGATTTTTACTGGCAATATAGCCACAGTGAAATTATTGGACAGTGAAACAGGATAATATTTTTATGTATAAATACAGTTGTGGGCTATTTGAACCCAGGGAGATGTGCCAAGTGTGGACATGTTTGCCAGGACCAAATATCAAAGGCCATTTGTCAGGGACCGGCGTGCTCCAGGGCATTTTTGATAGGACCACATCTCCAAGACCTTCTGGTGTCTCCTAACCTGTGACTCTCAACTTTCTGACTCCAGTCATAACCTTCTCTACACACTTTTATTCAGTTGTCTATTTGGCAGATCCACTTAGATGTTTATCAGCATCTTAAACTTACCAGAATGTTATCTTGTCATTCCGTCTTCCCCATCTCAGAACACACATCAGTAAACACAGTTGCTGAAGCTAAAACACTGGAAACAGCATGCTTCCAGAACCTCTCTCAAATCCCCCTTCCTTCCATCTTTCCTTCAGGTACAGCATCATCTCTTCCTGAACCCCCTCACATTTTTTCTTATGGGGTGTTCTTTATTTATTCTTTATTCTTCCTGCATACCTTTCTCCACACAGCCGCTGAGGTGAGCTACAAAAAAATTGTAATCAGATAGTACCATCGTCTCATATCCTACCAGTGGCTTCTGTGTATTTGTACCTAAGTGGTCCTGTATGATGGGGCACCCACCCTCTCCCACCTGTGTTCTTTTCCTACCACCCCTGCTCCCTTAGTGTCCACTCTCACCCTGGTCACACTGGACTTCTTGGTGTTGCTAAAACAGCTTAAGCTCCTTCTTAGATTGTTGTTGTTGTTCAGTCCCTAAGTTGTGTCTGACTCTTTGCGATCCCATGGACTGCAGCATGCCAGGCTTCCATTCTTCACTATCACCTGGAGCTTGCTCAGACTCATGTCCACGGAGTTGGTGATGCCATCCAACCATCTCATTCTGTGTCACCCCCTTCTCCTCTTGCCTTCTATCTTTGCCAGCATCAGGGTCTTTCCTAGTGAGTCAGCTCTTCACATCAGGTGGCCAAAGTATTGGAGCTTCAGCATCAGTCCTTCCAATGAATAGTCAGGGTTGATCTCCTTTAGGATTAACTGGTTTGATCATCTTGCTGTCCAGGGGATTCTCAAGAATCTTCTCCAGCACCACAGTCTGAAAGCATCAGTTCTCTAGCACTCAGCCTTCCTAATGGTCCAACACTCATATCCGAACATGACTACTGGAGAAACCCCAACATTGACTATATGGGCCTTTGTTGGCAAAGTGATGTCTTTGCTTTTTAATGCATTGTCTAGGTCTGTTGTAGCTTTCTTTTCAAAGAGCAAGTGTCTTCAAATGTCATGGCTGCTCTCATCATCCACAGTGATTTTGGAGCCCAAGTAAAGAAAATCTATCACTGTTTCCATTTTTTTCCCCATCTGTTTGCCATGAAGTGATGGGACCGGATGCAGTGATCTTAATTATTTGGAATGTTGAGTTTTGAGCCAGCTTTTTCACTCTCCTCTTTCACCGTCATTAAGAGACTCTTTAGTTCCTCTTCACTTTCTGCCATTAGAATGGTATCTGAGGTTGTTGGTATTTCTCCTGGTAATCTTCATTCCAGTTTGTGATTCATCCACCCTGGCATTTCACATGATGTACTCTGCATGTAAGTTCAATAAACAGGGTGACAATATACAGCCTTGACATGCTCCTTTCCCAATTTTGAACCAGTCCATTGTTCCATGTCTATTCTAACTCTTGTTTCTTGATCTTCATGCTTGGTATTTGGGTTCGAGCCTTTAAATGAGTCACGTGGCTGACTCTTGCCAGGGCTTGGTTTCATGTCACCTCTCAGAGGGGCCTTTCCACATGACATCGTCTACAGCAGTCTGCTGAATCGTCATTGCTTCTCTCTGTTTTTATCATGTCACTGCTCTGCTTCTGACATTGAAGTTTTCATTTGTCTGTTGTCCTTCTTTCTCCCTTCTAATGGAAGCTCCTTGAGTTGGACTGCTCTGCTTACTCATCATGGCAGCCCTGGAATCCAGAATAATGTCTCATATTACCAGAGGCTCACAAATTGTGTAGTGAGTGAATGGATGAACTGATGACTATTTCTTCAATTTAAGTAGAATCCAAAGTTGGATAAACACAGGAGAGAAGGATAACCTTCACTCATGTTCTGCTTTTGACAGTCAGTCCCTAACTCAGCCATATTTTCACCTCTCTCTCTCTCACCCCCTCCCGTCCCTCATCCACATATATGCAAGCTCATGTATCTGTTTGTATGTGGTATATTCTTCATGGCTTTCCATGCTGTATTGAATACCCAGTGTATTAAGACCACAGTCTTTCAACCAGTGTCCTGATCATGTGTAAACTTATAAAAGACGAATCATAGTATATGAAATAACCTACAAGTAAGAGGGGAGAGGTTGGCTTGTAAGAGGGAAAGAATGCCTGCTTTTTTCAAAAAGCAGAGAGTGGAGCGGAGGAGCAAAGTCTGCTTGATTACTGATCCATTTCATCTCCTTTTCCTTTCTGAAAGATTTCCAGAAACCATGGGATTTCAAAGTCATGTTCTTCTGTACTTGGAAATTCTGAATGATATAAATAATTCTCAGTAGGAAATAAAATGACTGATATACATAAATAAGAAAGAAATGTTCTTGGATTGATATTTCCAGAAGTTTTCCAAACCAGCTTCTCATTTTGGCCTAAGAGCATATAATCAGAATTCCCATCGGCTGACTCAGGCCAGTTAGGGCAAAAACAATGGCAGTTTCAACCTCTTCTCACATTGCCGAAACATGTAGATGATCTCTGAGAATTTGGCAATGTTAGCAACAAAGGGAAATGATCCAAACATAATACAGGTTGCAAAGGTATGGGAGAAAGAATTCTAGAATGGCGTATATTTCACCATGATAAGGTTGGCAGACAAAATGGAAAAATAATGACCAAAAGGCATTTTAAAAATTAGCAGAATTAGATTCCAGACTCCACAGGGGCATCCTTATGCCACAGGGGAAATGTCACTTCTTCCATTGCAGAGAGAAATACTGGATGAAAAAGCAAAAATTGTGGATGAAAAATAATGGGTAGAGGAAAATCATATTCTGCTTCTTTAAATTCCTCTTATAGTCAAGGGTTTATTTTATGACAAAATGCTATTCTTAACAGCCCTTCACTTGGAAACTTGGAAGGTAGAATTGGAAATAAATTCTAGTTCGAAGACAAAAAGTAGCAATCTCTTTGCACACCTTCCCTGTAAATACCACTGTAGTAGTAAAGTCATATTTCAGAGGAAAATGTAACTCATTCTGCAGCTGTCCCTCACAGCGACACTTGGAAGGTGCTGACTGGTGTCACATGGCAGCCCCAGACAGCACCTGAAGAGCAGTTTATGGTGACAGGTCTTGCTCTCACCTTCTTGCTGATGTCATCTTTTTTTTTTTTTTTTAGTGAATTTATTTTTCTGTGTGTAGACATTGTTACCGTTTCAGTTTATTCATTTATAGCTTTCAGGTTTACAAAATGTAAAAGGAAAGAAGTTGTTAAATCAAAGCCGTTAATTGTATTTCCTAGTTTGGACATGAGCGACTTCACTTTCTTTTTTTTTTTTTTGCGACTTCACTTTCACTTTTCACTTTCATGCATTGGAGAAAGAAGTGGCAACCCACTCCAGTGTTCTCGCCTGGAGAATCCCAGGACGGGGGATCCTGGCGGGCTGCCGTCTATGGGGTCACACAGAGTTAGACATGACTAAAGCGACTTAGCAGCTGCAGCAGTTTGGAGAAAATATAGGCCAGATCAATAGGCAAAGGGAAGCCTTGGTTAAGAAAGGTGGTGTTACAGCTCCTTGCCCTGGTCTGCCCAGGAGGACTCAGAGTAAATCGTGGACTCAGGGGGCATCACGAGGGAAGGCATTTGGGGCAGTGGTGTGCACAGTGCCCCCTGTGGTGCCCGTTCTGACTCTGCCCCCAGGACACCAGCAGTCAGGTTCTGCTGTGTCTTCCCACCAGCTGGCCTGCGCCTTGACCCCTGACAGTTGCTGCCGTTGGAGCCCTGCTGCAGCTGCACACCCTGTGCTCTCCCCTTCTCTCCTCTCAGAGGAGTCCTCATGCCCGTGCCACTCAACCCCCAGGTCTTGGTCAGCCACCGTCTGCACAGCATTGTGCCCACTGGATCTTGACTGGGTCCTTTGCTTTGCCTGATTCACAAGTGATGCCATCTCTTGCCCACGTGGAGGGCCAGAAGGAGTTTGGTTGGGGCCAGGCTTCAGGAAGCTCCTCCAAAAGGTTGTCTTCTATGGGCTTTGTGAACAGGTGATGTGCTTATGGTAACTTAAAATGTAAGTGTCCATTTTGAAGTCACACTGGAAGAATTTTGTATTTTCTGCCTCTCTCTGCTCAACTCACTTCCTGCTTTAGAGATGACCAATGTGCCGGTGCTGGGGTTGAACTTCCTTTTCACATATGAAGATACTGAAAAAGTTATGAAATATTGAAAAGTAGTCTTACCTCCCTAATGCATGGAAATACATCTCTTCAAAGACTCGTCCAGTCACATTCAGCCAAAAGAAATTTATGATTTTATTTTCGTAGTAACAAGAAAAAAGAATACTTATAAATTTTCTAGGTGAAAAGAAAAAATTTTATTAAGTCATTTTATCTTTTTGTTTGTTTTACTGTGCTCAGTAAGTTTTAGAAATTCTTGTTGCTTTGGAAATGGATACTCTGTTAGCCCCTGTGATGGTTAATTATATGTATCAACTTGAACTGGACAAGGGATATGCAGATAACTGGCAAAACATTCTAAGTGTGCCTTGAGAAAGATTCTGGAAGACGTTAGCATCAGAATCAGTAAAGGAGATCAGCTTACAAATGCTGGAGGGCATCAACCAGTCCTTTGAGGGCTCGAATAAGAGAACAAGAAGGCTGAGGAATGAGCTGAGCTGAGATGGCCATCTTCTCTTGTCCTCACACTAGGGCTCCTGGTTCTCAGGCCTTGAGACTCAAACTGAATCTCACCTCCGGCTTTCCTGGGTCTCTAGTTTGCAGAGGAAGCCTTTCTGGTCTCCGTAATCATGTAACCACCATGGTGTGATCACTCACCTAGAGCCAGACATCCTGGGATGCGAAGTCAAGTGGACCTTAGGAAACATCACTCTGAGCAAAGTGAGTGGAGGTGATGAAATTCCAGTTGAGCTATTTCAAATCCTAAAAGACAATGCTGTGAAAGTGCTGCACTCAATATGCCAACAAACTTGGAAAACGCAGCAGTGGCCACAGGACTGAAAAAGGTCAGTTTTCATTCCAATCTCAAAGAAGGGCAGTGCCAAAGAATGTTCAAACTACCTCACAGTTGCACTCATGTCACACACTAGCAAAGCAGTGCTCAAAATTCTCCAAGCCAGGCTTCAACAGTATGTGAACCAAGAACTTGCAGATGTTCAAGCTGGATTTAGGAAAGGCAGAGGAACCAGAGATCAAATTGCCAATATCTGTTGGATCATCGAAAAAGCAGGGGAGTTCCAAAAACCATCTACTTCTGTTTTATTGACTACACCAACACCTTTGACTGTGTGGATCACAACAAACTGTGGAAAATTCTTCAAGAAATGAGAATACCAGATCACCTTGCCTGCCTCCTGAGAAATCTGTATGCAGGTCAAGAAGCAAAAGTTAGAACCGGACATGGAACAACAGACTGGTTCCAAATTGAGAAAGGAGTACGTCAAGGCTGTATATTGTCACCCTGTTTACTTAACTTCTATGCAGAGTACATTATGCGAAATGCCAGGCTGGATGACACATAAGCTGGAATCAAGATTGCCGGGAGAAATATCAATAACCTCAGATATGCAGATGACACCACGCATATGGCAGAAAGCAAAGAGGAACTAAAGAGCCTCTTGATGAAAGTGAAAGAGGAGAGTGAAAAAGTTGGCTTAAAATTCAACATTCAAAAAATGAAGATCATGGCATCTAGTCCCATCATTTCTTGGTAAATTGATGGGGAAACAATGGAAACAGTGAGAGACTTTATTTTCTTGGGCTCCGAAATCACTGCAGATGGTGACTGCAGCCATGAAATTAGAAGATGCTTGCTCCTTGGAGAAAAAGCTATGGCTAACCTAGACAGCATATTAAAAAGCAGAGACATTACTTTGCCAACAAATGTCCGTCTAGTCAAAGCTATGGTTTTTTCAGTAGTCATGTATGGATGTGAGAGTTGGACCATAAAGAAAGCTGAATGCTGGAGAATTGATGCTTTTGATCTGTGGTGTTGGCAAAGACTCTTGAGCATCCCTTGGACTGCAAGATCATACCAGTCCATCCTAAAGGAAATCAGTCCTTAATATTCATTGGAAAGGCTGATGCTGAAGCTCCAATACTTTGGCCACCTGATATGAAGAACTGACTCATTGGAAAAGACCCTGATGCTGGGAAGGCTTGAAGGCAGGAGGAGAAGGGGATGACAGAAGATGAGATGGTTGGATGGCATCACCGACTTGATAGACATGAATCTGAGCAGACTCCAGGAGTTGGTGATGGACAGGGAGGCCTGGTGTGCTACAATCCATGGGGTCTCAAAGAGTCGGACACAACTGAGCTACTGAATTGAATCATGTGAGCACATTTCTATAAGATATCTCTAAATGCATAGTTCATATTGGTTCTGTTTCTCTGGAGAACCCTGACTGACACACCCCCACTCCATTGTCATTTCTGTTTTCTCACATGGGCTCTCAGTACTTTGGAGGGGAGCACATCATTTTAGCCATGTGGTATTATTGCCATCAAGCATGGTCTCCTGTTACAGTTTTCATGTACATATTAATACATAGACATTGTTAGGGTCACTAGGTGAGGTCCATCCTCAGTCATCTATTCTAGACGACCATCTGAGGGATGCCTTGCAGGAAACAGCTGAACTCCTGTCCCCTTAGAAGCACAGAGTCAATACCCTTCATATAAATTACCGGAAGTACAACAACAGGCTGCTCCCTGAAATGTGTGCTTTTATGCAAATAAAACCAATAGATGATAAATATAAAAACAGTAGATGATAACAAGAGTAGAAGTGCTTATACATTTTCAAAAGCTTTTAAGTAGATTTTAAGTATCTTCTGGACTGCAGTAAGGGCTTCTCTTATGACTCAGATGGTAAAGAATCTGCCTACAATGCAGGAGACCTGGATTCATTCCCTGGGTCGAGAAGATCCCTTGGAGAAGGGAATGGCTTCCTTCTATATTCTTGCCTGGAGAATTCCATGGACAGAGGAACCTGGTGGTCTGCAGTCCTTGGGGTCTTGGAGAGTCGGACATGACTGAGTAACTTATGTACACATACAAACTGCAGTAAGAAATAAGGTGATTCTGATACTCACAAGTCATTTAACTGGCTCTGAAGTTAAACTATGATTTTGAGGGATTCTCATCTTGGAAACTTACCTATAGTCAGCTGAATGAATTCTTGGCAAAGAAATCTAATGTGAAGGAAAACCTGCATCAAAATCTGTTTTAATTATGTAATAGGGAAAATAGGGCAGGAGTCACAGAAATATTGGTAAAAATCTAGACAAGACACAAAGAATCTTGAATGCCATAATAGAAAGCTTCAATTTTCTTCTGCAAGCAAGGGTGCTATATAGGAGGTTTTAAAACAAGAGGCATGAGATAAACAGATCTTTGGGGGTGATGGTGTAAAAGTTAACTGAAATGAGAAATCAGAAGTTTGGGAGCATTTGAGTAGTTACATTGACAAGGGATATATGATGCTTGAATTAGAACTAGGGCAGTGGAAACAGGAATGGCAGAATGAAGTGATGGACAGTCTACAGGTTTGCTGATGTGTTGTAATTAGGATGTCTGGGGAAAGAAGGAGGTAAATGATTACCTGGAGATGTCTGCCTTGGCAGCTCGGTGATGTTATTAATCACCTCAGACATGCATTGTTGAAGCAGGCTGGAGGGAAATCGGCACATGTGGAATCTGATGTGCCTACGATATAATCCACGTGCCCATATCTTGCAGGCAGATGAAAACATGGTCTTGATTTCAGGAAAGTCATTAGGACTGGCAGTCCAGATGAGCCTCAGAGTCTTAGAAGTTGTTGAAAGTGCTCTGAAAAGATGGAGAAAGAGAAGAGAAAAAAGGGGTTTTAGGAAATGCAATTAAGGAGAAGATAGAAGATGACAGCTTAGGAGGTGGAGGAAAGAGCAGAGAGGTGGGGGGAAAGCCAAGGGAAAGGGGGGGATCAAGGGATGGCAGGGGCTCACAGTTCAAAACAGGGGAAGAAACTGTGGAGGATGGTAGCCAAAGAGCTGGCATTGGACCGGTGATGAGGGTGTGTCTGGGGGTCTTCTGTGGAAGGAGACTGGGTGGAAAGGAGGGGGCTGAGGGGGACTGGAAGGTGAGCGAGAGGGCAGGATGGCCCAGTTCTGCTCCCTCCAACCATCTGTGAAGAAGCACTCAGGGGTGTAGACAGGTGACAGGTGATAAAACAACATTTCATTTGTAAAGTGAGATATTTACGTCCACCTTGAAGGACTTCCGTGAAGCTTAACTAAAGATAGTTTTTATAAGACATGCAGCATAGTATGTGGTATGTAGTAAGTTACCAGTTTCTATTTCTATTTGTTTTCTTGTTTTTTCTATTTCTGTTATTGTTAGTTATTATAAAATCCAGAGTAAGAGATAAACTTACAGTGCTGTATAAAGGGGAACACACATGAAGGGAGGAATAGACAGACTGTGCTAAAGAGCTGGGGCTGACTGTTTTGGTGTAAAAGTCCCATGATGAGATGGGGTTACAAAAGTTACAGTCGCTGAACTGTTTTTACAGTCCACCACCCTTCTGATAACAAATGCGTGGGTTTTCCACACCAAGAGCCAGTTGTCCAGCTCTCTGGACACCAACTGGATGTCCTGCAGTTCAACTCAGCACTGAACTACCAGGGTTTAGCCCACATCCCACGGATGATGGGCTCAGTCCCACAGGACTGGTCCACTTCAGATGCACTTCGCAAGTGCTGCCCTTCTGTCCAGTTTGGCTGCAGGGGTTTCTCCAACCCCCTCCTCTCGGGTTCGATAATTTGCCAGAATGGCTCACAGAATTCAGAGAAGTATTTTTTTTTTTAATCTGTATTTTAATTGAAGGAAAATTGCTTTACAATGTTGTGTTGGTCTGTGGTACAATAGCGTGAATCACCCATAATTGCACACACATTCTCTCCTCTTAAACCTCCCTCCCCTCCCCCACCCCACCCCTCCAGGTCATCACAGCACCAGGCTGGGCTCCCTGTGTTGAATAGCAGCTTCTCAGCAGCTGTCTGTCCTACACATGGTAGTGTATGTATGTCGATGCTGCTTCCTCCATTCGTCCCACCCTCTCCTTTCCCCACTGTGTCCACAAGTCCTTTCTGTAAGTCCGCATTCCCATTCCTTCCCTATAGATACATTCACCTGTACCGTGATTTTTAGATTCCATAATATGTGTTAATATACAATATTTGTTTTTCTCTCAGAAAAGTATCTCGTTCGCTTGCTATCATCAGTTCATTACAGAGGATGCGAGTCAGGAGAGGCCACATGAAGGAGATGTATAGTGGGGAGAACAGGGGACAGAGAGGGATATAGAGCCTTTGGGCCTTCCTGGGCACCCCACTCTCCCAGCACTGCCTTCTGTCTACCAACCAGAGTGCTCCTAGACTTGTCATAGTGGGGTTTTTACTGAGATTTTAGTACATAGACATGGCTGATTAAATCACTGAATCTCCAGCCTCCTTTCCTCCCTGGACTCGTCTTGTGGCCCCCAGCCGTCACTCATCTAATTAGCATACAGAAGACACTCTTACCACTCCAGAGAGGATAAGGGTTTTAGGAGCAGTGTCCCAGGAACCACGTATATATTTAACACAGTTATTCATTTGAGAAGGAAAGTTGTGTGTGTCTATAAGTGCGTGTGATGGCATGATTTAGGGGAAAGATGAATTTGAATAAAATAGAAAATGAGGAAAGGCGACTTTACAAAATTTAGGAAGAAAATAAGCTAGCAGGAAGTCTGAAAAGAGTCATGTTTCTTTGACAAACTGCTGTTTTATTTGAACTGCAACCTGGGATTTAAGTTCATTGATTTGGGGTCCTATAATAGTTAAATGTATGATATATAATGAAATTTGCCTTACATAAAATAAAAACATAGTTATATGTAAGAATGTACAGATTATCCATATAAAGTGGCTAGTTGCAGCAAATAAAATAACCAGAGAAGAGACATAAACTTGAATGGCTGGACCACCACGTCAGTTTCATTTCAGAGACACTTTTTTGGAAGATCCAGTGTTAATCCCGAAAGAACCTGGCTGACCTAGTTTCATCTGGACTCTCGTGTCCCGAGGGTCAACTCTGATACTGGCCATGAGTGGCAGTTCTCTTTCCAGACCTGGCATCATGCAGTATCTTTAATAGACATTTGATGCCTCTGTGTATGTGTGTGTGTGTGTGTGTGTGTGTGCCCATGCAGACTGAGGCTAGTGCCACTGCTGCTGCTGCTGCTAAGTCGCTTCAGTCGTGTCTGACTCTGTGCAACCCCATGGACTGCAGCCTTCCAGGCTCCTCCGTCCCTGGGATTCTCCAGGCAAGAACACTGGAGTGGGTTGTTGTTTCCTTCTCTGATGCATGAAAGTGAAAAGTGAAAGGGAAGTCGTTCAGTTGCGTCCGACTCTTAGAGACCCCATGGACTGCAGCCCACCAGGCTCCTCCGTCCTTGGCATTCTCCAGGCAAGAGTACTGGAGTGGGGTGCCCTCGCCTTCTCCAAGGCTAGTGCCACAGACAGGCTTTAATCTCAAAGACTGACTTCCCTGAATCACAGGCAAAACTGGTACCACCTGGCTTTGCATATTCAGGCAATGGATCGCCTCAGTATGTTTTTAAGAAGACCTTGGCCCTTTCTTGAGCCTTTTTTCTTGGCTAAGCATGGATTTCTTTTTAATCACATCTGAAACAGGGTGATTACCTGGGACACAGGCCCCAAGCTGGGCTAGTGTTCTCACACACCTCACAAAAATCACTCTCGTCAGGATGCGCTATTTTAGAGCAACCTCAGGTTTACTTAGATGCTTTCATGAAGGAATAGGTAAGTCTTCAAGCTCATAAACCATTTAATTAAATTATGTTTGCTGAAGCTATTTTTATCTACACCTCTGCTCCATCTCTGAATTAGGGGGTTCCCTAAAATAGTTCACCCTGTGAGCTGGTTGTGCCTCAGTGAGAATTTCCTTGTCTGTTAACAGGAAGTGCTGGTAGTTTGTGCCAGGATAATGTGATGTCTAAATTTTTACATTAATTTTTTACTGAGATACAGGATAACATACAGAAAAGTACACTATCAACAGACCAGTGTATTGTGAATTCTTTCCATTCCCAGCCTTGTTGTTAACCTTTCAGGGATTATCAAAACAGTATTCATTCTAGAAAATAAATTTTCTTTTACACAGCAAATTATTTTATGACTTCCTTCCTTCTTTGCTGAAGAATAGCCAATAATTCAACTCTGGCTTTATAATCTTATAACTTGGCTCCTTCCATCCTTAGAAAGATAACTATCATAACATCACTCAACTCTCATATATCCTGTCTCCCCATCAGTGCATGAAATTGTACATGTCAGCACAAAATAGAAGCTTTCAGTAACAGTGAAGCTGACCCCCTCCTCCAAGAATATAAAAAGAACAGAGGTGTATGGAGTCTGGCTGGCCAGCAGCCAGGGTGAATGAATTGCTGTGGACAATTGCTCATTTCTCTCTTTTTTCAACCCAGTGATCCAAAGAGTGTGCTTATCTGACTGTCCCAGAAATGGGCTATATCCCTGGGCCTAGGGGGCCTCAGACAGCTGTGTCTGAGGGGGCCTTTGCCTCTTGTGGGACCACCCTTCCCATCCAACTCATCCTCTTTCCTTTGTCGCCTTCCTCCCCTTGAAACTCTTCCCAGGCTCCATGCTCCTGTGGTCTGATGTCCTCTGACCCCCACACTGACATGTCTCTGTACTAGCCTCCAGTCTGACCTGTCCAGAGTTCTCTCCCTGTGATACATAGTAGCAGGCAGTTACCCAGTTATTAGGGTTTTAATGGTAGAATGCAGAGTTGAAAGCAGAGTTCCAGAGAATAGCAAGAAGAGATAAGAAAGCCTTCCTCAGTGATCAGTGCAAAGAAATAGAGGGAAATAATAGAATGGGAAAGACTAGAGATCTCTTCGGAGAAGGCAATGGCACCCCACTCCAGTACTCTTGCCTGGAAAAAATCCCATGGACAGAGGAGCCGGGTAGGCTTCAGTCCATGGGGTCGCTAAGAGTCGGACACGACTGAGAGACTTCACTTTCACTTTTCACTTTCATGCATTGGAGAAGGAAATGGCAACCCGCTCCAGTGTTCTTGCCTGGAGAATCCCAGGGACGGGGGAGCCTGGCGGGCTGCCATCTATGGGGTCGCACAGAGTCGGACACGACTGAAGCGACTTAGCAGAAGCAGCAGCAGCAGCAGCAGAGATCTCTTCAAGAAAATTAGAGATACCAAGGGAACATTTCATGCAAAGATGGGCACAATAAAGGACAGAAATGGTATGCACCTAACAGAAGCAGAAGATATCAAAAAGAGATGGCAAGAATACACAGAAGAAAAAGATTTTAATGACCCAGATAAGCATGATGGTGTGATCACTCACCTAGAGCCAGACATCCTGGAATGTGAAGTCAAATGGGTCTTAGGAAGCATCACTACGAACAAAGCTAGTGAAGGTGATGGAATTCCAGTTGAGCTATTTCAAATCCTAAAAGACGATGCTGTGAAAGTGCTGCACTCAATATGCCAGCAAATTTGGGAAACTCAGCAGTGGCCATAGGACTGGAAAAGGTCAGTTTTTATTCCAATCCCAAAGAAAGGCAATGCCAAAGAATGCTCAAACTACTGCACGATTGCACTTATCTCACACGCTAGAAAAGCAGTGCTCAAAATTCTCCAAGCCAGGCTTAAACAGTACGTGAACCGAGAACTTACAGGTGTTCAAGCTGAATTTAGAAACGGCAGAGGAACCAGAGATCAAATTTTCAACATCCGATGGACCATCAAAAAAGCAAGAGAGTTTCAGAAAAACATCTATTTCTGCTTTATTGACTATGCCAAAGCCTTTGACTGTGTGGATCAATAAACTGTGGAAAATTCTGAGAGAGATTGGAATACCAGCTCACCTGACCTGCCTCCTGAGAAATCTGTATGCAGGACATGAAGCAACAGTTAGAACTGGACATGGAACAACAGACTGGTTTCAAATAGGAAAAGGAGTACGTCAAGGCTGTATATTGTCACTGTGCTTAACTTCTATGCAGAGTACATCATGCGAAATGCTGGGCTGGAGGAAGCACAAGCTGGAATCAAGATTGCCACGAGAAATATTAATAACCTCAGATATGCAGATGACACCACCCTTATGGCAGAAAGCGAAGAAGAACTAAAGAGCCTCTTGATGAAAGTGAAAGAGGAGAGTGAAAAAATTGGCTTAAAACTCAACATTCAGAAAACTAAGATCATGGCATCTGGTCCCATCATTTCATGGCAAATAGATAGGGCAACAATGGCAACAGTGAGAGACTTTATTTTGTTGGGCTCCAAAATCACTGCAGATGGTGACTACAGTCATGAAATTAAAAGATGCTTGCTCCTTGGAAGAAAAGCTATGACCAACCTAGACAGCATATTAGAAAGCAGAGATATTACTTTGTCAACAAAAGTCTGTCTAGTCAAGGCTATGGTTTTTCCAGTGGTCGTGTGTGGATGTGAGAGTTGGACTATAAAGAAAGCTTTAGAACTGTGGTGTTGGAGAAGACTCTTGAGAGTCCCTTGGACTGTAAGATCAAACCAGTCAATTCTGAAGGAAATTAGTGCTGAATATTCATTGGAGGGCTGATGTTTCTGCTCAAACTCCAATACTTTGGCCACTTGATGCAAAGAACTGACTCATTTGAAAAGACCCTAGTGCTGGGAAAGATTGAAGGCGGGAGGAGAAGGGAACAACAATGAGATGATTGGATGGCATCACTGACTCAATGGACATGAGTTTGAGCAACTCTGGGAGTTGGTGATGGACAGGGAAGCCTGGCATGCTGCAGTCCATGGGGTCGCAAAGAGTCAGACACGACTGAGCAACTGAACTGAACTGAATGATAGAAATGTCTTGATGTGTCATTTGCTTTAAACCAGGAGACCTCTCATAAATGAAATATCCAGTGGATTGTTTTGCTAATAAAATGTAAAGTCCTTTCATTATAAGCACTCTTTCTCCAGCTCTGATTATATGCCCAGAACATATAAAATTTAATAGTCTCCTTTAGCAATAGTCATATAACATTGACATTACTATGACAGTTTTCATAAACTTAGTCTCATTAAGTGGCCTGTTCAGGGTGACATGGCATGGCAGTGGGAGTGAAGGGATTAAATCCCAAACATAACCGAGTTCAAAGTCAGAACCACCAGGAGTATTTGAAGTGACCCTTCATCTACACCGGCCCTGAGGTATACCCAAGATCCTGCGTCTACACAGGCCCCGAGGTATACCTGGGGGAGGTGCCTGTGGTCATGCAGTTGGTAATTCTCCCCTCTTGCTCCTGACTGTTCTTCTCTCCCCATTGTTACTGTCACAGTGATCTCAAATGAAACAGAGAAACTGCACTCATGGAGGCAAAATGGCCAACCACATCACTGTGGCTAGCATGGCAAGAGGACTGTTTTTAAAAAGTGTGAACTCAACAGTAATGAAGGTAAGCATTAGATGGATAAACCGTCTCTTTTTGTATACAGCCTAGAGGGGAACCCCAGAGTCCCAAGTATCAGCGACATCAGTTTTGGCCAAGTGTCACCCTTAAAGTTTCCTGATCACCCACAGAATCAAGTCCCAGTTCCCACCATTGAGTAGGAGGCCCAACTCTGAGTGGTTCATGCCATCTGTTCAGGCTCGTAACAGTCCCTGTATCTTCTTTACTTGATGTTTTGTGTGGTCACTATTTTAGAATATTTAGTATGTTAATTACAACATGAATTTCCAGACCCTTTGGAGACTCTGACTGGAAGTGTCTTCCTATACCTTGTGGGAAACAGTCCTGTTTTAGGGTCCTGAGGGTTCCCAACATGGCATTGCCCCCTGCAGCATGTGTGGCCCTCTGATGTGTCCCACGTATGGCATCCTCCATGTCCCCAATGTCCGACACGTGGCATCCTTCACGTCCCTGTGTCTGACGTGGCATCCTCCATGTCCCTGTGTCCCACACGTGGCCTCCTGCATGTCTCTGTGTCCCACATGTGCCCTCCTCCATGTCCCTGTGTCACTGAGCAGAGGCCTCTGCTACCACATGTTCCATTGCACTCAATTTATCTCACTTAATTCTATTAAATAATGTCCCTAGGACATGTTATCCCTATTCCATAAATCTGAAATTGAGATTTTAGGGGAAAGGCTTAACTTCCTCATGGTTATGTGACTGGTAAGTTCCAAGACCAGGGTTCAGACTCAGGTGGTTCTTACTCTAAAATCCATGGAAATAATTAATAATATTCTCCAACACACAGCTCATCTAATTTAGTGGCTCTGCGGCTATGATGTCAGCAGAGTAACTGCTGATGGATTCCTGAGGTGTCCAAGAGAAGTTCAAGATCTCTTTCACTTCTTTTAAAGTGTTAGGGTTTTCCCTCCTAGGTTGTTGCTGCTGCTGCTAAGTCACTTCAGTTGTGTCCAACTCTGTGTGACCCCATAGATGGCAGCCCACCAGGCTCCCCTGTCCCAGGGATTCTCCAGGCAAGAACACTGGAGTGGGTTCCTAAATTGTTACACTGCCAAATTGAGAAAGGAGCCAGTGACCTTGAGCATCTGGGAAAATTGCTCCCACCTGGCATTGGGGGTGTTCAGGTGATGCCCCCCTCAAGTGATCAAGCCTGAACTGCAAGCAGGGTGGCTTTATAATTGAGCTACCTTGTAGCTATAGAAGGACGGTGTTAAGGGGGAGGACTGTGCACCTGTAGTCGACTTGTAGACACTGAATCCAAGTCCATCTCTTTGTCTGTGTCCTTTGCTGCACTTTGTCTATACAATACATATTTTTCTTGTGTGCACTGAATTGATCCAAGAGGGAATGATGATGGGGCTCTGCTTTCTGGTGGGGAAAGATTAGTCAGAACAAAACAAGATGAGCAAATGTAGGGAATATGGTCGAAGGTGACAAGACCTGAGGGAGGGACCAGCAGGCGGGCGGGCAGGGCTGCTGCGGGTTGGTGGACAGCATGATGGCCTCCGTGCGGGGTGAGGGAGCAGGAGCTGGTGGGGAGCTGGCAGTGGACCCCTGGAGAGGGCCGGTGCAGAGCGTGTCCTACAGAGGAGGTGCCCAGCCAGTGGGCGGAGGCTGGCTTCCTGGAGAGTCCCGGGGTGTGCTGCACATGGAGAGGGTGTGTCTCGGGGCTCTCCCTTAGAATCAGCTGCCAGGGAACTGACAACCACAGGGTCTGTGGATCCTACGGATGCCTCCTTTCTTCACTGCTCTTCACAGACGACACAGATGAGGCAGCTTCTGTGAAAGGAGCTGAGTGGCTGCCCTGGGGCACTTGTGTCTGTTCTCTTGTCCTGGCCACGCTGCCTGGGAGGCTGAAGTGGAGAAGCAGCTGGGAGTCAGTGATCATGCTTAAGAGCCAGGTCTGGTTCTAGGGCTCAATTAGCCCGCCTCCAACAAAGCCCGAGCCATAATCTATGATGGAGGACTGTTAGACTCTAGCAGAGGGAGCTTTCTCCAGGTTTACTTTCCTCAAATCTGTAATATGCCTGTGATACGCAATAGTTCTACTGGACAGTGGGCCAATCTACCAGTTTATTTGCAGTTTAGCTGGTGAGGTAGATGCTAGTCTTCTTGCCACACCATCTTTAAAATGCTTAAATTATAATTCCTGGGGATTTTTGATCATATAAAAGTGGATTTAAATATGCTCATATAGTTGGGTGATTTGTAAGTTCCTATAAGGAAACCGGTTGGCAGTAGTAGTAACTGTGTATTGATTATCACTACATGCTAAGGGCTTGGTATAATTCATCTTATTTAATGCTCATAACAACCCCATATGGCACAGAGGAATGAATTAATTTGCCAAAGTCACAAAGCTGGCAGATGACAGTAATGGATGCCTGTATCTGCTCAGTGTTTTTCTCTATTTCCCTGCTGCTGTCACCTCTTAATCTGGGGAACTGTGTCTCCCTATCCCATGGGACTTCTGACTGAAGTCGCCATCCTGTCACCGTCTCATTCACATCCTTAGAAACGGCTAGCTCTGCATTTCTTCTGGCCATAATGGTTGGTCCTTTGATGAGCAAGTGACGCCAGTCTAGCCAATGAGAAGTTTTCCCTGGGCTTTTATAAATGGCCTTGAGAAAGCTGTGTGTTCTTGCTTCTGGAGCTGTCAAGATGAGTGAAGTAAGGCTGCACATGCTGCAGCCACCATCCCACCTCCAAGGCCTGAAGGAAACCATCTATTAATACTTCTGCTTCAAGGGAATGCAGCCACATGGAGGAGAAAGGTAGGGAGGAGAGACCCAGAATACTCATTCCCCAAAATACTCAGGCCAGCTTCATCACAGTTATGCAGGGATCAACTCCCTCTTTTGATTAAGCTGACAGTGGATTTCTGTCATTTCCAGTCAGCACACTGGCCTGACTGTGGGCAGAGCTGGGATGTGAACCTCATGGTTTTCTCTGTTGATAGACTCAGCTTTATGGTGAGGGGAAGATTACAAGTTAGAGCTAACATTACTGAAGAATTTGTCCCTGTGGATCCAGTTTCAGGACCCACCTCACCCAGACGGTCAGTGTGTCTGGTGGGTTACTGGCCACCTGGATCTCCAGCCCCCTGGCTTTGGGGAGGGAGGACAGTGGTTGACCTGCCATGTGATGTAGCATAGGAGTCACCAACCCCTGGGTCACAGACCAGGAACTTCCATGGCCTGTTAGGAACTGGGCTGCACAGGAGGAGGTAAGTGGTGGGCAAAACCAAAACTATCCCCCTCCCTGGTCCGTGGAAAAGTTCTCTTCCACGAAACCAGTCTCTGGTGCTGAAAAAGTTGAGAACAGCTGATGTGGAGGACTGGCAGAGAGATTGTCTTCCGCTTGTTAAATGGTTATAAGTCAGCCTTGTCCTGCCTCCAACCCTAGCTCAAAATCTTACAAGTTTTCTAACTACATGTAGAAATGAATAGAAGGTTATAAATTGCCTCCTGTCATTAAGTAAAAGCCCTTTCTTTGTTCACCAAAGACTGAAGAATTTTCTCTGTTACTGTGAGACCTCCTCAAACATACACACATATACAAGGCTTGTATGCGCAGAGATACTCATGTGCTGGTAAACAGTCTTAAACTGAGAAAGAATAGCAGTGTGGCATCTTGAAACCTCCTGTGGGTGAGCAGAGATCAGAGACAGCAGGGAAGGGCTAGGTGATGGTCACCTCCTTGTCTTGAATATGTGCCCCAAATCTGACGTGGAGGCCCCTCCAGGTGCTGTACCCCTCCATGCAGGGTATGTGCTCCAGCTACTGCTCTTTCTCCCAAGGCCAGTGGCAGGTGGCAGCTTCCAAACTTTTGTAGGCACCTGGGTCATCATGTGAGTTTATTTAAAATATTTCCAATAAGGTATGTCTGGGATAGGCCCAGGCATTTGTGGTCCTAAGTGAGCCCTTTTGATTCTGATGTGTGTGACCCACTGACTAGCCTTAGTAACCCAGGGCCACAGTGACTGTCTGAGATGCTGGTCCTCTGTTGATGCTGCATTTTTGCTTTCTCCACATATCAAGTGAAAGTGGAATGTTCCAGGCTAACCTCAGACTTTTCTCTTTTTACACTTTTATTTCCATCATTTTCTCCCCCCATCATTTAAGTTCTGAGTTTCATGTTTCCCCAACCTCATCTCCTATTTATATCTTGGAAAAAATTACTGCTAGTAGACAAGCTGATGAGTCACAGGTGGGTAAATGTTCTGGCCTTATTTCCCCCACTGAATTTATTAATATGTCTGGAAGCTTTGGCAGTGGAGACAGAGATGACTACAGAGTTCTGTTCTGTGTGACTAGGTGTTTACAACCTTGCTTCCTGTTGGCATCAGCAGATGCTTATTCTAATAATGAAGTAAAGAACAAGTCTTCCTGGATATTTTGGTATTTAACTCTGGAAGTGTCAGTGAACAATAATGAAGTATTGATAAAGAAGAGGAACCATTTAGAATTGGATTCTACCATTTTTTCCCTCTCATTTTTATCAAATTTGTGTTTCAGCTTGTTGTCATAAGGGTAAAGGTTTTTTGTATCATTTCCTTTCTTGTTATTAGGAAACTTTCTTGTTATAATCTGCTTATCAGGGCTGCCTCATTGCTGAATAGTTGATCTGTATTTCTCTATTTCAGATTTTGGCCCTGGTTTTCATGCACGTGTGTGAACAGGAAATGGTCTTTGCAGATGCAGAGGAGCCAAAGATCTCTGCTGATTCCTACCTTATCCTCTGGAGCATTCGTCTAAATTCACAGCAGATGTCTGCATTAGAAAGCAACATCTCTGATTCTCTGTATCTCTGATGCACTTCTTTGAAGTCTGAGTGCTGTCTGGAGTCTGTCCTGTTTTCTGGGAATCCTCAGCATTGAGAATAGTGCCCAGCAAGTGAAAGCTGTGCACTTATTGTCTTCAATACATGTGTAACACTACGTGGGCTTTGCATTGAGAGCAAAAATGAAGTCCTGCTAGCTTTCAGAGAGCAAGTAGGCCAGCATACAACAACAAGGGTGGAGGTGTGCAGAGTTCTTAACAAAACACTGGAAGCTGAAAGACAATAGAAAAACACCTTCAAAATCCTGAAGGAAAGTGTTCTTAAGCCTGGAATTCTATACCCAGCCCAACTGTTAATTAAGAACAAGTTTAGAATAAACATACATTCAGACTTCTAAATTCTCAATATTTACCTCTCAAGAATCCTTTCTCAAGAAGTACTGAATAATCTACTCCTTCAGACAGGATCATGAATCAAAAGCAGGGGTCCTGATGCATCAGAGAGGGTGGGCTCCCAAGATGTTTGTGACCAGGCAAGAGCATGGTCTGTGTATGTTGGGGCAAGTCAGAAGGCTCTAGTGGTGTTCATCAGAAAGGCAAAACTGACATGCTGCCTGATACAACTGAGGTGATGGAGAGAAGATTTAGACAATGAGCAGAATGTTCAGAGTTAAATTTATGGGAAGTACAGATAGCTAAGCAACTGAAAGGGAGATAATTATTTAAAACAGGGACAATAAAATATACTGGAAAGGAAAAAAATCATTATAGTATACTGCTTGCCTCAGCTGTGATTAATGTTTATGTGATGATAGCAGAGGGCTTCTCTGGTGTCTAAGATGGTAAAGAGTCTGCCTGCAATGCAGGAGACCCAGATTTGATCCCTGGGTTGGGAAGATCCTCCTGGATAAGGGAAAAGCAACACACTCCAATATTATTGCCTGGACAATTCCACGGACAGAGGAGCCTGGCAGGCTACAGTCCATGGGGTCGCAAAGAGTTGGCTATGACTGAGTGACTAACATTACTACACTAATGATAGCAGAAACAAAGAATATTGATAGAACCAAAATCAGCTCTATTAGGAGGAATGGGGACAGTTAGGGTGCTTGTAGATGGTTGAACACTGGGTTGAAAGAGAACTACACCCTGTTTTCCAGAATGGCTAGTCCATAGGTTTGCCTACATCTGAGAAGTCAAAAATAGCAATATAACCATTTTATTTAAGAAACAGAAACAAATACACAAAAGAACCAGCCCCCCCCTCCCCCCCGCCCAAATTGAAATTGGTTGCTGTGAAAAATAAGGGAGGATTTGGGGTATTATCCTTTTTCTAGTAAGCTTCATAGACATCTTTATATTTCTGAACCATGAGCAGGTATTTTTCATATGTAAATAAAAACTGTCAAACCAACAAAACATTTGCATCATATGGGCAAGTGTTCAGATAGCACACAATCACCGAGGCCTCTTCCATGTGCTGCAGTCAGTTCATGAGTCCTGGTGACACCACTGAAAGATGAAGTCCCCAGGTCAGTAGGTGCCTAATATGCTACTGGAGATCAGTGGAGAAATAACTCCAGAAAGAATGAAGGGATGGAGCCAAAGCAAAAACAACAGCCAGTTGTGATGGGACTGGTGATAGAAGCAAGGTTCGATGCTGTAAAGAGCAATATTGCATAGGAACCTGGAATGTTAGGTCCATGAATCAGGGCAAATTGGAAGTGGTCAAACGGGAGATGGCAAGAGTGAACATTAACATTCTAGGAATCAGCAAACTAAGAGGGACTGGAGTGGGTGAATTTAACTAAGATGACCATTATATCTACTACTGTGGGCAGGAATCTCTTAGAAGAAATGGAGTAGCCATCATAGTCACCAAAAGAGTCCAAAATGCAGTACTTGGATGCAGTTTCAAAAACGACATTATGATCTCTGTTCGTTTCCAAGGCAAACCATTCAGTATTACGGTAATCCAAGTCTATGCCCCGACCAGTAATGCTGAAGAAGCTGAAGTTGAACAGTTCTATAAAGACCTACAAGACCTTCTACAACTAACAAACACCCAAAAAAGATGTCCTTTTAATTATAGGGGACTGGAATGCAAAAGTAGGAAGTCAAGAAACACCTGGAGTAACAGGCAAATTTGGCCTTGGAGTACAGAATGAAGCAGCGCAAAGGCTAATAGAGTTTTGTCAAGAGAACAAACCAGTCATAGCAAACACTCTCTTCCAACAACACAAGAGAAAACTCTACACAAAAACATCACCAGATGGTCGACACCAAAATCAGATTGATTATATTTGCAGCCAAAGATGGAGAAACTCTATACAGTCAGCAAAGACAAGCCTGGGAGCTGACTATGGCTCAGATCATGAACTCCTTATTGCCAAATTCAGACTTAAATTGAAGAAAGTGGGGAGAACCACTAAACCATTCAGGTATGACCTGAATCAAATCCCTTATGACTGTACAGTGGAAGTGAGAAATAGATTTAAGGGCTAGATCTGATAGAGTGCCTGATGGACTATGGTCAGTGGTTCGTGACATTGTACAGGAGAAGGAATCAAGACCATCCCCAAGAAAAAAAAAATGCAAAAAGGTAAAATGGCTGTCTGAGGAGGCCTTACAAATAGCTGTGAAAAGAAGAGAAGTGAAAAGCAAAGGAGAAAAGGGAAGATATACCCGTTTGAATGCAGAGTTCCAAAGAATGGCAAGGAGAGATAAGAAAGCCTTCCTCAGCAATTAATGCAAAGAAATAGAGGAAAACAATAGAATGCAAAAGAGTAGAGGTCTCTTCAAGAAAATTAGAGATACCAAGGTAACATTTCATGCAAAGATGGGCTCAATAAAGGACAGAAATGGTAGGGACCTAACAGAAGCATAAGATATTAAGAAGAGGTGGCAAGAATACACAGAAGAACTGTACAAAAAAGAGCTTCACGACCCAGATAATCATGATAGTGTGATCACTCACCTAGAGCCAGACATGCTGGGATGTGAAGTCAAGTGGGCCTTAGAAAGCATCACTATGAACAAAGCTAGTGGAGGTGATGGAATTCCAGTTGAGCTATTTCAAATCCTGAAAGATGATGCTGTGAAAGTGTTGCACTCAATATGTCAGCAAACTTCGAAAACTCAGCAGTGGCCATAGGACTGGAAAAGGTCAGTTTTCATTCCAATCCCAAAGAAAGGCAATGCCAAAGAATGTTCAAACTACCGCACTATTGCACTCATCTCACACGCTAGTAAAGTGATGCTTAAAATTATCCAAGCCAGGCTTCAGCAGTACGTGAACCATGCACTTCCAGATGTTCAAGCTGGTTTTAGGAAAGGCAGAGAAACAGAGATCAAATTGCCAACATCCACCGGATCATGGAAAAAGCAAGAGAGTTCCAGAAAGACATCTATTTCTGCTTTATTGACTATGCCAAAGCCTTTGACTGTGTGGATCACAATAAACTGTGGGAAATTCTTCAAGAGATGGGAATACCAGACCACCTGACCTGCCTCTTGAGAAACCTATATGCAGGTGAGGAAGCAACAGTTAGAACTGGACATGGGACAACAGACTGGTTCCAAATAGGAAAAGGAGTACGTCAAGGCTGTATATTGTCACCCTGTTTACTTCTATGCAGAGTACATCATGCGAAACGCCAGGCTGGATGATGCATAAGCTGGAATCAAGATTGCCGGGAGAAACATCAATAACCTCAGATATGCAGATGACACCATTCTTATGGCAGAAAGTGAAGAGGAACTAAAGAGCCTCTTGATGAAAGTGAAAGAGGAGAGTGAAAACAAAGTTGGCTTAAAGCTCAACATTCAGAAAACTAAGATCATGGCATCTGGTCCCATCACTTCATGGGTAATAGATGGGGAAACAATGGAAACAGTGAAAGACTTTATTTTGGAGTACTCCAAAATCACTGCAAATGGTGATTGCAGCCATGAAATTAAAAGATGCTTACTCCTTGGAAGGAAAGTTATGACCAACCTAGAGAGCATATTAAAAAGCAGAAACATTACTTTGCCAACAAAGGTCTGTCTAGTCAAGGCTATGGTTTTTCCAGTGGTCATGTATGGATGTGAGAGGTGGGCCATAAAGCTGAGTGCTCAAGAATTGATGCTTTTGAACTGTGGTGTTGGAGAAGACTCTTGAGAGTCCCTTGGACTTCAAGGAGATCCAAAGGAGATCAGTCCTGGGTGTTCATTGGAAGGACTGATATTGAAGCTGAAACTCCAATACTTTGGCCACCTGATGCGAAGAGTTGACTCATTTGAAAAGACCCTGATGCTGGAAAAGATTGAGGGCAGAAGGAGAAGGGGACGACAGAGGATGAGATGGTTGGATGGCATCATCGTCTCGATGGACATGGGTTTGGGTGGACTTCAGGAGTTGATGATGGACAGGGATGCCTGGCATGCTACAGTTCATGGGGTTGCAAAGAGTCGGACACGACTGAACGACTGAACTGAACTGAACTGATGAACATTTTGGTGTATGTATGTTTTCTAGTCAGCGTTTTTGTTTTCTCTGGATATATACACAGGGGTGGAATTGCTGGTTCACATGATTTTCTATGCAACTGAGAAATGGGAATATTATTGTATTTTGGATCTGTTTAGTTGTCCAAGGCATAAATAAATGTTTTGCTCATTAGGACTTTGTAAAGAATGTCTGAAGGTCCATAGCGTGATGTTTTGTCATGAGAGAGTTGGACATGACTGAGCTACTAAACCTAACTGACACCATCCCAAAGGGAATCACCTCACTTCAGAAAGTGGTACCTGAACGGCTAGGAATAAACCCACCGTTGCTGGAGCTGGGCGAATGTGAAGTCTTCGTACAGCTCCTGCCACCACTGCTGACTCCAGGGACATCTGCCAGGACCTAAAGAGACATCAGTAAGGTTTCAACTGCTTGTATTCCAAGTAATGTACTCAGCAAACATCTTTCTGTCTCCCCATGGCCTCAGCCCTTCCTCAGTTCAGTTCAGTTCAGTTCAGTCATTCAGTCGTGTCTGACTCTTTGCGACCCCATGAATCACAGCACGCCAGGCCTCCCTGTCCATCACCAACTCCTGGAGTTCACTCAAACTCATGTCCATCAAGTCGGTGATGCCATCCAGCCATCTCATCCTCTGTCGTCCCCTTCTCCTCCTGCCCCCAATCCCTACTAGCATCAGAGTCTTTTCCAATGAGTCAACTCTTCGCGTGAGGTGGCCAAAGTACTGGAGCTTCAGCTTTAGCATCATTCCTTCCAAAGAAATCCCAGGGTTAATCTCCTTCAGAATGGACTGGTTGGATCTCCTTGCAGTCCAAGGGACTCTCAAGAGTTTTGTCCAACACCACAGTTCAAAAGCATCAATTCTTCGGCGCTCAGCCTTCTTCACAGTCCAACTCTCACATCCATACATGACCACAGGAAAAACCATAGCCTTGACTAGACGGACCTTAGTCGGCAAAGTAATGTCTCTGCTTTTGAATATACAATCTAGGTTGGTCATAACTTTTCAGCCCTTCCTAAAGCTCCCCAAATCCCATACAAGGATGACTGCAGGCAAGGTCAGCAAGAGAAAGAAGAATGCGGTTGACTCATAAATGTCACACCCTGTGTTGGTGCTGCTGGTGGGCATTTGGCCACGTAATCATTGAAAGAGCTCTCTCTCGAGCATCACTGAGACAGTCCCAATGAAAACAGCTAAGCGACTGTGCTACAGACACACCACTGGCTATTCTGTGATACCAGGAAGCCTTGAAGCACGCACATGGGAACAGAATAAATAGGCTTGTCCACCGGTCACAGTTGGAGTACTTTGGTGCTGAGACTCCATCCTGCCTTGGTGTTTGCGAGCTCTTTGGAACCGGAACAGTGTAAGGGAAGATGTTCAGGTTTAGGGTCATATCAGTATCTAACTCCTTTATATCTGGTTCTGTGACAAGTCCTCCATGTTTCATTTACCTCACATATAAAATAGGAATAACTGTTTTGTTATAGGATGACTATAAAGGCAAGATGGAACCACTGTTGTTAATTCCTGAGCCCCACATCTTAGTCATCACTGATGACTTGTATAGAGGAGATCTGTAGTGGGCTGCATTCCACGGGGGTCACAAAGAGTCGGACACAACTTAGGGAGTAAACAACAGCAACAGAATATGTCACTTGGCACACAGGAGATTTTCAGTAAAAATCTGGCAAATTAACAACATCCATTGAGTGGATTAACACAGAGCCAGATAGTGGGAGATTAGCACTGACCCTCGTCCTTGTTCCTTTCTTCAAGCAGCCTCACTCCTTCCTTCATCCCAGAAGAAACTGAAAAACTCTGACGTTTAATGTTATTTGTGAGTTAATAGCAGAAATTAAATTTGAACTAAAGCTGACAGATTTGGCAAAAAAAAAAAAAATATATATATATATATATATATGACACTCAGTTAAACTTCAGTTAGATAAATAAATCATATTTGGGACACAACACTAGAATAGTTGTCTATCTGAAATTCAGCTTTAAGAGGGCAGCATGTATTTTATCAGACTGCTCTACTTGGGATGAAAATCCTGGTCTGAGAGCACAGGACTCTTTCCAGTGTATCATGCTGGTCTGGAGAAGTGAGAAGTCTAAGCAGGGGAGCTCGGCAGGAGGGTGGGGAGGGGAGCCCCAGATGTGCGAGTGCATGCAGGAACGTGCCCCCGCTGGGAGGGGAGGAGCATCTGACGCACTTGAAGAGTACACAGTCAGTTGCTAATTCCTGGTCCAGCTGGCAGCCTGCCTGTGATTCTCTCCAGTGTCCTGAAACACAGAGCTCCGAGACGAGCCTCCTCGCCCGTCATCTCTGCTTTCTGTTCCCTCCAGGGCCTGTTTTATCAGGTTTATGCATTATCTGTCTCATTCCTCATCTGGATTATTTATAGAGAGTGTTGTAGGTTGTATGTTGGTATTTCGCAGATGAGCTAGCAAGACCCAATTTTTCTTAGCTGTTTAAATCTGTGCTTGTTTCCTGGGGAAACGCAAGAATGAGAGTGCAGACCCTGTGAGGTGGCTTCAGAATCAGTCTTTTGGGTGACTCTGGTGAAACTTGGTGGGAAACCACATAAAAACATCTCTGTGCTTCCCCAGTAACACACGCTGTCCATTCAGTTCAAACCAGCATAGTCATGGTGAAAGGCTCCCCGCCATTCTCAAAATCCCCCATGAAGAGAATGGAGGTGGTGCTCAAGATCCAGGGGTGATTTGCTCTGCTCAGAGACATGCTCGCACTATGGAGCTGCCAGGGGGTGGCTGTAAAACAGGGTTATGCTTGAACTGCAGGTAAGAAAACAAGTTAGTACGGAGCAATCGAAACTTCCCTCCTGCCAGGAAAGATCAGCAGAAACTATGAATAGAAAAAAAAAGGCACAACTTCAAGGTAAAGAGAATAGTTTCAGCTTAAAGAAAGGCTGATTATTTTCACAAAAACCTCCATAGACCTGGCAGCAATTATTAAAGAAGTAATTACTGAGGATAAGGAAATGGAGATTTCAGATGAATATGCAATGGCAAAAGTTATATTTAATGCAAAGAAGTAAGCAAACAGCAGAAATAATTAAAAGCTGTTAAGGCATATGTCTGTTTGGCTGGCACATATGTTATTAAAAATAAGAGACTCTATAGCCAGTTGCTTCTAAGAATCAGTCTTTGCCACAGACCGTTTCCATGATTAATATGTATGATAATATTTTACACCCATGGATGGAGTGCCTTTCATCGGACACATCAGGGTTTCCACGCTTTGTCTCGCTCTTCAGTAGATAGTACTCACTGTGGAAGTAGCTCACCTCTGGCCTCACTGAAGGCCTTGGGGTTTGGTTCCTTGTTCTAGCCAACGTTAGTGATGTGCAGATGGGCCTCAGGATGCCACGGGCCCCTTCCTGTCATGCTGCTGACTGGACACCTGTCTTCCACCAATGGTTTTTTTGTGGTCCTGGGTGGAGACAGAGGGAGAAACAGTTACTGGTTCAATGGCAATCTGGCCTTAGGTTTGCTTTTCTCTTCTTTTTCATTTGGCTAAAGTTAAGAGCTTCTCCCGTGGTGCTAGTGGTAAAGAACTCACCCACCAAGGCAGGAGACATAAGAGATAGGATTTCAGTCTCTGGGTCAGGAAGATCCCCTGGAGGAAGGCCTGGCAACCCACTCCAGTATCCTAGCCTGGAGAATACCATGGACCGAGGAGCCTGGCAGGCTACAGTCCATGGGGCTGCAAAGAGTCAGACACGGTTGAAGTGACTGAGCACACAAGGGAAGTAATATGAAGGGTGCCAGATTAAGTACCAGGGCCTACAGTGTCAACCCTTCAGAACAAAATCATTAAGATTAGGTTTGAGGGCAAATAACAAAAACCTCAAATAACAGTGAGTGCAGTAAGGAGGGTTTGTTTCTGTCTTACAGAGAAGAAGTGGGGGCGGTCCCTCCACCAGGATTGACATGAAGCACTGTGATGCTCCCCTTTTGTAGGGCTGCCGTATATGGCAGGTGTCTTCTGCTCGGTCACGAAGTTGGCTCATGATCCTCACACTGTCTCTCCCCCCACTGGCTCTCCCCCAGCTGGGAGGGGAAGGGAGCGGAGGGATGCCGCTCCATCTAAGGGGGTCATTGGGACCTTCACGCACTCTCCACCTTGTCCTGTCGGGTGGAGCTTAGCCACCTGGCCACATCTGGCTGGAAGGAGGCTGGAGAATGTGCTCTTTATTTTCTACTTACAGTTTATGAAACAGTCATTTAAAAACTCTTCAAAAAAAAAAAAAAACTCTTCCAAATATACTTGACATCTGTTTCTCTTGAGCTAAAGTTTCTAAAAGTATCTATGAGGGTAATCTTTGAATTGTCAGTGGAGTTAGCATTTTTAATTATTATTTGAGTCATCACAGTCAACCATCACAATCATCATGGCCATTGCTGTGTTTGGGTTTTGTGTGTGTGGATGATAAACTGCCGCATGAATTCTTGACCTTGCTGAGTAAATCAAGAGTCACTGGAGATCAGACAGTCAGTTGGTGTGAGTGGTCATGTGCCATCATCACTCTGTAAAAGCAGGGCCCCGGTGGCCTGTGTACAGAGAAGCGCATGGGAGCCGTGTGGCTGGCAAGTGGGCACCTGCCTCTCTGCCGTCAGAGGGAGGGTGGGGCTCACCGTGACAGTTGCTCCTGGTGGAGTTGGCCTTGAAATGTTAGAGCTCAGAGAAGATGAGTGTTTAGAAATTTAAATTTATAATTTTATTATGTTTGATATATTTTATTATAGATCTTTGTCAATGCTACCCAGGACTTCCCACGGGGCTCAGTGGTAAAGAATCTGCCTGCTAATGCACGAGATGTGGGTTTGATCTCTCAGTTCGGAAGATCCCTTGGAGAAGGAAATAGCAACACACTCCAGTATACTTGCTGGGAAATCCCATGGACAGAGGAGCCTGGCAGGCTACAGTCCATGGGGTCACAAGAGTCAGACACGACTGAGTGACTAAACGGTGACAATTGATACTACCCAGCAGATAGTCCAGAGCAGTGATTCTCCACTTTGCCTGGGTACCAGAATTACTTGGGCAAATCTAGTTTAAATTACAGATTTCTGAGGCCCACCGAAGACCTACTGAATGAAGATTTCTGGCATAGGACCCTAAATCTTCATTTTCCCAAAGCTTCTGAGGAGACTTCTGAGGCAGCCATCCTGATGTTATTCCGTGGACCAGAATTTGGGGAACATTGGTTAAAACTTTCGAGAACGTCCTGCTCAGGGTTTGGAGCATGGGGTCAGAATTCAGGAGGTAAGATTCTTTGGCAGAAGTGGAAATAAGGGCACTTGAATAAACAAGATGTGGTTTAGAAGATCTGTGACTAGGCTTATTTTGTTTTGTTTTTCCCATTGGCTATCTATTTTGCATATGGTAATGTAAGTTTCCATGTTATTCTCTTCATACATTTCACCCCCTCCTCCCCTCTCCCCAGGTCCATATATTTGTTTTGTTTTAATTGCTGTGAAAGGTTTTCTTTACAGCAGGCTTATTCCACATGATGCCTCTAGCATAACTGCTTCCCAGTGTCTCAGTGGCTTTCCTTCCCTCTGTGCTCTTCTGCATTCCAGCACCCACCTCACTACATAGGCGTTTAGCGCTAATGTATTGTAATCAGTATTTTATCAGTGTAAAAATCAGTATTTTATCACTGTAATCAGTGTATTTTATCAGTGTACAGTTGAATCATTGGATTTTGACTTGGGAGTGAATTTTGGCATGGAGTTCAGCTGCTTATTTATAAAGTGTGCAGTTACTTCATACCCAAAATCTCAGAAGGTGCTCCCACCATGCCCACCCCATGCCTGACTGACTTGATAGTGTATCATGATTCAAACTTGAAAACTTATACTGAACGAATGGGAAATTTGTGTAAAGTGATCTTATTCTGTTTCCTAAATTAGAATTTATTTAGAATACTGTCCAGAAAGCTTAAGATAGAAATTTTTGCCATCAGCCAGGTTACAGAATTTGCCATTTCATCTTCATCTAGTGATAAGGATCCCTTTACGATCCTCGCCCTGAGGATCAGTGCAATCGGAACTGGAGCTGAGGATCAGTGCGATTGGAACAGGAGCGGGGTGTGCGTGCCGTGGAGTATGGAAGCTTAGAGATGTTTAGTAAACTGCACTTCTGCGTCAGGCAGAACGGGACTGTCTGTGTCTAACCAGGGTCCTCTTCGGACATGTTCATGCTTACAAAAAAGAGGAAGGCAATACTCCACCTTAAACCATCTCTTCTCTTTCTCCCTCAAAGGCCTCTACCTCTTTGTGGTACGTGATCGCCATCTCCCATGCTTCCAGCATCTCTCTCTTTCTCTGAAGACTGGCTCCTCACCTGGAAAGGCCTGTTTCTGGTTCTGCTCACCCATCTTCTTTCTCATTAGCTACCACCAAGATGCTGATCACTGTTGGACAGTCACCCAAGACTTCCTTGTCAGTTTGCCCACAGGTCTCAGGCAGGTACTTTCTATCAACCAGCAGTCCTGTTGTTTGCCTTCTTAGTCTGTAAGCTCTTTTGGGTCACGTGACACTCCCTTGGTTTGCTCTCTTCTCCAGTCCATGCCCTCTCCATCACTTGGTAATTTTGGAGTAAGTTTCTAACCTTGCTGTCTCCAGTTTCTTGTGAGCATCCCGGAATCCCGGTCCAGGGCAGTCTGAGCTCTGTCCCCATTCGTCGTCACCCAGACTTCTTCCCTGTGCCCCGAGCCCCTCCCTGCGCTGTTCTCTTCCCGCAGCAGTCAGCTTGTGGACCGCTCCCCCACCGCCTCCCTGCCTGGAATCCCTGGAGCCCTGCTTTTCTGTCTCTCTGTTGCATTTCTGCTCTCTTCCTCACACTCTTTTCTTCTGTTCCAACTCCAAATCGTGGTCTTGGGCTCTCTTCTCTCTCCTAACTTTACATTTTTGTAAATAGTTTCATTCTATTCTCTCTGTACTGATGGTCTCCAAATCTCTGTCTCCAGCCAGAAACCCTTGGCTTTGTTCTTGACAACTCCTTCTACATGAATAATAAAGCTCTCAGAAATGGTATCTTAACATGGAGCTCTCAGATTGTGTTCCCTGCTCCAAAATCACTTCCACAGTTTTTCTCCATTTTCATTTTCTGAAATAAAAACCAAAGTTTCCATCTTGATTTCACTTCTTCTTTCAACATTTCTCACATCTTCTTTCATACATATTTTTCAGAGGGAAATAAGACTATGTATAATAAAGGTGTTACAAAGTCTAAGCAAAAATTTATGTGAACTAAAGTGGAATTATATGAAAACTTCCAAAACCATTATACATGGTGACTGAAGTGGAAAAATTATAATGCTGACAATTTGTATCCAATTAAGAGAGTAAAATACTTTCAGTGGTAGCTTATACTTAAAAATAACAGAAGTGGTTGCTTATGCCAACCGGCTATTTCAAGTGAAGAAACCTAGCCATGATCTCCATTTAGATTTTCAGAGGTGAGCTGCATAAAGGGAAGAATCTTGAACTGAACTCTGAATTTAGTTAATTGCTCAAATCGCAGGAAAGCATTGAGCTTTTTAATGGGATATAATTTAGTTTCTTCCTGGAGGTTTGATTGTGCCACTGTGTCAGCACTTTTTAAAAATAATCTGGTTCAAATACCTTTTCCTCTTCTCATTGTAAATGCAAGATAGAATAACAATGAGGG
This sequence comes from Capricornis sumatraensis, assembly GCF_032405125.1. Lineage (NCBI taxonomy): Eukaryota > Metazoa > Chordata > Mammalia > Artiodactyla > Bovidae > Capricornis > Capricornis sumatraensis. The sequence continues at coordinate 47,798,711 of NC_091083.1, forward strand.
TTGCCTTTTATGTCACCATAAATCGTATTTTGAAATGATAGGATAATGGCCGGGGAAATACGAGATGTAGAATCATGAACACTTTGGAACAGAAAAGCCTGTGACAGTGATGGCCAACCTGTGGGTTCCTGATAGCTGTAAAGGAATGTGTGTGGGAGAGGAGGGTACATCGTGTTATAAACAGAAGGCCACAGATCCATGTGTCAGATGCATTATCTCACAGATGTGTGTTCCTCTCCTTTATGTTTAAAAGTGCTACAGCATTTAGAGCTGAATTTGGAAATAATATGTATTTTTTAATGACATTTACTAAACATTTGCAAAAGATGCAACCACTCATGAGTTGGTTCATGAGATTTTTTTATATCCTCCACAGATTTATTTGTCATTTTATTTTTAATTTTTATTGAAATATAATTGATGTACAGTGTTGTGCTACTTTCCACTGTATAGCAGAGCGACTCACTTCTACACAAAAATACATTATATTTAAAATATTCTTTTCTACTATGGTTTATCCCAGTGGATTGGGTGCAGTTCCCTATGCTATACAGTAGGACCTTGTTGTTTACCCATTCTAAATATAAAGTTTTATATCTACTAACCTCAAACTTCCAGTCCATTTCTCACTTTCCACCCCCCCCCCCCTTTGGCAACCACAGGTCTGTTCTCTGTCTCTGTGACCCACAGATATGTCTGAATTCATGCCTCATGCCTTAAAGCAGAATAAATTTCAGATGGATCCAAGACATAAATGCAAAATGCAAATAAAGTTATAAGAAGAAACCACAAGAAGATGCTTTAAAAATAATCTTAGAAGGAGGAACACTTTTTAATATGGCATAAAACCAAAAAGCTATGAAAAAAAGTTTGGAATTGTGCTAAAAAAACTATCTACATTTTAAAAACTACCATAGTCAAAACACAGAGGAAGAAACATTTGTGATATATATTACAAAGGACTGTTTTCATCAGTATATGAAGAGCTCCTAAAATCAATAAAAAAGGGCAGGGAACTCAATAGATAAAAGGGCATATTTTATGATCAAATAGTTTAAGGGTAGGGAATACAAAGAGGTCTTAAATAGGTGAAAACATACTTGAGCTCACTTAGAAGAGTAGATGTACCAAAAAAAAAAAACCAACTTCATGGGAACATATTCTCCCATATTCTTAGAGAGCTAAGGTTTAGTGCACATTCTCCTGGCAAATGCATGGAGGAAGTAGAAATCCTCTTACATGGCTAAGAGAGGTATGAATGGCTGCACCTCTTTGGGGTGAAATTTAGCACTAGTATATAAATTACTAATGTGTATGCCACTTTTTCTAGCATTTCCACTTTCACGAATTTATCAATGGATGTAATCCATGCACCTGCGAAGTAGATTGTTGAGTGGGTTACTTATTGCAGCATCAAAGGTCATAACAAAAGACTGGCAATAGTCTAAATGGCCATCACTAGGTCAGTAGTTAAATAAATTGCAAAAATATATATGGTAGAATACTGTATAGCTATAAAGAATGGCTAGACTCTTTGTGGATATATGAAACTGTCTCTTGGTTTATACTGTTAAGTGGAGGGAAAAAAAACTCAGTATGCAACTAGCAAACTGTGTTGCTATTTATGCCAGAGAAGAGAATATAATCTGTCCTTTTGTACATGGAGAACATGGCTCAGAAACTAAATGAGAATCTGAGAGCATGGGTTACCTCTGGAGAGAGCAGGATGGAGAAAGGGAGTGTGTGCACCATGTGTCCTTACACACATTCACACTCAGAAAGATGGAAGAGCCTTTGGAAACAGAGCATGCACAGAAGGGCTTGAGAACAGTCTCTGGTCCATTGCTGAGTTTTTCACCCTGATAGTGATCAGTAAGAGTTTGGGAGGTGATGTGGTTTGCTGTGGTTCAGACAGCTCAGTAGCAAGGTCCAGGCAGGCCCTTACACTCAGTCCAGGCTTTGGTTGGAGAGGTGGGGCAGATCTCAGCATGAGGAAACAGCCAAAAAGCCATGATGGAAACCACGGAGATCAGAAAACACAGCATGTCCAGGGATCCGGTAGATGAAAGAACCAGGTAGCATAATGTGTAAAAGAGACGAAAGTGGTGAGGTGAGCCCAGAATGCAGTGAGGGCAGATGTAGGGAGTAGGGGGTGAGAAGGACAGGATAACTGGAAGGTTCTGTAGAATCTGGACTCTTTATGTGTAGGCAGTGGGGAACTGATGACGGGCTTTTAACTTACAGCTAATGTGAACACATGTGGACTTCGATTTGAAGACACTGCTCTGATTACAGTGTGTGAAATGGGCTGGTGTCAAAAGACCAAAACAGGCACGGTTGAGCCAGAATACTGGTGGAGATGTAATAGTGCATATATACTTCAAAAAGGTGAAGGTTACTGTTTCTGTGCTCTGTGTGGGTAAATAAGGGCTGACAGCTGCATTAGTCTTAGTAACTGTCCCAGTAACATTTAAATTGTGGTACAAACTCTGTGCATCTCTACTAATGTCTTGGTTTGGAAGTATTATTGCTGAAGTTCATCTGAAACCCCACAGGCATCAGTACCATCAGATTACTTTGTCTCTATGCGAAATGCAAGGCTGGATGAAGCACAAGCTGGAATCAAGATTGCTGGGAGAAATACCAATAACCTCAGATATGCAGTTGACACCACCCTTATGGCAGAAAGTGAAGAACTAAAGAGCCTTTTGATGAAAGTGAAATGAGGAGAGTGAAAAAGCTGGCTTAAAACTCAACATTCAGAAAACTAAGATCCTGGCATCTCATCCCATCATTTCATGGCAAATAGATGGGGAAACAATGAAAACAGTGACAGATTTTATTTTGGGGGGCTCCAAAATCACTGCAGATGGTGATTGCAGCCATGAAATTAAAAGACACTTGCTCCTTGGAAGAAAAGCTATGACCAACCTAGACAGCATATTAAAAAGCAGAGACATTACTTTGCCAACAAAGGTCCATCCAGTCAAAGCTATGATTTTTCCAGTAGTCATGTATGGATGTGAAAGTTGGACCATAAAGAAAGCTGAGCACCAAAAAATTGGTGATTTTGAACTGTGGTGCTGGAGAAGACTTGAGAGTCCCTTGGACTGCAAGGAGATCAAACCAGTCCTGAATATTCATTGGAAGGACTGATGTTGAAGCTGAAACTCCAAGACTTTGGCCACCTGATGTGAAGAACTGACTCACTGGAAAAGACCAGGATGCTGGGAAGGCTTGAAGGCAGGAGGAGAAGGGGACAACAGAGGATGAGATGGTTGGATGGCATCACTGACTCAATGGACATGAGTTACGACTGAGCAACTGAACTGAACTTCTTTATAAATTGTGTGCTGTTGTGATGGTTGATTTTGTGTGTCGAACTGGAGGGTATTAATGGATGAGATTCACATTAAATTGGGGGATGCCGAATAAAGCAGATTGGAGTCCCTGATGTGAGTGGGTTTCACCTAGTTAGTTGAAGGCATGAGTAGAATAAAAGACTGGCCTTCTCAAGCAAGGCAAGTTCTCCAGCAGGCAGCCCTCCAGCCCCCAGGCTTCATGTGCACCATTGGCTCTCCTGAGTCTCCTCCCAGTCACCCATGCTGTAGCTTTGGACTTGTCAGCCCCATAATTCTAGCATCAGTCTTTATAGTAAATCATCTCTTATTGATCCTGTTGGTTATTGGTTCTGTTTCTCTAAAGAACATTGACAAATACAACTCTAACATCTCATAATTTCTGTATTTCTGATAAGTGGATTTTTTTCGATAAATCTCATTTTTTAAAGCATTTAAAAATGCTCTTTAAAGTGGTAACATCAAAACATGCAGAACATGGTATGTGTATATATATATATGTATGTATATATTTATATGTATATATATGTCTATACACATACTTTGCACACCCTAAAATATGTTTATTAGCCATTTTGATAACCCCGTTTTTATAACCATTTTGTTGTTGCTTCCGTCTTGTTTTATCCTGTGCCCGACTGTTCCTGAGTGGTGCTGAACATTGCACATGTAGAAATAACCTCGTGGTCCTGAGCGTGGTCATCTTCCTCGTGGGGTGGTTCATTACCATTTTTGATAGCTGGGTGTCTAGGTGCTCTTGTCAAATGGAGAACAGCTGGACAGGGCTGGCAGTGATGTTCCCAGGCTGCCTTAAGCCCCCAGGCCAGGTGTGTCTGTCTAGCTGATACTTGTGTTAGTGTGCTAGGGCCGCTGTGAAAATGCACCACAAGCTGGGTGGCGTAGAACAGCAGAAACTCAGCATCTCACACGTCCCAGATCCAGGTGCTCGCTGGGTTAGTTCCTTCCGGAGAAGAACCTGTGCCAGGCTCCTTCCTTGCTTCTGTGGTTTGTCAGTGATCTTTGCTGTTCCTTGAACAGGAGTAGCCTCACCCTGGTCTCTGTCTTCATTTTCACTTGGCATTCTCCCTGTGTGCCTTATCTCTATCCAGGTTTCCCCCTCTCAGAAAGATGTGTTTATTTGTGTTTGACTGCAGAGGGTCTTTGTTCCTGCGCACAGGGTTTCTCTAGTTGTGTTGTGCAGGCTTCTCATTGCCGTGGCCTCGCTTGCTGGGGAGCACCACCTCTAGAGCACAGGCTCATTAGTTGTGAGGCACTGGCTTACTTGCCCGAAGGTACGTGGGATCTTCATGAGCCAGGAGTCAAACCCATGTCCCCTGCATTGGCAGGCAGATTCTTAACCAGTGAACAACCAGGGATGCTCTCCCCCTTTTATAAAGAGACATTCACAGTGGATTGGGTCCCCCTAACAACTTCATCTTAATTTGATCAGCTGCAAAGACCCTATTTCCAAATAAAATCACATCTCAGGCACTGGGGTCAGAACTTCCACATTGCTGGAAATAAAATTCCACTCACAGTCCTTTTTCCTGCACTTTATCCGAAGGAGGGCTGAACACAGCTGAGCTTCCTTGATGGATCCTAATGCTGCATTTTTGTTCTCTGAGTCTGTACATGCTTTTCAATTTTGTTTAGTTTCTCTTGGTTCTAAGCTGGTGCCTTGAGAAAAAAAAAATCCACCTGGGTGGGTTTCTGCGCTTTCACGTCTTAGCCAACAGGTTCTCATTGCTTTGCCACAAGGTCGCTGGAAGAATACAGGATGCTGTCACATGAATGTCAGATGAACACCACAGTGATTTTTGACGTGTGTCTCAAATAGTCAGTGGCACATGCTTGTATCAAAAAGTGTTTACTGCTTATCTGGAACCCATATTTTTATTAGTGAAATCAGGTGATCCTACCTAGGGAGATCCGCAATATTTTCACATAGGTTTTATTTAATGCCTGTGTTATTAGTAATATTTAACATGTAGTGTGTCTCATTTTTTGAGGTGGAAGGTGGGTCAGCAACCAGCTAGATGGGCACTGCTTAGAAAACAACTCTCCCTGCTTTTGACAGAAGTTTTTAACTGGCTTGACCGGACTTGATGGGCCTTTCTCACCCTTGTTATTTTTGTGCCTGACGTGCTAAGAACCCAGAATAAATGTTGCTCAGATGGAGACGAATTAAATGGTGCACTTGATACTGTGTACGCACTTGTCTAACACTGCTATTTGTGCTATCTCAGTGAAGAAACGGCTGATCTTGGTGAGGGAGAGGTCACGGTCGATGTCTTAGATCAATAGAAGAATTCTCCTGGGATGCTCTGGGGCAGTGCGTCTGGTGTGTGTGATTTTGTTTTTCTTAACGTCCTAAGACTTGCACTCATTTAGTCCTTGAAAGATTTTAAAAACAGATTTCCTGGTTTTTCCACTGTGAGCTAGATATCTAACGTTCTCTTTTTGCTGCTTTAAGGAAGAAGTGTAGATCATCAGGCCCTCTTACATTTCCTGCTAGACGGAGAACTACAGGCACATGTTAGTAATCTTCGTGTGGACCACGCACAGTGTGGCTGAAGGCCTGGACAGCCAGGCTGTTTCATTGTTCTGAAGTCATAACAGATTGAGGACACTTTATTGCTGAAAGAATGGAATGATCAGTAGCTTAATTGAGTTGAACATAAACGACACTATTTGAATCTCTTAAAATTTGCAGAGAAACAAATCTCTCCCTTGTTGAATGTTAAGCTGAAACAAATTGTTAGAGAATTTCTGTATGTTCATTTACCCTTACCCTCATACCCTTGGTACCACATCAGAAAAAAAAAAAAAAAAGAGCCTTACAATTTTTTTAAAAGTCCTCTATAAATAAAATATTCAGCCTGGTACAAAACTTAGGCTAAGTTTCCTTAAATTTTAGCTCTAAGAGACTTTTTGATGGTCCTGAAATACTTAGTAAAATTATATAATCCAATTGGATGGTATAATCTAGCTTTTCTTAAACACAAACGACTCCCAGATTTCCACATTACCCTGTTCTTTAGGACACATTTCAAGCTGTCAAATTAGGTAAATCATCACTGGTGTTCTAGGATAGCTTATCTCTTTATTCTTCCCTGAGGTCTTTCAGTGATAAACTCCATTTGTCCCTTCATAGACCTCTAGGCTGTGAAAGACACACGGGGCTTCTCCAGGGCCTGCCTTCTTCCAGGGGACAGCAGGGTGTTTATCAGTAAGCTGGGTGCCACACATGGCCCACCCAGGGACCGGGCTGGCTCTGAGACTTTTGTGCCTGCACCTGTCACCTAGAGCATTGTTACATACTTCTGTGACTTCTTTAAACTCCTTTTTCCTCTGGATGCTAGGGAGTTGGTTTGAGAATAAGCTTTTGGATAACATTTCCCAAGGGGTCAGACTTTGCAGGAGCCCCCCTCTGCGAGTCTCTGTTAGCCGCTTTCGTGTAAGGTGCGCATTCACGCTGCACGTTTGCAGGGTTTGGTGGCGTTTTCCCCGTGCCCCAAGGTGCCATTCGAAGGTTGAGTCTGGAAGCCGAGACGCCACGACCTCTCTTGCTGGACCGGGCCTCCTCAGGGACCTGTGCTTCCTGTGCCGGTGGGACGGCCGTTCCTGCCCGTCAGCCCCAGGGACTGCGCTTTCTAACCTGCACTGAGTTCCTGTAACTAGGATTACAAGTTACAGGCACAGGAGAGGGGAAGGAACGTTAAAAAAAAATGAAGGTTGATTGCTTACAAGTGCTAATAAAGTTTACCTCATCTCTACTTTAAAAAAAAAAAAGAGTAAACAATGACTGATTGTTACCCTCAAGTTAAACTTTCATTGTCTCTGTCACTTCACGACACTTGTACTGTGCATTCTAAATTTCAGCTTTGTCCTGTAGCACATGGCATTGCTGGCCATTGGTTCTCTTGCAGTCAGTCTGTTACAGACAAGGAAACGAAGAGTGTCTTCAATGTACTCTTTGTTGATTCTTCTAAGAGCGAGCTCACAGTCATGGGATTATACGGTCTCTTGTAACCTTTCCCCTGTCCTTCTATTTACAGTGCATGCATTTTGCCAAGCCTGGGTCAAGAACTATGTCAGAAATTCAAGCAATGCGGCAGGGTTGGATTCCTGAACACAGATTATTTCTCCTCAGCTTTGGTTTCGTAACTGTCATGTCCTCATGAATTGAAGGTTTATGCTTCTATTTTGAACCAATCTGTCAGACTCATTAGCATTCCCGGCCGCTTGCCCTACATAGTTGGAGCCGCTTCCCTCTTTAGGTGTGAGGGCAGCTGCTGTGGAAAATATTCAAATTAAGCTGGTGACCTTGTTAGCAAGGAACCCATGAGCACAGTTACCTCTGTCAGCACTGTAATCTATAAAAATATAATTTGGCTGCAGAGCTAGTAAAATGGGTTAACAATTATTTTTATTGTCTGGGCTGTTTTGTTGTTTCATTCCGTATTTTTTATTCAGATCACCATAATAAGAACAAGGCATTTTACCATTCTCATTACAAGCCATGTAATGTCTAACCCAAGCAGACAGGTAAAAGAAAAATTAGAGTGAAGGAAATGATTATTGCAGGAGCTTTCTTTTACAAGTGAAATAAGCACGGATGGAAGAGCCACTTCCACAGCGGCCACGTTGGGCCAGGCCCCTGCCATTCCCTCTGCTCATTCCCAACAGTGTGACCTGTCTAGGGGTCCTGGGCTAAATTAAGTGCTCTGGATCGGACACACTGATCTTGTTCCTTTCTGGCTCTAAACATCCTCTTCAGTCCGGGTTAGCCTCTGGAGAGCAGCTGACTCCTGTCCAGCATGGAGCTCCTGCACAGCCTGGTCCCGCTCTGATCCTCCTGCCTCCTGTTGTGTGCAGGGGTGTCCCAGCCTGCCTGAGACACTCACCTTCCCTGGCCTCTGGCCTTGACTAGGGTGTCACCTACACTGGGGTACCTCCTCCAGCCTCCTCGCCTCCTGCTGACCGTGCCTCAGAGGCTCTTTCTGCGAGGGAGGCGTTCTCTCCATCCACATCTAAGTGTCCTTGTCCCCTTGCAGAGCACCTCGTAGGGAGCACGCACCATAGATGAGCTGTTGTGGGTTCCTATGCCTTGTTCAGGCTGGCATGGAGGTGTGGCCAGTGTCTGCCCTGTCTGCTTTGGCTCCAGGGTCATATGCAGCTGACCTGGGGGTGCTGACCATCTCCATTGCACTGCCTGCCAGCCCCTTACCTACTGCTGCCCGCACCCGCTCCTGGTTTTCCCACTCCTCCTCACCCCACCCTGCCAAGGGCACCCATGGCGGTACACTGATGGCATGGCCTGGTGCCTCTGGTGCCCCGGTGTCGCTTCTCCTCTGCTTGGCGGAGAGGACCTCAGCCACTTGCTCCTGGAGATGAGAGGATGCAGCCACGTGCTGCTTCAAAGACGGGGCTAAGAAAACGACTTCTCTACACGTCTCTAGGCCACCTGATTTTCGGTTTATTTGGACAACATTGGTTTATAACATTCTGTAAGTTTCATGCGTAAACCTTGTATTTTGACCTGACTTGTGTATACACTGCAGAGACTACCTGTTTTTAAATCTACTCCTCAGTGTGAGGAATAGTAATATAATTTCATTTGTTTTAAATGTGCACAGATACTCATGGGAAATAACCCTGTTGACTACTGGTTTGGTGCTTTTCCAAGTCATTGCAAACTACCTTTTTTGTTTTTTTCAGATTTACAATGTGCTGAAAACAAAGTTTAAAAAGGGCAGATGAACAGGGTAGATTCTAAGAAGATAAATAGGGAATTTGAAGCCATACGTTTTATCAGGGAGCGTGGCACTGTGGTCTTTGTTCTTGGCTAGATTCCTGCTGCAGCTGCCTCTGTGGCGTCTCACTGACCCATCAAGTTTCTCTGTCTGTCCCGGCCAGTTTCCAGGTCTCTGTGCATTCCTGGCAGAGACAGGGGAGCCTAGTTTTCTACCCTTTGCTTCACTGCTGTGTCTCAGCCGTCTCATTCGCTCCCCTGTAGCTCTCTCTGCTGCTTGTTTCACTCCCAGAAATCCCAGACTGCTGTTGTATAAATCCGTCCTCCAGGATGCACATCAGGGTGGTCCCTGTCGTTGTCACTCTCCTTCTCGTAGAGTGTGTGAGCACACGTGCCTGTGTGCGAGCATGTGGCTGCGTGTGTGTGCGTGTATGCCCCAGCACACGCAGACACCCTTGTGCGTTCTGGGTCAGTAAAGACAGGTGGCTGGGCTCTGTGGCAGGACTTGTGCAAAGCTATTAGGTGAGTGTGTGACATGTAATATTTTAAAAAGAAGCAGGGAGGAGGGTAGTGGTTTTATTAGTGCTAGAAAGTAGTAAGAAGGAAACAAATATCCCTATATTTGAAGTGACCTTTTGAAAGCAGTTTTTGAATGTTTAGTTTTTACTCATTTTGACCTTAAAATTTTAATCGGAGGAGCATTTCTCAAGCATGTCCACCTGATGTAAATAAACTGTTACTAAAAACTAAGGAGATGTTTAAGAATAGGCTCAGTGACAGAAAATGTTTGTGACATGCTGGCTTAAACATGCTTAGGGTGGGTTCCTTCCACCTTGGCTGGGCTTTTCATCTGCTAAATTGGTTTGTGACTTTCTAAGGGGAATGGGCCTACATTATTGGCTGTAGTCCGTAATTATTTCGCCACAGAATACCTTTCTAGGATAGTGATTTTTTTGAAAGGTAACTCGGGGAAATTTGAGCCTCCAGATCCCAGAGTGTGGAGAGTGTGGGTTCTGGAGGCTACCAAGAGTGTGAAAGAACTTGGAGAAAGGACTGGCACAATCTTTTCCTCCCTCTGTGCTCAGAACCCATCTGCCTGATAGCTCAGTTGTTTTTGTGTCCAGGACTTTTTCCAGCCCTTTCCTCTAAAGCTCCTGAGGATGTTGTCAGCCCACATGGGGCACTATCTGAATTACAACTCCTTTTGTTGTTTAAATTCATCAGAAATCAATGGACCAATGGTTTCATAATTCCCTCATTTACTCCCATTTTATGGAGAATTAAAATGGAATATACAAACTTGCAATAAAACCAACACAATTTATGATCACTTTCCTATAAGAGCTGTGAAAAGATGATGATAAGTCAAAACATTTTCCTCCCATTTGTGGCACTTGCCAGCAGAGGGAAGCCATAATGATTCAAGGCCACCCTCACCTGGTCTTAATGACATCTTGTAGTGAAATTAATTTACTTTAAAAATTCCTGTTGCCATAACAACCTGGTGCAGCTGTTCATGTGACTTAATGAGATTCTAGAAGAAAAACCTCAATAGAGAGAAGGCAGAACAAATGGAGGTGAACCGTCCTTAAGTGCTGTGAGTAGACATGAGTCAGTAGCTGAAGGGGGTGCTTGCTGAGGAGGAAGAGGCAGGCGTCTTTGTTTCTGCCTTCATCTCTTTGCTCTTTAATCCCAAGATAGTAGTTGTTCCTTCTCTCCTTGTTTTAGGAGTTTCCTTCAGTTCAGTTCAGTTCAGTTCAGTCGCTCAGTCGTGTCCGACTCTTTGCAACCCCATGAATCACAGCACGCCAGGCCTCCCTGTCCATCACCAACTCTCAGAGTTCACTCAAACTTACGTCCATTGAGTCCGTGATGCAATCCAGCCATCTCATCCTCTGCCGTCCCCTTCTCCTCCTGCCCCCAATCCCTCCCAGCATCAGAGTCTTTTCCAATGAGTCAGCTCTTCGCATGAGGTGGCCAAAGTACTGGAGTTTCAGCTTTAGCATCATTCCTTCCAAAGAACACCCAGGGCTGATCTCCTTTAGAATGGACTGGTTGGAGTTTCCTTAGGAAGCTGTAAAATATTCCTGTGGGTTCCAATAGGCTGAAATGAAATGGAGGTTATTCTGATTTAAAAATAGTAATAAGTAAAGATTTCTTTATTTAAAATATTTCTTTTCATGCAGCCCAATAGTATGGTGAAAATCTGTCATATTTGGAATAGAAAATATCCACACAAATTTCACTTACATTCAGTTCAATTCACTCGTTCAGTCATGTTCGACTCTTTGCGACCCCATGGAATGCAGCATGCCAGCAAATGCTTTTCTTCTTTGCACGGAGGCTAGCAGGCAAATTAACTGAATTTATACCCCAAGAAAACTCATTCTGAGGTTGATGGGACAGTTAATTTTTACTGCAGTCACAGGCCTACCATGACCTATGTTCTAAAAGGTCCTAAGTAAATGCATTAACAGAAAACTCTTTTAATGATTAAAGACATAACTGACTGATCTAAAGCCAAAGAATAACACCAGTTAACACGAATCTACGGCTCCTATGTGCTGGACACTGTGCTTATGCATCTGGTACTCAGTTGACTTCTTCCAACAGCCGTGAGAGGGGATGTTCTTTTACTTTCCCCACTTCACTGATGATACAACCAGATACTAAGAAGTTATATCAACCTTCAGTCACAGGACTTAAATAAATGGTGGGTCAGGGAAGTCTCTCAGTTGTGTCTGACTCTTTGCAACCCCATGGACTGCAGCACACCAGGCTTCCCTGTCTATTACCAACTCATGGAGTTTACTCAGACTCATGTCCATTGAGTCAGTGATGCCATCCAACCATCTCATCTTATGTCATCCCCTTCTCCTCCCACCTTCAATATTTCCCAATATCAGGGTATTTTCAAACGAGTCCATTCTTCACATCAGATGGCCAAAGTATTGGAGTTTCAGCTTCAGCATTATTTCTTCCAATGAAGATTCAGGACTGATTTCCTTCAGAATTGACTGGTTTGATCTCCTTGCAGTCCAAGGGACTCTCAAGGGTCTTCTCCAACACCATAGTTCAAAAGCATCAAATCTTCGGCACTCAGCTTTCTTTATGGTCCAACTTACATCCATACATGACCACTGGAAAAACCATAATTTTGACTAGATGGACCTTTGTCAGCAGAGTAATGTCTCTGCTTTTTAATATGCTATCTAGGTTGGTCATACTTTTCTTCCAAGGAGCAAGTGTCTTGTAATTTCATGGCTGCAGTCACCATCTGCAGTAATTTTGGAGCTCCCCAAAATAAAGTCTTTCACTGTTTCCATTGTTTCCCCATCTATTTACCATGAAGTGATGGAACCAGTTTCCATAATCTTAGTTTTCTGAATGTTGAGTTTTAAGCCAACTTTTTCACTCTCTTCTTTGACTTTCATCAAGAGGCTCTTCAGTTCTTCACTTTCTGCCATAAGGGTGGTATCATCTGCATATCTGAGCGTATTGGTATTTCTCCTGGCAATCCTGATTCCAGCTTGTGCTTCATCCAGTCTGGCATTTCTCATGATGTACTCTGCATATAAGTTAAATTAGCAGGGTGAAAATATATAGCCTTGATGTACTCCTTTCCTGATTTGGAACCAGTCCATGTCCTAATAGTTCTAACTGTTGCTTTTTGACCTGCATACATATTTTTCAGGAGGCAGGTCAGGTGGTCTGGTGTTCCCATCTCTTTCAGAATTTTCCACAGGTTGTTGTGATCCACACAGTCCAAGGCTTTGGTGTAGTCAATAAAGCAGAAGTAGATATTTTCTGAAACTCTCTTGCTTTTTTGACGATCCATCAATGTTGGCAATTTGATCTCTGGTTCCTCTGTCTTTTCTAAATCCAGCTGGAACATCTGGAAGTTCACGGTTCATGTACTATTGAAGCCTGGCTTGGAGAATTTTGTGCATTACTTTGCTAGCATGTGAGATGAGGGCAATTGTGCAGTAGTTTGAGCATTCTTGGAGAAGGCAATGGCACCCCACTCCAGTACTCTTGCCTGGAAAATCCCATGGATGGAGGAGCCTGGTAGGCTGCAGTCCATGGGGTCGCTAAGAGTCGGACACGACTGAGCGACTTCACTCTCACTTTTCACTTTCATGCACTGGAGAAGGAAATGGCAACCCACTCCAGTGTTCTTGCCTGGAGAATCCCAGGACGGGGGAGCCTGGTGGGCTGCCGTCTCTGGGGTCGCACAGAGTCAGACACGACTGAAGCGACTTAGAAGCAGCAGCAGTTGAGCATTCTTTGGCATTGCCTTTCTTTGGGATTGGAATGAAAACTGACCTTTTCCAGTCCTGTGGCCACTGAGTTTTCCAAACTTGCTGGCATATTGAGTGTAACACTTTCACAGCATCATCTTTTAGGATTTGAAATAGCTCAACTGGAATTCCATCACCTCCACTAGCTTTGTTCGTAGTGATGCTTCCTAAGGCCCACTTGACTTCACATCCCAAGATGTCTGGCTCTAGGTGAGTTGATGATCACACCATCGTGATTATCTGGGTCATGAAGATCTTTTTTGTATAGTTCTTCTGTGTATGCTTGCCACTTCTTCTTAATATCTTCTGTTTCTGTTAGGTCCATACCATTTCTGTCTTTTATTGTGCCCATCTTTGCAAGAAATGTTCCCTTGGTATCTCTAATTTTCTTGTGAGATTTCTAGTCTTTCCCATTCTATTATTTTCCTCTATTTCTTTGCACTGATCACCGAGGAAGGCTTTCTTATCCTCTCCTTGCTATTCTTTGGAACTCTGCATTCAAATGAGTATATCTTTCCTTTTCTCCTCTGCCTTTAGCTTCTCTTCTTTTCTCAACTATGTAAGGCTTCCTAAGACAACCATTTTGCTTTATTGCATTTCTTTTTATTGGGGATGGTCTTGGTTCCTGTCTTCTGTACAGTGTCACAAATCTCCATCAGGCACTCTGTCTATCAGATCTAATCCCTTAAATCTATTTCTCACTTCCACTGTATAGTCATAAGAGATTTGATTTAGGTCATACCTGAATGGTCTAGTGGTTTTCGCTACTTTCTTCAATTTCAGTCTGAATTTGGCAATAAGGAGTTCATGATCTGAGCCACAGTTGGCTCCCAGTCTTGTTTTTGCTGACTGTATAGAGCTTCTCCATCTTTGGCTGCAAAGAATGCAATCAGTCTGATTTTGGTGGTGACCATTTGGTGATGTCCATGTGTAGAGTCTTCTCTCGTGTTGTTGGAGGAGGGTGTTTCCTATGACCAGTACATTCTCTTGGCAAACTCTGTTAACCTTTGACCTGCTTCGTTTTGTATTCCAAGGCCAAATTTGCCTGTTACTCCAGGTATCTCTTGACTTCCTACTTTTGCATTTCAGTCCCCTATAATGAAAAGGACATCTTTTGGGGCTGTTAGTTCTAGAAGATCTTGTATGTCTTCATAGAACTGTTCAGTTTCAGCTTCTTTACAATTACAACTGTATGTCGGGACATACAGTTGGATTACTGTGATATTGAATGGTTTGCCTTGAAAACACACAGAGATCATTCTGTCGTTTTTGAGATTGGATGTAAGTACTGCATTTTAGACTCTTTTGTTGACTATGAGGGCTACTCCATTTCTTCTAAGGGATTCTTGCCCACAGTAGTACATCACTTAGATTAGTCTTATATTGTTTTTTGAAACTTGTAAGCTGCCCTAAAATATTACAGATCAGTTGAAGACCTCAGTTTGAGTCAATCTTGTATTGGGCCACACAAACTTTACTTCTCTTTAGAGTTCTACAACCCAGTCTTCCAACAAGGAATCAAAAATTGATCTTTAAACATGGCCAGAATACCGAACTAGTTTTTTAAAACTATCAAAAAGATAAGTCAGCAGTAGGTAGTGACCTAAATCTTCTTTTGTGTCTAAGTCTGATATGCCTTTATAATTTCTTAATAAATAGAAATGTAACACATGTTAGTTGTTGGAAATTTGGATAAGAGAGAGAAAAAAATGGCAAAGAAACAAAAATCTTACACAATCTCATTGTACAAAGAAGTCACATTTTATATGATGGGTCATTGTGAAATATAACCTACCTTTTCAACTTAATAATTAAATATTTTTCCATAATATATCTTGTAATGGTGCTTTTAAATTGTTGTGCTGGAGAAGGCTCCTTACAGTCCCTTGGACTAAAAGGAAATCAAAGCAGTCAGTCCTAAAGGAAATCAGTCCTGAAGATTCATTGGAAGGACTGATGCTGAAGCTGAAACTCCAATACTTTGGCCACCTGATGAGAAGAAATGACTCATTGAAAAAGACCCTGATGCTGGGGAAGATTGAAGGCAGGAGGAGAAGGAGATGACAGAGGGTGAGATAGTTGAATGGCATCACTGACTCGATGGACATGAGTTTGAGCAAGCTCTGTGAGTTGGTGATGGACAGGGAGGCCTGGATTGCTTCAGTCCGTACAAAGAATTGGACATGGCTTAACAACTTAACAACAGCAGCAATAACGGTGGTCCAGGTTTCATTATTATTGTATAATACATATTTTAGTCAGCCTCCTTAATCATTTAGATTATATCCATGCTTTGCTTTTACAAATATTTCTGTATATGCCCACATACTTTCAGTGAATCTCTGTCCCTTAAGCTAATTTTCCTAGGGATAGAATTCCTGGGTCAATGCCCATGAGTATACTAGTTCTTCTGATACACCTTGCAAATTCCGTATGCAAAGGCTGTACCAGTTTACTCTTCCAGCAGCCAGATACACCCTGCTTGCACCCAGGCTGGATATTGTCAGTACAGATGCTTTTCTCTTACAAGCCCAGGAGAAGAGCCAGAGCCCAGAACACCGACATGGCCAACTGCTGGGGAGGACGTGTGGCAGCAGGCACGCTCATCCCACAGTGGTGGGACCCTCGCATGGTGCAGCCCCTCCCCTGTGGGAAAGTCTGAACACTGTCCCCATACTCTCCGGCAGTCGCAGTCTTTGGTAGTTACCCAGAGGAGCCAGCAACTTATGTCCCCGGAAAACCAGGATGTGGAGGATTACAAACGCTTTTATCCTAACTGCCCAAACTCGGAGCAGCTAGGATGTCCTTTAAATTAACCAACCACTGGGCCTCATTCTGCTCAGAATTTTAGAAACAAAACTACAGCAATTAGAGGTCAACTCTAAACTTACTGAACAAAGGAAAAGATTTGCCTGTATGTATTAAGAAGTAGATTTAAGACAGAGATACCAGTATCTCCAGTGTGGTCTCAGGATGTGAGTTCTTCAGAATGTTCAGAAAAGGAAGAAGACAAAGTGATACTGGGCTAAAAACAAAGCAAAAGGAATGATGTGGGCAGGGCTTTCACACCACAGCTGCCCCCCGCCACCAGTCCCATGAGGACCTTGTAGCTTGTGAGAGCCCTTGGTGTGTTTGACCACAAGGCCACTTTTCAAGGAGGATCTCATGGGACATAGCGTTCTACTGAAAGGACTTTGGGGAGAAGTGCGAGGCACTGTCCGTGAAGAATGTGGGGACATGAGTCCTGATCCCAACCGCCTTGAGCATCACCATTGTCACTCCGACCTCCTCCTCTGGGTGAGGCTTGACAAGGACGACAGGGTCCCTGCAGGTGCTGGCCCTATCCAGCTTACTCCCCCAGGAGTCCCTGGCCCCATCCTGTTGCAGACACATTGAGAAGATGTTTGCAGCACTGCGGTATCAGAGTATCACTTCATGTAACAATGTTCGGTTCTCGCCAGTCATGGTTATCACCCTTCACATGCTGGGGTTTTGAGCGGTGTTACAGTTGGACAGTGCATTAATGATCCACCTTAGATCAGCAGTGTGTTCTCACTGTGTTGGTTCTGGTTTACTGTTTTCCTATTAACGACCATTCACTCAGGAGGAAAGTGTCCCATATAGCTTATGTATTTAATACATTCTGTGTTTTACCCAAAGTTTTAAAGTTGTTGAGTGTGCACAGAAATTAGTTAATGGTTCCCCCTAACCCCCAACCCCCATTTCATTCTTTAAAATACCTCATGTAGCTCACTACATGTCATTAGACTGAAAAGCAATCTTTTTCCTGATAATCTTCTCTGTAGAGTCTTACCTGTTTTATGTACAGAGAGTGGAAGTTGGGGCAGATTGCTTCCCTGATGCCATATCTAAGCAGACCTAAGGAATGTCGTGATTTGGGGCTGGAAGTAGTTCTCCCACTGGGGGAATGGAGACTGCAAATAAAAATTAAACTTAATGATAGAGAAATAAAAGACATTTATCTTGCCCCTGAATTCTGTGGCATGATACTTGTGCTTGCTGTGCTGGGGGCCACTTAGGATCTCTCAGATTCTTTGTGGGGTGTGTGCCTCTCCTTAGCTGATGAAAACCCTAGACTAGAATTAGAGCAACATTCAGGCAATGTCCCTGACCCCAGGGCTCAGCTGGGGACACCAAAGAAAGCTGAGGAGCTCATTTCCTGAGGTGGGTTTAAAAAATACTGCTGAGGGTGATGAAGAGGGCAGACTGCTATGTCTAAGGTAAGTAAGCTGCAGGACGCACTGGACAGCGCAGGGAATAGTGCCAGTAGTTTATAATAATTGTAAATGGAGTCTAAGCCATAAACGTTTTAAATCACTATGTTGTACACCTGAAACTAACATAATATTGTATATAAAAATGTACCTCGGTAAAAATTATTGCTGAATGCTTTGCATTTCTAGGAGGGTTGACGGATATCCTGCCGAGACATGACCTCCTTGCATTACACTAGAGAGTATTCTCTGCTGCTGTTGTTATTGCTCAGGGGTTTCCTCGCAAGGAGAGCATGACTCCAGAGCTGTCTTCCCTAGAAGGGGTGGCCTGGGCGCCTGCAGGAGCCTGCTCCTGGGAAGGACCTGGGTCAGCCCAGCATGGCAGGGTGGCATGGAGCCCAGGGCACAGGGGCCCTTCTCTTTGTGCATCTCCAAGAGAGTGCGGACTTTCCCAGGAGAAGGTTACCCTCAGAGACCCGCTGTGTGTGTGCCATGGAAGTCTGGAGGGGGGCCCCCCACGCTGCACAGAGACCCACCAGAGTTCACTGATCCAGGCTCAGCTGAGACCCCCTGTCTTCGCGGATGACTCAGTCACGGCCAAGAGGGAGAGTCTGCAGGGCAGCGAGGACACCTCTCTGGGGTCGAGGGTCCATGCTATAACCCGAACCTGTCCTTTCTGACTTTGAGCACAAAGAGTGGACTCCTGGGTGAGTATGGAGGGCTGGGAGCTCCAGGGAGGTGGGACACTCCTTGAGACAGTCATGCCCTGAGGGGAAGTGGAATGAGCCCAGCGTGGCATGGGGGGACCAGCACGGGGGGACCAGCATGAGTCTGGTTACCCTCAGCGGCCAGGAGCCCCTGACGGAGCTCTGTCCCACAGCCTGTGGTGTCCTGAGTGCCAGCACTGCCGTCTGAGAGCCACCTCCCACCGTCTTAGAGTGTGGGAACTGGTGTGCAGTCTTAGGGGACATGAAGATTTATGGGGAAGAAGTGTGACCCAGTTCAGGTTCCACTGGGCATTCAGTGGGCACTGACTTCAGGGAAGTAAGATCTTGACTTCTGACTTTAAAACGTCAGGATCAGTTCCAAGAGTCAGATTATGGTCAGGTGTGGACGTGGATGTGAACATGGTCTTGGGGAGATTAAAAGTGTGCCCTTAGAAACTCCAGAAGAACGGGCTTCTGGAGAGTCCACAGGGCTTAGGGAATGTGCGTGCGGCTTTGTAAACAACACATCTTTGTTGGTGCATTGTTTAGTGTGAATTTGCTGCACTGGTGGTAGCTGTCAGGGGCTGAACACGACCTGGATTCCCAGAGTAAAGATAAAGGGCATCACCGAGGGTAATCCCTGGAAGTATCCTCTTGATTTACTAATTCTGTTATTAAAGGGAGATTTCTTCGTGGTAGCCTACTCATCTGTGTTGTTTTCCCTTAAAGAATATTAGTAAGATACAATAAAGTAGACATGAAAAAACCTTGAAGCTCCATGGCTCCATTTTATTTGAGTAAAATAAAAGTATTTGGTTATTAAGAGCTGGTTTCCATCAGTTAAGGAGCTAAAAACTTCTTGCTCTCAAGAAAAAAGCAGAGAAGGTGGGAAGATAGAAGGGCTTGGACTTGATGTCATGGTTGTGTTCCAGAGATGGGGCTTCACCTGCCTCCCTCACACCCTGTGTGGGACCACGTCTAGGGTGGGGTTCCTCAAGGAGAGCTGGTGTTTTACCTTTGTTGTACCCAACAAAATACAGGGAGCCATCCGTATTCCCTTGCGGTCTAGGAGAAACAGGCAAATGTTTGTAAAGGGAAGAGTGCGTTTGCCATGATGAGGACAACAGTCTGTGTGACCCAGCGGCTGGAGACAGAACAGAGCTCGGCTTTTTGCAGCGTGTTAGAATGGATAGGAAACCTCGTCCAAAACCAGATTCCTCCCTCCCTCCTCCAGACTTTGCTGTTCCGTGCATCCCTGAAACGTAGACATTGGCTCCGTTCCTGAATCCAGCTAACATTGGCTGAAATCATCCGAATTGGCCGAGATTAAGTTTCTATCACTTGTTGGAAACGAATCTCAATAAAAGGAACTATATTGACTATCAGGCTTGTGTTTGAAAATTCATACGTGGAAAAGCCTAGCTGAAGAGTAAATACTCCAGAGCTCTTGCATCCCAGAGATTTGTTGGCATACACCATGGTTTTATAATAGATACGACCTCTTTCCTTAAAATCTTCAAGCCGTATGCTTGTTAGAGTACTCCGGATTAGAAGGAAGGGAGGGAATTCTTAAAGAGGGTGCCTGAAACATTTGGGTGGATTTTAAGAACAATAATGTATCCTGTGTTTTAAACTTTTTATTTTGTGTTGGAGTATAACTTGATTAACAACCAATGTTGTGATACTTGCAGGTGAATAGGGAAGGGACTCGGCCATACGTACACATGTAGTACACATGTATCCATTCTCCCCCAAACTCCCCTCCCATCCAGGCTGCCACCTAACATTTACCAGAGTTTCCTGTTCTATATAGTAGGTCCTTGTTGATTATCCATTTAGAATATAGCAGCGTGTACATTACCTTCCCAAACTCCCTAACTATCCCTTCCCCCATTCTCCCCCTTCTCCCAGAAACCATACATTTGTTCTCCACACCAGTGAATCTGATTCTGTTTTGCACGTTCATTTGTATCATTTCTTTTTAGATTTCACATATAAGGGATGTCGTGATATTTCTCCTCTCTCTGACTTACTTTATTGTGGTTTTTGAGACCTGGAAGTTGCCAGAGTTCATGCTCCAAAGGGATGCCTACCTCTTAAACATCATCCAAAGGCAGTGCTGGTCCTGAATGTGAAGAAAGTGGCCAGGTGGTCACCCAAGGTCCAGGTGGTCATCCAAGGCCCTGGCTTTCCTCTCCTGCTCTCCTTGCTCAGCCACTGGTGAAGCAGCGTTTCACTCCCACCCTCCCAGGGGCAGTGCTTCCTCCTGTACTGTGTTCAGACAGAGGCAGGGGACCATGGCAGGTGCTTGGACTTCTGCAACCAGACATAATGGATCTAAGTCTTGGCCGTATGTCGTTCTTTTTTCTCTAATTGCTGTCGTTTTTCCTACTGAAGACAACCTATGAAAATATTTTTATATTGTAGTGTGTATTGTCCACCAAAGGCCTGATTTATTCTACTATGGCAATAAGAAGTTCAAAACAAGTTCTATTCCTAAACTAGAGTTTAGCGTTTACTCATGTTTTTCTTTCTCTGGAACTTGGGAATATTATAAAGCAACTTGGCACTTCACATTTCAAAACAGATTGGGGTATATTTTGATTCATTAACATAGAGCAGAATTTTAGGAAAAGAGATGTATTATAAACTGTGATGTTCTTTTTATCATAAAACAAACCACATTTTCAGCTTGGAAAGTGTTTAAATGGAACATAGTTATTGTGAGTTCCCTAACATGGCATTTTACTGGAGGTAAGTTTGGACTGGCTCCATTTGCTGGAGATATTATGCATGATCCGCACAATATAGAGCTTGGAAACGTCCGAGGAGAGGATGCTTGCATTTCTACCAGAGATTTCAGGCTGATGCTGCTTGTTGCAGTTATGGTATATTTTACTGTTTCATTTAATATTTTCCAGAGCTTTCTCTATAAAAAATAAACCAACCCAAGTTTACCCATCCTGACTTATAATCACTGGTCACTTACGCAGGAAATACAGACACAGCCTCCGACTCATTTTCAGTGCTTATGAAAAATGACACCGTTGAACAGAGAAATGCTCTTTTTCAGGACAAACTGGCAAAGAGCCTTTTCCTGCTTAATAATCTGTTTTCACCTCTCCTCTATTGAAGCATAGTTTAGATTCAAAGGGAAAATATCAAGATGTGAGAATATTACCATCCTTTCATTTCATTCAGCTGGTGTCTTTGTCATCTACACGAATAGAATTTTTCAGAAATGTTCTCAGCTTGTACCCAGTGCTGATCTGCTGGCTCCACTGACAGTGTGTTCCTGCCCTTCTGGCATAATTCTGTCATGAGAGAGACAGTTACAGCAGTTCCTCTTTAACTCTGTCAGCTCCTGCCTTCTCAGCCGTTCCCTCAGAAATGGTTTCAGAGTGAAATCCCCATACCCAGAGAACCACCACACTCTTGCAAGATCCCTTTCTTTGTAATCTGGATAACTGGTGAAGTTTTTTGTAAACCCCTTTGATCTGGAAGAAGATGGGTCTGTGTAATCAAGTGGAAGATGGCTCTTAGCATATCTTTCCAGCCAACCTTTAGCACACTGTCAGAAAAGGCATATTGTCATGGTGACAAAAATACTAAGCTCACGGTGGGAGAAAAAGGTTGAGTGTAACTTTAGGATGGCTTGATTGCATGTGTATATAATACCAATAAGAATATAAAAGCATATAGAACAAGAAGTTATCTTTATATAAAGCTTTATATATTATATATAAAATTATCTATAAGATGATATATAATTACTATAAATTATATACAAATATATAAAACTTGTTTTATATATAACTGTTTTTAATAAAAGCCTTAGGGTAAATGAGCGTTAACTTTTTAAGTTTAATAAAAAACAAATACATTTAAGTCCAAATTTGTGATTGCTGTAGCTTTTTAATTTAAAATGGCTCTTTCTCTAATCTAGTTTTCTGGGAATTTATTGTGCTTTTATCTCTGGCCTCCAACTCATCCAAGTGGTTACTGTAATTGTTCATTCTGGTGAGCAGCTAGCCTTGACTTTGCAGTTTCTTTTTCCTCTCTTCTTCTTCTATGCATTTCTTCACCTCAACCACCTGAAATTATACAGATCTCTACCCTTAACATTGGAGAAGGAAATGGGAACCCACTCGAGTACTCCTGCCTGGAGAATCCCATGGAGGGAGGAGACTGGTAGACTACTAGTCCGTGGGGTCGCAAAGAGTCGGACACGACTGGGCGACTTCACTTCACTTCACTTCACCCTTAACATATAGCTTGAAAGGCATGCCGGAAGCTTTTAGTTGGGTTGCTCACTTATTTAAGTAATTAATTCTGTTGTTCTGTGTCTCTTTCTTCCCTTGAATCCCACCGTGTCTCTGTAAATGTAACACTGAGGCACAATTTAACTCATCTTCTAGTACCATCCTGAGATGGCAGAGACAGATCCATCAAAAAAGGTGAAGGATGTTTAGGTGAAATGGGTTTATATATTTCCCTTTTGTGTATTTGCCAGAGTTTAAGGCAACAGCTGATTTAAGAATTGAGGTAAATTTTTATAAGACATATTACTCCATAGTCACAGAAATCAGAAAATATCAAATGCTCTGAAAGAATCAAATGGAGTATACCGCAGAAGCTTATAGAATTAGATTTGGAGAGAATTCTATCACTCTTGATTCTGAATCAACTTCTAAGTATTAATATTAGAGGGTGTTTTTAAAGTGCTTTAATGAACAAAGTTGATGTGTTTGCCTTGCTATGAAAAGATTTACCTGACATGTTTTTAAATTGAAGTTAAATTTTATATACAGTGACATGTGTGGATGTTAAATGTATAATTCCATGTATTTTGGTGAATATGTATGCCTGTGACTAGTAACCCAGTCAAGACACAGGATATTTCCATCATCCCAGAATCTCATTCCCTGTTCCCTTCCAGTGAATTTCCACCCTCTAATAGCAGTGATTGTTTTGATTTATATCATCAGAATTCATTTTGTCTGTTCTTGAAGTTCCTATAAATGAGATCATACAGAACATTTCCGTTTGTGTCCAGCATCTTAGATCAACATATTTTTGTGATTTATCTATGGTGTTGCATATATCAGCAATTCATTCTTTTTATTGCTGATCAGTGTTCCATGATATGATTACAACAGTTCATCTGTCTGCCTGTTGATGAAAATTTGGATTGTTCTCAGCTTGAAGCTATTATGAATAAAGATGTTATAAACAGTCTTGTACCAGTGTTTTGCAGACTTTTGTTTTCATTTCTCTTGAACAAATACAATACCTATAAATGAAATTTCAGAATCACAGGGTAAGTATGTGCCCAACTTTGTAAGAAACTGCTGGTTTTCCAGAACAGTCATACCATTTTACATGCTCCACATTATTGCATCTCTCTGATGGCTAGTTATGTGGAATGCCTTTTAATGAGTTTATTGGATACTTACCTGAGTTTTTCAGGCCCTTTGCTCTTTCTGTGTGTGTGGTACTTTTATTGCTAGTGGGTTGAAGTCTTTTTGAAGATATGTGTATTGTGCTATATTCTTCCAATCTTTGGTTTGCTTTTTCAGTTTCTTAACTTTTGATGCATCAAAGTCTTAATTTTGATGAGGTTCATTTTATTTTTTTTCCCTTTACAGTGGTACTTTTTGTATCCTATGTATGAAATCCTTGCCTACCCTGAAGTTGTGAGTATGTTCTCTTGGGTTTTCTTCCAGAAGCTTTATGATTTCAGCTTATAATGCTTTTCTTTTACCGTGTGAGGTAGCATCTGAGGTTCATCTCTCCCATGATCGTGTTGGTCAAGATCTTCAGCACTGTTGGTTGAAAGACTTCGGTTTTCACACTGCGCTAGCCAGGCTCCCTGGATAGAATTTCTGTTATGTTATGGTAATCCACTTTTTATCCTTATGCCGGTACCACACTGCATTGATTATGGTGGCTTCATAAGTGTTGAAATCAGGTAGTTTAAGTCTTGCAAATTTGTTTTTCAGAAAAATACATTCTACTTGAAAGATCAGTAATTACTTTGGCATAAAGAAAAAACATCTGAGTATGTCATTCTTTCCTGGTGGGCAAAGCAAGGAATGTGGTTTCTCCTTTGGAGATAGCTGTTGTTACTGGAATGGGGGAGAATCTGTACTTTATGTCTTGTTGAAGATATGCATTATTGTTTTAAATTAACTCAGGAATTACTTGCATTCTGAAGTGTGTTCATGGTGAGATAAAATCTTCTTTTTTTAATATTCGAAATTTCAAAAGCATGTTTCTCCAAACAAGCTTAGCAGTTTTCCACTGGATGGTGGAGTCAGTGGAAACAGGAAGTCAAATTGCGATGGCTTGCTGGGTTGGTGCAGTGGCATGTCCTCCCCACAAGAGCATCTTACTGGCTTGGAGCAGGGTAGTGAGCATGTTCTAGGCAGTGCAGGTGGCATATGCCTGTGATGTTTCAAAGTCCACTTTTTTTTTAAAAACCATAAAAGAAAGTGAAATTCACTCAGTCGTGTCCAATTCTTTGCAACCCCATGGACTATACAGTCCATGGAATATTCCAGACAAGAATACTGGAGTGGGTAGCCTATACCTTCTCCAGGGGATCTTCCCAACCCAGGGATTAAACCCAGGTCTCCTGCATTGCAGGCAGATTCTTTACCAACTGAGCTATCAGGGAATCCCATATTATTCCTTTAATTTACCTTTTTGATCTTGTTATCCTTTTAATTAAAAAACAAAAGGCTTCCCTTGTATTGGTTCCTGGGACTTGAGAAGGAGAATGCTGTTACTGCCGGCACCTGAGTCTATGTGGAGGTTGTGTGGAGCTGAGCAGTGGAGGCCTTCGCTACCTCAGCACGGCCTGTGGATCTGAGCTGAGTGCAGTGGCCAGCAGGGAGGCTGTCCAGGCATCTCCCAGCCCAGTCTACCTCGCATCCTCGGTATTGCCAGCAACAACCCCGCGCATCTTTGCTCACAATCTGTCTAAATTTATTACAGGTCAGGGGGCTGCCACTCACTTTGTGAGCCTGAATTTGACTTTCAAAGCCTCCCTTGAGGCATTTTCAGGGTGTGATCACATAGGCCCTGTGGACAGCCACATGGTGACATCCTGAGGACACAGACTGGGATAGATAGTCCTCGGTGGGAAACAATGATATCTTGACTGAAAGCCTAGAGAAATAACCATGTATATCAACGACCTAGGGAACCAGTTTCCCCAAAAGCTATAGAGTCTTTCTCATCCCAACAGCTGATATCACCCTTGAATCGCAGCCCCCAGCAGCCGTGTAGGAATGTCTTCATGTCTCCATGTCTGTGACCAGCTCAGCTCCTTTTAAGAAAGACCAGTGTCCTGTTTCCATGGGAGCCAGACCACCCGCTGATGGACAGGATCTCAGCTTCTCTCTGACTCCGGTGCTTGGTTCCGGTAAGGCTCCGCCATCTCCCTCACCTCGGTCTCCTCCTCTCTGCACAGGTGTCCCCCCTGCTGTAGCCCGTCTGCCACTGAAGCACTGTGCTCCCTTGACTAACCCCTCTCCGTGTTGCTCGTCTGGGCAGAGCTCTTGGAAGAGCTTCCAGGCTGCGTCACCAAGGCCCCTTTCCCTCCTGACCTTGTCCTCCAGCCTTCTCTTTGCTTCCCCCACACAGTCTCATGGCCACGATGCCAGTGGCTTCCAGCTCCACCTGTGCGCCTACAATAGTCACGTTCATACCCCTCTCCAAGGAATTAGTCTGGATTCTCACCTGAGATTGAAAACTCCTTGTATTATACTTTACAGTCTTGCACTTGGATTTCCCCACATTGTCTACCATTATACTGTGTTTAAAACAAAGGCCAGTATGTCTTCATTAAAATAAAAATATATACGAATGCTCTTTTTTTTTTAAAATGACTTTCCTCTAAGCCTGCGGGACTGTCTTGAACACATAATTACAATTTAGGGAAAATGATTTCAGATATTAAAAGCCCCATGTCTTTCCCCATTGTTTTAAATTCAGACCCAGTGGCTTCCCGAAGGTGAAGTGTTTGGGACAACTGCACATACCCAGCCTTATACATCCAAGGTTCACGAGGGGAGGTCTTCTCTGATCAGCCCCCTCAGGCATCTCATCTGGGCCACAGTTGTTTACTGGGTTTTTAACTGGATGTTAGTCATGTCTTTAAAAATATACAAAGCTGCTTTCACCTTTAATAATTTTATGAGCACCACAGAAAGGATTAGTTGGGATTTACGAATCTGGAATTATCCCATGGACTCTATAATTTGTTTGTGATTATATATTTATATATATTTAACAAGTTAGCACTGTGTAGTGAAAATGAAAGTCACTCAGTCATGTCCGACTCTTTGTGACCCATGGACTGTACAGTCCATGGAATTCTCTAGGCTGGAATACTGGAGTGGGTTGCCTTTCCTTTCTCCAGGGGATCTTCCCAACCCAGGGATCGAACCCAGTCTCCTGCATTGCAAGTGGATTCTTTACCAGTTGAGCCACAATATTTAAGCCCCACACCATATTTTGAAATTATTGTTATTTGCTAACAATTTTTTAGAATAAATAATTTAAGTTATTGCTATTTGAATTATTTGTTAACAACTAAGAAGTAGAGTATTTCTCCCAAAATGAGATTTCTGGTTTCTAGTGAAGAACCAGGCAATCTCAGCTGATATTTCCTTCCCCAGAGCAGTAATCCAGAGGTGCTGAGCACCCCGTGTTCCTCCATCGGGTTGGCAGGAGTCCCAGGCTTCCTTCCCATCTTTGCTAGGAGACCACCAGCTGTGAGGCTGGTTTTCCTTTTCCTCTTGAGCCCTCTTGGCCCTTGAATTGGTGAACTCTGGCTCCTGCAAAGTGTTCTGTTCCAGTGCCAATGTACCACTGCTCAGTCTTGCCTGCCGACACGTAACAGGCAGTGAATGATGGAGAGGTGTGTCTCGTCCCTGCAGGTCTGTTCCTACTTGTCCTGTGAAGGGTCCAGACTCAGAGAAGGTCACCCGCTCTGTTCTGTGTGCCACCAAGGGCTGCTTCTCTTGGCAGCATTAGCCGAGTGTGGTTTCAGGTTTTCTGAGAGGGGGAAGCTTGTGTAGCGTATCTTAGCTTTGGGCAGGAAGAGAGCACCCTTCATTTGGGAGGTTGAGTGCTCCCGAGAATGTCCTCCCTCCCTGCAGGAGGCACGTCCATGCTGCACTCTCAGGGGTCCCCCGTGCTTCCCTGTGTCAGGTCGTGTGCATCTGTGAGTGAGGAACAAATGGTGTGCTTACTCCAAATGAAATTACCTGGTGGTCTCCATCGCTCCTCCTCTCTGTTACAAATTTGACCCCATGAGAGGTGAAGAGATGTGATACGTTTTTATTTCAGTTATGTTTTTAGTCATTATGGCTTCCTGCTCTTCAATTCTATACTGTTGTATTCCAGAATGTAAAAATATTGTGACTACCCCCACTGGTGAACAGAAACATTTCAACTTTTTCTTTCTATGAAAGGTTTGAATTCATTTTGAATTTGTCCGACCTGCAAACATTTTGAAGACAGTAAAACAAGAACATTCTTCCCTCCCCTGACCTTGTGCACTTAAAGAGCTTGTGCATGGTTGTTTTGAGTGTCTTTGAGATGCAGAATTAAGGTTCTTACAGTTCTGTCACCGTAATAGTATTATTTTCCAGGAAAAATACAGTGTTTTTGGCGTCTGGATATGGCCATTTAATTATCCGTGGCCTGGAAGCCAGTTTTTAACAGTCTCAGTTCTGATGGCCGATTAAGGTCCATATCTACCATTATTTAGGGTTTTCTTAAGTGCTGGCTGATGTGAGAGTGCAATGCTTAGATTCCCTAGCAGGAAAAAATTATAGGCTGTTTTAATATTATCAGCAAACATGCCTGTGAATATTTAGCCTTCAGACAGCAGAAGCTCTGTGAGAAAAACATGACCACACTTGGAAATAGATCCTGGTACTGTAATGGTGTCAATCTGTCTTTTCATTAATAACTCAGTCAAGAGCATGTTTCCTTTGTAAGCATTCCAGATGGATTCCGCAGAAGAATACCAGGTTGATTCAACAGCAAAGTAGCATACGCTGACTCCCCTTCTCTCACCCAGGAGGCCGCCAGCCCTGGAACTGGTCGAACTCCTCTCCAAGGGAATCTCTGCACCATGGGGATCTTCTCAGCCAGGGGCGTGTGATAGGACCAAAAAACCCACAAAAACTATTAAGTGCTGTGTTCTCTTTCCTTCCTCCTACCCCCAACTCCCTGGTTTATAATTACTCAGTAAATTCCAGTGATTTGTAGCTTCATAAAAACAAAAGAACTTCTCCTGGAGTCAGTTCAGTCCGCTTGTGGGTGTGACTGTGACTCCCAGGATGGAGGGTGCTGGCCCCTGGGCAGAAGCTGGCAGAATTTTCAGAGACTGCATGTCTTGGGTTACGCATCTTGGCCGCAGACTGCAATTCCAGGTCTATAAGGGGTCTTTACATCATCTTATCTGATTATTTTGGATTTCCTTCCTTTTGCTTTCCATCCAGAAAGACGGACTTTGTGTGTGCCTCAGCTTGTCCCAGTATGAGTTCCCTTCCACTGTGACCGCAAGGGCCAGGCCTGTCCTAGAGATGCTGTGATAAGGCATCCTTCCTGGCTGCATCTCTTGAGGTGGACTAGCTAATGCAGAAACAGCAGGTCCATGCTGAGACCCAGCTGGTGTCCACTCCAGCCGGTGGTGACTATCTAGGCGTGGGCCTCGAGATGCTCTTCCAGCTGCTTCGAGGCCTCTCCTCCACGCCTGCCTGCCTGGTGGTACTGGGGGAGGGAGGAGGTGGACCAGGGCTTCTCCCGCCTGCAGCCAGGGAGAGTCACACAGCTCTGCACATATTTCATCTTCAGCACTGGTCACAGGGCCTCTGGACTGTGCAAGCCGAGAACTCAGTCCTGTGTGTACCCAGGAGGAGAGGCTGCGGATTGAGGCCTGGTGAAGGCACGGTGCTGTGTGTGCGTTTGGGAGGAGGGCACTGCAGAGGCACGCCCCAGCGCACTCACCCTAGCCCCGAGCAGTGCAGCTCCCACTGACTGCTTCTCTACAAGCCCAGCCAACAACAGATGCTTTCGGTTTGCCAACATTCCACATAAGCTAGTGAATAGAACCACTGAATAAGAACTGAGGATTTAAGCACTCTTTTAAAATACCAATTTGGTTTTCAGTTGTGTAATATGTAACCTTGCACAGACCTTATTGCAGGTTAAAGTTAAAAGTGGAGGTAGAAAATCATCACATGTTTTTGGTCTGGTCACTGGTAAGTCTCCCAGCATAGACAGGCTCGTGGGCTGATCTGAAGGCAGCCAGTGGTGTGGCCTTACTCACACCACCAACTTTTCCTTTTTGCTCTTCTCCTCGTTTGTTTTCTGAGCATAAAATTTTGTGTTAATTTGAAATTACTGACAATATTAAGAGGATAAAAAGATGATGGACTTCCTTGGTGGCTCAGAGGGTAAAGCATCTGCCTGCAATGCGGGAGACCTGGGTTCGATACCCAAGTCAGGAAGATCCCCTGGAGAAGGAAATGGGAACCCACTCTAGTACTCCTGCCTGGAAAATTCCATGGACAGAGGAGCCTGGTAGGTTACAGTCCGTGGGATCACCATGAGTCACACATGACTGAGCAACTTCACTTTAAAAAGATGAAATACTCAATAGCTTTAGCTTGTTTCTCTCTATTCAGGTATGTTTGTATGCCTGTATATATATACATATGTGTATATTTAAAAAAACTTGAGGCTGATTTATGTTGTCTTGTCTTACATGTTTTATTTAACATAATAATATCAAAATTATATTTCCGTCCATTGACTGTTTCTTGAAAACATGATGAAAGTGAAAGTGTTACTTGCTCAGTCTTATCCGACTCTTTGTGACCTCATGGACTATAGCCCATCAGGCTTCTCTGTCCACGGGATTCTCCAGGCAAGAATACTGGAGTGGGTTGCCATTTCCTTCTCCAGGGAATCTTCCCAACCCAGGGATCAAACCTAGGTCTTCTGCATTGCAGGCAGATTCTTTACCATCTGAGCCACCAAGGATTAGGGTTGAATCCCATGTAGTTAATTAATAACACTGTGTTATTGATTCTTTCAGTGAGGTAAGGAATACGGTTTTATAAAGGAAAGAAATGAAATACGAATTTCAACCATATTTGTTATTTTCATTTTACTAGAGGAACAAAAGACTGTTTTGCAAAATTGTCATTACAAGTTACATTTAATGAAATTTTCACTAAAGTTGACATAACTTGGTTGAAATTTTAATAGCTGTAGACAGTTTTTCTATAAAATATCTTCAAAACTTCTTTGAAAGGCCAATTTTCACTTTTTAAAAAGCTGAAACATTCCTTTTGGGGGAGAAATGGAAAACATTGTCAATCTTCGTATATTAAAACCTGGGCTTGACGTTATTTTTCCTCAGAACAGGTCAGTCAGATTTCTGCTGCAAGGCCTGCTCTTGGCCTGGGAGCCCAGCCTCCAAGGAGTCCTGCTCACTGACGGCATGCAGATGTGAGCCGAGCTCTGCACCCTTCCAGTCCCACCAGGAGCCTGGGGTCCTCGTGCCCGGGACCTCACAGACCACCCTCTCCCCCACCCCTACTGGAGCAGCCCTCAGCTTCTGTTCCAAGAGAAGCTTGTTTTGCTCCCCAGAACACTCGCAGACACACACACACAGAGCACAGGCACATGCGCACACAGGAGCATGCACACATGCACACACAGGCACAGACATAGGCGGAGGAACGTGTGCACACACGTGCAGCCACATGGACACACATGTGTACACCCCCACGCAGAGGCATGCACTCTTAGGCACATGCAGCTAAGACTGCTCAGGGCACTTCTCCCACATCCAAGGGAGTTATGTGATGGGCTCTAGGAGTTGGAATTCAGAATTAGTATCAATACAGAAATAATGTGGTGAGTGATCAGTTCTGTAAAACCATTTGGACTTCGCTGCTTTGAACACTTAGAGTACTTTAGTGAGCAGTTTGTCATTGTATGAGCCTTGGAACTCGTAGTGACAAGGCTAAGGACTTGGCAGCATGGTGGCCATCCATGTTCTCCTAAGAGCAGAGCTCTCAGTATAGAGAGCCCCTCACGTACTGAGGGCTTTGAAGGCTCAGATTCTGCTGCAGGATGTGTTAGAGTACCCAGTCCTCTTTAAGGGAGGGGATAGATGAGAAGTGGGTGGGAGTTTAGCTCACACCCCTTTAAATCACTACTGCTGCCATCCAGCTCAGTAGAGCTTCTCGATTTCCAAGTGGGTCACTCAGCCAGGTCACTTGGCCTCTCTGGCCCTTGTTTTCTCAACCTGAAATGGGAACTATATGGAAATCCACCCAGCAAGATTGGAACGGTGAGAGCACACAGTCTATCTGGAAGGTCTTGGGAAGCTGAAATGCCCACAGGGAAGGAGATGGCTCCACCTCCGTGTGGCTGTGCACCTCCCCTGTTTCCTCTACAACGTCCTCTTGTGAAGAGCTGCAGAGGAAGAGCTGTCTGTCGGAGCACCATTTATAATGGACTCACAGGCCATAAAAACACTGAGCTGGATTCTCATGCCCTGCCCAAACCCTTGTCCTTAGCTGGACTTCTGTGTCTGCAGGGAGATGTCTGGCTGACCTCAAAGAGCCCTTCAGTATTTGCAGAGGCTGTTAGTGCTCATGGTGACTGCAGCCATGAAATAAGAAGATGATCGCTTCTTGGCAGGAAAGCTATGAGAAACCTGGACAGTGTTAAAAAGTGGAGAAATCACGTTGCCGACAAAGCTCAGTATAGTCAAGGCTGTGGTCTTTCAAGCAGTCATGTATGGATATGAGAGCTGGATCATAAAGAAGGCAGAGCACCAAAGCACTGATGTGTTGGAACTTTGGTGTTGGAGAAGACTCTTGAGAGTCCCTTGGACAGCAAGGAGATCAAACCAGTCAACGTTAAAGAAAATCGACCCTAACTGCTCATTGGAAGGACTAATGCTGAAGCTGAAGCTCCAATACTTTGGGCACTTGATACCAACGGCAAACTCATCAGAAAAGACCCTGATGCTGGAAAATATTGAAGGTAGAAAGAGAAGAGGGCAACAGAGGATGAAATGGTTGGATGGCATCACTGATTCAATGGACATGAACTTGGGCAAACTCCGGGAGATGGGGAGGGACAGGGAAGCCTGGTGGGCTGCAAGTCCATGGGGTCACAAAGAGTCTGACATGACTTGGAAACTGAACAACAACAGCGTTAGTGCTGATCTTCAGAGATGGTTGCTGTCATTTGATGAGAAGGTGGGCATGCCTGAATGCCCAAGTAGCTGAGACCAAGGCCTCCTGATGCACACTAACTACTTCTTCAGTTTAGGTTTCCCAGTCAAGACACTGTACCCATCGCAAGAGTTTGGTGGATGATTAACAAGATCCCTGTGATGCCCTAAGGTGGGGTCCACTGCTCCATCCAAATCTTTGTGCTTTGCTAAGGCTTCTGGAGAACAGGCAATTGCAAACTGCAGTGAGGGCTTCTACAGGTGGCTTCCCCACTGGCCCCCAGGTCCTGTCACCCCAGGACTCTGTAGCCTGGAAGAGAAGTAGGCTCCCCTGAAGTTGGAATGCTCATGCTGCATTTCACACAATTTTGTATAGTAACAGTAACAATAACAGCCAGAATTTACTGATTACCTCTCATGGGCCAAGCCCTGCCTCTAATAAGTTCTTTGCAGGCAAGATGATTCATTGTTACCAAAGCTCTGTAAGTTTTATTTACTGTATTTTTTACCTGCCTTTTACAGATGGGAAAGCTAAGACTGAAGTTTAGAGAAATAAAGCAACTTCCTAGAAGTTGTATTTATAAATACAGATTCATGTGAATAAGATGCTTAGGTGACTTTATTTTTAAGGCAAATGGTAAATTATTTGCCTAAAAGAGACTAATTTGAATTATTTACCTGTCCACGTGTTCCTTTTGTTTATTGTCTGCACGGAGATCTGAATTCCTTCGGTAGAGGTCCTGACTGGGGCAGTCAGCACCTTGACCTGCATCCCATCCTGCAGAAAAGCAGGCGAGGGGTAGGGACAGGGGAAGGGGGTGTGGGGGTGTTGAGGGCAGGGGCTCACTTTGTACTTGGGGGCAGCCTCCCAGAGTTACACCCACCCACAGGCTTCCGGAAGCCAAAGGAGCAGAAGTCAGGAGGGAGATGGTGCCCCAGCAGCGCCAGGCCTCCTCCCTCTTCTGTGGCTTCCCCCTCTCTCATCTCCTTCCTTCTTCCTCCCAGCAGAGACAGCTGTTGCTGAAATGAGTGAGAACTTGTAGACTGTTTCTGTATGACAAAAAGGCAATGAGTGTTAAACTCTTAAGTAAAACAGGTTCACACCCTTTGAATCAGAATTTCCACCTCATTCTGCTTCAGAAAACAAAACAGGCCAAGAAATACATTCAGACGTGTTCGTTCATCATGACACTGCTTATACAAGTACAGAATATTAAAATATGAAAAGTGGCTTAATACAGCACAAACCTGTCCTTCTGCAGTCCCGTGGGTTCAGAGTCTGTCACCACTCTTACTGTCTTAAACTCAAGGTGGCTCCTCTCTGGAGGCTGGGGGACCACCTGTATCCTTGCCTTGTACATTTTCTCAAGGTCACCACGTTCGGCAGCTCATGGCTGCTTCCTCTGTCTTCAGAACTGGCCTCTCTTCATCTGCCTTCATTCACTTCTATCTAGACACAGTTGGGAAAAAGTCTCTTACTTTTAGGACTCATGTGATTATCTCAGTGCTAACTCAGATAATCAGGGTAATCTCCCATTTCAGGTTCACCTCTGCAAGTTCCAGTGGTTAGGAAGTAGGTATTTGGGGGAACCAACATGTTGCTTTCCAGACAGACATGGTCTTTTATTGAGTGAGTTCACTTTATTATGCTGTTGATAGTTGGAATTAGTTCTTACTATGGTTTTATAATTCCCATGCTTTTCTGCAGCTTAAAAAAAAAAAAATTGGTCTCCTTTCCTAATTGGTGTTGAAGTGAATTAATTCTCCTTTACCTTTCTACCATTTATGTTAATATGGTGGTTGCACTTCAGTTTTTAGCTTGTTTCCTTTTTTTTGATGGATATGTCTAAAGTTAATTTCTCCTTCAACAAGACCATCATGTGCTTTAACTTTCCTTCAGATATTACTTGTCCCATCTCTGTGTTGTTATTGTTTCAGGTTTAATCGGAACTTGTTTTTCTAACACAAGTCATCATCACCGCCATCATTGCTGTCACCATCATAATCCCTTTATTTCTTGACAATAAACAGATTCTACTGTGCCTGTTCATGACTTTATTGCTCACTCCTGGCCCTTCCATCCTATCTTTCCTGTGAGTTGTTTTTTCCCTATTGAAGAATATGCTTTATTTTTTTATAAGGAACTGTAGGTAGTAAACTGTCTTATCCTTAAATGTCTGAAAATATTTGCATTTCCCAGAAGAATTCCAGGTTTGCAGTTCCTTTCCCTGAGTGCTTGAAAGTACCTGCTCCCCTCTGGCTTCTGCATCCTTTGCCACTGATGAGAAATCAAGTGTCACATATTTTGCAGTGCTTTTATATGTTTATTTTGGTAGAAAATCTTTCCTTTTCCCATTATATATTCTAAACTATAGTCTTTCTATCCTTAGTACATTGTAGGTTCACAGTGGTGAATGCAGCTGTGCATTTTATTTTTTTATAAGCACTAGATGTGATTATAACAGTTCCGTTAGACTGCTCATTCGTTTCTTCAATCCTGAATATTTTTGAGTTATTATCAGTTTAAGCATTTCCCCCTCCTATATTTGCTGGGTTTTCTTCAACTAAGTTTCTCAACCTATCTTTAACATCCTTTAACAATTCTATATATTTTCCATTTATTCATCTCTCTGAGCTGTGTTCTGGGTTATCTCTTCAGTTGTGTCCAGCTGGCTGTTCTTCACATCTATTGAACCATAATAAAAGTATGCATATCTATCTGTCTATCTATCTATCTATCTATCTATATGTCATTAGTTTCCAGAATTTGCACTCGATTCTTTTCCATTGTTACTTCTCCTTGCTGTTGTTTTATGAATGTCCATTATCACCTGAATGTTTTGTACATACTTGTTTGAATATCCTTTTCAATTTCTCAATGGACTTGTATTATTCAGCTTTTGTTTTGTTTAAAACGGAAAGTTCATTTGTTCTTTATTCAGCTTTAATGCGTCTGCGGTTCCTGACCATGGCTGTGGAGCTCTTTGCCATCTGCTTTGCCATCTTGGTTAAGCACTCTTTTGTGTGAATATATTCCCCCACACTAGTGACCCTCCTGCCCAGACAGGCATGATGTTTTTTTCTGCCCACTGGGAATATGGCCCTGAGTCAACCTTGCTAGCGGCTGAGGCTTTCCACCTGCATGGATGTAGCATTTCCAAATCCTGGGTCCATTCCTTAGTGCCTTTGCTTCCTCCTTCATCCAGAGGCACGTGGCTTTGGCCACAGTCTTGAGATGGCTGGGCAGAGACAGTTCACCTTCTGTCAGGAGTAAAGATTAAGGTCTTAATCAGGAGCTGTCATCCAGAAGTTCAACTGCAACTCCTTGCCAGACCTGGGCGTTGTGCAAAGGAATCGAAACCCCAGCCCTGAATGTTCACATATGGTTCCAGTTTACAGTGAGACATGTCCCTCTGTTTCTGTCCACAGAAACCAACCACTGGCTTTTGAGTGCAGCTGTGTCTTTCTAAGAACTATCTATCTTTGTATATATTCTCTATACATACTGTATATTATTACAGCTCGTAAAAAAGATGTTGCTGCTGCTACTAAGTCGCTTCAGTCATGTCCGACTCTGTGCGACCTCAGAGATGGCAGCCCACCAGGCTCCCGCATCCCTGGGATCCTCCAGGCAAGAGTACTGGAGTGGGGTGCCATTGCCTTAGGTATATTCAATGACTATTAAGTAAAACCAAAAAACTAAAAGCAATATATTACAATAGCAATACAAGCTAGCTTTTATTAAGCAACCACAGTGTTGTCATCCTCTTAGCACTGCATTTAAATTGGTTCACACTGTCCTGCAGATGATCCCATGGATTGTGTGCTGATATTCTCCCCGTGTTACAAACGAGAAGATGGAGGTTCGGGGATGAAGTACCCACCCTGGGAAGCACAGTGAGAAAGTAGCAGAGTTTTCTTCTTACCAACATTATTCAGTTTGCTACAGCTCATGAGCGCGTGGAGGGTGGACACCAATCTGTGAAGAGACTCATTCTGGGTGGTGGGAATATGTATTTGCTTTATTTTCCTATTTTAGTTACTCTGAATTTTAAAAGATTCTTGCAGTGAACCTATAACACGTTTGTAATGAGAAAAAACAGTAACTACAGTTATTCTTAATATGCTTTTTAAATGCAAATGATGCCTCTTCTCTCAGGAGCACTTTCATTGTTTGACAGCATTGGCCAGAGATAAAGTAGGCAAGGACCAAATTACCTGCTGGATGGGTGGGAAGACTGACAGCAGGGAGTGGGCAGTGCTCCAAGATGTGGAGGAAGGTACGCGGTGCGTGTGGGGCCCGTTTGCTCTCTCTGCTGTGACTCTAGAGCGGGTCCGACTGCAGACTCACTCTCATTCCTCAGCGCTTCTGGCTTCCACACTTGATTTGCTGCACCTACTCCCAGGTACGGGTAACTAACCTCCTTTCTGTGTATTTTAGCTGCAGCATTCAGTTTCTACGGCAATGGATGCTATCTGACATGTAGAAAAAGGCCACTCTGTATCCTTGATAGATGCAACATTTCTCATTCTTGTGCTCCCTACACTCATTAAAGGACCATAATCTCTTGTCTGCAAGTTGACACTAAGAGGACGAGGAAGGAGCTGTGTGTGAAAAGCCGCAGAGGAGTATGCGATCATTCAGGGTAGAGGCTGGGGGATTGCTGAGTCCTTGGAAGGAGGGTAGAATGTCAAAGACGACACGTCTCTGGAAGAGTCTGGACCCCAGTGGCTGGTGCTGGGTGGGAAAGGACCACTCACTGCACCTGTGAGTCCACCCAGCTGCTGGTGCTCTCCCAGGGACAAGCAGACAGGGTGCCTGGGAGCCCAGGGATGGGACTTGGGTGCCGCGGAGGAGTGTCCAGTGGGATGACCATGCTCCCAGTGGCCTCCTCAAATGCCTTCACACCTCTCAGTCTTCTCAGTACATCTGTGGTTTGTTATGGGATTTAGGGAGCAGGCAGTCAGAAGAAAGGCAGTGCAAGTATTTGCAGAAAGAGCACTAAACAGTGACATTTGTCTGTGTTTCTTCTGGAACTTCCAGAGCTGAGCTGTCTCTGCTCATTTGCACCTGGAAAGCCCTGAACCAGGAGAGGGTGGGAGAATTTCTAGAGACTTAGCCATCAGTTGGTGATAAAATGTTGAATAATTCTCACACCAGATTCTTGGTGGTCACTCTAGTTATGCTCCAGAGAGTGTGTTACTGACAAAGCAGTGTCATATACATGAAACGACATAGCCTATGAATTTAGAATAAAAGGTCACCAATTACATTTAAATAGTCTCACTCTGAGTTTTGTTTCTTCAACCAGCAGTCACTTTCTCTCCTCTACATTCCCTCTCTGCAGGCCTCCTACAAGACGTTTTAACAAAAATTTTGTCCTAGAAGTTACACTGTCTGTTCTTCCAAAGTAGGCAGTGGCCTGCATTGTTATCAGAAATAAAAGTAACTCCAAAATAATCATGTGTATACCTTTCCTCCTTTAAATGCGATTCATCAGAGAGAAAATAAGCATGTGTTCCCCAAGCCTTCAAAAAGGAAAGGAGAATTTACTCTGGTTTTCTGAGAACCCTTTTTTAAGAAAACCATTCTTTCCTTAATCAAAACATGGGATTTCAATGTCATGATCTTGATTCACATCAAACTGACACAAGTATATGAATTTTATGCCAGTAATTTGTGGATTACATAGGGATGTGCGCCAAAGAGAAATAGCATTTCTGTTAAAAAGCAACAGGCTTCCGTAATTCTTGATGACAACTACCTGTCAAGGGGACAAAGAGAAATAAAATAATAAGCTTAGAAATGTCACAGATTACTACATCATAGCTCTTAAGTGTGTGATGAATTGTAATTATGCCTGAAATCTGGGCTGCTTGCAAGACACACAAATGAAATATTTCAATTCATCAGTTTTTAAATAGTTCTCACTACTCTTTTCCGAAGAAGCATTGCAGTCTGTCAGATTTACCTAAGACAACTCAGAAGTTGATTTGTTATGTGGCTATAAATGGTTTTTACAGCTGTCATAAACTCAGAAACATTATATGCTAGATACTGTAACAGCAAGGATTCTAATTAAGGTGTTCCATGACTGATTTTAAATCAGTGTCAGTCTCTATCTCATTACTTGTTCTTTGATTTTTTTTCTCGGAGGAAAGAAGTTCATGTGACATTTCAATCAGGTGTATCTTCAAAATAAAAGTACACTGTACAGAACACAAATAATTTTAGAGGCAATTAAAAGGAATTTCAACATTACTTACAAAAATGACTTGAACGGAAAATGTAAAGTGAGCTGTCTGGAGGCATTTGAGCACTATTTTTGTATCTGTAATATTTTGGCATCAGCACTGGAACTTTGCTAGATCATCATTTGCAATGGTAATTGGTGAGCCTGTCTTGGACTCTACAGAAGGCATTTTGTAATCTCAAGTATGGTGCAGACTTTTGTTTTTAAAGTAGTTTATTGTGAGTTTTGTTCAGAGTCAGAATCAGAGGAGGTTAGGCGTTAGGTGTGTCTCCAAAAGCGTGTGCCCCTTCTCCCTTCAGAGTGCCGCGGGTAACAGCCAGGCAGCCAGAGCGTAAATATTTGCCATGATGTGGATTCA
This sequence comes from Capricornis sumatraensis, assembly GCF_032405125.1. Taxonomy (NCBI): domain Eukaryota; kingdom Metazoa; phylum Chordata; class Mammalia; order Artiodactyla; family Bovidae; genus Capricornis; species Capricornis sumatraensis. Next base: position 47,837,964 of record NC_091083.1, read on the forward strand.
TGAGGGGCTCAGTTCTCTTTTCTTTAAAAGGGATTCTTATTTATGTTCATCCAAGCAAGTTGGCTTTTGTGCTGACACACTGTTGGGAGCGGCACCTGCGGCCTGACTCCTGACACCTCTTAGCTCCTCACTTGGTGGGGACACCACCACGCCCCTGCCCTGTGTCCTGGAGCCCAGCATGAGGATACGTCGGGAGGCCAAGCCGGGCGCAGTTGTGCGGGCTCTCCTCGGGCTCTGGCTGTAGAGCTCCCTCTCTTGTCCAGGAGGGCAGCGGGCTGCAGGGCCCGCCGGTGGCACTCCTGCTGCTGGTGGCCAGCTCTCCCTGGGGCTCCCCAGCCCCCGACACTTGCTGTCTCTGCCTCCCATGGGCCAAGGCCACTGCTTCCCTGCAGTCACTGCTCAGGGTGAGTCTTTCTGCCTTGGAGACCTTCTGCAGGATGAAGTGAGTGATTTTTACCCCAGAGACCCCAAAAGGAAAGAAAAATAGATTCACACATGTTGCTGCTGCTGCTACTAAGTCACTTCAGTCATGTCCGACTCTGTGTGACCCCGTAGACGGCAGCCCACCAGGCTCCACCGTCCCTGGGATTCTCCAGGGAAGAACACTGGAGTGGATTGCCATTTCCTCCTCCAATGCATGAAAGTGAAAAGTGAAAGTAAAGTCGCTCAGTCTTGTCCGACTCTTTGCGACCCCATGGACTGCAGCCCACCAGGCTCCTCCGTCCGTGGGATTTTCCAGGCAAGAGTACTGGAGTGGGTTGCTATTGCCTTCTCCTACACGTGTTGCTGAACTCAACTAAAAATGAATGCAGCGTTCTTCATTTTATTCTTCCCTCCAGGGTAATAAACGTCTCACCTCATATTCAGTCACGTGACTTCATCTTGTATCTTTTGTCAGAAAGAATTTGAAAGATGTGGTGAGTGGCTATTCATATTCATTTTATAAAATGAGTATATGCATTTATGGATGGACTGTATGGAGTAAAAATGGCCATTCCTCTGGGAATAAGGAAAATTAGACTCCAGTCCAGACATTGCTACTAACTTCGTGAATGACCCTGCATAGGTCACAGAATTTTCACATCTGAGTTCACTTGTTGATAAATTGACAAGGATGGCATTAAAGGGTGATCATTTTTCACCTTCAGCACCCTTTGATTCTACTTTCTTCCTCAGTTTATTGGATGTGGGTAGCCATTCCCTTCTCTGGGGGATCTTCCTGATCCAGGGATGGAACCTGGGTCTCCCGCATTGCAGGCAGATTCTTTACCATCTGAGCCATCAGGGAAGCCCCTTCTAGATGCGACAAAGGCATAAAAATGGAAGAGGGGGTGGAAACTGTTGAGCTTACAGTGTAATGGGAGGAAGGAAACATGCGCACATCAGAAACACAGCAGAGGGAGAGAAGAGTTTAGTTAGAGGCTGACAGCTGTGCCTTAGCTCCAGAGATGTGACAGGGACAGAAACAGGAGCCCGAGGGAGTAGGCTGAGGGGACAGGAGGACAGAAAATGATGCGGGCTGAGAATGGTATCAGTTAGTCTGAGACACCTGTCGTTCTCCATCGAAGCCCCATAATCACTTTACCAGCATCACGTTACCCTCTGTGTGGAGCACTGGCTTCCCTAGATCATCAGCGTTTGGACCTCGACCCAGATGGATCCAGGTGGAGCTACTACCGATAGAACCTCTGCACGGGTGTGGTGAGCGCCCTCTGAGCTAAAGGCAGTGCAGGCAGTGGCCAGCTCTGCTTGCTCGCTGTCCCTCCCAAATCGGGAGGGAGGAGACCCTCACACTTGGGACCTGGAGCTGCCAGGGGTCTGGAGGCCTCAACATGAAACATCTCTGCTGTCCCTATGTTAGACATGTGCCCCTACTTTGTGCTACTTTTCCAGAGTGTCTCAATGTTTAGGTGACAATTTAAAGTCCCTTTGAATGCTGGGGTTGTCTAGCCTGTGCCCTTGGGCTTCTTTACTGGTCAGAAAGTTGTCACTTTGCAGACCTGCACAGGCCATCTGCCCTGCTGGCACATGCTGGAAAGACACTGAAAATTAGTGTGTGTGTGACTTTGCATTATTTTATTTCCCCTTGTGTTCCTGCGCTTCTTCGACTCATCCTTAGAGATCTCTCTCTGCCATGTTGCTCCTTGTTGCTGAGTGTCCTGTGATTTGGCCCAATCTGATGAGCTTATCTGAGGTTCCTTCTGAAGAGGCCGTTTGTCTGGGAAGTCTTCAGCACTTCCCCTACTCATACTCTTTCCTGTCTCATTCAGAATGTAGCTTTTTATGAGAGATGGGTCAACTGCAGTCTCCCTGTCTCCTTCCAATTTATTTTCTTTCTTCAAATGATAATTGAGTGCTTGATATATATAAAGGACTTAGTACAACTAGAAAGTACACAAAAGCATTTGAAACACCAAACTGCATCCTCAAAGAACAGAAGATTTCATATGATAGATAACATAAATAAATGCAAGTTGATAAGTGGTACGTGATTTCTGTTCTCTAAAGATTCCCCTGAAGGACCATCAGTCTTCTCTAAATACTGTTCCGTCTTCTGTAGTTTGAGCCTTTTGTGGAGACTCAGCTTCTAGCTGGTTTGTGTTTTCTTGATCAAACCCATCTTTAACTGAGAAAATTTTTTACATTACTAGAGAATGTAAGATCATGTCATTGAAGTGATGCAGGCAATTTAGAAAGGGACACTCCAAACTATTTTTACTAATGATAGTCTTCAGAATAAGTTTATAACTTTCTGAGTGGATTTTGAAGAAAATAATACCATTCTATATGTATACGTCTTTGTAAGTTGAAAGGATAGTTTATTTGAACATTATTATGCAGAAGAAAATAAAGAAAGGGAGGAATAAAGGGAGAGAGAGAAACACAGAGAGTTAAGGGTCAAAATTAGGAAGTTGAAATATAACGATACTTTAGACAAAAATATTTCATCCATTGTTTTCCTGGGAAACGTCTTTTAAATCTGATCATGCAGCATTTTTATTCTGGAAAGTGGGAGTTATTTTTTTTACTCTCAGGAAACGTATATGTTGAACTCTCACAGAGTTGCTTATTTGTGAATCAGCCAGATTCAGTCCAGAGACTGATATGCAGAAGACAGTGTCAGTGCATCTGAGAAGCTGCTGGGAACTGCCCAGGGTTCATGGTGGGAGCAGACCTCTGCAATGGAAGAGCTTTCATAGATTTAGAGAAATTTTGAGGGGTACAGGTTAGACAGGGGCCTTTATGTTCTCACTGGGGTGCTCTGCCCACAGAATGTTGTGTTCTTATGGCGGGTGGGTGTAAAGCTGAATGTCTGCCTGCACACGGATCCTTGCAGTGGGAGTCAGATATGCCCCACGGGAGAACAAGGAAAGGACAGATCTACTGCCGTGTCTACGCTGTGCAGACACAACTGACAGGAGACACTGAGACCCCTTGAAGGCCAGCGCTGTCCTGGATGCAGTGGAGATGGAAGGAAACAAGAGATGGAGATTTGGATTATCAGTACCTTGCGAGACATACGTGGACTAAATAATAATTCACCACAGTTGGTGAAGAAGTGCTGCACGTGTGCTATGCTTAGTCCCTCAGTCATGTCCGACTCTTTGTGACCCCATGGACTGTACAATCCATGGAATTCTTCAGGCCAGAATCCTGGAGTGGGTTGCCATGCCCTCCTCCAGGGGATCAAACCCAGGTCTTCTGCCTTGCAGGCAGATTCTTTACCCTCTGAGCCACCAGGCAAGCCCCAGAAAGCGGCTGTGCATAGGAGAGAGGAATGCTGGTGAGCTGCATGCCAGGCTGTGATGAGTGAGATCAAAGAAGAGAGTCCATGAGTGGGTGCCTGCTGCGGTCGGTTAGGGTATGGGCGAACGGAGAAGAGAGGGGGACAGGAAAAGAGGCAGAGCGGCTCTGCTGGTGACCAGGCCGGCCCAGGGACTGCAGGCCGTCAGTGGGCAACGGGTGTCTCCGCAGAGACCCTGTTGTGAGGGTCTTTGATGACTGAACCAAGGAACTTGGGATTTTTCTGTTAACAGTGGAAAGCTCTAAGGAATCATTCTTCAGAATTTTAAAGGGACTATTTTCTAATTATTATTTTTTGTTGCTCTCACTGAGGTTTACTCCTTGTCAGAAATTTTTGATCTGGAGAAACATTTTTAAGAAAAAACCAGTGTGGTCCTATATGAAGAAAGAGTGAGTGAGAAGAAAAACCAGATGTATCAAGACTGAGTGACAGACGAGACATACACCAAGGAGGTCTGACCTCCTGTTAGGGTTGTGAGAATAGACACAGACCTGAGTGTTTCAAAAGACAAGTAAATAGCTGGAGGAGATGAAAGAGAAAGGAGAAAATGGATTCTGAGGTTTGACCTCAGAGGAAGGACTTACTAGGTGCGGATGGAGTCAAGTTCAGACCAGGCCACAAACCCACCTGCTCCTATTGTGTGGTCTAGCGCAGTCCTGTGAGAGTGTAATGCGAGCTGCGTCACATGTTTTCAGTTTCCTAGTAGGCACATTAAAGATAAAAAGAAGGAGAATATATTAATAATATTTTATTAATCCATCATTGGAGAAGGCAATGGCACCCCACTCCAGTACTCTTGTCTGGAAAATCCCATGGACGGAGGAGCCTGGTAGGCTGCAGTCCATGGGGTCGCTAAGAGTCGGACACGACTGAGCGACTTCACTTTCACTTTTCACTTTCATACATTGGAGAAGGAAATGGCAACCCACTCCAGTGTTCTTGCCTGGAGAATCCCAGGGACGGGGGAGCCTGGTGGGCTGCCATCTATGGGGTCTCACAGAGTCGGACACAACTGAAGCAACTTAGCAGCTTAGCAGCAATCCAACATAGTTTGGATTAATATTTTATTACATAAAATATTAATATTAATATTTAATCCAATCCAAAATTTTTTTATAGCCAGTCATCTTATATGTAGTCAGTGTAAACAATTATTAATGGGATAGTTTACATTCCTTTTTTTTTTTCATACAAAGTCTCTGGATTCCGGTGTCCATTGCACACTGACAGCAAATCTCAGTCCAAGCGCTCAGTAACCCTATGAAGCAGGGGCTGCCCTGTCTTGGAAGGTGTGGCTCTAGACTTTGAACTAATGGTGTCAGAGTGAGTTAGCAGCACCTACATAGGTGCCTGGGCACTCCTGTGCTAGGTGCTTCATGGTTAGAATTAAGTAGATGGTGCTCGTGCAAAGCATTGCCACATTGGACCCTTTATTTGCAAGAAGTCCTAAGAACAAGAGATCCAAGAAAGCATTTCTAGAACTTTCTTTAAAAGAATTCTTTACCATGTGCAGATTCATAGCTGCTCACTTCTCAAAATATCCTTTGAAAGAAGATATTTGGAGGATTTCCTGAAATGTAGTAATCCTTTTGTCCGTTCAGAGGTCATCAACTAAAAGTGCTTTGACCCAAATGTAGCCTATAGCCTGCAGCTGACTTCTGCTTGGATAGCCTGGCATCATAAACAAAACTCCAGATGAAGCAGTGCATCAAGCATCTGCGGGCAAAGCATGCCCCTCCATGTGCCACATCCAGCACCTCCACGAGTGCCCGTGGCCTGCCTCTGCCTGCGTCTCCACTCCAGGGGCTCAACATGGAGGCCCGCGTAGAAGCCAGATGAACAGGCAGCAGACAAGCTGGCCCAGCACTTGGCTCAGGGAACTGCCCTTTGCCTTTAACTTATCACCTGGGGTTTTTATGCTCGCTCCTGCTGGTGACATTTCTTCACCCTACCCTGACTCTCTCTGCAGCTCAGCAGAGATTCTCTCTGTCTTGTTCCTCAATAGCTGGGCTTCTCCAGAGCAGGATGTCAGGATGCTGAATCACTTCCTCCCCCGTTTACATCTACAAGGGCTGCCAGAGAACTGATGGCCAGATTCTTATCCCACATCTGCTGATGAGTAGATGTGACATGAATGCAGTTCTTTGCAGTTAAACTCACTCTTGGCTATAGCTTATCTTTTCTCAATTCACATTTCCATAGAAATTTCGTTAGATAATCATTTAATCTTTGTTTTGCTATCCTACTTCTGTTTATGGTGGAGGTTCCATCTGTCATCTGTTTTCTTTTTGCATACTCAGTTGCTCAGTCTTGTCTGACTCTTTGCAACACCATGGACTATAGCCCACTAGGCTTCTCTGTCCTTGGGAATTCTCCAGGCAAGAGTACTTGAGTGGGTTGCCATGCCCTCTTCCAGGGGATCTTTCTCACCCTGGGAATGAACCAGATCTCTGGCATCTCCTGCAGTGGCCGGCAGATTCTTTATCACTGAGCTACCTGGGAAGCCCCATATCTATAAGTGTGTACTAAGTTGCTCAGTCATGTCTGACTCTTTGCAACCCCTTGGACTGTAGACCCCTGGCTCCTCTGTCTGTAGAATTCTCCAGGCAAGAATACTGGGGATACATCTGTCTATCACCTGTCTGTCTCAACGCACCTGCCCACGTTTCTCCAGTACCTCTGCCCACTCCATTGATTTGTTTCTCAGGCAGCTTCCATATTCTTCACTTGCCTGAAGCTGAGCCACAACTAATTGCTCAGAGTTGACCACCTGACTCACTGCTGGGCCAGTGTGTCTTTTCACAAGTTTTCGGACTTGGGACTCAAATCAGTACCTCACTACTGACCAAATTTATAATAGTGACACTCAGGTAATAATAATAGTAACAGAATGGTATAAGCAATAGTAACACTTAGACTTTATTTTCTTGGGCTCCAAAATCACTGCAGATAATGACTGCACCCATGAAATTAAAAGACGCTTGCTCCTTGGAAGAAAAGCTATGACCAACCTAGACAGCATATTAAAAAGCAAAGACATTCATTACTTTGCCAACAAAGGTCCATCTAGTCAAAGCTATGGTTTTTCCAGTAGTCATGTGTGGATGTAAGAGTTGGACCATAAAGAAGGCTGAGCTAAGAATTGATGCTTTTGAACTGTGGTGTTGGAGAAGACTCTTGAGGGAGTCCCTTGGACAGCAAGAAGAGCAAACCAGTAATCCTAAAGAAAATCAATCCTGAATGTTCATCGGAAGGACTGATGCTGAAGCTGAAGCGAAGGGCCGACTCTTTGGAGAAGACCCTGATGCTGGAAAAGACGGAAGGTAGGAGAAGGGGACAACAGAGAACCAAATGGTTGGATGGCATCACTGACTCAATGGACGTGAGTTTGAGCAGGTTCCAGGAGATGGTGAAGGACAAGGAAGCCTGGCGTGCTGCAGTCCATGGGGTCACAAAGAGACAGGACTGAGCGACTGAACAGCAACACAGAATAGTAACGCAGGCACAGTAATAAAGATGGCGACACTAGAATAGTAACACGAGGACTGTGATAGTAACGATAGCATAGTAACCTAAGGACAGTGTTAGTGATGCCTGAGGCTGGTCAGCAGCCATGCGGAAGCACCGTTCTGGAGAAAGAACGAATATGAACAGTAGCAGAGGGGCAGGGGAGGGGGTCGGGATGAAGACTGATGAGAGTGGGAAGGAGTCCAAATGTCCTTCCAAGTCTTAGGTCTGCCTGCTTGAGTCTTACCTCAGCCTCAGTTGGGTGACATTTGGCTGTTAAGTTTGTTCTGGGCTCTCTGAGATGCCCAGTGTCTTTTCCAGTAAAGGCATCTTTAAAGATAGTTACAGGTAAAGAAGGTCTCTGGAGCTTACAACTTCACCATGATGACCAACAACTAACACTATTTTTAAAGACAATTTAGGAAACAGGTTTTGTTTTAAATGGATTCTTACGAGAAGTAAGAACAAATAGATCTATAAATATACTTATTTTGGAGTTTGTCAAGAGTAAAGCAGGAAGGACTCAAAGCCTGTCATTATCTTTGAGTCAGTGTGTGCTATGGATGAATCAAGCCAATTGTAGAATTTGGTGGATGTAGTCAGTCCTGAAACATTAAAAATAATGTATAAATGAGGTTCCTGTTGTTGTGAAACAGATCACTGGAATGAAAATCCTTTTCAGCATGGTGAAAGTTGATCTGGAATAGGTTTTACTTCTGTATTTTTAAAGACGCTTATTGTCTGAGGCCAGTATGCGTAGGAAGGAATTGTGTATACTGATTCCTTAGGAAGGAACTGTGTTGGAATGCATTTGTGGCTGGTCTCCTAGTAACTTTTGACACAGTCAGTTTTCCCCTCGAACTTTTTTATTAAAAAATTTAAAAATTTTTAAACTTAATAATTATTTTCTGTTGCTCTAGATCTTGTTACTGTGCGTGGGCTTCCTCTAGTTGTGGTGAGCAGGGGGTGCTTTCTAGTTGTGGTGTGCGGGCTCCTCATTGCAGTGGCTTCTGTTACTGTGGAGCACAAGCTCCAGGGAGTGAGGCTTCAGTAGTCGCAGCTCATGGGCTATGGAGCACAGGCTCAATAGTTTCGGTGCACGGGCTTAGTACGACTTTAGCTGCCCCACAGCTGTGGGATCCTCCTAGGCCTGGAATTGAATCCTTGACTTCCCTGGTGGCTCAGACGGTAAAGCGTCTGCCTACAATGCGGGAGACCTGGGTTCAATCGCTGGGTCGGGAAGCTCTCCTGGAGAAGGAAATGGCAACCCACTCCAGTATTCTTGCCTGGAAAATTCCATGGACAAAGAACCCTGGTAGTCTACAGTCCATGGGGTCGCAAAGAGTCAGACACGACTGAGCAACTTCACCTTCCCCTGAACTAGCAGGCAGACTCTTAACCACTGGACCACCAGGGAAGCCCTCCCCAGTGATTTTTGAACTGACTGTGTGTTCTTCATTGACTGAGGCCCAGATGAAGCAATGGGGTGGCGTTTAGAGGGCTCCCTTATTTGTGCTCAGTTTCATCCAGCATCCATCTCTTTGCATCCCCATGGACTGTAGCCCGCCAGGTTCCTCTTTCCATGGGATTCTCCAAACAAGAATACTGAAGTGGGTTGACGTTTCCTTCTTCAGAGGGTCTTCCTGACCCAGGGATTGAACCTGCACCTCTTGCATCTCCTGCATGGGCAGGCAGATTCTTTACCACTGTGGCACCTGGGAAACCAGCGCTAGGTCAAAAAATGAACAAATCTTTGGCCATTAAAACATAGTTATTACAGTGAGATTCTCTCATTGTGAATAGCACATAAGAATAGAAATGGGTAACATAGCAGATGTATACCCAAAATACTTCATATTTGTACTTAATCAGGACAGAATTCACTGAATGGAAATGTAGAGAGAATTGGGCAGGTTGATTAACCTGTATATTGAGTAAACTGTACAAATTAATAAATTGTTATCTCTTTCAAATTCAAATTTGTGTTAGTTGAATGAAAATATACAGCTTCATTATATAATTTTACTGTATAATTTTTAATTATGAAGTAAAATACATAATTACAATTTTTATATACCACCAAGGAAATAGTGGTCACTGCATTGAATAATATTAAACCTTATGTTCATTTTTCATCTTTTCTTAATTCATCACTCTATTACACCCATGGCATAAACTGTTCACAAAATTTAGAATTAAATTTAGCTTCACAGTTCTATGGCTCTTTCATACATCTCCTTTTCAGTACTGTGCTACTAGAGAAAGGTGGAATACCAGGGAGATCCCAGAAAAACGATGATCATCAGATTGAAGAGGAAACGCTGAAGCATCCATAATAATAAAAAAATCTATAAAACTATACTGCATTCTTATGAATTTTGAGATGTACTTTGATTTCCTATTTTCAATTATATTCCCAAAGGCTTCTCTTTCATGTGTTCAATAAAGTTAAAAATTTATGAAAACATTTCCTCTTATTCTTATTCACCAGGCTCTCCCCTAATGATCTGGTACTTTCTGATGTGTGTGAGTGTATAATAGTAATTGAATGAAAATTTAAAAGTGGAGGCAAAGCGTTACTTTTTATAATTTGTATATGCCAAATAACAAAGCTCAGTCACAAAATGAACTTGGTATCTCACTAATAATTTAATTGCTTTGACCTTTCCTTTTCAATATTTTGTGGACAAAATCTTTAAAAAAATATTGGTAATGCATTGAGGTTAACTCTATTTAGACATGTTTTTTCCATCTGATTCTGGTCTACTGTCTTATATTACACATTTTCTGAATTTACATTCCTACCCAAGTCTGTACTACCATACTCTGAAAAGATATATTTTTCTTTAAATACTCCCTCTTCCAGAACTACCAGCTTACCCTGGAATTTTTGTCTTCAGCAAAACTACTGAACCAATTAAAAAATAACTGCATGAGAAACAGATGTCAGGTTAGAATCAGAGATGATCTTGCTTCATCCTTGACAGATTTTTTTTTTCTTCTGAGTCAAAAGAAATATTGTCTTTTTTTTACTTCATTTATTTATTTTTATTGAAGTGTGTGTGTATATATATATATATGTATACACACACACACACTCTTTTTAATTTTCTTTTCCACTTTATTTATTTTTGGAGGCTAATTACTTTACAATATTGTATTGGTTTTGTCATACGTTGACATGAATCCACCACGGGTGTACATGTATTTCCCATCCTGAACCGCCCTCCCACCTCCCTCCCCATCACATCCCTCTGGGTCATCCCAGTGCACCAGCCCTGAGCACCCTGTCTCATGCATCGAACCTGGACTGGTGATCCATTTCACATATGATAATATACATGTTTCAGTGCCATTCTTTCAAACCATCCCACCTTTGCCCTCTCCCACAGAGTCCAAAAGACTGTTCTATACATCTGTGTTTCTTTTGCTGTCTCGCATACAGGGTAATCATTACCATCTTTCTAAATTCCATATATATGCATTAGTATACTGTATTGGTATTTTTCTTTCTGGCTTCCTTCACTCTGTATAATAGGCTCCAGTTTCATCCACCTCATTAGAACTGATTCAAATGTATTCTTTTTAATGGCAGAGTAATACTCCATTGTGTACATGTATCACAGCTTTCTTATCCATTCGTCTGCTGGTGGGCATCTAGGTTGCTTCCATGTCCTGGCTATTATAAACAGTGCTGCGATGAACATTGGGGTACACGTGTCTCTTTCAATTCTGGTTTCCTTGGTGTGTATGCCTTTTAACTAATGAATAGCAGCTATCTTGCAGATTTTTCATCTTCAGTAACTGGGTTAAAATAACATATTAAATACACATGTCATATTCTTCATAAGCTTTCCTCAAGTTTCTCAAGGAATGATAGATATGCACTTTGAATTTTAATAAATATTGGTTGAACACCCTTGGTAGGTAGGATTTCTTATTGAAATTGAATCTGTGAAATGTGTATTCCCTGTGTGTGCCCATGAAAAATTAGATTCTAATAGCTGCAGGTGTTTACAAAAAACAGCATTTTATAAGCACTTTATTTACGACACTTTGACTATTTCTCTTTCCACTACTAGGCATGAATTTTGTGGTCCAAAACCACTTTATACTGATGAACAAAATTTCTGTCATTGAGTGGTATTAACAAATATTTGATGATTCAACAAAATGAGCGGATCTTTACACTAGCTACTTTTCTTACTAAATGGCCTGGAAGATCTAAACTTTCTGAAAAATTGCCATAATCCATCTTCTATGCCTTGTCATCAGACCCCTTTTAAATTATCTTTCACTTTGAGCCCCACTGCACCCTTTATTTCATTCAATATCCTATTTCTTTGTTTTTTCAAAAGCTACGCTGATAACGAACATGACAGTGTAAGTTATGAATGGCTACAGCCTGGGTAATTCTTTGAATTTGATTGTTATTTGGATTCCAGGATTTGGTGAGCACGACACTGGAGAAAGAGGAGAGAGACAGGTTTAGCCAGACTCTGACGTGCATTTAGAGGAGCTGACAGGTCTGAGTGCCTGTCCCTGCATAGTCTTGCGCTAGAATGGTAACTGTTTTGGAGAGGAGCCTGTTATTTGCTGGCTCATCCATTCATGGGAAACCACTGACTCTACCAGAAATATATGAAAAGCTACTTCAGGAATCTTTTCTTCTTTAATCTAGGTATGATTAATATCAGCATGTTCATCTTTTGTGAACAACTATTTAAACTGATCACTCACTTATATTTAGATTGAAATAATTATTAAGTTTCACAGTTCACAGAGGACTTGCAAATTTGTTATATCATTTTGCTTTCTCAAAAATTTGATGATAGTCAAGAAAGTCAGGAATTATTGCCCCTTTTGCAAAAGGAGGAGGTTGAGAGGTATTAAAACTGCTAGAAAGGTGGTAATTCAGAATAGACCAAGGTCTCCTGAACATAAGTCTCAGATACTTTCTCCTAAGAGTAAATTTGTCTAAGTTGAGTCCTCAGGCACCAGGTGACCAGTTTGTGAAGAAAACAAAGCCAGTGAACCATGTGATGGGAACCTAAGACAGAGACTGAAAGTTGTGCGGGGGCTTCACTCCTAGCCCTGGAAAATAACTGATGAGACAGTATGGCTCTCTTCTTCTCAGACCATTGCGTTTTCTCCAGCAGATGCGTTGGAGACTATGGCTTAGCAACCAGGATGGCTCAGGGCATTGGTGGCCTGACCATGAACACGGCAAGCTGCAGGTGAGCCTACAGCAGGCCCTTAAGAAGAACTCAGAGATGGAGCTGTGGTCTCCACTGGAAATGTGTACCAGGGAGCCTAAGTATCTGGTGTCCAGAGGAAGAATGGTTGCTAAGATGACCACATTCCTAAAAAAAGATTGAAAAACTCTTACAACTCCAAGTTGATTAATCTCAGTTCCATCCACGTGAAACTGATGAAAACTGAAATAAGGGTTAGGCTTATTGAGAAGAAGACAAACCCTATCGGCAGTTAAAGGCAAAATGTCTTCCATAACAGAATATCTTGCAAATGAATCAAAACTGGGGGGAGCTTACATACAGATACAGTCAAAAGAAAGGACATAATTTCCTTACATCTTTCTGTAGTTTATTTTGATCTTCAGGTAAAACCTCTTACCTTGATATTCTCCACAGCACATATGTCTTACTTTGTACACAGTAGGTGCTTAGTAACTATTTTATCTTTAAGCTTTTTATGTGAAAGCTCGTATTTTAAGATGATTTGAGGGGCGTATATGCTTGAGGGGAAGGTTGTCATAGACTTGATGACAAGTGCATCAGTTGTGCCGAAGGAACAGGTGGAGATACAGGAAAAATGAGGCTCATCTCTGGTTGGGATATGAAGAAAAGAATTTTCTAGGAGACAGTGAATCAATGAGTTAAATATATTTAACAAATTATCTGATATAAGAATGTTCTTCTAGTTCAGATTCTGTCACCAACAGTCTTTTAAACTCAGTGAGAAAGTCTAATTCACTGGTGTGTGAATGTCATCATTTAGAAAGTCAAGAGTTAGCAGGCTGTGCAGTGGTCCTAGCCTCATTCCCCTGATGACTAGACACAGCCTGGGGGAATCTGGAATTCCATCGCATCTGTAATGTCTTACCAGCTAACTTTCTCTTTCCTTGATCATTTTAAAATTGTTCTTAGAGGCTGCTCTCCCCGACCCTCTCCCGTCCTCTCGTGGGCTTGGGCTTGTTTGGGCACAAGGATCTGCACCTCAGGCAAGGGGGTGTCACCTGCTGGCCTTGGAGCACGTCTGAACATATCTCACCTCTGGTGGGAGCAGAGGGGTGATGGCCCCTGGGAGCCCTATGCTAGGCATGCCCTCCAGAAACAGAGCCACTTCTCATGCAGGGTGTGATTTGAGGGCTTACTCCCTGACTCTTATGAAAAGCATAGACTGTGAGCAAAAGTTGAAGAGTGAGAGCCTCCAAAATGTCAGGGCACAAGTAACTGATTTGGAACCCTTCAGATGACTATAACACAGAGGGGAGAAAATTTTCCCCACTACTTGGTCAGCAATCAACTTGTAATTTAGCTTTGCCAGATCTCTCATGTTTTGCAAAAGAGCAGCTTCAGCTAAAGGGAGATGACGCCTCTGTGCTCATGAACGAGTTCCCTCCCAAGACCCTCAGAAGGTGAAAATGCTGTAACTCCCATGTGAGCCAGGAGAAGCAAGACTCTGGATTTGAGGCTCCTGTTATGGAAGTCCCTGAAAGGACTCCGGGGTTGGATAAAACACACATGTCATGTTCATGTTATTTCCATCCCTCACATTAACTCTCAAGGCCTAGAATTGTGTTCTTTGTGTATGGCAGATGATAGTAATTAAAAAAATTCGAGACCATTTCTTCTAACTCTGATTATAAATACACTGATAGCTTTAATCTGAAAGATAAAGCTATCAGGAGCTAGTTTTTCTTGCCAGAATGAGTAGAAAAAAAAAAAAAAAAGGCCAATACCTTTGATGTGGTCAGGTGGAGGGAAGGTTCTTGGAAGAAGCACTCTGAATTGTGGTCTTGGAGCTACATGAGTCATTTGTTTGTCCTCCACACTATCAGGAAATCGGTCCAACGTGCTGCAGCTTCAGGGGAGAAGGCCCACAGTTCTTAGAATGATGAGATCTAGTGTTTCAAAATAGAAGCACGTTTTCTTACTCTTGAAACACACAAGTCTGGCTACAGAGTACTGTGTGCACAGTGAGTTCTCCTCTTGATTATGCAAATAAATAGGCAGATGGATAGCAGAGGATTGATGGGAAAGGGAGCAGATGTCAGGATAGAGTGGACAGAGTGTCTTCAGTCTAAGTAGGAAAAATCAGGTCTCTTTTGTCTGGAAAGAGGTGAAGGCTGAGGTGAAGATATGATCAAAGTTCATAAATTTTGTGAAAGCCTCTGCTGACGTTATCAGGGACCCGTTAACCCGATTCCAGGACTTCTGAACCACAGGGGAGTCTTTGAAGTTTCAGCAGGGTAGTTTTAGGGTAGAGAAAAAGAAGTACTTTAGTACAGGGAGAAGAAAATTAATGGAAGTTTTGTGAAGTGACAGGGTGAAAATGCTGTATAAACATTTCCAGGGGGAGTAATAGCTCCAAATAAAGTTGACTGAGGGAAGCTTGGGGGAGGGGGCATGCAAAACTGTGTGAGTTCATAGAGAGCAGCCATATTCTTCAAGACTTCCTCTTAACTTCACTTTCTGAATCATCATATACACGGAGAGAAGACTACTTATTTTAAGATGCTCATAGTCATTAATGGGTTTTCATGGTCAGAGATTGAAGGCAGGAGGAGAATGGGACGACAGAGGATGAGATAGCTGGCAGGCATCACTGACTCGATGGACATGAGTTTGAGTAAAGTCCGGGAGTTGGTGATGGACAGGGAGGCCTGGCGTGCTGCAGTCCATGGGGTCACAAAGAGTCAGACACGACTGAGTGACTGAACTGAACTGAACTGTACAGAGTCAGTGTAAAAGTACTGACGGCCCTCCATCATGCCCAGTTGGACTGCAGTGTCTGGAACTCCTTCTCTTGAAAGAGAACAGTGCTGTCCAATAGGGGTCAGTGGGATTTCTGTTTCCATAGGAAACATGGGTCTTCTGACCTTCAGCTGTAACTCCTTGGACACTGACACGATCAAACCTACCCCTCCTCCTCGGGGAAGGGGGCAGACAAATTCTTGTTTCCACTGCATTTTCTCTTTAGGTGTTTTATGTTGGGTGGTGATGTCCCCCCAGCCTGGGCCCACTGCCTTTGTTCCCTGGCCTTGCCCCAGCTGGTGCTGAATTGGGGACTGCGACCCCGCCGTGATGTCACTGTTCAGGCAGCCACAGCGCATGGCCCTGTCTTCAGGAGCAGAACAATGATGCCATTTTCCTCTCAAGCTAGAAGATCTTTTTTTTTTTTTTTTCAAAGAAAAATAAAGTGCTTGAGGCCTCGCCTGTTTTTTGCTGCAGTTTCTCCTCCCCCCAGTGGTGTCTGGTTTGTTCCAGCCCCGCAGAGGTGTCGCCGGGTACTTACAGGGATGCCTGCACCCATGGGTAAGACACCAGACACTTACCAAGGCTGCTGCGCTCTTGAATGCGTCTGTCTATGAGGCATCACTTATCTACCTGCGGCTTCTGTTCATGTGAATGAAAACAATGACCTTTTCCGATGATTCTTTAGCTAAAGGCAGAAGCACTGAAGCCATGGGAGGACATGGGTTATTGGTGCAACTGAAAAATGTTTGCAGTTAAAGGTCCTGGCAGAACAAAAGGAGAAATTGTTTTTGCCTGAGAAGAAAATAGGGACTTGCTTTCAGACTTCCTCTGCTCAGCATGTGACTGACATCACAACGTGGTGTCCGTGGCCTCCACAGCGGCTCCTGAAGCCACCCCTGTGGGTCAGCCCATCACTGGTACGTGTTCGGGGGTGGGGAGCAGAGAGGAGGACCCATAGCCTCATGGCTTGTGACATGAACTCAGTGTTCCGCTCTTACCAGCTTGACCTAGAATAGTCCCTTAACAAAGGGGCCCCACAGACTACATAGCTCGCCTTGGCCCTTAGTGCTTTCCTACCATCTCTAACACTCACCACTGAATTCCCAAAATTCCTTCCCGTGACTCTAGGAGATCACTTTGTTCTCTGCTTAAAATGTGAAGATGTATGTTTCTATGCATAAGCACATGTGCGTGTATGTGTGTGTTTAAAGAGGGACGTGTGAATCAGAAAAAAACTTTCACTGTTTAATTTTTTCACAAAATTATATCTAATTTTGAATTAGATATAAAATAATAGAAAAGCTCCTGAATCAATTTCACACCCATTCATAGGTGTGTTTGTTCCATCTGTTCCAGTAATTTAATATCCGTCACCTTCATCTAGAACATGATGTTCTTAGATGACATTTCAGTTCATTTAATTAGCACTTAATACAGTTGGATGATCCCTATTCTTTAGAAGTGCTGCATCAGAATGGGGGTCCTTTTCTAGTATTATTAATATCGCATCTCTGACCTCTTGTATCTGTAAGCTCACTGTTCTAGAAATCATAAAATTTGATAAATTTACTTTAGAAAGGTTCCTTTAAATTTTTTAAAAATCTTGTGTATCAAGCCATTGATAATGCAGTGTCTGTTTCAGTTGGTCACTTATGTTTTCTGGCTCCTGATCATAAGGGACACTGGATTTGGAGCCCGCATAATAATGAGTTACATATATGGGCTTCCCTGGTACCTCAGCTGATAAGGAATCTGCCTGCAATGCAGGAGACTTGGGTTCGATCCCTGAGTTGGGAAGGTCCCCTGGAGAAGGGAAAGTCTACCCTCTCCAGTATTCTAGCCTGGAGAATTCCAGAGGCTGTATAGTCCGTGGGGTTGCAAAGAGTCAGATACGACTGAGCACTTTTCCGTTCACATATATAATTAGAAGACAGAGGAGAGCTGGAGAGTGAACGTTCCCACAGCATCTGTCTGAGCGCTGGCCACCTGAGATGGACTGAGGAGCTTGAGACTGAGCCTCCTCTTCATGTTTATCCAGCGGCTCTAGGGGCAGCTTTTCAGCACCCCAGAACAGGGTCAGCAGGCTTTTTCTGCCCAACACCAGCTTGTAGACAGCTTTGGCGCTATGAACTCTGATGTCTCTGTTACAGCTGCTCATCTCTGGTTGCTGCGCAAAAGCACCCTGGGCTGTATGGAAACTGAGTTCTAGTAGAAAAGTAAAGCAGGCAGGGAGGCAGGCCTGGCCCACGGGCTGTGACTTGTAGACCCTTGGCCCACAAACACCCTTCATATCCACTGTGACTCACCCTCAGCAGACAAGCTGGCTCTATACCGGCCAGACACAGAAGGAGCCTCTTCATGCTCCGTCCCAGCATCAGAGAAGGACGTTAAAGAAGGTCCATGCAGGGAGTAAATGGATAATAAGGCTCAGTAATAGTCCTTGCTGAGGCATGTGTGTTTTGTGAGGGATGGAGTCAGAGGGCTTGAGGAGGACGCACACAGATGTGCTCTGGTTTGACTAAAAACAAAGAACGGAGCCCCGAGTTTGTGGGCAGCAGTGGGTACGGGGCTACAGAGGCTTCTAAGTGCCTTGGTCCACAGGCCAGTCCATCTCCATCTCACTAAAGACACGACAGTTACCTCCCCAGGAAATGGAAAGCATTCCCACAAGGGATTCTCTGGACAGACACAAGTCCACCAGCTGGTGTATTAAACTAGAGTCAGCAGGATGCCACACAGAAAGCAGCTTCCTTCTCTTGCACAGTCCCTCTCTTGGTGCTTTCATTCCCAGTGGGTGAGAGTTCTGGAGGTTCCAGGACTTCTTTGTGCTTTCAGGGACACGAATATAGGCTGATGTGTTAATGAGGGTTCTCCAGAGAAACAGTCCTCTGTGTGTGTGTGTGTGTGTGTGTGTGTGTGTGTGTATGTGTGTGTGTGTGTGTGTATGGGGGGAGGGAGGTATTTAATACAGGGATTGGCTTACATAGTTACAGTTGCAGAGGCCCATCTGTCACCTGCAAGCTGGAGAACCAGGGAGGGCCTTGGCGTTGCTCAGTCTGAGACCGAAGGCCCGGGAACCAGAAGCACCAAAGTCTAAGGGCTGGAGGAGAGGGGCGTCCCAGCTCAGGCTGTGTGTGTGTCCTTCTGTTGTTCTGTTCAGGCCTCAGTGGCCTGAGTAGTGCCCACTCGATCTAATGAAGGGGGTCATTCACATGCTACTCTCTCGCAGCAACTCCTCACGGGCCCACCTAGAAATCAAGTTTTATCAACTGTCTGGGCAGCCTTTAGCCCAGTCAGCTCTACAACACACAACCAACCACCACAGTACATCATTATATATGTATGTATGTGTATATGTGTGTATGTAACACTGAAATGTATATATGTGTATATGTTTATATATACACAAAGAATGGCAAACTAAGAAGATAATTTTTTCCTATGGTGAGATCACTTTCCAGTTACTATGAAGAACATGCTAACATGTTACATGATTGATATCCTCCAGCACAGAGAAGCTAACTCAGTAGGACACCGATGCCAACCAAGCTCTAGTATTTGGAAATGCTTCCTGTGGAGTTTTGTGGGAGCCTCTCGTAGGGCATCACATTGTGTGTTAGAGCTACATTTCCTAAAGGTGTGGGTGCTGAAGACCATATTCAAAATAACAGTGACAGAAGTCCATGATCCGAAAGTGTGAGAAAGCCTGGGTTTAGCACAGTTAAGCAGATTTCCTTTCTGCAGGGAATCTCTGAGCCTTAGTATACTAAAGATGGCTTAGTCTCCCTCCAGAGAGAATAAGTGGGGCTTCCCACTGCTGATAAAATGGAACTGTCTGTCATGAGACTGCGTCTGTTTGGGGAGTGGACGCTTAGATTCCTGGTGGTAGAATGTTTTGAGTATGTGTCACCCAGGCCACGTCCTGTTGAGGACAGCTCTGTATCGCTTTCCTGTGTGTGGACACCCTGAATCGGGAGTGCTCACTATGAACTGCACAGTTTGCAGCTTGATGCATGTTAAGGACTCTCCATGATGCTGCGCTGACTAGATATGCAAGCGGATGAATTAGCTCCATTTCATTGGAATCCGGACAGTTGACATTCCTCAACAATGTCAAGTCTCGGCTAGTTCTGATGCCAGTGACATCTAGAACCAGCTTCACACTTACGTATTTATTAGTAATGTTGAAAATCCTCTTTGAGTGGATAATACTTTAATTTTGGCATTTATATTCCATTCAGTCTTCTAATGTCTTGAAATATTATTATTTCTCAAGGACATAAAGAGCTTTCTGGCCTCTGCTCTGCAGAGTTTTGGGTGGAGAAAATGGAAAATAATTATCGATATTATTTGTGTTTTATCCTTGTCTGTATATTGGGTGGTGTCTTCACGTTTTATCTATGTGTGGTGTGTTGGGAAGCACACTTCTGATCGTGGTCACCTACCAGACACTTCCCTTTCAGATCTAGGCTTCTCTCCAGCACAGGAAGTGTTCGTCGCACTCTGTAAACACCTCTGTCCTCTGACATCCTGTGTGTCAGCTACTGGACACCTGCAGCCTTGCATGCCCCTGTAGTACATGGCAACCTCTCATTTAACACTTGTTGCAGGTAATTGGATGCTTGTACTGGTGGAAGTTCCACTTACTAGAGCTAGATTTTTTTGTTGGATGTTTCTAGAAATGCAGTTCTACAGTTCAATTGAGTATAGCTGGGCATGAGTTTTCTGGTTTAGTATTTCTCAAACTTGGGTTACATACATATGCATTTAAAGAAAAATGAGTTCTCATGGACTCACAGTGTTGATTTAAACAGCTTATAGTATTATAAAAGTATATACAAGCTCTAATCCTAGGTATAAATACTTTATGCTTATAAATCCAGTAAAACAAGAACACGTATATTTATACATAAATACAAGATTTAAAACCAATAAAATTCAAATTAACATAACTTAATATGGCAAATTCAGTTTTGCTGTTCAGAAACTTCCATTCCAGATGTAAGTATGATTTAAGTTTGTCCACCAGTGCTGCTGTGTATGCCTCAAGTCTCCCACCACTTTTCCGTATTTAAACTTCTCGAGCCTTTTAGCCCCTGGGTCGTTCCAGTACTGTCAGATCGTCTTGATCTTACCTGGTGGAAGCAGCGTTTAGGCATTAAGTATACTTCTGCGGTTGAAGCATTATGCCACAGCAATAGTTACTACCCCATTTGGGTGTCAAGATCAGCACAGTGTATGCTTGAAAACCCAGAAGCCATATTTAGTCATAGGTGCTTTGAGACGACCACACGAGACACTTTTATTATTAACACTGTCAACAAGATGAAATCAAAGTCTTCAAAATTCATGCTGTTAAAATAATTTACTGAAAACACACACTAGTTTGAAAATTATTGTTGAAGTTGGAGGTCTCTGTATTCTTCCCAAGCACAGTTTTGCCAAAGCAGATTTTAGAGTGTAAAATCTTCAACTTAAAATAAGATTAACAATTCAGTTAGTCAGAGCACACTACTCCTTGGCCACAATGATTAACTGTGGTATTTCTGTGGTTGTTTTAATATATATTCAGCACTCGCCAAGTCTGTCAACAAAGAATGATTTTATCGTGTTCCCATTGAATAACATTTTTAAAAATTTTTCTAAATAATCAGTTTCTGCTTATCATCTATGACAAAAAGTCAATTCTGTTGACCTTGCAAGGTGACTGTGAGTCAGACAAATATGAAATGAGATCATGTATGCAGAACACTTGGTACTCCACTCAGCACCCAGTTAGGAGCCCAGCAGTCAGTTTCTCCATGTCTTCCATGAGGAGTGTCTCCGCTCTTACCACCACACCACTGGGTCCTTCTTCTTCTGTAACAGATCCTTCCTGACCCTGCAGAGTTAACTTATCCCACGCCACTGCCTTTATTCTGTGAACTGTTGACACTAACAGGATCCTTTTCAAGAGATCCTCCTCTTACCAAGGGAAGAGAGAGCTCTGGGACCCGGGAGCTCCAGGTGGCCTCCATGCTGAAGAGCAAGTCCTTGAGGAAGTCAAGTCATTGCTCTAGGAGTGAGCACTCCTCTCCTTAGGGTTAAGAGGATTTCTTGCTGTTGCTAATGTATACTCAGAACTTGACAGAACTTGGCAGGGGAGACATTATGGATAAATACAAAGCATCATTCTGCATATCTCATTGAGCTCTCCTCATTTCAGTGCTTACAACATGGCAGGAAAAAGGAATAACACACCCCAGATGGCTGCCAGCCATCTTGGGGGATATGTTTGTGAGTAGACTCAGCCTTCTGTGGACTCCCAGGCTGGCTTGAAGAGCACAGAGCTGAAATTATATCTAGGTAGTGAAGTGAAGTGAAAGTCACTCAGTCGTGTCCGACTCTTTGGGACCCCTTGGACTGTAGTCCATGGGATTCTCAAGGCCAGAATACTGGAGTGGGTAGCCTTTCCCTTCTCCAGGGGGATCTTCCCAAGCTAGGGATCAAACCCAGGTCTCCCACATTGCAGGCAGGTTCTTTTACCAGCTGAGCCACAAGGGTAGGGTTAGTCTTAAAACATGTCTTAGAGTTCACAGTCTAAAAGTCAACATGTTACTTAATGGGCAACACTGATGTCTTCCCTGCCAGTTTCAGAAACAAGGTGATGAAGCCTTTCAGTAAAATGGGAAGATAAACCAAACACTAAAGATAAATAATCCATAGTCGAGGGAAGACACAGACATGGGACCAGGGAAGAACGACTTCCCTGAACATATCCTTTTTTGTAAATTTGATTTTAGTACTCTGTATATTTTTATATAAGACAGAATTAAACCAAAATCTAAAAAGTACTCCAAAATACTGAAAATAAAAAAAAATTAGTGACCCTCACTATATATGAAGGTGGTCACTAACTGGCAAATAGAATACTATTTTGAGTAACTTCAGCCCAATGATTTAACTATACAATGCCAGTAGTGCTGCTTTGGACAAAAAAAACAGAAAGAGGTCTTGAACTCTTCAGTAATCATAGTATCAGTGATAATATTGGTATTTGTGAAAACTTTTATATAGTCATAGGTAACATCAATAATGTTAATGTCTTTAGAAACCAGAATCTTAGTGCGAAGGAAAAAGTTGATACAGATTAAGAAACTAAAAACTTTATAAATTTGAATTAATCATGTCAGCATACTGTTTTGTTATTTTTATTGAAATACAATTGATCTAAAATATAATATTATATCAATTTTGAGTGTACAGCATAGTGATATAGGATTATAGATTAGACTTCATTAAAAATTATTTCAAATTAATGGCTGTAGTTCCCTGTGCTGCACAATCTTTGTTGCTTATCTATTCTGTTCTTAGAAGTTTGATTCTCTTAATCCCATACCTCTCTCTTGCCTCTGCCCCTTCCCTCTTGCTACAGGTAAGCACTGGTTTTTTCTCTGTGTCTGAGACTCTGTTTCTGTCTTGCTATATACATTTGTTTGTTTTTAAAATAGTCCTGCTATAAACATTGGAATAGATGTATCTTTTCAAGTTACAGTTTCATTTTCTCTGGATATATACTCAGGAATGGAATTGCTAGATCATATGGTAGTTCTATTTTCAGCTTTTTGAACAACCTCCATACTGTTTTCCATAAAGGCTACACCAGTTACATTCTCACCATGGGGTACAAGGGTTCCCTTTTCTCCACATGCTCACCAACATTTGTCATTTGTAGACTTTTTAATGATAGCCATTCTGACAGATGTGACAGACAAAAAATTAAGGAATTTTATGGTATCTGGTTTTACATTAAGGTGTTTAATCCATTTTGAATTTATTTTTCATATGGTGCGAGGAAATGTCCTAATCTCATTCTTATTCATGTAGCTGTCCATCTTTCCCAGCACTACTTATTGAAGAGACTGTCTTTTCTCCTTTGTGCATTCTTGTCTCCTTCATCATGATTAATTGATCATAGGTTCATGGGTTTATTTCTGTGTTCTCTATTTTGTTCTGTTGATTTTTGTGTCTGCTTTTGTGCCAGTATCATGCTCTTTTGATTACTGAAGCTTTGTAGTATAGTTCAAAGCCAGGGACAGTGATACTTCCAGCTTTGTTCTCCTTTTCTCAAGATTGCTTTGGCAATTCAGGATCTTTTGTGGCTGCATAACTTTTAGGATTATTTGTTCCAGTTCTGTGAAACATATATAGGGTTTTTGATAGGGATTGCATTTGATCTCTAGATTGCATTCGGTGGTTATGGCCGTTTTAGAAGTAACTAGTAAACACTCCAGTCTAAGAGCTCGGATATCTTCCCATCCCTTTGTGTCATCTTCAGTTGCCTTCATTATCGTGTTTTATAGTCTCTATAGCAGATATTTTTAAGCTCTTTAGTAAAGTTTATTACTAGGTATTTTATCCTTTTTGATGACATTTTAAGTGAGATTTTTTCTTTATGATAGTTCATTATTAGTTTATAGAAGAGCAGCACATTTCTGTATGTTAGTCTTGTATCCACAACTTTGCTGAATTAACTGGTTTTAATAGCTTTGTTGATGGTGATTGAAGGTTTTCTATATATAGCATTGTGTCATCTGAAAATAGTGACAGTTTTACTTCCTTTATCATTCAAATGCCTTTCACTTATTTTTTATTTCTTTCCTGATTGCTGGGGCTAAGACTTCCAATACTGTATTAAATAGAAGTGGTGAGAGTCTGCATCCTTACCTTGTTCTTGAATTTAGAGGAAAGGCTTTCAACGTTTTACCTTAGAATATGATATTAGCTGTGGCCATCCCACATTGAAGGTCAGGAAGGGTGGCGGTAAGGAGATACCCCTCGTCCAAGGTAAGGAGCAGTGGTTGCGCTTTGCTGGAGCAGCCGTGAAGAGATACCCCACGCCCAAGGTAAGGGAAACCCAGGTAAGATGGTAGGTGTTGCAAGAGGGCATCAGAGGGCAGACACACTGAAACCATACTCACAGAAAACTAGTCAATCTAATCACACTAGGACCACAGCCTTGTCTAACTCAATGAAACCAAGCCATGCCTGCAGGGCAACCCAAGATGGGCAGGTCATGGTGGAGAGGTCTGACAGAATGTGGTCCACTGGAGAAGGGAATGGCAAGCAACTTCAGTATTCTTGCCTTGAGAACCCAATGAACAGTATGAAAAGGCAAAATGATAGGATACCAAAAGAGGAACTCCCCAGGTCATTAGGTGTCCAATATGCTACTGGAGATCAGTGGAGAAATAACTCCAGAAAGAATGAAGGGATGAAGCCAAAGCAAAAACAATATCAAGCTGTGGATGTGATGTGATAGAAGCAAGGTCCGATGCTGTAAAGAGCAATATTGCATAGGAACCTGGAATGTCAGGTCCATGAATCAAGGCAAATTGGATGTGGTCAAACAAGAGATGGCAAGAGTGAACGTCGACATTCTAGGAATCAGTGAAGTAAAATGGACTGGAATGGGTGAATTTAACTCAGATGACCATTATATCTACTACTGCAGACAGGAATCCCTCAGAAGAAATGGAGTAGCCATCATGGTCAACAAAAGAGTCCGAAATGCAGTACTTGGATGCAATCTTAAAAACGACAGAATGATCTCTGTTCATCTCCAAGGCAAACCATTCATATCACAGTTATCCAAGTCTATGACCCAACCAGTAACACTGAAGAAGCTGAATTGAACGGTTTTATGAAGACCTACAAGACCTTTTAGAGCTAACACCACCAAAAGATGTCCTTTTCATTATAGGGGACTGAAATGCAAAAGTAGGAAGTCAAGAAACACCTGGAGTAACAGGCAAATTTGGCCTTGGAATGTGGAATGAAGCAGGGCAAAGACTGATAGAGTTTTGCCAAGAAAATGCACTGGTCATAGCAAACACCCTCTTCCAACAACACAAGAGAAGACTCCCCATGGACATCACCAGATGGTCAACACTGAAATCAGATTGATTATATTCTTTGCAGCCAAAGATGGAGAAGCTCTATACAGTCAACAAAAACAAGACCAGGAGCTGACTGTGGCTCAGATCATGAACTCCTTATTACCAAATTCAGACTGAAATAGAAGAAAGTAGGGAAAACCACTAGACCATTCAGGTATGACCTAAATCAAATCCCTTATGATTATACAATGGAAGTGAGAAATAGATTTAAGGGCCTAGATCTGATAGATAGAGTGCCTGATGAACTATGGAATGAGGTTCCTGACATTGTACAGGAGACAGGGATCAAGACCATCCCCATGGAAAAGAAATGCAAAAAAGCAAAATGGCTGTCTGGGGAGGCCTTACAAATAGCTGTGAAAAGAAGAGAAGTGAAAAGCAAAGGAGAAAAGGAAAGATATAAGCATCTGAATGCACAATTCTAAAGAATAGCAAGAAGAGATAAGAAAGCCTTCTTCAGCGATCAATGCAAAGAAATAGAGGAAAACAACAGAATGGGAAAGACTAGAGATCTCTTGAAGAAAATGAGAGATACCAAGGGAACATTTCATGCAAAGATGGGCTCGATAAAGAACAGAAGTGCTCTGGACCTAACAGAAGCAGAAGATATTAAGAAGAGGTGGCAAGAATACCCAGAAGAAATGTACAAAAAAGATCTTCATGACCCAGATAATCACGATCACTCACCTAGAGCCAGACATCTTGGAATGTGAAGTCAAGTGGGCCTTGGAAAACATCGCTACGAACAAAGCTAGAGGAGGTAATGGAATTCAAGTTGAGCTGTTTCAAATCCTGAAAAATGATGCTGTGAAAGTGCTGCACTCAATATGCCAGCAAATTTGGAAAACTCAGCAGTGACCATAGGACTGGAAAAGGTCAGTTTTTATTCCAATCCCAAAGAAAGGCAATGTCAAAGAATGCTCAAACTACCACACAATTGCACTCATCTCATATGCTAGTAAAGTAATGCTCAAAATTCTCCAAGCCAGGCTTCAGCAATATGTGAACTGTGAACTTTTTGATGTTCAAGCTGGTTTTTGAAAAGGCAGAGGAACCACAGATCAAATTGCCAACATACGCTGGATCATCCAAAAAGCAAGAGACTTCCAGAAAAGCATCTATTTCTGCTTTATTGACTATGCCAAAGCCTTTGACTGTGGGCATCACAATAAACTGTGGAAAATTCTGAAAGAGATGGGAATACCAGACCACCTGACCTACCTCTTGAGAAATCTGTATGCCGGTCAGGAAGCAGTAGTTAGAACTGGACATCTAACAACAGACTGCTTCCAAATAGGAAAAGAAGTACGTCAAGGCTGTATATTGTCACCCTGCTTCTTTAACTTCTATGCAGAGTACATCATGAGAAACGCTGGACTGGAAGAAACACAAGCTGGAATCAAGATTGCCAGGAGAAATATCAATAACCTCAGATATGCAGATGACACCACCCTTATGGCAGAAAGTGAAGAGGAACTAAAAAGCCTCTTGATGAAAGTGAAAGTGGAGAGTGAAAATGTTGGCCTAAAGCTGAACATTCAGAAAATGAAGATCATGGCATTCGGTCCCATCACTTCATGGGTAATAGATGGGGAAACAGTGGAAACAGTGTCAGACTTTATATTTTTGGGCTCCAAAATCACTGCAGATGGTGACTGCAGCCATGAAATTAAAAGACGCTTACTCCTTGGAAGAAAAGTTATGACCAACCTAGATAGTATATTCAAAAGCAGAGACATTACTTTGCCGACTAAGGTCCGTCTAGTCAAGGCTATGGTTTTTCCAGTGGTCATGTATGGATATGAGAGTTGGACTGTGAAGAAGGCTGAGCGCCGAAGAATCGATGCTTTTGAACTGTGGTGTTGGAGAAGACTCTTGAGAGTCCCTTGGACTGCAAGGAGATCCAACCAGTCCATTCTGAAGGAGATCAGCCCTGGGATTTCTTTGGAAGGAATGATGCCAAAGCTGAAACTCCAGTACTTTGGCCACCTCATGCGAAGAGTTGACTCATTGGAAAAGACTCTGATGCTGGGAGGGATTGGGGGCAGGAGGAGAAGGGGACGACAGAGGATGAGATGGCTGGATGGCATCACTGACACGATGGATGTGAGTCTGAGTGAACTCTGGGAGTTGGTGATGGACAGGGAGGCGTGGCGTGCTGCGATTCACGGGGTCTCAAAGAGTCAGACACGACTGAGCGACTGAACTGAACTGAACTGAACTATCATAAATGCCCTTTACTATGTTGAGATATATTCCCTCTATACCAACTTTGATGAGAGGTTTTATCATGAACTGATGGTGAATTTTGCCAAATGACTCTTTTTGTGTGGGTCTGTTGAGATGATCATGTGGTTTTTATCCTTTTTTTGTTGTTAGTATAGTGTACCACATTGATTGATTTGTGAATATTAAGCCATCCTTGCTTTCCTGAAATAAAGCCCACTAGAGTATTGTGGTATATAATCCTTTTTATATATTATTGGATTCAGTTTGCTAATACTTTGTTGAGAATCATTGCACCTATATTCATATTGGCCTATAATTTTCTTTTTTGTAGTGTCTTTTCTGGTTTTGATATCAGGGTAATGGTGGCCTCATAGAATGAATTTGGGAGTGCTCTGTCCTCTTTAATTTTTTTGGAACAATTTGAAAAGGATACATGTTGGCTCTTCTTTATATGTTTGGGACCCTAATTATGATTCTAAATAATTTCCCATTAAAAGGATCCAGCGCTCCCTGAAGAAAATGCCGATTCCAGCTGTAGGACAGGAAACATAAATGATCTTGACAACCAGCTTGTTGTTCCAGAAAGTGAGAACACTAGCAGAATCATGACAGAAAGGATCAGAAGCAAACTTTAAAGGATTCTCATAGCCACACTGAGACAGTTAAGCATCAAAGAAGTAATAACTGTGGTTTA